>NC_061139.1:9380000-10005000 GCF_905220365.1 Vanessa cardui
TATAAATATCAAGCTATAACATATGTGTGCTTACCGATTATAGTTAACATTTGTATATGGACAAGGCAAATAAATATGAAGAATAGAATAAATATAAAATTGTGATCATCAAGAAGATATTTCCTAAAATGGTAACTTATAACATTTTCTTTATTTACACGTTTAACCAAAACAGTTTTTGTAATGTTGATTGTTATAACCTATCGTGTTAAAATGCAAATTAAACATAATAACTAAAAATATCGATATTTATTTAGCGGATGAGTCAATTTTTGTACAAATCGCCGTTTAAAATTCTCGCAGACAAAATGTCGACCTGTTTCTAACCTGTTTCGATATTATTTATATATCACACTTATTCATTCGATCCTTTAGCTTTATAGAACTCAACGTGATAATAATAAACGCGAATGTTATGTCTGTTACCTCTTCACGATTGAACTGCTGAACCGATATAGAAGAAATATGACATGGAGATAGTTTGAATTTCGAAGGAAAATAGGAGAAAATAGGTTATTTTTTTATTCGCCCCCAAGGGGCTAAAATTGCTAGTGAAAAAGTGCTATTGGTAAAGTATTATAAATCGCGGCTAAAACCACAAGTTCAGTTAGTAAAGCAATAAACTGTTAACCAAATCGAATCTAAGCTAAAGAAAAATATACAATACGAACGGAATATTTTAATTCTAGCATTCCTGCAATCATTTCGAGCGAACATAATTTACTTGGTTTATTATTTTTTGTATGACTATCGGTAACATTTTATATTGGCTTAATATCTTTACTATATGCTTGATATGAGATATCTTTTTTCTCGCTCCCCTGCAATTCTTGGTAAAGATTTCGTGAAAGGGGACGGAAGTGTGTAACAGGAAGAGCGCTTTTAGATTTGACCAATTAGCGCGCTCGCTGCTACCTTTAGCCATCAGATTAGACCAACACAATTCTCCAGAAATAAGATCAATGTTGCTTATTACCAAATATAAATTACTTAATATTTCATCATCATTCTCCTGCCCTTATCCCAATTTTATTTGGTGTCGGCGCAGCATGTCTTCTCCTTCCATACTTCTCTGTCGGACGTCTCACAAGTAACATTCTTTCTAACCATATCTTCTTTCACACAATCCATCCATCGTTCTCTACCTCCTGGTCCTCAAGACCTTTATTACAACAATATTACTCAATACGTGATTATGAATAATCTTGTTTGATATAGATCATTACCTCATTGGCACAATAGTTAATTGTATGGTTGCTGATATTGAGGTACAAAGTTCAAATTACGAGTATTAGATAAAAATATAAGCCGTTTCTCAGAAAGTTTGTATAACCTATTATATGAGTGATCCCTCTCTGGTCGTAACAGATTGGACCGGTAATCTGAACGAACCATCGGTAAGGACATAGATATGTCACTTGTGTTTGCACACACACATAAACACTATGATATGTCATACGCGGTTTGCTTTACCGTTGCCAATGGCCACCAATACGTAGTCAGTCAGCAAGAAAGAATCAATTAAACGGATGACATAAACTCTAATATAAAAGTGAATCAATGAATTTGTTCTCAAATCTCGACAACAGCGATTTCTTTAGAATATTCCTTGAATTACGATGATGTTTTTAGTATCAGCATTGCACCCGTGCTTTGTTTTTTGTTTTTATGGTATAGGTTCGCGGACGAGCATATAGGCCACCTGATGGTAAGTGGTCACCATCACCTATAAACAATGACGCTGTAAGAAATACTAAGTAGGTATTCCTTACATCGTCAATGTGCCACCAACCTTGGGAACTAAGATGTTATGTACCTTGTGCCTGTAGTTAAACTGGCTCACTCACCCTTCAAACCGGAACACAACAATACTGAGTACTGTAATTTGGCAGTAGAATAACTGATGAGTCGAGATGGCCCATTGGTAAGAACGCGTGCATCTTAACCGATGATTGCGGGTTCGAACCCAGGCAAGCACTGTTGATTCATGTGCTTAATTTGTCTTTATAATTCATCTCGTGCTCAGCGGTGAAGGAAAACATCGTGAGGAAACCTGCATGTGACAAATTTCATAGAAATTCTGGCACATGTGTATTCCACCAACCCGCATTGGAACAGCGTGGTGGAATATGTTCCAAACCTTCTCCTCAAAGGGAGAGGGGGAGCCTTTAGCCCAGCAGTGGGAATTTACAGGCTGTTTGTTGTTGTATAACTGATGAGTGGGTGGTACCTACCCAGACGGGCTTATTAGAGAATAATTTAAATAATGGAAATCGTTCTTAAAATAATATATTATCTTAAATAATCTGCAAGACTCGCATTATCCTGTATTTTATTTCAATAAATTCCTTTTCCAGAGCACATTTGAACCCTAATCAAATGTGGACTTACTCGAGCGTGGACATCCCAGTGAGTAGAGTCAGTCGAGCGGAGAGAATAAGGATATACGTGTCGGAGTGCGTCGTGTGTTTTTGTATATTGTTTTTCATTGTGTGCGTGGGATTACTTCTGTACTTGTTCTTTCATTTGTACAGCACTGTGACAAACACTCGGAAAGCAGTTGAAACTCTGATCGAAAGTTAAATTCGAAATGTATTAACATTTTTGTTAAGTTCATCTCACTTGATCTTGTTCCTTGAAAATATAAAACCTATTGTATAAACTCTTATAATATAATAGTATTATCTAGAATCGATATTTTGTAACAATTAGTTATAATATTTGTTAACGAATTCATAAGGTATTTCTACTATTTATGTAATAAAAGTTCTTCTAGATTATACTTACTGTAATACAGTTTTATTATAAATAAAGATGTATTCTCTTGCATACGTACTGTAAATAACTATATTATAATTATAAACCTTATTATAAACAAAGAAATCAAGAACCGTATCTAATTAAAATGTTGACGAACAATAAAATGTAATATTAATTTACAGTTTCATATATTTTCCTTTTCAAGTTAGAATTTCCGTCACTAATTGTATATGTTACAGTCAGGTTTCTATCCCGGTCAAGATTAGTTTCAGCTGAAAAAATATATTTGACAAAACTAAAACCGAAAAATTATGCAAAATTGCTGACATATATAAATCGTAGTGAATAATAGTTGGGAAGTTAATGCACGCACAGCAATTAATTATAAAATACATATATTTGACCAGCTGGCGACCTACATTGTTAAAAATAACTTATTTTAATAAAAAATAATTCAAAAGAATTTGTAAAACCTTGACTAAAACAAAGGTTTCGTTGACTTTACTCTTGTAAACGTAACATCCTACTTTTGTTATAAATAAATTATCACTGTTGAGATATATAAGTATAAGTATAACATACTATGAAACATATTCCCAGGTGACACACTTACTTAACCTAAGTTGTTTAGTATTTAGTCTGGACATATTGCCAGGCGAAAGTAATATTGACTAGGGAATAACTTTAACCGTAACATATATAGGGAATTGAGGAGCAAAATAAAAACAATAACATGAAGTTGTCTATGGATGAAAACAATGACCATTGAGTTATTTTAAAACAAATAAATATTATAATTCAAGATTTATACTTTTATTCGAATCTATGTATTGGATTGAAATTAATTAACGTGTTTTTTTAATCTGTGATATGAATTCACAAATACGAATCCCTTTTTTATCTATTGGCAGAGGATTTTGTTACATAAATGGAATACAAAGGATTTATATTTATAGATTTTTAAGTATACGTTACTTATAAAAGATTTGTTATGGATTTATGTTCAAATAATTAAGGCGATCTTTTTATTGTTTTGTGACAAGTGTTTCTAAATGTATTATATATTAAATAAGGTAAGTGTAATATTGACATACCTTATATTAAATGTTCTGTAATGTATTCTTATTGTTTTTGATATGGAAAATCTGTGAAAAATTCAATAACGTATGGATATCTTGATGGCAAAATGTATTTACTTTCTAATATTTATTTACAAGAAAAATTGTCTCATCATCGTCATTTTAAACCAATGCTAGAAATGAACATATAAATTAATTATGAAATTATTATAATATTATGAAAATGCAAACGTCGCAAAATTAAGTCATTGACCCGCTTCTTGCGTAATACGTATTAAGTTACAATGTTTAATTAATTATATTATTTACAATATTAACATTTTATTAAATGAAATCACGATCTATGTTTGAACAGACAGAACAGTGCAGCATCTTTTCACATCTGTTTGATAACTGTTTCCAATTTTTGTGAACTAAATTTGTAAATAAGGGTCATAAAAAACATACTAATTCGTATTTGCTCTTCAATAAATAATGATTATTGATTTTTCGAATGTCGACGTGTGAAAATACGTCATATTGAAATAGGATTTATTTATATCGATCCTCTTTAGGGCTAAGTTGGAAAGGAACAAATGACTATCGATTCGAAAGTTCTAGAACAGAAGACCTGTCATGCATACAACGAGTGTATCATATAACACGCTGTCCGAAATCGATTGGATGAACTAGTTGTTTAAATTTTCTAGCGAACGATTCGAACAGAGCATAAAAAAACGTCATACGTATATGAATATTTTTTTTAAAAATTTGGACAACATCACAGACATTACTCTGATCACAATCTAAGTAGCTAAAGCGCTTGTGTTATGGAAAATCAAAACAACATGAACACAAAACTAATGAACTTTTTCTACATCGACACGGTCGGGAATCGAACCCGGTTCTTCCACTTCCTTCGATGTGGCGTAACCATGACAACACACTACTCGACAACGGGGGTCGTGATTTTTATTTTCATATTACCACCAGACAGAAAGTCTGCCTGTATGTTACCTCATCACGACCAAACCAGTGAACCGATCGTAACGAATTTTGACATAGAGGTATCATGGGACCGGGATAATGAGATAGGGATATAAATTACGGGATTTACGGGGATAATAAATTAGAAAAGGTAGATACTACATATCGTCGTCAAATTAATTTGAAGCGTTCAAATTATTATTGTATTTATTTTCAGAACTTTAAAGTATATATTTATTTATGTTTTGCATATATTATTATATCTCAATATAATATAATCTATTTTGAAGAAATAGCAAGTTTCATAAGTACTCCTGACATTTATTCCATGGAAAATATTTTGATTACTACGGAATCAAATAGTGGAATTAAATAAGATTCGATTTTGTACTCAAAAAAAATTTCAAAAGTTCCTATAAAAATCGTATAGTTTTTGTATCGTTTATTATCATTCCAGTAAAAAATCCAAGAGACCAAATAATGGCTAATAAACCAAACTATAAAACCACCCAAACTACAATGGAATATTCATATTTAACACTTTACTGTACGGTGAGAAATAATATCAAGGTCAAATGATGTTAAAAGACATTTAAATAGGGGAATACTTATCCCATGGAAGGAACCGACGCGACGCGATGATAGCGATGTATGTATATGTCTCCGATGTCAAAAATTAAAAACATTTATTTAGAAGGCTAACAACTGTACAAGATTGATCACATTTGAACAAACACGTAGATCTTATAATCCTATGAGTTGGAATATGACTGCGTTAGTAAGTATTAATGTTCTTGATAACTTAAAAAATAACGCATTTAAAAACAGGACATCAGGACATATTTTCTTATGATCTACCAAATAGAACGATGAAGTCGAATGAAGAATGTATATCACAAAAAAGTCATAATTTTGGGGTGTAATTTTATAGTAGACAAAAGAAGAAATCTATGCTATCTTCTTATAGAAAAATAATTTTATTACATAATTTTTTTTATATAATGTAAATTGTTACGTTTAAATAGGTACTTTGCTAGTTTTTATGTAATGGTAAATACGATACACAAAGCCGTTACAAGCACAAAGCAATAAAACACTACAGGAATATTTCCGACATCTGATAAAAATAATCATGTCATAAAAACTACTAATAAAGATTACGCCGTCGATTGCGTTACAAAATCAAAAACATTATATTTAAACACTATGCATAAATACTAAAAAAAAATCATCTATAAGGATTCAATGTATTCGGTTCAGAGGCGAGATGGTCCAGTCGTTAGAACGTGTGTAAATCGATGATAGCGGGTTCAAACCCAGACAAGCACTACTGAATATTCGTGTGCTTAATTTATAATTCACCTCGGCGGTGAAGGAAAACATCCTGAGTACACCTGCGCGTGACTAATTTCAACGAAATTCTGCCACATTTGTATTCCATCAACTCGCAGTGGAACAGCGTCGTGGAATATGTTCCAAACCTTCTCCTCAAAGGAGGAGGAGGCTTTAGTCCAGCAGTGGGAAACTTACAGGCTCTTGGTGTTGTTGTTGTTGTTGGTTCAGTGGTTTAAAATTTATTAGCAATATTTGACCTGTAAAAACAACTGAAGTTTAATCAACTCTAGTGTAATGTATTTCTTTTGTCCCATTAATCAATACTGAGTTCAGCTTTTAGTAGGGTAAGTAAGGTATATAAGTAAAATTTTATTACTTTACATACATATACATATGTTAGTGTTAACCATATAAAAAAATCGTAAGTGGATATGCATACTTGTGTATAATAAACATTTTAAATTCCGCAGAACAAGAAACTATATTGGTTGCTTTCCAATCATAAAGGCACAACTTTACGCTGTTAATCAACTTTGTAACGACAACATCTACTACAAACAAATCTTTATCTGAAGAAATAATTTCAGAAAAAGGAATATACGATTTTATATGACGACATGTTACTTGATATTTTAGCATATTTATCCAACGCACGATAATCACGAGGTTTCGTTTTATCCGTAAGCTACATTTTGAATAATATAACAAACTCAAACTCAAATAACTTTATTCAATATAGAAGCAATTACACTTTCTTATTGATGGTCAATTGAAACACTACCACCGGTTCGGAAAAGAAAATACCCTGACCTGAGAAGAAACTTAGCGGGTTTTTTGTTTGTCTTATATATTATATAAATAAACAATTTAATATGAGATGAAATAGCCAGGAGGCGATCGTTTCATTCCCGAGGTGTGCTATCGATCATAAATTCATTAATTGAATAATAAACTTTTGCACACAAGCGTTCCTTAATATTTTTTTTAAATTTAAATTTGGCAACAGAGGCATTTGAACGCTTTCTGGGATCCTGTTGTGAAACATTAAGTTAAATTAGTTACATAAATAAGCAATATAGTAAAATTGTATGCTACATTATGCTAGACTGTAATCTTTTTTTTATGGTTATAGGCTGGCGGACGAGCATATGGGCCACCTGATGGTAAGTGGTCACCATCACCCATAGACAATGACGCTGTAAGAAATATTAACTATTCCTTACATCGTCAATGTGCCACCAACCTTGTGAACTAAGATGTTACGTCCCTTGTGCCTGTAGTTACACTGGCTCACTCACCCTTCAAACCGGAACACAACAATACTGAGTACTGTTATTTGGCGGTAGAATAACTGATGAGTGGGTAGTACCTACCCAGACGGGCTTGCAAAAGCCCTACCACCAAGTAATCTAAAGAAATCTAAAGAAAAGTAATGCGTTAAATTGTAAACAGTATTATCACGGTTCACAATATTTCGACAGTTTACAATCACACTAGATAGATTGTAATCTAATGATGTTTGTAATCTTTGACATATATAGATCAAAATATTCGAAGTTGCAAAAAGCAATGCATATCATTCCTCGGTACCCAATGACTTTGGTGAAGATGAGGAAGACATTCACCAACCTTCATAAGCGTCACCAGGGCTAGGTGAACCACTCTGTACTTGAGGACCTCCTTATTAGTGGAGCATTCGTCGCAGCGTCACGTTAGTATACTAAAGCGGTCTCGTGATGACCAACCATTAGTATTAAGGTGTGGTCGGCGGAAGTAAAATATACCTCCAATCCACCATCTTAAGAGAGGGGTATATTTAGTTCCTTTGCGACAGATTTACTTAATAATTACTAATAAAATAAAAATTGGGGATATATCCTTTTTGGTTTTTTCTTTACCTTACTTATTTATTTAAACATAAGATTTAATCATTCATTGTACACACATATTAAAAAAATAATAGACAATGTTAAAAAACAGGCAGAGAAATTTATTATAGAAATGGATACCGTGTTCAGGAAGACTTTGATGCACAGGATTTATTGACTTGGAAAATCGGAAACTTGGTGTTATTAGTTTACCTTTACTTTTCGTGTGTATACAATGTGACATTATTTGCTGTTAAACAAATATATATATAGGTAATAACGTAGTTATCATGTTTACATCTACATAATTTAGCTTATTTTCTGTCAACTTTAAAAATCATAGTAGTTAATACATATATAGCAAATAGTAGCAAGCAATACAATGTTACAAATACATTCAACATAGAAATGAAAATCCTATGAAAACACCAAAAATATAAAGTATCTTAAAATTGATTGTTGTGAATTGAATGACATGCGAGCCTTACTTATTTCTCCGATGCATATGATGTTTCTTATTTTATTGAATTGAAATTTAATCATATCAATATTATAAACACAAAGGCTTGGATGGATGCTTGCCACACAACTACACAGGATCGGCTGAACGGATGAAATTTAGTACATTGATAGGTGGTAGTCTGGATTCTGGAATAACATATAAGTTACTTAGAATGACCCAGAAAAATGTACCTACATATCTACCTGTTCTACCTATCTACTAGTTAGTTAGCTCTACATTATTATAAATATGTATATAATCAGATGTTTAATTTTTACATGTATACTATGTACGATACTGTATATTAATTAATGTACATACGGATAATTTTACTTTTTTTATGTGACAATTAATCAATGTGTTTTTACATTATTTTTCGTCTCTGTTTAAAGCAACCTATCGTACTGATTTCACAAAAAGGGACGGAACAGTTACGTATTTTTTCATAATGTAACTTTCGATTTCTAATAATAGATTATTCTAGCAGGTTGTGTTGTGATAGCAACCGCGATCGATGGCTTTGTGTAGCATGAGAAGTCTCGTAAGGAGAACACGAGTCGGGCAGATCGTAACGAATATATGGGAGACTTAGTTAACTTACGCAGAGACGGAAGTCCAAAACATAAATACATCACAATTGATAACAAAAATATTTTTTTTATAATAAGTACAATTGATATTATTACCTAAGCCAATAAAATGACTAATGAGGTTCTTTACAGATTATTTACGTCCAATTAATCTTGTGAAATTACGTTTTAGAACTAATTGCAAATGTCGACTTGAACGAAGCATATTATGATAAGGTTTTGCTCATATGCTAATGCTGGATATTAATATACCTCCGATTTGACATTATATACTCTAAGCATTTCATTTTCTAACATTCTTGCCACCATTCCACGCGGTCAAGATTTAAACAATAACTAGTTTTAATTCATATTTGTATTGATTTAAGCATTTAATGTTATTATTATTTTAAGATTATTTACAACAACGACAAAAATAGCCTGTAAATGTCAACAGCCTGTCCCACTGCTGGGCTAAGGCCTCTCCCTATGAGGAGAAGGTTCGAAACATATTCCACTACGCTGTACCAATGGGGTTTGTGGAATACACATGTGGCAGAATTCCTATTAAATCAGACATGTGCAGGTTTCCTGAATACTTGTCTTGGTTTGAACCCGCAATCATCAGTAAAGATGCACGTGTTATTACCACTGGGCTATCTCGGCACCATAGCATTTCACAATAATTAAAATAATATTCCTCGGCGTAAATAATATAAATATTTTTCTACTTAAAAGGTACATTACTCGTTACTACGCAGGATAGCATAATTCCGCAATCAATAATCCTTGGAATACGTTTTAAAATAACCCTTTGATATCGTACCTACTTATATAACATTCAAGCTTTGAGTTACTAAGAATTTCACTTTTTATTTGCTTTATACTTTCACGGTATTGGAATAGGATTAAAAGGAACTCTTTTTCTAGTCTTAACAGCTAATTGCTCTTCTATAATTGCTATTTACTTAATGGACTTGGAAAATTATGTAGAAATAATAATCTGCTTCAGAACAAAGAACATCAAAATTGTACAAAGAAAATTGTAACAATAATGATTAACAAACACAATTCTCAAAAGTGATCGCAATTTTTGGATATCTTAATTTGTTGACATCTCGTATGCCGTTGTAAAAAATATTAACCGATCCTTAGATGCATTTCCTCGCCAACTTCGAGAACTAAGATGTTATGTCCCTTATGCTTGTAGTTACGCTGGCTCACCAATGATAATACTAAGTATTGCTCGTTACAACATCTGATGAGTGGTTGGTACCTGCCCAAACCCAGCTTGCGCAAAGCGCTAACACCAAATTAATAATTAATTATTTTTAAAATAATAATTATTATTATGTCCGTCAATTAATTATTTCATTAAGAGCAGTGACAAGGTTTCGATATAAATAATAATGTCTTTTGTAATTTATCCTCCTATTACAAATATTCCTCGATCAATTGCAGAGTTTAGGTATTAATTATCCTTTGTTTTCCTTCTCAATATCGATTTGTTGTGTAAAATTTATGTGTAACATCATGGCGCGTCTTGGCGGTAAAATGAACATATGCCTCCACTCACATTCACTTGGTGGCAGGGCATTGTGCAACCCCGCCTGGGTAAGTACCACCCACTCATCAGTTATTCTACCGCCAAATAACAGTACTCAGTATTGTTGTGTTCCGGTTTGAAGGGTGATTGAGTGTATCCACAGGCACAAGGGAGATAACATCTTATTCCCAAGGTTGGTGGCACATTGACGATGTAAGGAATAGTTAATATTTCTTACAGCCTCATTGTCTATGGGTTATGGTGACCACTTACCATCAGCCGGACCATATGCTCGTCCGCCGACCTATACCATAAAAAAAATGCCGTGATGACAAACGACAGCAAAACTCTTATGCTTTACTAGCATAAAGCTCTTATACGCCATCGTGTCTTCTCTCCGCTACTGCTCTCCGTGTGTGCGTGACACGTATATTATTTACCACGATACAATTTATTATAAATTAAACTAGCAGTCGCCCGCGGCTTCGCTCGCCTCTTAGGGTGTTGATTGTCATGTGTTAGGTATTAAAGTACCTATGTCCTATCTTGGAGTTCAAATTTTCTTCATACCAAATTTCATCAAAATTCAGACAGACAGACATACTTAATAATAATAATATACTTTATTGTACACCACAGTAACACAGTAATTTAACAATAAAAATGAAATATATACAAAATAAAAGTAGATGCAAAATAAGGCGGTCTTATCGCTAGGTAGCGATTTCTACCAGACAACCTTATGGGCTTAATTAAAAACACAGTCATGATTTCAGAGAAGGGTGGTGTCACATATAATAATGTTTAATGTATATTAAATAATAATTATCATATAATATTCATACACATATTCATACAAAAATATATAAATATATACTTACTTACATACTTAAATAGATACATACATCTTACTTGAATTACTGTCACATTTATGATATTAATATAGATTGGCGATTCATCTGGCATCATTCGGGTGTACTGCTGATGGTAAATATACTACACTACGTCTTATAATATTCACGCTTTTTTTGTCATTAAATAAATTCGAAAATATTAATTTAAAAGACACACTGTAATATGTAGGGTCATATTAATCTATATTAAATGCACAATGTATTTAAGGTATTTTATTGGATAAAGATTACTAGTGCTGTTACTGCTTAAAATCGCTAACAAAATAAGCCTTTATATCTTGTATAAAGTGTAGGATAAAAATGGTAATTGCACGTTATCGCTAAGAGATAGAGGTATACCATCGCGGACTTATTTGAAGACCTTTTTTAGTATTTAATATAATTCATCAAGGGTTTTCTGTCAGCGTTTGCAATGTAAACGAATATGTTTATTTTTTTTTACTATAGCACTTTAGTAACCTCTGTAATTAATAATTATCCCGGTTTTCTACTATATTGTGCATGTATTAAACATATAAACCTATCTCTTGATTCAAGCAATTGTTTAAAAAACCGCATCAAAATCTGTTGTGTAATTTAAAAGATCTCATTAAACATAGGGACAGGCATCAGTAAACGCCTTGGTTGTAATGATAGTGAAGTCAAATATATTTATTTTATTAAAGAATGTATGCAATTATACCTTATACCTGATCTCTATTTTTTTTCGCATTATAACGTAATGCTTGATGTTTTATACGTTTCCGTTTTTTATAAATATAAATTTGTATGAAAACGGACCGCTGTATTCAGTCACTTTTCAATCAGTAGTCATTCATGCGCCCAACAGTAAGCCTTTTTAACCGACTTCAAAAGGAAGGAGGTTATCAATTCGTATTTTTTTTTTTTCTTACCTGATAACATTTCACTGAGTGAACCGATTTTGATATTTATTTTTAATTTGAAAGCTAAAATAGACACCGGCTCCAAAAATATCAGTAATTGTAACTAAAACTAAAAGTTGTATTTTTCAATTTTATTTTAGGTTCGAGAAAAAATATTTTTAATACTTATTAGTGCATATTAATTTGTTTTGAATCCGTGTATTGTTTGAAGTTTTTTTTTTTTAATTTTTGTTTATTATTACAGTTCTGGTTTGAAAGTTGAGTTAGATAGAATGATACACTCAGTCGCAAGGGACATAACATGTAAGATACCGGGATAGACGGCACATTGACGTCTTAAGAAGTTGCTCATAGTTGCAGTAGTACCAGTCTCTAGAGGATATTTGAGTTACTTAAGGTGACCATCAGATATAAGAATTAAAGGCACACGATAAATAAATAAAACAGTCTTAAGAGGCTTGAAAACATGAATATAAGATTGGTCTCCAGAATCCGTAAGAATGACGTCGAATTTTTTTTTATTTAAAATGTTTTCATTTGTTTATTTAAACACTGTTTTTTTTTATGATCGAACAATACTCCATGGCCACACTTTTCGTGGCTTTGTCCGTATTCTATTATTTTAAAAATAATGTCTTTAGTTTATTGACATGTACTTATTTCAAAGAATCATCAGAATCGAATTTAGAATATGTTTCGAACTTGTGTTATCAATTTTTTTCATATTTAGAATATCGTATTCGAAATTTAAAATATACAATAACGCTATTCTGCACCGTCAATACGTATTTTATGAAAGTTGTCTATGCACAAATATTCCAAGTGTGCTTGTAGATATATCAAAACAAACCAAAACTGGTTTATCTAAGCTCTGTCTTGGTCAGAACATTGTTTACCGAGTCAGTGACTCCCAGATAACAACAATACTTCACATGACTTACTTGTATATAACAATGTAAGCATAAATACTACACTATATAAACTAATTGAATTATTTTGTTATAAAATAAAATAATCATTCGTATTTAATTAACTTGATAAACTCTTCATTATACTAATTACATATCGTTAACAATTTTATAACGCACACATATCTACATATAGTACGACACAACTTAGATGTAGCATCGGCAAATTTAATAAAACCGATTACTGCCGATTTATACAACCAATAGAAATAGCTCCCTATCGCGCCATTCGTCGCTATTCGTCGCTAAAGATTCTCGCGTCGGTTTTACCCGAGAAAGTAAAGCGACGTATCAAATTGACGAATATATTAGGTCATATGATATTACAAGTTATTACGTTTGTGTAAAGATCATAATCACATAAGAAATATATATTGATAATTTGGGATAGCGTACTTAATACGGATGTGATCGGTTTTACGAATTTTGCCGATGTTACATCTAAATTGTGTCGTACTGTACGTATCTAAATAAAAGTTTTAGATAATTTATATGCATATATTGAATATCGCACTACAAAAGAACTTAAACAAACTAGTCTTTTTTTATGGTATAGGTTGGCCGACGACCATATGGGCCACCTAATAGTAAGTGGTCACCATCACCCATAGACAATGAGGCTGTAAGAAATATTAACTATTCCTTACTTCGTCAATGTGCCACCAACCCTGGGAACTAAGATGTTATGTCCCTTGTGCCTGTAGTTACATTGGCTTACTCACCCTTCAAACCGGAACACAACAGTACTGAGTACTGTTATTTGGAGGTAGAATAACTGATGAGTGGGTGGTACCTACCCAGACGGGCTTGCACAAAGCCCTACCACGAAGTAAGCCTATTTTATTATTTTGGTCTTTTCACTTTTTATCGCTATTGTTTGTATAGTATATATAGACTTAAAATATTCTAAGCCAAAAGTGTAAAATAGACTGACATAACTCTGTAATTGAAATGCTGGAAAAGAGTAACAAAGAGTTTATTCCCTTTGTTTCTCGGTAGAATCATTTCGAACCAGTAACGTAAATTGACAATTCAAAAGTGCTTGTTAAAGTCTACTTGAATAACGTACATTTTGATTTTGATTATCAGACTATTTTTTTTTTAATTTAGTTAAATGAAGGACAAAATGTAGGAGCCTGAAATATATTTTATTGTCAACTAATCATTAGTATGTTCGGAACTACTCAATCATATGTTTTCGAAAATCTATCACAACCAGTAACTTCTGAGTTTCTATCCCATTTTTTCTCTATAGACATTATATTCTAAACTGGCGGTAGTCGTATTCAATTTAAACCCATTACGTGGTGATGAAAAAGTGCTTATAAAATCTTACTAGATTAAGAAATTGATCTTAAGAAAGGTTTTACCATTTGGGTACAAACCTTAAAAAGTCCGTATCTACTTATGAAATTATAACTCAGCTCAACTATAAATCAATGACAAAAAACGGAAAGGTGTAAAAGTAAAATTACTGTACATTAATGCATTTATTATGAATGTTCTCATATAACCATTAATATTGTTTTTTTAAATATGTATGTAACAATACAAATCAATAAACAATCGGTAACTTTATCCATAAAATGTATAAAAAATGACTCAAACATTGATAAATTTCAAATTAGATTAATTATATCGATTGTTGATAACAAATACACATTTTCTAAAAATGACAAAATAATTTCTTAAGAAAAACTGTTTTTTAGGTTCATTCACATGACGCATGAACATTACATGTCCTAAAATCGTACGTATAACAATATATAAGCATTCCCTTATCGAGGAGTTTCCTCTCAATAAAAAACCACCCAAAAAAATAACCCTCAGCGGGTTCTTTCACCGGTTCTTCTCAAGTCAGGGTATTTTCTTTTCCGAACCAGTGGTAGTGTTTCAATTGACCATCAATAAGAAAGTGTAATACTTATTTATTGGATAAAGCAATTTGAATTTATATAATTATAATTTAATAATAATAAATATAATCAAAATAATATAAATATTATTGAAAGAAACATTGTCGATTATTGCTGACACGAGGAGTAAAAGTAAACTTACACGTGTAGTTGCCGACTTCACAAAATCAATACATACGCTATTCATTTCTCTAACATGATTTCATTGTAATTTTTAAATTGGTATAAGTATAAAAAATAATTTATAAACGTCGATATTCATGCCGTTATGTACAGTCAGAGTAAGAAATCCTTTGGCAAAAATTCATTCCTTTATCAATTCTTAAGCTCTTAGTATTTTGAATCTAAACATCAAATCATTGCGACGCAATATGACATTCACAATCGATAAAGCAGATTATCGCTCAAACTGAGCACACAAAAATAGATCTTAAGGTGACGAACCTTTTATTACCCTGACTTTACATGGTATATAAATATAATTGTATTTAATTGACATAAAACCTGTATTAAAAAATAGTGATTACTGAATTTCTTGGCAGTGCTAGTGGAATATACACTCCGAAACTCAGACTGATACGGCGATTCCAAAGTTCGTTTTTGAGCCCACTTGAATAAAGATATTTCTGATATGTGATGACGTTTATCACAACCAAAAAGGCTTATGGTAATAAGTACACTAAAATATCGGGAAAGGTATCTCCAGGAGGTGTCGAGCCTTTTTACCGAATTGCTTTGACACGATTTGGTTAATACACTTGTGGTAGTTTACCCGGTAAATACAAGTAACCTAAAGTTTTCTCTAAGCACACTTAAAAACTTCATAGTGTAAACTTAATGTTTCCCAGAGGTGCAATTCTGGTAGAATTTACTTCGCATGTTACACAGAAATGTTGACAAAGGATTTACGACGATAAGTGCTATAAATTTCATAATTATTACAGTCAAAATCGCTTATCACATACTACCATTTAAAACTCGTGCTCTGCCTTGATTTTCGAGTAACAGGATATATCTCTTGATTCATAGGAAAAGAATCAAGTATAATCGAGCCATAAGGTCGCATAAAAAATACATTAAGCTTTGCGTACTCATCAAGACAACGATAAATCAAACTAACTTTCGCCACGTCACGTGAGAAAAAAATAACTCAAACATTATATAATATATTTGTTATTATATATTAATATATAATATTCATAACAATGACATATTTTTATTGTATTTTTCGTGGAAAGCCTCTATAAAGTGGAGTAATATATTGTCATGTCAAAACAATTATATAATTAAAAAACATTAATTAAATGTACATATTCATGTATTTTATCATCATATATACACGATATCTGTATTATATGTAACGTAATGAAATATTCACATATTTAAACTTAATTATATAATACTTGAAATAATTTTACAGATAGTTATAGCAATTAGCAACATACTTGTTACTATGTTAGGTTTCAGACAGCTTACAGATCTACGATGGTAAGGAGACGTCGAAAGCCTACGTGATAACTTGTCAACTTTTTACGGAAGCTATAATGGAGTTCTCTTCTCTGCCGAAACCACACGAATCCTTTTCTATTATCCGATGTACGATCCAACGTACGCATTGCAATTCGTACAATAGTGTTCAGCGTTGTTGCAAGTGTCCACGCAGTAAGGAAGACACACACACGGCCAGCAACTGTAAATGAAATAATTGAATATTACAATTAAACATCGATCATTACTGGTAGAGTTGAAGTGATAACTTCTTATGGAAGGGTAAACTGCTTCGTTACGTAACGCGTTGCGAATCAAATCAAATATACTTTATTCAATAAGGCTTTTACAAGCTCTTTTGAATTGTCATTTAACAATTATATCAAGTGAAGCTACCATTGGTTCGGAGTAGATTTTACTCAGATAAACCGACAAGAAATAAGAAATAAAAAAATACAGTTATTAAATTAAGTTAATATAGTATTAAATACATACATTATATAATTTAACTAACATGTTAGTCAAATTCCATTCCGGTATCTGTATAGTATACTTAGATTAGTTAAAGTTATCACTTCTGTCGGGTGTCCCAAGAGACATAGTAACGACATAACTTAGATGTCGCATCGGCAAAATTCGTAAAACCGACCACATCCGAATTGAGTACGCTATCCCAAATTAATTCGCTATCCTAAATTATCAATATTTATTTCTCACGCGAATATGATCTTTGCATAAACGTAATAACTTGTAATATCATATAACCTTATATATTCATCAATTTGACGCGTCGATTTACATGCTCTAGCTTTCTCTGACCCGTCAATCTATAGCGACGAATAGCGTCGAATGGCGCGATAGGGAGCTATTTCTATTGGTTGTGTAAATCGGCAGTAATCGGTTTTATTTTCATTCCATTGCATTTTTCGATGCTACATCTAATTTGTGTCTTACTATACGTATTTATCTTAAATATATTAAGGTCTAAATCAATAAGTTTTATTCAAATAACTATTATGACGACTTGCATGTGTCATTTTTGTAATAAGTAAAATATAACATCTGTTTTACTTGTTGTTTGGTCAATTGTTTTGAATGCGTTAAGGTTTCTTGAGTTCGATAAAACAAGAAACAGTTATAAAATCAGTCGTGCCCTCTTTTTTCAATTACTATCGAGGTGTTTTGGCGAAAATAAATGAAATTTGTCACACATATAGTAATTTGACCTACATTATAGTAAATAAACAGATTCTGCTGATATTGGAGGGTAAAGTAGTAAAATATAAATATGTTCATGAAAATTAAGAAACAACAATAAATAAAACCAGATAAATTAAAAGAAGGAAAGATATGTTTTAAAGTGACAAAGTGCTAAATTTTCGTATACACAAAAATCTCTTAAAGGTCACCTGAAATACAAAGTTTAAAAATATTCCATATTAAAACTGTTCTACCCGCCTTATCACCTACATAGAAAAAATATACGAAATGTTTTCTATCATTTTGAGAGTAATCATTATTAATATCATAACAATATAAAACAGCAACATAACCAGCATGTACTTAATTATTTATATAATAATATATTAACATAATTATTAAGGCACTTACCCAAGAATGCATAACATCAGCGCAAACACATGTGTTCTCAAAGAGGGAGTTCTTTCTACCCTGGTTATTATTTGTTGGTTACATGATCGGCATACGTATGGCGAAGGATTTGGACCCATACTGTTTGCAATAATGACAGCTGGGTACATTGTGGTGCCAGCGGGATTAACCACTGTCACTTGTGGCTGGCTTGATATTGGGTAGCCAGGATAATTTTGTCCACTTCTTGGATCATTGTAGTTTGGTCCTGGTGGACCAGCATAGTTCGGACCGGGTGGGGGAGCAGGATAGTTTGGTGCATCTGGGGGACCAGGGTACGGCGGGGGGTCTTGAGATGGTCGTACATAAGGTTGCGAATCGACTGTCGGGTCTTTCACTGAAATTGTAAAAAATGTCAAATTGAATAATCATGGTCTATTTGGATTTTGTCATTATGATTACTTTATGTTTTTAAACACCTTTATAACTAACGTTATGGTCTTTAAATAAAGTCTATCATCTTTATATTATACTAGCTAAAACTGCGGCTTTAAAACACAAACATTGAAACCCCGTTTTACCCCTTTAGGGGTAGAGTTTCGTAGAATTAGCAAAAATCTACACTCTATAAAGAACCTACATACCAAATTTCAAGTTTATAGGTGTTATAATACAGATAATCTCAGAAGATTTCGTGATTATACCATGACTAGTTTTTCGTTTTAGATTTATAATTTAATTACATCGATTTTAAATTTTCAAATGTTTCAAAATACATACATTGATATATTGTAACTAAATATTTTAAGGTAAACGATAAGAAACGATAAGAAATAACACTGATAATATTATGACTAAGGCACTAAGCTAAAAAAGTGTTGAAATAATAAAATATTCTAATATGACACATCGATAAATTTAGATCACCTATAATATTTACTATTATTGAAATAATGAAACAACAGCTTCCAACTTTTTTAGTAATCGCAATCAACAATCACTATATAAAAAGAATTATAAAATAACTCTACAATCTCATTGACACAAAATCTATGTTCAATATTAACATGTCATTCTTTACATCCATCATCATCATCATCAACAGCCTGTAAATTTCCCACTGCTGGGCTAAGGCCTCTTTTCCCTTTGAAGAGAAGGTTTTTGGAACATATACCACGATGTTCCAATGCGGGTTAGAATACACATGACTAATTTCATAGAATTAACACATGCAGGTTTCCTCACGATGTTTTCCTTCACCACCGAGCACGAGATGAATTATTTGTAAACACAAATTAAGCACATGACTATTCAGTGGTGCTTGCCTGGGTTTGAACTCGCAATCATCGGTTGAAATGCTCGTGTCTATCCAGTGGACCGTCTCGGTATATTTACGTACAAGTTCAAATAATTTCAAAACACTAAACACTAATTAGACAAATTAAACTAAATACTTCATCATACACAAATTTGTGATGAAATAATAAAATATTTTAACCACTACTTTTTAGGTTTCTTATGAATACAAAATGATTCTTCTAGTTATGATAAGTGTTGAAGTTTTGAAGATCAATATCACTTTTTGATGTAATATGGCAAGACACAGAATCAGGGAAAATTACTCTTATTTGGTTTAAAAGCAAGTTTGTTGTGTCTTGGATTTGTTCAGAGTAATCTAGCAGATCCTTTGTCAGAATCTGCTAGGATGTTCTTGGAGTTCTATTTAATGGCTATTAATAATAAATAATGTTGAAACAAAAGGAAGAAGTGACAATGGGACTGACATACCAGAGTAGGACAAAAGTCGCAAATTTAAATAAGAAAAAAAACCACTTACTTTTTCTTTATTTTAAAACACAACGAAACACGATTCGTCTTTTATCGAACAAACTTTCAATATAACTGATAAAGAACTAGTATTTTATCAGTCATATTGAAAACATGAACGCGTCACAATGGCTCCGCGGAAAGGAGATTACGAAATGTCGATATTTGATAAAAAATAATCGCGATTATGCAAAGAATTTCAAAAGCATGTTTTTATACTGCTTTATTTTTAATGTATCGATAACTCGATATCGAGCAATTAAAACCGATGGTAAGTGGTCATCACTGCCCGTAAACGATAGTGCTGTAATGAATATAAACGCTCCTTATATTGCCAATGCAAAAACCTTAAGAACTGGTTTACTTCAAACCGGAACACGACAATACTAATGATTGCGGTTTGGCAGTGTAATATCTAACGAGTAAGTGGTACCATCCCAGACGGAAGTGCACAAAGCAAATTAAAATTATTGAACAAATCCTCCGAGACACGTATGTAAAGATATGGACGAAAAATAGCAAGGTTTATTTTTTGTATACCTATACATAGTGCATAGATTTGGATCGACTCAAAAATATTTGTTTAAATACGAATTTGTATTTTCTTTTTATATTCCTACTCACAATATTCTTAATAGTAGTAGAGTCGCAGAAATCAGCTGTTACTGTTCATATAAAATTATTAAACTGTTTACACAACAAACGATAAAAAAGAAGAAATAATAGCACTTCTGAATATGAAAAATATGGACGTTGGAACGATGCATCAGGATGCAGCCACCCCGAACCCACCCTGCACGTAGTACTTCAAGATATAAATACAGGTTTTGTGTAAAACGTCTGTTTTCCTCGATTTATATGAAACTCATAACGCTCGTTAACGTTCAATAAATAGGAGAGGTCAAGTAGACTCAGACTGTGTAGTAATATAAGTAGAAACTCATAATTGTAGAGTATTTTGTTTACAAGACTTTATAATATGAAATGCCTGTACATTTTCTATAGGAATTTGTAAAATTTAAGCGGATTGTTTGTATTTCTCTCAAGAAATTCTCAGTAACACCACTGTGTTTTAAAGCTATTTGCCCTGTCCATAGGAATCTCGTGTCCTGAACTCTTGTACTATGTATTATAGTTTTTTTTATTATAAAGCTATTTATTTATTAGTGCCTGTTGAATACCATTCTTCCAAAAAGGTTTCAAATAAGGAGGTAGTTCTTAAAAGTAAGTAACTATACAATCTATTATGGTGCACCAGTCTACATCCATAAATCGAAGGAACTTCAAAACCGTTATGACCGGAAGGAGTTGGGAGGCAGACATGGTTTTATATGCGGTATCGGACAATGAGAAGAAAGAAAAAAATCTATTTACCTACGTTTGTAAACAAAATTGATTAAAGGAGGTCATCCTAAAATGAGGATCGCTAACATAAATAAAATATTTTAATTCTAATATTTACTAAAATGAAAGAATATGTATATAGCTTGATAAAAAAAAAACTAATAGTAGTAATATATTAAATAAACACGAAGTATTAATTTTACGCGTTAATCTAACGAGCCGATAAAAAAATATATGCTTTTATTTTTCATACCCCGATCATTGAGGAAGTTTATATAATACAACGCTATGGAAGGGCAGAGGTGGAGGGAAGCTATACGTTTAAAAAATATAATTTTTTTTCATTACATCACGAATAAACTTTTTATGTGTATATTTAGTATTATACATCTATATTCAAATCTTATCTTCTGTAATTAAAAAACGTCAATTTCCATAACAATCTGAAAGAGCAGTACTACAATTTATATTGCTTAATACAAAGTTGAGTAGAAGGTATTTAATGTTGAGAAGATATCTAAATGCAGATATCCCAACATTCTAACCGATGTGACATGTTTTCACACAGTAAATCCATTATTTAAGGAAAGACACTCAATGATCGAGCTTATCGTAAAATGTTGTAGCCGATATGCGACATTGTGATACGCCATTATGACACGTGTAACCTTACCTTTCGTTTATAATTTCAATCAAAATTGCAAATCAATTTATGATCACTTACGTCTTTTTAAATCTTATAATAAGTTGAAATTTTATGAAAATACCCAAAATTATCATTACAATAAGTGTTAACTTGCAATTACAGGACACAAATTTATATATAACTATAGACTCAGTAATTAGTGTATTATTGATAAGAAATTGTATATTAACTAAATAACTCAAATAATTACACACACAACAACAATTCCACAATAACCGTGAATGTATTATGAAGATAAGAAGTAAGTAATTAAAAAACCTGTTCCCCTTCGTGTTTTCGAATAATTATTCAGTTTTATCGAACGATATAACATTGGAACAAATTCGTATACTTAACTTAATTTCATTAAAAATTATCGAGGACAAGTTTCCTTCTCTTCAGAGATACAATAGTTATGATTGATAATAGTATCAATCATAACTATTGTATCTCTCTCTATCGTAATTATAGAATTACTTAGATGTCGTATTGAGATTTATTGGAATGAGAATTATCATTAAAATGACAAATATCTCACATATAAATAGCGTAAACCGATTTTTGTCCTAGTGGTTATGGAATGATAGCTGCACATAGATGGTCTAATTTTAAAGAGGTCCAACCATGGATGTGCCGAAAATATTAAAAACTAAATAAATACATATGGGACAACATCACATACGTCACTCTGATCCCAATGCAACACTTGTGTTATTTAAAATCAGAAGTAGCGACCGTACCACAGACCTTTTTTTTCTCGCTGGAAAAACGCATTACTCGCTTCCCCCACGTGATGGGAAGTGAGGGGGGGGGGGTGTGAGACTCCCCGGAGCCCTGAACGCCGAGTGCGTCCAAGCACGCCGGGTTTACCCACTAAAAACCAGCGGTACCCTCTCCGTCTTTCGGCGGACGCCACGGGATCGCTTACGCATGCTACCGCGATGAACCGTACCACAGACCTAAGACAACATAGAGAAGTAATGAACTTTATTTCTACATCGACTCGGAGTGGCGTACCCATGAAAACCGGGTTCACACTACTCGATTATACAGGTCTTCGTCGTCAAAATTAAATAGGATTCTTGATTGTAATTTAATTAATTTTTACTCAAGTAAGTAAGTAAGTGACACCATAATAAAAATCAACCTTGAGAACTAAATGTTCAATTTTGTGCCTGTACTTCTTTTACAATACGCAATCGTTTTGCCGCACTCGGAACAGCCTCTGACTCATTGGACGAAGAGTGGCATAACATCAAGGTAGCGTATACTAAGGCTAGCTCTACCGTTTTGGGGCGTAAATCACCTCACTCAAAAGAGGACTGGATGTCACAACGCACATGGGACCTGATCGAAGATAGGAGAAATCTCCACCTAAGACTCCTTGAGACTCATGATGATGTTCGAGCCGACCTTAACTCGCAATACCGCCAAAAGCGTAAGGAGATCTATCGCAGTACACGCAAGGACAAGCGACTGTGGGCTGACGGTATTGCTGATCGTGCTCAACAAGCTGCTAATACTGGGAATTTGAAGGAACTTTACAGCGCAACAAAGTCCTTGGCTGGGAACAATAGGGCTAGGAAGAGGAAACCCATAAAATCTAAAGATGGTCAGCTTGTTGTGACATCAAAAGGGCAGCTGCTGCGTTGGCGTGAACACTTTGAGGAGGTCTTCCGCTTATCTGGATCAAGCTCAAAATCTTCGGGTCCAATGTCAAAGCCGTACTGCTTTACGGGTGCGAGACGTGGAAGGTCACAAAAGACATCTCACGCCAAATCCAGGTCTTCGTCAACTGATGTTTGCGCCGCATTCTCGGAATTTACTGGCCCGAGACCATCTCCAACTCAGAACTGTTGGAGAAATGCCGCGAAAGTCCCATTGATCGACAGATTAAACGACGCAAATGGGGATGGATTGGCCACACACTCCGAAGGGATCCCGACCACATTCCCAAGCAAGCCTTGGATTGGAATCCTCAGGGGAAGAGGAAGCATGGCCGTCCTCGTCAAACCTGGCGTCGCACTGTGATAGCTGAAGCGGCGAGCATCGGTATGACGTGGAGCGAGATGAAGCATGAAGCTCAAGACAGATCGAGATGGAGAACCTCTGTGGACGCCCTCTGCCCCATCTAGGGGTCATAGGACTTTAAGTCAAAAAGTAAGTCACTTCTTTTACACTGGCTTAGAACAATACTAAATATTACTGTTAAGTATAAATAAGGTAAACTAGATGTCGCCATTAGGGCTTCTCTTGCGTATTAGGGAGTTAATTGTTATGTGCCGGGCAAAAAAAGTCTTTGTCCTTCCTTGGAATTTAAATTAGATTCACAGCAAATTTCATCAAATTCTGTTCATTGGTTTGATAGTGAAAGAGTTGGTTTAGTAGTGCTTATGGGCCATCAGAAAATAAGTGATCACCACTGCCCATAGACAATGGTGTTGTAAGAAACATTAAACATTCCTTTCATCGCCAATGTGCTACCAACCTTAGGAACTATGTTAAGTTCCTTGTGCCTGTAGTTACGCTGGCTCACTCACCCTTGAAACTGGAACACAACATAACCAAGCGTTGTTGTTTGGTGGTGCTTTCACATTTATAATATTAGTATATATGAAGTGTATTCCAGAACATTCCAGTGGAGTTGTGATCATAAATAAAGTAAAGTAATGTAATGTCAGCAGTATATACGGCAGATATAAAGCATGAGCAAAAAGATGCGACTACGAAACACTTTTGCTCTAAAAGTCGTGTAAAGCTTTGAAACCGATCGGTCATCGGCGAGTCATACTTCACTCATAATATCTGTTGTTAGTGTACGAATTCAGATTACGGATTACTTCGTCCGTACGTTTTTACAAGGTTTTATTGAACTTGCAATGTTTATTAGCTCAGTAAAGTTTAATTAGAACATATCCTCTTATCCTAAGGTATTAAATTACACAGATAATTAATTTCCAATACAATACATTTTTCTGGTATTATTTATACATGGGTTGATTTTCAACAGGATCGAATAAAAGCAACACCAATAGAATATGTCTTATGTACTAGCTTGTTTTAATTTTCTTTTTACAATTTTTTTATGTTACATTTATATTGACACTTTTAAGTTATTGTTATTTAGCTGGAAATTATTTGAATCATTCTATTTTTATGAAATAAGCTATTACTCGCGACTTATCTCGCGTTTTGGGGCTAGACGACAGATTTTAGGAGTAGGAAACTCTAAGCCCTTCCTTGGATTTCAAGCTTACTTCATACGTCAATCAATCAATCAATCAGCCCATAACTTCAAACTTAATTTCATCAAATTCAGTTCATCGGTTAGGCTGTCAAAAGCTACAGACAGACAGAAAATTTCATATTAATTACATTCGTATTTCTGAAAAAACTACAGTCAAATTAGAACCTCCACTTTTTTTAAAGTCTGTTAAAAAAGGTTCAAACTTTTACACAGAGTGTACAGATTTTGTAAATACTACAGACTCGTCATCAATATTCAAGCAAACGCAATCCTTTGCTGGACATCTCTCTCGTGGTGCGCTAGCCGCGCTGTTCCCCGCCTTTAGGTACATACATATATTACAAATTAGTTCTATTGAAGAATATTATTTAAATTATTACATTAGTGCATTCCTATGCAACCTCATTAGTTTAGTAAACATGTACCATTTGCAGTCTGTATCTAATCTGTATTCTGTAGCCTTGTTGATTACAAGTAAATGTTGAATCAATAAATACTTTAAAAATCGAACAAAATTAAAAAACATTCGGAACGAAGCGTGTTTGATTCTTTGGGGTGACATATGAAGCAAATCACGACCTCCTTGGTCGAGAAGTGTTTACACCGATTTTCATGGGTTCATTTCCCGTTACTTCTGATTTTCCGTAACACAATTGCTTTGGCTACGTAGATTGGGTTTAGAGTAATGTTTGTAATGTTATCCAACATTTTCTATATTTTACTATAAATATGGTTAAGTTTAATAAAAAAAATCATTAACAAAACATAATTAATGAACTTAATCCGCCGGGATAATCTAGAAAATACATTAGTAAGTTTTTAATTAAAAATACACATTCGAGGAATGCCGTGAAATTATGTAATTCAGTTCCCGGTATTAGATTATGAACTGAGTTTGTTCAAAGAATTAGAAACAAACAAGATTTACATAAAAATAACATTTTATATAATTTTATACTCTAGAGAAACGACTAACATCAGATTACATAATTATTCAGTACATAAGCCATTTCTGAATGTTCTTAATACTATACTAAAACTTTAATATCAACATCCCTTAATATAATACCAATTCTACATTTTTTATGTAGGTTGGCAGACGAGCAAACGGGCCACCAGATGGTAAGTGGTCACTATCGACAATGTGCAACCAACCTTGAGAACTAAGATATTCTGTCCCATGTGCTTGTTGTTACACCGGCTCACTCACCCTGCAAACCAGAACGCAACAATACTAAGTACTATTGCTTGGCGGTAGAATATCTGATGAGTGGTTGGTTCCTACCCAGACAGACTTGCACCAAGTAAACTACTAGTGACTTTTTACCGTTCAAATCAATATGAATTTTCTGTACACCATAATCGTTTGTTACAACAGCTATCTGCCAGTGAAAGTCCCGTCAAAATCGATCCATTCGTTCCAGAGATTTTAAAAGAACAAGCACTATGACTGGTGCTGTCAAATATTGATAAAAATATAATTTTAGTATATGTACCGTGTATTTGGTTTAAATTCATTATTTGAATAATACTGACACTGCAATTTTATTATATGTATAGATAAATTAGTGACTGATAAAATAAATTTGAATAAAGTTTATTTTCTTTCATTTAGCAATGAGGATGATATCAACATTTTATACGACAAACGTCTAAAGACGTCATTACTTAGCTATTGTGTCTACTGTGCTGTCCCTGAAAGCATTAATTAATCATAATTTATTATAAAGAGAATCAAGATCTATTTACTAAACGCCCACGAGTTTTATTCAATCCCCCGCCAATTACTACAGTCATTTCAGAGAAACTAGAGTACAAATATAGTTCATTCAATACAGGACAGGGGTCTTCAAACTAGAGGCCGCAGACACAGGTCCCCTAGCACTTCCGACGGGGAGTTATTGACACGAAAATATTAGTTATTCGAATAATGAGTTCGTATGATGAGTTAGCTCGGACCTGCAGTCAGAACCCACTTTATATCTCAGATGTGAAATTTTCTTTCTTTAAAATATTTCCTTAAAATGTTCTATTTAGTACTAACTGTACCCGAGACCTTGTACGCGTTTGAATTTAACAAAAAAAAAAATATTGTAGCCTAAGTTACTCCTTATTATATCAGTTATCTACCAGTGAAAGTTTTCGTTAAAATCGGTGCAGCCGTTCCAGAGATACAACAACATACAGACAGACAGACAGACGAAAATTGTAAAAAATGTTATTTTGGTATATTTACCGTGTATACTTACATAAATATGCATTGAGTAAAAAAGGTCTATTTTAATTAAAGGTATATTACAAACAGACACTCCTATTTTATTATATGTATTTGTTATACTTATTATCACGTTCTGTTGTGAATTCTGAGTTAATCTACATATTATAAAAAGCATTGGATTAAGAAAATAGTATCAAACGACCAATTATTTGTATTAAGTTCGTGTGTAATTTTATTATAATGTTGTTGTTTAGTTATAGTATCGCCTTAATGTATTTCTGATTAGCCTACACGTTGATGGGTTAAGAATACCCTCGAAGACGGTCTACTTACCAACTATAATAATTTCATAAAATCAATTAAATTTAAAAAAAGAATAGGAAAACAATACTTAAATAAAACTTTCAAAATATGTAATTATCAGTTTTAGCTATGTGATATTTCAAGGACTTTATGTCCTCAAGAAACTTAATTCAACCAATGTATATTCAAAATGTTCACGATTGTCTAATAATATTCATAAAATCACCATCTTTATGACAGGTTTCTGTGAAAGTTTCGAATCGTGTGAAAAATAACAATATTATTGTATATTATGTAATAACATATCATCACAATTTTGAATTAAGAATAAGTTTGTATTCATCTCTTAAAATTTTATTAACTATTGCCTCAAAGCATTTTATAATGTAATAAGCTATTAATGTATTAAAACTATGTAAACATAAACATTTGGATTCAAAGAATACTTGATAAGTTACATATATGCCTTTTATTTCTTATATATTTCAATTCAAACCGTCAGTCATCATCTTCATCAAATACAGACAAACACACACGCATAATAATAATGAATTTGCACCAACACTGAAAGAGAAAGTGAGGCAAGGATTGGTAATAGAGCTTTGTACAAACTGTATGTACCGCTCATTCTTGAGACAATCTTCCGCCAATTATAATATATATTCCGATAATTATTAAAATAGTGTTCCGGTTTGAAGTGTGCTAACCAGTATAACTAAAGGCACAAGGGACATAACATCTTAATTTAGTAAGATTGATGATTGATGATTGGTGGCTCAAAGTCGAAAACCTTTATTCAAAATGGAAGTGTTTACACTTTCTTATTGATTGTCGAAAATCTACCATCGGAATATAATACCTCAGACCTGAGAAGAACCGTTAAAAGAATCTCAGCGGGATCTATATTTTTTTTTATAATAACAATTTACAATATACTATAATAAACATATAAGATTTTAAATTAACATGGTTAATATTATTATTAAAGTAATTGATTTCGGGATATTTAACATGTTTTTTTTTTATTTTTGTTCTATATATAATAAACATATTTTTGTTATTTGAAACAGCCTGGAGGCGATCTTCTATCACCGGTGATCATAACTTACCATCAGGTAGCCTATGTGTCCTTTAATAAAAATAAAAAATATCCGTTAAAATTATAAAATTATTATTATATTCTAAATGCGACATACATTACACACTTGCATTAAATGGGACTGATAGTAAATTTCATAATGGAAGTTAACAAATACTATATTTAATATACTATACTTAATCTCCACTTTTCATAAATGCTAATCTTGCAGAGCACTTAGATGAATTCAAAATAAAAAGCATGCAATGTTTTCATGCATTGCACTTTTTTATAATCTACTTCGTTGTTTTTTGGTTGCGTAATAACCTATTTTATCTTTCAAAGCTTTTGATAGAAATCGCTTGAAATATGATTACGCTACGGAATATCACGTTATATGTATAATACCTTCATTTAAGAATTTCTATGTAATTCAAGTGGATTTAGTTTTTAGATAGAGAAGTTGTAAAATAATACAATAGAGTGTTCTACATTTCAAAGAGGAAGCTTAAAAATATTCAGTGATTACAAACATTGCGACCCGGCCCGGCTTTGCACAAGTGCAATGATGTGATGTCACAGTGGAAACTTATCATTGTTTCTATACTATACGTATTATATAATATATAAAAACCTTGTTCTCGAATCATTCTATATATTAATAAAATCGCATGAAAATCCGTTGCGTAGTTTAAAAGACTTAAGCATGCATAGGGATATAGGGACAGAAAAGGCGACTTTGTTTTATACTATGTAGTAAAGATATATGACAAAAATATGTTTTAATGTCTTTCTATTACAACAAAGAACAGTTTCCAAATTCAAATATCAATTAGCAATGGACTTTGGATGATTATACGAGTATTGTGGAAGCACATTATTAACAAAAGAGGTAATATACATAAACGAGACGTAAGAACAAAAGATTTACAAAAAATAAATAAAAGGAGATTGTTTTTGTTGGAATAACAATTGATGAATAAAAACATTTTATATTCTGTGCTGGTTAATGTCTGTGACGTCAAGTGATCTATTGAACGTAGGTAAGTACAATACTAGAAATCTTGATGCAAATTTACACACCAAGTTTAATGTAATCGTTGAGCAAATTAAAACATATAGTAAATAAACAAGATTACGATAGCATTGATAGAATCGATTAAATTAATCGATAATTTTTCCAAAAACCCATATAAATAAAAAATACACAAGAAAATACAGAAATTTTAAAGTAATTATATCCATATTTGTATTCGATATTCAATTTATCGAACGAAACAAATTGAGCGTAATCTGATTGAATATGTACTGATTTCATACGAACTATTTTTATTAATAATATTTCATGGAATCTCATGCTCTGAACGAAATGAGGTTCTATATAAACGAGGCAATTAAATGTGTTTATGCTTTTTTTTTTCTTTTGGAAAAAAATCGCAGACGCTATCACGACGCTAAGTTTCGAGAACTTTCTGCCTGTACCGGATCGTGACTGAACGCTGTATCGATTTTAATGCTTCCCAAGATTGTAAATAAGATTTTTATCTGAATCTTCAACAATATATAAACATTTTTTTTCAAGTAACATTTTCTACATACAAACTCGAATGAAAATTGATCAAAGATACCGCAATTTGATTTTAAAACCTTTTCAACGATACCTTTGTCGGTACGGTGAAAAAAAAAAACAACATCAACTTCGCAGGGACGGGAAGCATGAAGGTTTTATGCTATATTGATAAATGTTTTTCGAAACTTGTATCTGAAGCAATTATTTTAAAATTTCATAACCTTTTTTAACAATATAGACAATATTAGTTTAAAGTTTTACTACCTCAAAAAGAATCAGTTCGATAATCCTTCCGTTCCAATAAAAGATCATGTTACTTTTTTATCCGGCATCAATGTTATTTTATTTCAAACAAAGTAAGTTTTACAAAGTTAAAGGTATAAATGGCTTTTAGCGAATGCTCACAACATACGTGAAATAGAGATATTCAGTTACCGACAACCCGTAGCCTGTCTAGCTTTGAAAGCGAGGATAAAAATTGTTCCGAAAAATTGTATGCCAGTTAAAATCATGGCACACAATGTACAATACATTTTTATATAACTGAATGGTAAATGTTAACGGTCTTTTTTTATACATAGAAACTTCAACAAAGACGAAACGAAATGTATTTAAAAAATACCAACGCGTTTCAGTTGTTATTAATGAAATATATTTTTATTGTTTGTGTAAATATATATTTTAGAACTGTAGAATAAAAGACTAGATATATAGAGAATCTCTACCTTCTCATTAATTCAAATCGAAGCAAACATAAAATCTTCGCGTACTCTTTGTGTATATAATTCGTAATGTCCTGTACCTACTTTGCTTTATACGCAAAATTTAAAAAAAAGTATGCAACGGTCTTACTAGATTCTGCCACAAATTAAAAAAGTATTTATTAGTAACCTTTTTTTTTAGCAATGAAACTGGCTACTACGATGCTGTATAAACAAACAAATATGAGTCATTTGCGATAATGACGTCCTAAATATTCAATCTTTCTGAAAACATTCCGCATACGGAGAAAGTTTTAGATATTCAAAGCTTACAACACAGTCAGAGATGGAGCATTTTACAGCAAAACTATTAAATAAATCTCATTTCGTCCCTATTAAAACTTTTCGCAAAGGTTTTGCACATCGCTACTGGCTCATATGTGGAACACTCAACTCCGACCGTTTTAATGATTTATGCAAGTAAGACACTCTAGTGTAGCTTTAAGGCTTATCCCGCGATCTCATTTTAGTTATAGCTCTAAAGATTTTTATTTTATTTAAGATATCATTATTTTAATTTGTTTATCTGTGTTAAAATTATTAAAATTAAACTTTATTATATTCTGAAATAAATGTAAAGGAAGAGCTATTTTTTTTTTCTTTGTATACTTCAACATGATTTGATAATATATACGACCACAGACAAAAGCTGCTGACAAAGAATGTTCTGTTCATAGATTCTAAGCTTAACTCACATTACTAGGTTTTTTGATTGTTCGTCTAAATTCATATATTTTAAATATTGTAAATAAGTTTGTGGAATGAGCACATATTTTAAAAACCTAGCATAACAATTTATTAGTTAAATTAGGTCTATTTATAAATTAATATCTATAAAATACAGTTGTACAAAATTGCTCAAAATAATTGTTTAGGCGCTTTACAATTTTTTTTATTACACTTGTTAAATATTATTCTTACATGAATTTTTAAGACTATTTTCAGCATTTAATTCATAATATTATGAATAAATATTCTCAAAACTTAAAACACTAACTACGTTATATATGTTATATATAATTTAGACGTTAAACAGTGATAATTATCAGTCTCTTGTTTCAACAACTCGTATAAATGTTCTCCCATAATAATATTACAGAAAAAAAAATAGGTATTTTTCATTTTAACGAACAATGTGCTCGATGATGAAATGTACGCTTCGTACATTGAAAGGGCAGCTAGCCTCGCATGTTTTCGACGCAACGAATTTTTGCTGCACTGCGCGGCTGAATTACAGCAAATATACTACCTACATGTCATCAACTGAATCCAACTGGGCTATCGATTTTATCAAAATGGAAGCCGACTAGTGGTCAGCCAGAAAACTGTTTAATTTTTACAGACTGGCATTGTAACGACACTGCGATATTTCGTATGGGAGTACTCAAAACTCACCACAGGCCTTTTGTGTGAGAGAAAAATTCACTTATTGTAGGTTTTTGAAAAATTACGTTATGTAATAATTCATTAGTTGATTGTATACAATTCAGACAGTAAAATGTGTGAAAATTCTACTTAATTTCATTGTTTTATAAAAACGGTGCATTTACTTTGAGAACAAAGGAACCGTAACACATTTGTTACTTCCGTTTCAAGACTAAGGATATACAGTCGACAACAAATTGATAGTCATACACCACTACGTATGTACGTCTTTATAGAATCATGTGCCAAAAATATTAAAAAAAAAAGTTATATAAAGACTCTTTTCTCTGAAAAAAAAATAAAAGAACTCCGCGATTTAAAGTAATACATGAAATGATATGGTTACTTATAAAAAGTGAAGTGCATTTAGTATGGACGCTTAATGACTGTTTGATCTACGAAGCGTTCCCTGCGAACGACTTCGCTCAGTTGCTAAGCAAGTGCCCGGCCGGTCCCAGACTGTCCTCTCATGTTTCTAAGGCAAGAGATTTCCCTGTATTGATTAGTTTCCCGCACGGGATACGGACAGTTCATATCACATTAGCGAGCTTATGTATTATCACATCCAAGTTTCTGTAGGTAGAAATGTTAATGACTCTACGTTAAGATATATTTCAGATGTTTTTCTTGTACTCTTAAATAACGTGTTCATTATAAATTGACTATTACTGTCTATTACTGAAGTCCTAGCTACCTTGATCTTCTTAATACTTTTTACAACTATCATGGTCTTAAATACTTTTCAGATTTTTACTATAGTAAGATTTCCGAACGAGAAACCTTATATTCGCTTGTTTTCTACTTGTCATTCTCGGTACTTTCAATAAACTGTATTTGGTGAAATTTGGTTTGAATTAAATTTGAAATCCTATCTTTCATATCTAACACCTAAAGACCATTTTCTAAAAACCAAACTAAGCCGCGTAAGACCGCTAGTTTAATGAAAAGAAGTAACTTCTGTAACGCTACCAATTACTAAATGCATAATCAAAATTTATAACGTTTTATTAGTAAATTATGATATGATTTATATAATAAAAGGTTGTCATTCAACTAACATATAGTCTATTACCTGATTTATGTTTATCTTCTTGTTAAATAAACCGATTGAAACTCAATTCCTCCTCCTTAAGTCAATATTGATACAATATATTTTACATACATATAACATTAAGTATATATACAGCATAACAAACTTATGAATAATGTGATGTATATCTTTCTATTATATAAGAGTTAGTATCTTTATTATACAGTACCATACCATCATCATTACATAGTATAAAACAAAGTCGCTTACAGCTGTCTATATCCCTATGTATGCTTAGATCCTTAAAATAACGCAATGGACTTTTATTTATTATTTGATGTGGTTACTTTAATAGATAGAGTGATTAAAGAGGAAGGTTCTTGTATATGAGGACAGTGTAGTATAAAACACTGATAATTTTAGAAGTGTCTAATGTGATGTCGTTAATAAACAAATTGTGTAGTATATTAAGCATCAGTTTTGCAACCGAACGAAGTGGGGCGGGTCGCTAGTTTAAAATAAATAAGAAAAGATATCTGTGTTAAATTTGGTAACATTAATCATATCTCATATCCATTAATTAGAATTGTAATTATTTCCCTACTTACACAGCATCTTTCTTTCTGATCCATGGATTAGAGGCTGTCTGGTTTTAAGCTGTTTGTGCTTAAAAACCATACCCCCTTGTTACAGCCAGCTTCTCGAAAACCACGATTATTCAACCGTCTACTCCTTTAAGCCATTTGATTAAATGATCCCTTATCATGTCACTTGGAGCATTCTCGAGCTTCCGGGTGAAAAGGGTTGATCATTACCAGCGCGGGTATTATCCTTAGACATCTAAACGGCGAAATTAGGTGAATGAAAAGAAATTATTAAATAATATTTAAAATAAATAAATAGACGAGAGGTAGAAAGTAAAAGTAAAGTAACAGCCTGTACATTTCCCACTGCTGAGATAGGGCCTCCTCTTCCATTAAGGAGAGGGTTTTGGAACATATTCCACCAAGCTGTTCCAATGCGGGTTGGTGGAATGCACATGTGGCAGAATTTCGATGAAATTAGACACATGCAGGTTTCCTCACGATGTTTTCCTTCACCGCCGAGCAAGAGATGAATTATAATACTTTTATAACACAATTAAGCACATACATATAGTGGTGCTTGCCTGGGTTTGAACCCGCAATCATCGGTTAAGATGCACGCGTTCTAACCACTGGGCCATCTCAGCTTAGAGGTAGAAACCCTAGCTAAAACGAATTTGCATATACAAGAAATGACATTTTTATTGTATAATAAATAAAAGAATCACATTTTTAAATGAAACCGTCTTTTAAAGAAAGAAACAGAGGGAAAAAGGGGGGAGCGTAACGCTTCATCCTTACTTGACGATTTTTCTCTACTGTAGGCGTCGTAAAAGAACCTCGTTCGGAAAACAGAGTTGTACTGTTTCGAATGAATCATTCTATTTATTTAAAATTTGTTTGCCGACAAACTATATCTAAGAGGAGAGTTGGCTAAGAAACGTTCATCTAAATCGATGATTGCGGGTTCAAAGCCGGGCAAGCACCAATGAATTTTCATGTCCTTAATTTGTGTTTATTATTCATCTCGTACTCATTGGTAAAGGAAAACGTCTTGATGAAACTTGCATGAATCTAATTTCAACTAAATTCTGTCGCATGTGATGAAATATTCTCCAAACCGTCTCTTCAAAGGGAGAGGTGGAAATTTATAGGCTGTTAATGTGAGAAGCTGTATCCAATAATGCAATATTTTGATAATGGATCGGCATTTTTTACCGTGCCCGAGGCGGTGCTAAAATTGAATCTGGCTGATAATTGCTCGTGTTTGTATAACAAATATATATCCCACGCATCGCCCTGTGATGTGATATTACGTCACAGGCGTTGCGTGGGCGACACTGTATACACGTAATCCACTTCTATGCCTTTACAAGCCATTCAGCCATTTCAGAGTAATTAAAGGCATATTTTATATATAATATCGGTTAGCAGATTGGCATAAAAGATGGCCCATTATAATAATAATGGGCTTCATGGACCAACTGTGGTAAGTATCTACCACAGAACAAAGATATTGACGCCGTAGCAAAACCCCTATTTCTTCCATCACCAGTATGTCATCAACCTTGGGTGATAAGATGTTATGTCTCGCTTACCCTTTAAACCGGAACACGCCTAAGTAAGTACCAAGACAGTCTTGCTCAAAGCCATACCATATATAAGTCACGTGTCATTTGACACATGTGTGACCACTTCATTATAAATATATTTAGTATCACTATTTATCTTTACTAATTAATTACGATTTGATATAATCGTAATCGTTTTTCGGCCTTTTAAAAAATCAAGTCTCATAATTTATTCGGGTTTCTTTTTATTATCAGGTATTGTATAATCAAGATCATACATTTTATTAACGATATTAATACTAATTGGGCTATGCTCGGCGTTTCTTTGAGAGATCGCATCAGAAATGAGGTGATCCGTCAAAGAACCAAAGTCATCGACATAGCCCACCGGATTAGTAAGCTGAAGTGGCAGTGGGCTGGTCATATTTGTCGTAGAACCGACAACTGTTGGGGAAAACGTGTTCTAGAGTGGAAACCGCATCTCGATGAAGATGATTAATACTAATTTATAAAAAGCTAACATGATAACACAAAGGTGGGTCACATTTACACGATGCGCATGTGAGTTAAAATTATCGGAAATCCCCCTTATCACCTCCAAACGAAAATACGTGGAATTACCAATAACCCAGTATAATTTAATATATTAAAGAACAATTAGGTATTCCCGAAAGTTATACATATTATCGTGCTCATATTACAATATTATATATCTTGTATGTGTATAAAACGAGTGATATTGTTACAAATGGATATTTTTGTGAAAATTCTTTGTCCGAAAAAAATCGTCAGACAACGTTTTCGGAGCGAACGCTGCCAAAACTGACATGTACTTAAAACATATGTATATGAGATATGTAGTTTAAAAAGTTATAGTCGAAAATTCCGAAACGACTAACCGATCTTAAACAAGCAATATGAGAATCAATATTTAAAAAATATACGGTCATTACTACACTTCTCCTAAGAAAAAAATGTTTTCTTCAAATACAGTAATACTAAGGCTTTGCCTAAAACTTAAGCACTTTCTGGATAGGCCTAAATAATTGACACATTATAACATACTAGTAATCGCCCGCATCTTTGTTTGCTTTTTAGGGTTTTATTTATCATGCGTTAGGCAAAAAAAACGTAGTCTATATCCATGCTTTTGAAGTTCAAGTTTGCTACATACCATATTTCATGATATTCATTGGTTTGGTCTTGAAAGAGGGACAGACAGACAGAGTTACTTTCACATTTATAATATAATATATATATTATTACATAAATTAGTTTAGGTTGCCTGTAAGTGGTCTATATCTTGTAACACTATTTTTATATACATTTGACGACCTCCGTGGTCGAGTGGTACGTACACCGGTTTTCAAGGGCACGCCACCCCGAGGTCCCGGGTTCGATTCGCGGCCGAGTCGATATAGATTATCATTAGTTTTCTATGTTGTCTTGGGTCTGGGTGTTTGTGGTACCTTCGTTACTTCTGATTTTCCATAACACAAGTGCTTTAGCTACTTTCATTGGGATCAGAGTAATGTGTGTGATGTTGTCTCATAATTATTTATTTATATACATATTAATCAAATCTTAGTAAATAATGGCTACAAATAAAAAATACCTTTATCATCATACTTACTTTATCACAACAAATAGCATGTTGATTTGAACGAATAGTTTTCGCTATATAATATCGAGATATTTTAATCGGCACGTGGAGAGAAAAAAACACACGAGCAGGATTACAAATAGATCGCTTTACTCGATACTGAATCGATAACAATATAATCGGTAAAATTGTAACATTACCTTCGAGTAATGAGTTGAGTAAGTAATGAGAGAGTTTAAAATCTTCATACCACGAAGGTATGAGTCACGAATTAGGTTATTTGGTTTTAGAAGGATGTATTCTAATAGGTCCTATTATTTATAAATGGGAAAGTTTGTGAGGATGGATGTATGTTTGTTACTTTTTCACGAACAAACCACTGAACCTAAACATACATGGTGGTACTGGTTTAATTGACCATCAGTAAAAAAGTGTAATACTTCTATATTGAATAAAGCAATTTGAGTTTGAGTTTGAACGAATTTAGATGAAATTTTGCAGACATACATATATGATATACATCAGAATAACTAAATAAATAACACATAGGCTAAATATAATTTATAATGATGTTATGTAATTTGGTCATAATATATGTATACATATAAAGTATCCGTGCATAGCCGGGCCAGGTCACTAGTGTTTGTATATTATATGAAGAGATATACATTTCCTTTGCCTCTAATATCTTCATATATAAGTGAATTTTATTATATATTACAGTTGTAAGTATATGCGAGACGGAATATTCAACAATAAACATTTCTACACAACGACTCTATCTTAATATAAATGGCTACATGTTATAATTTTTTTATTTTTATTTATTAGTCCGTAATAGATAAATTGCGAAACAGCTTTTATTTAACGAAGTTTTATTTTACTTCACTAATAATAATACATTTGTAGTCTCAAATCCAATTTCGAAGTCTCGAATCCAATACGAACGAAGTCGCGGGCATAACATGGGCATATAATATGTCATAAATGCATAACATAAATAAATAAATAGTAATACATCAACAGCGTATACTTATTTGTGTAAATAAAATCCACTCAAAAAGCAATATAACAAAAAAAACAGTACAGATTCATACCTATATTTCATTACAGAATTCAATAAAAATAGGAAACGGAATTGCAGACAAGCGATTCTTTCAATAGTCACCGTTTTTGCGGCAGATCGTTCACCCGGAAGGTTTGGGGATTGACGAGCCAAAAATAGCGGTCACTCTAACCATAACTACGTACCGGCGGGACTATGTCACCTACTAATGGTCGGTAACACGCTTAGCTGGGCTTGCGTCAAATTAATTTTCCATTACCCTCGAATGTACAGATTGGAATCATAAATAAAAAAGCAGAATGAGTTATGTATATTACTTATTTGATTAATGATAAGAATTAGTATTCATAATTTTAACAAAAACCCGACCCGACCCGGCTTCGCACGGGTGCAATACTGATGCTATATATACTAAAGAATTTGTTTATTTTCGACATCACATTAGAAACATCTAAAATTGTCAGCAATTCTTTCTATTTTGTCCATGTATTATATCCACCAACCTGCCTCTCGAATCACTCTATCTATAAAGAAAAACCACATCAAAATCCGTTATGTAATTATAAAGATCTAAGCATACATAGTGACAGATGACGGTAAGCGACTTTGTTTTATACTATATAATGATGTATTGTTACAGATTTCAGTCAATTGTCATTTGTTTTATGTTCAAAGCATTTAACTTAGTTATAAATATGGCAGATATTTACTTGGTGGTAGGGCTTTGTGCAAGCCCGTCTGGGTAGATACCACCCACTCATCAGTTATTCTACCGCCAAATAACAGTATTCAGTATTGTTGTGTTCCGGTTTGAAGGGTGAGTGAGCCAGTGTAACTACAGGCACAAGGGACATAACATCTTAGTTCCCAATGTTGGTGGCACATTGACGATGTAAGGAATAGTTAATATTTCTTACAGCGTCATTGTCTATGGGTGATGGTGACCACTTACCATCAGGTGGCCCATATGCTCGTCCGCCAACCTATGCCACAAAAAAAGACAAGTACCTGTAATTATTATGCCGATACGGTCGAGTATCTTACGAGCGTATCATTTAAGAACGCTAAAACAAAACAAAGAATCAATTCTATTCTTTAACCCGACAAGTGTTGGCGAGACAGATGTTCGGCTAAGATTCTAATTACACTAGTCGACAAATATAGCAAGACGGTACGGATAAAAATAGACAAACCGCTTACTACATAACCTCGTTTTTCATATTCACGATAAAACTTAATAAATAGTTCGCATTTAATATATAATACATATTAATTATGTTTCTTTGTTAATTTTTCGAGCTTTTAATGAATGAAACAGCAACGCTTTGTAATACATCATAATTAATCTGTCCGACCGTTATTGGCAAACGAATTATAGCTACATTTTAAGAACTCTTATTGGAAATACAATTTTAAATATAGAGGTGTTCTTTATTTAAATAAATATATTACCAGTGTAAAAAATGTTTAAATTAATTTATTTATTAAATCTAGGAACACTATCTGTGAAGTTATATCTAAACACCAATCTGTTGCCGTATTTCGATTTGAAGGGTGAGTGAACCAATATTACATGCATTGCGAACATAGCATCTTAGTTCCTATGGTTGGCGACACATTGATATACACGTAATACATGTCACTTGCCTATTCGTATTATGCTTTTAAAATCAAAATGAAATAATAATCTTAACTCGTTTTACCTACAAAAGTGTTTTAATTTTACACGAATATATATATTTCAAACGAAAATAAATTATTTAAAACTCTTTTTTTTCTCTATTATTAATATTTATCTTCGTGTAATTGCCAAGGTGAAAAAAATGTGCAAACACAGATGTTATTGCCCACGGTGCCCTTGCCCCAACAATCAAAAGAAAGAAGCGATACGAGCCCCTTGATTGATCCAGTATATTATTGTGTAAAAGGTAATTTGTAAAAAACATATTTGTTAAAGTATTCTCGTATTGATTTTTGATAGATATACTGTAGGGTTTTATTGGCTGACACCGACTCCAAATATAACAATAATTATAATTACATGATATAATCGTTAATCGACTTTTAAGTAGTCTAATATTTTTCATTTCATTTAACTTAGGAAGACTCTAAAAATATGTTGAATACGCAATTATTTTTATTACTTTTTCGTGCATATTCATTTGTTTTAAAATAGTGTTTTTGTTTGAAGTCGGTTTTTCTTTTTGTTAAAATTTTTATTTATTTTTTGATTTTAAGTGAAGCTGATGTTGACTAACTATTTTTTTTTAATATGGATAGATTAAGCGTTCCGTTTATATGAGTCAGAAACTACTTCGAGGACAATTTCAAAGGAAACTTGCGAATAAAGCAAAAATAGACTTTCGAAAATGCGGATTTAATACGTCACGCGGCGTAAACTACAAGGATCCCTCGAAAGAGCTGTAATCGAACTCAGCAAAAAAACTTTGAAAAAGACCAACTATATTTCGTGCATCATATGACATCACATCACATACACAAAATTTGATTAAAGATAGTAAGAAATTCTGCCCCATATCACACCCTAACTGCGAGCCGTATAGGAGTTCCATCACTACATAGTATAAAACAAAGTCGCTTTCTCTGTCCCTATATCTTTAAATTTACGCAACGGATTTTGATGCGGTTTTTTTTAAAAGATAGTGTGATTCAAGGGGCAGGTTTGTGTATATAATACATGAACAATATAGTAAAGAAACACAGATAATTTTAGAAGTTTGCGATGTGATGTCGTAAATAAACAAATTCTGTAGTATCAGTATTGCATCCGTGCGAAGCCGGGGTGGGTAGCTAGTTGATTATAATATTCGACAATGATAATTACATAAACATAACCACATTACGGAAGGTGACTCAAATATCCAAATAACCTATAAATAAAAGATTCGACTGAGTATCGCTAACGTGCTCCTCAGAATTGTTCCGTTCCCTTCCGTTCCGTTACTTTGTCATGGACCCTGTGCTCAGAACCTTACCAAACTTTCACCAAATTATCCTTGAAGTATATATTTTATAATAAAAAAAGAATTATCAAAATTGGTTAACGTTATTTTCAGTTGTTCACCTATTTGTCGCGCATATACATAATGCAAATTTAAGACTTATGTCGTTTTCATATGGATACCATCATCGGAAAAAAATAAAAAAAAAATGGGACCCCACGGGAAGCACTACCTTTCAAACAAAAAAAAAATTATCAAAATCGGTCCACCCAGTGAAAAGTTATGAGGTAACAAACATAAAAAAAAAAAAAATACAGACGAATTGATAACCTCCTCCTTTTGGAACCTCCTTTTGGAAGTCGGTTGAAAATGGTTTTTACTAACGAAAATTGAAAATAATACTTAATTTATTCAAAAATCTATAAATAAAAATGCATTTTTTTCAAACGTTTGGCATGTGACATAAAACGCTCCTGATTGGCCGGGCTTATGATGAAGTCACTTTCTTGTAAACTTTGCTTTTCAACCGACTTCCAAAAGGAGGAGGTTATCAATTCGTCTGTATTTTTTTTTTTTTTTTTTTTTTTTTTTTTTATGTTTGTTACCTCATAACTTTTCACTGGGTGGACCGATTTTGATAATTTTTTTTTTGTTTGAAAGGTAGTGCTTCCCGTGGGGTCCCATTTTTTTTTAAATTTTTTTCCGATGATGGTATCCATATGAAAACGACATAAGTCTTAAATTTGCATTATGTATATGCGCGACAAATAGGTGAATAACTGAAAATCATGTTAACCAATTTTGATAATTCTTTTTTTATTATAAAATATATACTTCAAGGGTAATTTGGTGAAAGTTTGGTAAGGTTCTGAGCACAGGATCCATGACAAAGTAACGGAACGGAAGGGAACGGAACAATTCTGAGGAGCACGTTAGCGATACTCGGTCGAATCTTTTATTTATAGGTTATTTGGATATTTGAGTCACCTTCCGTAATGTGGTTATGTTTATGTAATTATCATAGTCGAATATTATAATCAACTAGCTACCCACCCCGGCTTCGCACGGGTGCAATACTGATACTAAATATACTACAGAATTTGTTTATATACGACATCACATCGCAAACTTCTAAAATTATCAGTGTTTCTTTACTATATTGTTCATGTTTTATATACACAAACCTTCCCCTTGAATCACACTATCTTTTAAAAAAAACCGCATCAAAATCCGTTGCGTAGATTTAAAGATATAGGGACAGAGAAAGCGACTCTGTTTTATACTATGTAGTGATGGAACTCCTATACGGCTCGCAGTTAGGGTGCGATATGGGGCAGAATTTCTTACTATCTTTAATCAAATTTTGTGTATGTGATGTGATGTCATATGATGTACGAAATATAGTTGGTCTTTTTCAAAGTTTTTTTGCTGAGTTCGATTACAGCTCTTTCGAGGGATCCTTGTAGTTTACGCCGCGTGACGTATTAAATCCGCATTTTCGAAAGTCTATTTTTGCTTTATTCGCAAGTTTCCTTTGAAATTGTCCTCGAAGTAGTTTCTGACTCATATAAACGGAACGTTTAATCTATCCATATTAAAAAAAATTAGTTAGTCAACATCAGCTTCACTTAAAATCAAAAAATAAATAAAATTTTAACAAAAAGAAAAACCGACTTCAAACAAAACACTATTTTAAAACAAATGAATATGCACGAAAAAGTAATAAAAATAATTGCGTATTCAACATATTTTTTAGAGTCTTCCTAAGTTAAATGAAATGAAAAATATTAGACTACTTAAAAGTCGATTAACGATTATATCATGTAGTTATAATTATTGTTATATTTGGAGTCGGTGTCAGCCAATAAAACCCTACAGTATATCTATCAAAAAACAATACGAGAATACTTTGACAAATATGTTTTTTACAAATTACCTTTTACACAATAATATACTGGATCAATCAAGGGGCTCGTATCGCTTCTTTCTTTTGATTGTTGGGGCAAGGGCACCGTGGCTGACACCGGCTCCAAATATACCAATAACTATAACTACATGATATAATCGTTAATCGACTTTTAAGTAGTCTAATATTTTTCATTTCATTTAACTTAGGAAGACTCTAAAAAATATGTTGAATACGCAATTATTTTTATTACTTTTTCGTGCATATTCATTTGTTTTAAAATAGTGTTTTGTTTGAAGTCGGTTTTTCTTTTTGTTAAAATTTTATTTATCTACTATATGTACCACAGATTAAAATACAGGAAAGTGACGTCACTCACCACATTGCAGCGCCATATTGTCGAAGTAGCGTTTTTGCGCGCTACTTAAATATGGAATTATTAATATGATATTTTTCGGCAAATAATTTTTACGCGATAGTCCCTAGAGTTTCAGAACTTTATTTTCGTGCAAATTTATTTTAACTTTTAGGATATTCGATCATATCGTCTATCATAATTGATATCTATCGATCATAGACAACCTCTTGCAAAGATGGAAAAAGGTTGATAAATAAAAATCCGCATAAAAATACTTTCTTTTTCAAGCTTGTTAGGTAGAGTTATGTTATTGGGTTTTTATTAATAAAATGTAAACAAACTGAAAAAAATATATTGACGATAAATAAAACAAAATAAAAATATAAACAATTTATTCATTACATATTTGCATGAAGTTTTGATTTTTGAATCTGTAAATATGTCGGGAACAATCTACTTAGGTATATTGTAAGTAAAATAATCAATGGCCTCCGTGGTCGAGTGTTGTACACCGGTTTTCATGGGTACGCCAAGCCGAGGTCCTGGGTTCGATTCCCGACCGAGTCAATGTAGATTATCATTAGTTTTCTATGTTGCCTTGGGTCTGGGTGTTTGTGGTACCGTCGTTACTTCTGATTTTCCATAAAACGAGTGCTTTAGCTATTTACATTGGAATCAGAGTAATGTATGTGATGTTGTCTCATATTTATTTATTTAATGACCTGTATTGATATTTCATATAGCTATATGTTATATATATTTAACGTGAAAGAGCGCGCCTTCAAGAGTAACAAGATCTATATCGTAATTACATTTTTAGCTAAAAATAAAATGACAGATAAAACATATTAAAAAAAAAAAAACAAAGTAATTCAACTCGAAAACATAAATGTACTCCCAACCCGCCCAGACAATCCAATCATCAGTGTCGGTCATTTTTTACAACAGTTTGAGAGCAACTATTTCACCGCACATTAATTACATACAACTGTATCGATTTACACAACGTACGCCACAGACACATAACGGCACAAGCAACACGTTTTTTGTTAAAATAATCGACAAATATCATGACAACTTTAACTATGTTTAATTAACATAGGTAATATATTATTGTTAAAAAGAAATTAAGATACTTGCCGATTCCTCTCTGAACAATGAAAAAAGAAAGTATTAAAACTTTTTTCTTTAATGATTATTTGAATAAAGAACATTTTTATTTTAATTATATCGTTATTTTTAACTTAAAAATTTTCTTTGTGATTGGTTGAAATTAAATGAAACTCATGAAACCTACGCGGTATTTATTATCTCAGTAATCACTGTCAAACTACGTTTAATCACCGTTTAATTTAATTAATAATATACTTACTAAATGTTTTCCTTAACATTCAATTTTTTTATCCATACATATATAGTCTAGCCAGTTATACGTATCTAGTCTAGCCTAGTTTCTAGTCTAGTCTGGCTAGCTCTACATTTTTATTTATTTAAAAAACTACATGACCTACATAATTGTGTAGTACTAAGAAAAAGCCCATTTAACGCCTGAAGGAGTTCTGAATTCTTGGGTAAATCAAAAATTTATAAAGACAGTATAATACACAAATAAAAACATTTTTATTTGATCCGTGGTTTAATCGTTTACACGACGAGAATCATACTAGACGAATGATCGTGACTTATCTGCCCCGGGTTGTGTACTTCCTACTAATATGTATTATAAAGGCAAAAGTTTGTGAGGATCGATGTTTGTATGTTTGTTACTCCTTCACGAAAAAACTTCTCAACGGATTTGGATGAAATTTAACAGCAATGTAGGATATAAACGTGGACACTCACGACAAGGCTGGTCCACCAGCTTAAAGTCGCTCAGCGTGCTATGGAAAGGGCTATGCTCGGCGTTTCTCCGAGGGATCGCATCAGAAATGAGGTGATCCGTCGAAGAACCAAAGTCATCAACATAGCCCACTAGATTAGTAAACTGAAGTGGCACTGGGCTGGTCATATTTTTCGCAGAACCGACAACCGTTGGGGAAAACGCGTTCTAGAGTGGAGATCACGTCACGACAAACGTTGTTTCGGACGTCCTCAGGCACGGTGGAGTGACGATTTACGCAAGGCGGCAGGCAGGAGCTGGATGCGAGTAGCCGGGGAGAGTCCACAGTGGCGTGCACTTGGAGAGGCCTATGTCCAGCAGTGGACGGGTACGGGCTGTTGATGATGATGAGTATATACACCAGAATAACATATAGGCCACAATTTATAATGATATTATGTCATTTGTTCATAATATAACGATACATATCAAGAAGCCGTGGCGGGTCGCTAGTATTACATATACAAGTCAAATGTTTTTGTGCTGTAACGCTTTATTGGGCGATGACCTCTACCCTAAACCCTAAACATACCCTATAACAGACTCACTATCAGTATCAATACCAATTGGTAAACATATATTTACAGACGACAAGTACCAATATAAATAACAGTAGTTTAATTTGCAAAAAATAACATGTCATCTACATGAAATCACTTATTATTTAATAAATAATATCATCGTTATATTAATAACAATAAATACTTGTCTTAATAAATAGGTAAACAAAGTATTAAACAGACATTTTAACCGTCCTTATTACACGAAACACTCAGTAAAGCTATTATGTAAGAACAAAGGCCAGCGTAGTTTCTCATTTACAAAACGTTACATATGACATTGAGTATTTAATCACTTATAACATTTAGACACCCGCATCATAGTCGTATTTCAACTATTTTATTTCACGACAGGTATGTAAATTTTTACAAAATATCGCTGCAGATAGTTTTCATTGCTCCAAGCGTGATAGTCCATGAAAGTAGGTTTTATATGTTGGTAGATGTTACGCTACATAATCTGTATAAGCTTAGTGGAGCTCTTAATGATATTGATTACCGTCACTGAGCGTCTTTGTCATATAACAAAGGTCATGAACGTGACGAACGACTATAAAAACCAACCTCAAGAAAGGTTCTCAATTTTACAGCATCTTATTTTAAATAACAACAATTGTAACTACCTTATATAATCGTAAACAGACATTTTTAACTTTGCCGTTTCGTAAATTCAAATCGTTTGTAAAAAATACATTGGTAGAAAAAGCATATTATCCGATACAAGATTTTATAGACGATAAAAAAGAGTAGAGTTAATACCTGTTGACTTCCAAGCAGGATATATTAATTTAAATAATTGTATTTAACTAATATGACTTTGTATTTTTTAAATGTTAAAAAAGAGTAACTAGTGAGTTTCTCGGTTCTTCTCTGTAGAATTTACTTTCCGGTAGCTTCACTTAATTGTAAAATGACGATTCAAAACTGCTTGTAAAAGCCTACTTGAATAAAGTTTATTTTGATTTGATTTGATTTAAATCGACTTGTAAGAAATCTAATATTTTTCATTTCGCCTTACTTAGGACACTCCAAAAATATTTTGTTCGTTGTTATTCATCGGTATATGTTGATTTAGATTTAAAGTGAGGAAATACCTACTTATCTTCTTGCGTGGTAAATATCTCATCATTGATCGTATATACCTACCTTCATATTAACGCTGTTTACGCCTATAAAGATGATCACCTCGAATGTCACCCAATTTAAATATATATTTTTAAGTGTTTAGTGATAAGTCGATGGTGTTAATTTAAAATAAAACATAAATAAATAAATGTATAAATATATAAATTTAATAAATGTATATTTGAAGCCGGTTTTTTTTTTGTTAAAATTTGTTTATATTCAGATTTTTTAAAAATAAAACTTATTTTGATTAATAAGTTAAATCAAAATAAGTTTTATTTTTAAAAAATCAGAATCAAATAAAAAATCAAACCATTTCACTAATTTGGTTAATTGATTTTATTACATCATTCGTCAATCTTCCAGCAGTAACGTTAAAATAATTATTAATTGAATTAAAATAATTAATGAGAACAGATAAAATCAATACAGTTCCATCTTTGTATACTTTTATCACAGCCTGTATATTTAGATTTCATTGCAATTATAACAGATCATTTTAAATAAAGCATCAAAACCATGTAATAAACAATATACAAAAAAGTTTGACCAATAAAATATTGACAACAACAACAATAGCCTGTAAATTCCCACTGCTGGGCCAAAGGCCTCCTCTCCCTTTGAGGAGAAAGTTTGGCATATTCCACTACGCTGTTCCAATGCGGATTGGTGGAATACACATGTGGCAGAATTTCTATGAAATTTGTCACATGCAAGTTTCCTCACGATGTTTTCCTTCACTGCTGAGCACGAGATGAATTATAAAGACAAATTAAGCACATGAATCAGCGGTGCTTGCCTGGGTTTGAACCCGCAATCATCGGTTAAGATGCACGCGTTCCAACCACTGGGCTATCTCGACTCTTAAAAATATTGAAGTCTTACTATATTATTAATAAAAATATAAATTTGAAGCTTTATGTAAATATGCCTTTTGTTTATTAAACTATCGTATCGTATAAATATAATAATAGGTATCTAGTTGAGTGATGTAGTCTATCCAATCTAGGTAGTCGTCCCAACTCTCGTAGTTTAGTTTTACGTACTTTGAAGCAAAGAATTGAAACATTGCCAACTTTCAAACTCCGGGCTGGGTAATTATCCCAAAACCTTAGATTAGTTCAGAACTAAGCGCTCCAATCAGACCGAAAACCTATAACTCGTAAAAAACTTCCCGATCTAAAACCGTATAAAAAATTTATGATAAGGAACTAAAAACAGTTCATACATACATACATACATATATTAAAACAAAAAACATACATTTATGATATATTTTTTTATGGAAGAGGTTGACGAACGAGCATAAGGGTCACCTGAAGTGGTCACCATCACTCATTGACAATTAACTATTCCTTACATCTTCAATGCGCCACCAACCTACCTGGGTACCTACCCAGGCGGTCTTGCACAAAGCCCTACTACCAAGTAAATAAAGATAATTGAAAACAAAGTCCTTTGTGCATGTAAAGACCATGAACAGATGTCACATTTTGTTAAATGTTTTCAATTTGTAATCGTTTATATTTACATTATAGTTTATCATGTTTAAATAAAATGACAGGTGCTGTTGCTGTCTACAACAGACGTTATAATTAAAATGAAATTACAGAGTATATCGAAATTTAACGGCGAAGCATTCTGCAAAAAAATTAAAGGAAAATAATTTTATAAGTCACTAGCTACACGCCCGCATCAAATTGATGCTTGAATAAATTGACCTGAAGTTATCGTTTATTATTTTCCAGTTTTAAAAACTAAATATTTCGTAATAAAAGATACCTCACAAGAATTACCTTTCACGTATAGATAACAACTGCACTATAATATACTAGTTGCTGCGTCCAAATTTTCCGACCTCGAAACAGTATTCCAAACACCCAAACGTAAATCTCATCAACTATATTAACATATACACATACATCGAGATAATATAACATTAAAAATATTCCCCATCTAAATAATGTTTTCATATATAATCGAATTTGGTGTAAATTTTAAAAAACTTAATTTATATTTACATCCTTATTCTTTTATGTCCTTAATCATTTTAGTATCAATCAATATCAAATTTTAATCCAAAAATAAATATCAAATAATAGTTATTATTGGATATTTAAATTACTATTATTATTATTTTCTTCAATGTCTTCTTATCTGAAACATGAAACTCTTATCAAATGATAACTTGGAACAATTGCTTAGAACCTTCAGAAGTGAAACAAATCACATGCGCTGATAAAAAAACAATGTCGATGATAGCTTAATTACTAACCGAATAGCATTTAATTAGTCTCAATAACTATTAATATGAATTATATGGCAATCATCATTTTCATCATTTAGCCTATTGAATACTACATAGACCTTCCTAGTATCAATCAAACGTTCTCCAATTTCCGTTTTCCATCTGATATTTCATTTACCTCTCATCATCATATCCATGACGACCTCCATGGTCGAGTGGTGTGTACACCGGTTTTCATGGGTACGCCACTCTGAGGTCCCGGGTTCGATTCCCGGCCGAGTCGATGTAAATTACCATTAGTTTTCTATATTGTCTTGGGTCTGGGTGTTTGTGGTACCGCCGTTACTTCTGATTTCCATAACACAAGTGCTTCAGCTACTTACATTGGGATCAGAGTAATGTATGTGATGTTGTCTCATATTTATTTATTTATATTTATTTATTGGCCATCGATTCTTTGACATGACTAGCCCACTCCAACCTTTGGCCAAGATAAAATGTATGTATATAAAGTATGGGCCATGTCTTGAAAAAAGTCGAGTAGCTCGAAGTCCAGCCAAGATCTGCTGATGTTTAGTGATAAGATAAAATATAAAACGGCAAAATGTTTTGAAGCAAACTGTAAAACAGGGTACAGGCAAATGTGAGCCCGTAGATGTGGTTATGTTGTAAAATATAAGACAAAAAAAAACTTTGCAAGCTATATTGGTAGCTAGAGCTCTTCTTCAATATTTCTTTCCAAAGATACTTCAAGTATTGCGCTCCAAACCAAACAGTTGATCACATTGAAAAAAATCATTTCGAAACATTGCAGTATAAGTAGTGTTACATTTCCAAATCCTCGATTTATTCCCTCAACTCTCAGAATCGATGACCTTTGGAGCTGCAATGGTACCAATTCTTTGACAATTTACTAGCTCACTGCTACTTAAGTTCGCTAATTACGCAAACTTTATTAGTAGCACCAATTCTTATACTGTATATCTCTTGATATAGATACTCCGAGCACAACTGCTTCTTAGTAACCACGTTTAAATGATTCATCTTGAAACATATAAGTATATCTGATGTAAGAACTCAACGAAGGTTGCCAAATTCTCCGACTGGCTTCCTTAAATAACAATTAAGAGAAAAAAAATGTTTTTGGCAACATGAACGGAAATCATAAACTTGTACACGAATGAATGAACGAAATTTTAGCGAATGAAGCTTTGAATACACTCATTGCTTCAAACTGTTTTATTGTTTGGATTTTTGTTGAATAGCCCTTTACCGTACCGTACCCCGAGTACGGTTATTAAAAATATCACAGTCAATGGCAATATTACTTGTATTGTGTCAATTGGAATACAATAACTTGTGTAGTTCTCATCGAGAACAGGAAGTCAAAATCATTATTCATTGTAACGTCACACTTTCTTGTAGTAGTCAAAAATCTACCGCCATTTATGAACATAAATAAATACCTCATATCAAGAGCTGGGAAAAGAAACACAGCGGGTTTTTTTATAACAATTTTTAACAATTATACTTGTCATTACAATAACTTTTTTTTTCTTTAAACGAAACAGTCCTTTCTTTCCTAAGGTATGTAATCAAATAAAATCCATTACTTATTAATATACAGTAACTCAAAAAGTTTCTTCAATAATTCTATTTAATTTTAGAATTGAATAGATATTTGTGTATGGTTTTAGGGATCCTCGTGTAAACATTGTCCCACAAAAGAGTTATTAAAGGTTACCCTACTATTACCTGACTCCTTATTGTAAGTGATATTGTATCTTTATTATAAGTACAATAAACAAAAGTTTTTAATAATGTATAATTTTAAAAACAAAATGATAAATATCTAAAGTCAAAGTCAAGATCAAAAATCCGTATTTAAAATAGAAGTGATTACACTTTCTTATATTATAGTCAAAAAATCTACCACCGGTTCGGAATTTAACACCTCAGAAGAACCAGCAAAAAACACACAGCGGGATCAATTTTTTTTTTCATATCATGTTACATATACAATATATATTTTTAATAATAATACAAACGAAATAATATAAAATCTTATGTGAATTTTAGTGTTAACAAAATTAAAAGTTAAAAAGAAAATGTAGGTTGTTTCACTACATATTCAATTCTAAATCTATGATTAAAATCAATGATTTTTTTATTAATATAAAAAACCACGCAACATTCTACATGTAAACATTTTTTTCATTGTTAATATTTATATCAACATTCTAGAACTGGGTGTAGAGATTTGTAAGTAGATATATATTTTTTAAAGCGATAAAAGCTTACTACATTTCCTTTCTAAGAAATGCCACATGTCCTATTGAATTTCACTCATACTTCAAGCATTCATTTTTTTCTTAAATCAATCGTTGCAGCGGATAAGTTATTTGAACCTGCGGTAACAATTTGCAGCTCCATCATCTAGCATCAAGCACAGTTCTAGCAATATCGCGACACAAGAAAACGTGTGTTTACTACACCTGCAAAAATGCAACCATCCTTTTCGTTCGAATGGCCGACCAAGAGATGATAACATGAAATTATCCCAAATATACGAAATAAGTATAACTATATTCACGTAATACGACCAAATATATAGGTATATTAGTTTATATATAATCTAATTTATGAATTAATCCTATACGTACTTGAATTCTTAATAAATCGAAGTCTTGGATACAATAATTTCTGTATCTATTTGTAAAAAAATACATAATCGTTCATACATATATTGCAATTTTGTAATCAAATGCAATAACTACGCTTCATATAACTACTAAAGCACCTAAAAATACAAATAATTTTCTTACATAATACCCAACCGTCAAACTGTTGACCTGCCTATCACCAGTACACAAGGTAATTAATATACATCGAAGGTGGGATGCTTAGTATTGTTCTGTATATTATATTTAATAACTTACAATTACGTTTTTCTATTATTGTGAGCCCTTAAAAGTTTAAAATTTTTATATTCAATGCAGCATATAGCATTCTGGCACTTCACGTTCTTTTTCTGAAGTGAGATTCGAGTTTCTTCTTATAGAATAGGTAAGCTAACTTATTGATTGGTTAAAAAAATAGGTCTGTATGGATTTGGTTTTTTATACAGTTTCATTAAATTTAGTAGACTTTTTACATAGTTTTAAATCAAAACACAACTTTTATTTAAGCAAAGCATACAAAAGTTTAAACGAATTATTTGTTTGAAACGTGTTTGCATTCAGGCGCGCAGATGTGGTCGCAGCTTTATATATGATTCTTCGCGATCATATGACAGGTGCGATCGATATTCGTCCGACATACGATGTCATTTTACTTTTTCTTCAACTATATAAGACATACCTAACCTCAAAATCAACATGGTTTACACTAGAGCAATAGGTACTAAAATCGTCTGACATAGAAGTCTTTATGTTACTTTTTCTAGAAAATTTAGAAAGTATAATCGTAATTCTTAATAAAAGCTTCTAACACCTAACAAAGAGGTTTGACGACCAAAAAGGATAGTGTTTATTTTTACTTGGACTATATATTAAACATATATATAATAAAATTCCGCAGACATTTTTAACTTTGCCGCTTCGTAAATTCCAATCGTTTATAAAAAATATATTGTTAAAAAAGGCATATTATTCGATACAAGATTTTGTAGATGATAAAAAAGCGTGGAATTAATGCCTGTTGACTTCCAGGCAGGATATATTAATTTAAATAATTGTATTAACTAACATGATTTTGTATTTTTTAAATGTTGAAAAAGAGTAACTACTGAGTTTCTTGCCGGTTCTTCTCGGTAGAATCTACTTTCCGAACCGGTGGTAGCTTCACTTAATTGTTAAATGACGATTCAAAAGTGCTTGTAAAAGCCCACTTGAATAAAGTTTATTTTGATTTTGATATACAACCAGATAGAAAAGATTTTCTTCATTCAATAAAGAAGTATAACACTTACTTATTGATTATCAAGATAAAAATTACCAATACATCTATCGACATTGTAAGAGTCAGAAGAGCGTATGTAACTTAGTCTCAATACAAAACCAAGAAAATCGTAATATCCAATAACTGATAAATGCATAGGATAACAAAGGAACATGAAGCATATACTAACAAATATAGGAATATAATTAGTTAATAATCTTGACGTAAAACGACGAAAGACAATTTTGACTTAGGACCTTTTGCGTTAATAATGTATTATACAATTTCTGGATTATCATAAATACTTAGAAATTTGTGTTCGCGTATTTATTCGAGTGAGTGCAAGATAAGAGCCTTTATTATTCCGATTAGATTAATAGTCAAATTATGAAAATACTTATTTAATTTATTTTTCATCCATCTCTAAACATAGAAGCAGGAAGTCAATTAAATACTGTATTCATAACTTCTAAATATTCCTTCTAATACTTTCAAAATATATAATAATAGATCTTTAAAGCTTCACTTAAAGTTTCAGTAAGAAAATACTCAATACTAACCGCAAAACACGAGCGTATAATTTTCAGAATGTCATATGGGACATTGATCATAATAAGTGTAAAAATGGTGTAACCGTAAAACTATTGTCAAGATTTAACGAATGTAATGGAAAATGAATTAGTTCTGCTGCTTTACACCAGTTTTCATTTATTGTGTCTTGCACATGACTAATAATTTAAAAAAAAATATTTAGGTATACTACTTTTGACAATCCATAAAATCCTATCGCTTACAGAATAAAAATATCCATAATTATTCGCTGCAGTGAAGAAGTATTAATCCAAAAGTTTTATAAATTTAATATACATTTATGTACTCTTATACTAACGACACTCTCCGGCTTCGCACGGGTGCAATACTGATACTAAGTTTGCTTATTTACAACATTAGAAACTTCTAAAAATATCAATTTACTATATTGTCCATTTATTATATACAAAAACCTTCCTCTTGAATCACATAATCCTTTGAAAAATCTGTTGCGTAATTTGAAAGATATAAGCATACATAGGGACAGACAGCGGTAAGCGGCTTTGTTTTATATTAATATGTAAAATGTAAGTTACCGTTAGGTTAGTTATTACAAATCTAGACACATTACAAAATGTCAAAAACTATGAATGAAGTACTAAATTTACAATAAGACGTATAAAATTTCGAAAGCCTACAATATTTTAAATAAAGTTTGTGTTTTTAATTCAACAATATGCAGCGTTCTTAAAATTTATATAGTTAACAATTTTAATAGACGCATTATAAACTAACGGCCCTTACCAAGTTAAAATAAAAAAAAAGCTCACGGTCTCAATATCTGTACTTATTTTCACGGCATACTTTCCCGACATGTTCCAATAAATAAATCAACTGAAACTGTTTCGTTGTTTTACACACGGATTCTTTTAATTGGAATTAGTACTTCAGTTTTTTAATGATTTTATTAAATCGCTGTTGCCATTTTCAAGCTATTTTACTTTAAGCTTATTTATTTTATTCAATTTAAAGTTTCATTAAATAAAATTCACAGACAGTAGCTTGACTGTTACATTTATTAATTTTTTTGTTAAATTCAATGTATTGTTCTTAATAAATGCATGTACTCATTGTACCGAGATGGCCTAGTGGGAGCCGATATGGCCTAGTGGTTAGAACACGGACATCATAATCGATGATTGTGGGTTCAAACCCAGGCGAGCACCACTGAATTTTCTTAAATTGTGTTTATAATTCTAGTGCTCTACGGTGAAGGAAAACATTGTGAGAAAACCTGCTTGATCGAATTTCAATGAAATTATGCCACATGTGAATGCCATCGACTCTCATTGGAGGTGGATATGCTCCAACCTTCTCCTAAAAAAAGAATAGTCGTTAGCCCAGTAGTGGCAAATTTAGATCCTGTTGTTGTTATATACTCATTGCACGCATACATGCATGTTCTAAATCGAAAAGTATAACAAAGTATAGATTAACTGCTTAGTATTCCTAGTCACAAATATACCGTATTTGGAATACAATATAATCTTGAAGATCTAAAATCCGAGAAGTCACATGGCAGGACAGTAGCTTCGTTTTTGAGATGTAGTGTCTAGTCACTAATAGCTAGTTATCTAACCATATTCTTTAATTTTAAAGATACACAAACCCTATTTTAACTTAGAATCTCATTCTCACAAAATAAATATAAATAGAGTTAGTTATTAGGTAAAGTACACACAACTGTACTTTTTCCACGGTCGGACTTGCTCTCCTTTTTAAAAATAAAGTTTTTGGATTATTACACCATTTTGCTTCAGTGAGTAGTGGACACAATGGATATCATCGCACGCTTGCAAGTTCACTTACTATGTTTTCCTTCACAGCAAATAACGAAATTAACTACCGTAAATACTTGTCTGAGATTTGAGAGAGAGATCTGAGAGAGACCTTAATTTGAACGGAGAGTCTTCGATTAACACATACTCATCCACAAAACCATTACGGTTCGACATAGTAACGTACCGTTATTTTAATTATGACGATTTAAGTAACGTAAAAATATCGTAATGTTCAACTAACATTGAATAATTGAATAACTTCTTTCTTAATTACACTCAACTGCACAAATATGCACATAACATAACACAGAACAAAACAACACTTGTGTACACATAATATAAACCATAAAACAAACAATATGTTATATCAACACTATTTTGATAGACGTTTTAAATAGAGAACAATAAAGATAATATTTATACATATTGTAGAGTAGGAAATGTGTTATCCTTATCAATTTATCAGAGGAGATGCGCGCGCGCAATCATTTATCGAATTCCATCCAACCTGAAACCTGCAGTAGCACGCCAAACGGCCGCCGAAGCGCACGTACTTTGCGGTCTCGTGTAAAACCATATGGACGGACAGCGTGTATCAAATAATTAAAATGGTAAGTGCACTGTGTTTCACATCCGTGTCAATCATTCGTGTCGTGTGACAATTGCAAGTTAGCGAATATAATATAAATGATATTTTATATATTTCTACATGTTCGGAACTTGTATAATTGCAATGGAAACATGAAAGTGTCATTATTGTTTTTTTTTTTAATATATTACGTTTAAAATAGTGCACGATGTTTTGTGCATGGGAATAATATAAACATAACGGTAACGTTATTTTTACGTTATTTTTTTCAACAATTAGTATTTATGTCATTGCCGTAATCATAAATATTTTATTACTTAGGATACGATCATGATATTTTTTTACAATTTTGACAAGGTTATATAAGCACGTGTTTGCGATCTATTAAATCACGTTTCGTACCTGTGATCATGAAAAGTATTATAAGTAAGTTTATCATCTTATAAATTCCGAATTATCACGCAAGAAGGCTAGGATGTATTATGTTTTACCTGATTAAATAATGATAAAATCTTATATACGTGTTGTAATTCGATAGTAACTAAAAAACACAATTTCATTTCGTGAATATCATATATTAAGGCCTTTAAACATTGGACTTTTAATCAGTAGTGAGAAGCTTCGATGTCGTGTAATCAAAAACTAAACTACTAACTATACTACTAATAGGAAGTCATGAATTACAATATTCTAGATACTAATTCAATTAAAATATCAGTTATGCTTATAAACAAACCCGTTGAAAAGTGTAAAAATGTGTTACAGTGCAAAGAGGTTACATATGACGGAAATGAAGATTAATATCTAATAATATTTATCGTATTGAAAATATTTGTAAACGTCAACAGTGTTTTAATATTTTATTTAATAATTCAATCAATAAATAATTCTATTTATAATATTCGTATGATATTTAATTTATTTTACACAAGTGTTTTTTTATGGTATAAATAAAATAAAAGTTAAGTTAATGGTTTTGTTAAAATAACTTTTATATTAATAATCTACAAATAATTATTTCTGAACGATCTTGGCACAGTTCAAACAGATAAGGCTAAGAGATTAAAATTCGAATAGTTTTGTATTGTATAAAAAGTTTTGTGTAGGCTGTAGAACAAGACTGACAACATAAGGTGAATGTAATTTTCAGTTATATTAATTTTAATGATTTTATATCATCGTTGTCTTTTTCGTATTTTTCGATTGCTGTGCCGTTTGAATCGTCATTTCAATATATCAAAATTTCGATGTATGAATATCGCCTAGCTAAATTTATAAACTTTTAAACTATAGATGTAATGAAAAAACTGTTTTTACAGCGTGCGTATTGAAATAAAGATTAAAATGGTGAAGCAGTCGAAAAATGTAAAGGACACACATAGCGACTTTTGCAGGAGCAACGACAATATGTATAGCAGTGTCGCTTATACTTGAAAATATTCAATTTATCAAACTATTGATATAACCAAATAAATAGTAAATATATATTTTCTGCGTATTGGACAAAAATAGTCTTTATTTTATTAATCATATGTCTTATTTTCATTTCATTCTAGTTTGTTTTGCTCATAACGTGATCTGTATATCTTAGTTTTTCGCTGGGAGTTAAAAATCTCGAAATGTCTTTCGATCCTTTGAAAAAGCAAACGAAATAAATTACCTTATCTTATCGAAGGTTGTATATCGATATATGTTTAAATTACAGCTTATATTATTAAATTAACAATTATAACAACCACATACAATCTTGAAATGGCATATTCGGTCATAGTAAAAGCCTATAAATTTCCAACAACTTTGCTAAAACGTTCTCTTTGATTTCCTCCTTCACCGCCGAGCTTGAATTTTTTTTTATTTGTGTTTATATAATTATGAAAATGAAAATTCAGTGTTGCTTGAATGGATTTAAACCCGTGATCATATGTTAAGATACGCGCGGTCTTACCACTGGGCCACCTAATTATGCAAAATTGAACAAAAACCCATTTTGTCATACAAATACATTGATAACCAAAACTTTCCATTTATAATATAATATTAAAGTATTAGTTATCCGCTATATTATACAACCTTGCAACATTATAAATAAATGTTAATTACCTAAAAAAAAATTTGTCCTCTTCTTACGAAAGTAAAATTAATGATGACGGAAAGAGAGACATGAATGTTCTCTATCATATTCATATCATAAATATATTGTAATAATATTATTACAATATATTTATGATATGAATATAATTGGTATGTTTAGTCCTGTACAATAATATATATATATATATTATTGTACAGGACTAAACATACCAAACAACAGCACCTATACCTAACTGTCCTTTATTATGTTGAGAATTTAGAAAATAAAGAAGTTATTAATTTTTTAACATTAATAAGAAAATACATATATTTACTAATGGTCAAAAAGCTATTACCGGTTCTAATTATAAAACCAAAATTGTAAAAAGGCGTAAATACTCGCCGAGATTAGGTATAAATTAATTTTTCTAATAATTGGTGCGATAGAGGCGATCGTTTTTCATAAACAATATCTAATTTAGGATTAATCTTTTTATAATTATACAATACAACTTCATTTTATAAACAGGGATGTATAATATAAAAAGCAAATAATACAGAAATATCAGACATTTTTATACATGATATTCTAAAAATATAATAATTTTAACGTAACGAAAAGCAAAAGCCTATCCATCAAAATTATCCAACGTTAATGGAAATCCAGTTTCATTCGTATTACCGCCATACTATATGACAATGTCCATTAGAGAATTCTACGTAAAACCAAAACCAATTGTCTGCATACTGAAATAGATTCAAACGTACAATGTAGATGTACACTGATACAAAACGCTTTCGAACTTTAAACCCTATTTTGACAGCATTATATCTCATTATATAAATGCTATATCATTTCCTTTCTAAAGTTATTATTTTTTAAGCTGGGCCCACGACCTTGCACGCATTAATTAATATTATTATAGCCTTAGTTACTCCTTATTATATCTGTTATCTGCCAGTGAATGTCCCATCAAAATCGGTCCAGCCAAAAATTGTAGAAAATGTTATTTTGGTATACGTACCGTGTGGTACCGTGTATACATACATATGTATGCATCGAGTAAAAAAGGGTTTAATATTAATTTATTTATTATTTTATGTAATACTCATACATACATACATACTCTGACATGGACAAAGGTAAAAATTAAAAAAATATTACATTATTATGATGGAAAAGCTTAAGAATAATTAACACGTATAGAAAAAAAAAAATCGAAACCGTATTGTATCAATGTGAATAGACGTTTGATTATATTAGATATGGCGTCCTAAAACACGTGCTGAACAAATAAAAGTTCAATTAAGGTAAACACTTAACTGATTCCGGTCTTGTTAAATATTGACATCCCTAGTTTGTTTAAAACATGATCCCATTAAAGGTTACACAAAAACATTTTTTGTAATTAAAACACATTATTTACACAGAGTGTTCTATGATTAAATATTTTTTGTCGTAACCTGTTTTCCTGTTTAAATTCCCTGAATAAATATTATCTATGTTTTCTTGGTCATATTAATTTACAAACTATATGCATCTTTAATGCACTAACCATTAAATAATCTTTACATAGTATAAAAAAAGTCGCTTTTTCTGTTCCTATGTCCCTTTGTACACTTAATCACTTAAATCCGCAACGGATTTCGATGCGGTTTTTTTATAGTTAGAGTGTTACAAGAGGAAGGTTTTTTTTAATTAATTTACTAGTACATAATATAAAATAAGTCTTGTAACTATTAATAATTTCATTGGCTTATATCCTTTTAAGTACTTAATTAAAAATCACAACATAACATTTTATGTCAAAAATTGATTATTACTATTAATCATATCTCATAGGACATTGATCTTAGCAGAATAATAACGAATAAGCTAAATTAATATTAATTACACAAAACGCGAATAAAAAAACTTTAAAATCAATAAATAGTGATACCCACCCAAACCGACACAAATAAATAACTTGAATGCTACATAAACTATTTCTTAATTAAATTAATTTCTGAATTACGTATAAACGGATAGTCAAACGGATTCTATTCCAGAAACGGATAGACATACATCTATACATATATTATTATGATTACGATTACATTTTTGAATAAATTATATTTTATTAACATAAGAATTAATAACATTAAATGCTTAAATATATACAAATATGAACTTAAACTGGTTACTGTATAAATCTTCACCGCATGGAATGGTGGCAAGAATGCTAGCAGCATTTCCACGTTGAATCGCAATTCCGATCCTGTGGGCAAAAAATTAACCAGCCCGCCTGTCACCAGTGGAGGCAATGAGGCGAGGTGTTATACTTTTGATGAAGAATACACAATGAACTTTGAAAAATACACAATGTAATATCATTAAATACTATAAAACAACGTCCCAAGGCCACGTCTGTATGTGTGTTCGCTATAAACTCTAATACTACTGAGTCGATTTTCATTTGGTTTTCACTAACAAAGGGATTCATAAGGAAAAATTAGGTATATGTTCATTCAGGTTTTTGTGTAAATAAGTTAAATTAAAAACGACAATTGTCGTCGACGAAAAATGTCGGAAAATAGCAAAAACTTTATATAAAAGGTAAAAAGAAAACTTATACCCGTACGAAGCCGGGACGGGCCGCTAGTACACTATAAATTATGATTCTTATTTATTTTAAATTTATTATTATCTATGGATATATCGTTAGTAGGTAAGCAAAGTAACAGCCTGTAAATTTCCCACTGCTGGGATATGGCCTACTCTTCTATTAAGGAGAGGGTTTGGAACATATTCCACCACGCTGTTCCAATGCGGGTTGGTGGAATGCACATGTGGCAGAATTTCGATGAAATTAGACACATACAGGTTTCCTCACGATGTCTTCCTTCACCGCCGAGCACGAGATTAATTATAAACACAAATTAAGCACAAATATATTAGTGGTGCTTGCCTGGGTTTGAACCCGCAGTCATCGGTTAAGATGCACGTGTTCTAACCACTGGGCCATCTCAGCTCTTAGTAGGGCACGATATATAAATATAAATGATAATCATCTTAAAATCTCCACTTCAAAGTAACTTCCGCCGTTCGATCTCGGCCCTGTCGGGGACGCATTCTCCCAGAAACCGGACATTAATCTTAATTTAGCAGTACAGGTACAATATTTGTTACTCTCGTTGTGAACTATCAATGACATTAAAATTTCTCGAACGACCCTGGTGAAAACGGACAAAGTAACTTACACATACGGACAATTTCAGCAATCAATGTCTCGAGGCATTTACTGACACACATTTAAATATGAAGGACTAATCATATTACCCGTTATCTAACGCTACTTAATTACCGATATTTATATATTTTTTATCTGTTACTAGCAAAACCCGAGTCGAATTTTTCATGTCTGTTTATATTTTGTGTGTCACCGGAAAATTGTAAGTGCCATTAATTTAAAATTTAGGCAGATTGTAACTATTACATATCCGTAAATGAAATATTTGTTACAGTTTATAAAGTTTTGGCTTTGGAGTTAGTTTCCTTATAATTTACACATGACACAAGTACACGACAGCTGCCCAGCGTATAGTAGGGAGATCGTAGTGCGCGAACCTTTTGACGACCTTTTATTTCAGACATCCCTGAGGCCATCACAGCTGTTTATATTCGGTAATAATCACATAAGCAAGATAAGCGCCTTTCTGAAGGTTTATAATACGTCAAAAAGTGAGCTTATAGTTTAAATGACATATCCATTATGTGTCGAGATGGCCCAGTGATTAGAACGCGTGCATCTTAACCGATGATCACGGGTTCAAACCCAGGCAAGCACCGCTGATTCATGTGCTTAATTTGTCTTTATAATTCACCTCGTGCTCAGCGGTGAAGGAAAACATCGTGAGGAAACCTGCATGTGACAAATTTCATAGAAATTCTGCCTTCCAAACCTTCTCCTCAAAGGGAGAGGAGGCCTTTAGCCCAGCAGTGGGAATTTACAGGCTGTTGTTGTTGTTGTTGTTATCCAAGTTATATATAAAACAGTTCATCTGGCTACATTCAATATAAACTAATAGTTCATACTTTTCATGATAATCAATTCAACACAATATAAATATCTGTAATACAGCGCCATCTCGTGGCGAGTTACAATAGGTAGGTTTGCATAAAAAATACATACCAACGTAGTTTGCACGTTTCATAGTTGTCAGTCCAAAATTGTCGAAGTCTAATGATGTCAAATATAGACATATATTAAACCCAGTGTATAAATCGTATTGATTTTAACGAAACCGTGTCCGAGCAAGAGAGTTTCATTGGATCCAAAAATATACGATCATTGGCGAACTAAATTGAATAAATATCGACGTTAAGTTTCAAATGGTTAATTGTAACAGATTAATAAGATTAAATAGTACCCTATATCTATTTCCTTAAATCTAAAGGCATTTAAACTTCACCTTCAGTGGAAGACGTCTATAGTCATTTCCTCAGACGAGTCTATATTAAAGAACATTCCGAGTCGTCTGGACTGTTTTTTTTTTTTAAATGCGTTTGGTTAGTGTAACAAAGGATCACGATTTTATAATTATGTTACAATTCAATATACTTTTAAAATTAACCTGCATATTTCTGAACGAATTCTAAATTTATTATAAGTCACTAAAGTCGTACTTTCTAACGGATGTAAGAGAAACTCTTCCCCGGAGATTGATAATAATTAATGAACCTTAGAACTTTGCCAATCGTCTCATTATAGCTGCATTCTTTTATACAACATTAAACTCCGTCTCGCAGTTTCGCCCATGTGTGAGAGGGATAGCAGGTGTTAGGTAGGATATGTCCTATTCTCGACCACACAAAAACCGCAATGCTAAATCCTACTAATATTATAAACGCGAAAGTTTGTGAGGCTGAATGTACATTTGTTACTCTTTCACGAAAGAACTACTGAATGGATTTGGATGAAATTTTACAGTAATATAGGTTACACGTAATAATTACACATATTTAAAAAAAATGAAATAGGCTACAATTTATAATGATTTTATGTAATTTGGTCATAATTTAAATACATATCAAGTACCCGTGCGAAGATGTGACGTTTTTTTATTAAGTGATGGCAAACGAGCAGGAGGTTCACGTGATGGAAAGTGACTACCACCGCCCATGGACATCTGCAACACCAGGGGGCTTGCAGGTGCGTTGCCGGCCTTTTAGGAAGAAGTACCTACGCTCATTTCTGCGTGTCCTTTATTTAATAATAAACTTACTTTTGGAATTTCACCCCAATCAAACATCATTCTTCGCAAATAAAAATCTTGACAATTTACCGGTCCAAAAACTCTACGTGATAAGATGATTAAGTTCTATGGGTTCCGTCCATTCAACAATCCCCAACTCGATATATATATGTAAATACACGTGATTCTAATAATATATCTTGAATCTTTTCTTTTTATATCTAATTTGATGATACATAAACAAAATAGTAAAAGTTTATGTTCGAATTTAACTGCAACGTTTTATGTGTAACTTTGATTATAAGTTATCTGACGTGAAACTATTTCATTTGTTTCACGTGTACGGAGATGCAAGTGCTTTATTTATATATAATTTGTTTATTTACGACATCATATTAGATACTTCTTAAAATATCAGTGTTTCTTTACTACATTGTCCAGGTATATACAAAAACCTTCCTTTTGATCTCGAGTCACTCTATCTAAAAAGACACCGCGTTAAAATCCGTTGCGTAATTTTAAAGAACTAAGCACACATAGGAACAGACAGCACTAAGCGACTTTGTTTTATACTATGTAATGATTATTGACTTAAAATAACGGCAATGAACTATTTGATATGTAGGATTTAAAAGGAGAGTTTTATTTTCAACCGACTTCCAAAAGGAGGAGGTTATCAATTCGTCTGTATTTTTTTTTATGTTTGTTACCTCATAACTTTTCACTGGGTGGACCGATTTTGATAATTTTTTTTTTTTGAAAGGTAGTGCTTCCCGTGGGTTCCCATTTTTTTATTTTTTTTTCCGATGATGGTATCCATGTGAAAACGACATAAGTCTTAAATTTGCATTATATACATGCGCGACAAATAGGTGAATAACTGAAAATCACGTTAACCAATTTTGATAATTCTTTTTTTAATATAAAATATATACTTCAAGGGTAATTTGGTGAAAGTTTGGTAAGCGGAAGCGGAAGGGAACGGAACAATTCTGAGGAGCACGTTAGCGATACTCGGTCGAATCTTTTATTTATAGGTTATTTGGATATTTGAGTCATCTTCCGTAATGTGGTTATGTTTATGTAATTATCATAGTCGAATATTATAATCAACTAGCTACCCACCCCGGCTTCGCACGGGTGCAATACTGATACTAAATATACTACAGAATTTGTTTATATACGACATCACATCGCAAACTTCTAAAATTATCAGTGTTTCTTTACTATATTGTTCATGTATTATATACACAAACCTTCCCCTTGAATCACACTATCTTTTAAAAAAAACCGCATCAAAATCCGTTGCGTAGATTTATAGATATAGGGACAGAGAAAGCGACTTTGTTTTATACTATGTAGTGATGGAACTCCTATACGGCTCGCAGTTAGGGTGCGATATGGGGCAGAATTTCTTACTATCTTTAATCAATTTTGTGTATGTGATGTGATGTCATATGATGTACGAAATATAGTTGGTCTTTTTCAAAGTTTTTTTGCTGAGTTCGATTACAGCTCTTTCGAGGGATCCTTGTAGTTTACGCCGCGTGACGTATTAAATCCGCATTTTCGAAAGTCTAATTTTGCTTTATTCGTAAGTTTCCTTTGAAATTGTCCTCGAAGTAGTTTCTGACTCATATAAACGGAACGCTTAATCTTTCCATATTAAAAAAAAATTAGTTAGTCAACATCAGCTTCACTTAAAATCAAAAAATAAATAAAATTTTAACAAAAAGAAAAACCGACTTCAAACAAAACACTATTTTAAAACAAATGAATATGCACGAAAAAGTAATAAAAATAATTGCGTATTCAACATATTTTTTAGAGTCTTCCTAAGTTAAATGAAATGAAAAATATAAGACTACTTAAAAGTCGATTAACGATTATATCATGTAGTTATAATTATTGTTATATTTGGAGTCGGTGTCAGCCAATAAAACCCTACAGTATATCTATCAAAAAACAATACGAGAATACTTTAACAAATATGTTTTTTACAAATTACCTTTTACACAATAATATACTAAATCAATCAAGGGGCTCGTATCGCTTCTTTCTTTTGATTGTTGGGGCAAGGGCACCGTGGCTGACACCGGCTCCAAATATACCAATAACTATAACTACATGATATAATCGTTAATCGACTTTTAAGTAGTCTTATATTTTTCATTTCATTTAACTTAGGAAGACTCTAAAAAATATGTTGAATACGCAATTATTTTTATTACTTTTTCGTGCATATTCATTTGTTTTAAAATAGTGTTTTGTTTGAAGTCGGTTTTTCTTTTTGTTAAAATTTTATTTATTCAACTTAATTATAACATATGAAGCAGGTATTACAGATAGAGTTTTCATTTTTTATAATACATACTGCTTTCACAAACAATCAATCCTTACTAATAATAAATTATTTACATTTGTTATTATTAAATAATAAATATAAATATGAGACAACATCACATACATTACTCTGATCCCGATGTAAGTAGCTAAAGCACTTGTGTTATGAAAAATCAGAGGTAACGACGGCACCACAAACACCCAGACCCAAGACAACATAGAAAACTAACTAACTAGAAAATATTACAAATGAGTAAGTATCTCTGCCTGATACCTCTTCACATACTTAAATTGAATTCTATATGGCAATAGTTTAAGTTTGGAACTTAGGTTAGCATCATCATCTATCTATTTAGAGTATGAAACAAGGGTTGGAACTTTTTATAGGGAACCAATGTTTTTATGAGAGTAAAATCGTGGTAAGGTTCGTGCGCTTTAAATTTTTTTTATGGAATAGCTTTGCCGACGAGCATATGGGCCACCTGATGGTAAGTGGTCACCATCGCCCATAGACAATAACGCTGTAAAAAATATTACCTATTCCTTACATCGTCAATGCGCCACCAACCTTGGGAACTAAGATGTTACGTCCCTTGTGCCTGTAGTTACACTGGCTTACTCACCCTTCAAACCGGAACACAATAGTACGCAGTACGCAAAAATATATATAAAAAATTATCTAATTAATTCATTATATATATTTAATTAGTAATATTTACGGTAAAGCCTCGGGTTCGGCTAGTATCGTTACAAATGGTAACAAAGTTAGATCGTCTTAATATAGCTAAAATATTTTATATTATTCTTTTAAAGTAGTTAATTAGCAATAAATTTTATTAGTTTTAATGGCATTTTTCCCTTCAAAACAATGAAATGCCGATTATAACAGTAATTTGATATGAAACAATGCAAATTAGTGTAAAAAATCATAAATCATTTTTAAACGGTATGTAACAATAGTACGTTCGAATGCACTGGTCGACGAATAATGTATGTGTACAAAAACGTAGACATGGCGAACTATGAACAAAATAATTTCAGTAACAAATTGTATAATTATATGTTAATTTTATTCCTAAAGGTATTAATTTCATGAGAATTCGTGAACAAGATATTTGTAGATAATGTCGAAATATCAAGCTCCACCGAACAAAAATAAAAAACATAACGTAAATATCCCGAATTTAATACCTTTAGTGTATAATTATAATATATAGTACCTCTGTCTGTCTGTCGCACTATCACAACTAAACCGCTGAACCTAATTTGATGGAATTTGGTTCGAAGCAAACATGATCTCGAAGGAAGGACATAGGCCACTTATTTGCCTAACACATGACAACCAACACTCTAAAATACAAGCGAAGCCACGGGCGACTACTAATTTTAAATAATTAGTAACGATATGGAGCCGAGATGGCCCATTGGTTAGAACGCGTGCATCTTCGTCATCATCTTCTTCGTGGTTCAAACCCAGGCAAGCACCACTATATATATATATATATATATATATATATATATATATATATATATATATATATATATGTGCTTAATTCGTTTTATAAATCATCTCGAGCTCGGCGGTGAAGGAAAACATCGTGAGTAAACCTGCATGTGTCTAATTTCATCGATATTCTGCCACATATGTATTCCACCAATCCGCATTGGAACAGCATGGTAGAATATGTTTCAAACCCTCCCCTTAATGGAAAAGAAGGCCTTATCTCAGCAGTGGGAAATGAACAGGCTGCTACTAGTAACGTTATGATAGTATATATGATAGTCCTTGTAACCCAATGTATGTTAAGACAAGTTGTACTAAAAGTACTTGATTCGTGTTTATAACTAAATTTGCTCTCAGTGGTAAACGAAAGCTTTGTGAGAATACCTTACCTGTGTATTTAATTCAGCCATATATGAATATACCAGCTCAATCTGATCTAGGAGCGCGGTGGTATGCGACAAAAGTTTCATATTTTCGTTATAGCCTTTTCTCAGATAACCATTTGAAGAATAAACTACAATCTAAAATAATCGTCGGACTGATAAAGACTTACAGGGTTTTTTCTGTCTGATTATTCTATAGCAACACGAAGTATAGAAATTGAAAGTAGATTATTATTCTTCGAATGTATCGTAAAGTCCGTCTGGGTAGGTACCAACCACTCATTAGTTATTCTACCTCCAAATAACAGTACTCAGTATTGTTGTGTTCCGGTTTCAAGGGTGAGTGAGCCAATGTAACTACAGGCACAAGGGACATAACATCTTAGTTCCCAATGTTTGTGGCACATTGACGATGTAAGGAATAGTTAATATTTCTTACATCGTCATCGTCTATGGGTGATAGTGACCACTTACCATCAGGTGGCTATTAAAAAAAGGTTTCGCCCGCCAATAATATTTTCAGACGTATCGGTCGTCGGGACTCATCGGAAATGTGAGAGGGAGGAAATAAAGATGCACTCTCCTTTCTCTTTCTGTTTTTTCGCACACACATGTGCACGATAAGTCCTGCGTCAGACAAGTCTACGGCTAGTCTATGTTGAGTTAATCCGAAATCATCATTATATCCATTACATAGTTATTTGACTATTAGTATGAAAAGAGACAAATCTGTAGTCATGATTGGATAATGAACGAGATTAATATTTCATTTTCTCTCCTAAAATCAAAATATGTGTTTTGAAAATAATCAAAGAAAATATATTATCGATTATTACTATTGGCAATATAATTAATTTGAAACGCATTCTTGAAACACTTGACATGAAATATTTTTCCCAACGATTTAAGTTACTTAGAATATTTTTATCAGTGCGTATTATCTTATTATAATTAAATTACGTGCAATATTTTTTATCGAAACATTCGTCTAATATTAATAAGTAATTATTTTAAAAAAAGAATTAAACATTTATATCACTGAATTTGAAACAAATGAAATGTTATCAATTTTAAATCAATCGATATTTGAATTTGGAATTCTAAGTAGAATGAGATATTTCGATATTCGTGGTAGCCAGTATTATTTTTTTTATAATAAATTCAGTTCAAACTCAAACTGAACAGCCTCATTAAGTGTGTTCGGAAATAACCGTACAACATAACCATCATTTCATAGCATAAAGTCAAACGACTTTATACCGCTGTTTGTCTGTCCCCGTGTATGCTTAGCTCTTTAAAATCACAGAAAGGATTTTGATGCGATTTTAGTAGATAAAGTTGTTTATGAGATAATACACACACAATATAGTAGAGAATCACTAACAATTTAAATTGTTTCTAAATAAACACATTTAAACGCTGTAAATACATTATAAACGCTGGCTGAACCCTACAAGTTAGACCAAAATAATGATCTACAGTATTGTACCTACACCTTAAATCATCTTAAAAAGTTCTTCAAAAATGTTTGCTGGTATATATCTACCTCTTCGGAATAATCCACGGTAATCCTTTACTTTTTACGAGCAACAATCGCTTATTACCTAAGCGATTTGAAGTAATACAGCACTAATCCTTATTCAATAAAGTACCACAAATAGATTCCGCATTTAATATAGATTAATATGGCCTCGGCCTTGGCTCTCGGCTTTGTATTGTCTAATGACAAAAAGCTATCAGAGGAAATTACAGGTTTAGGAAAAAATCGGAATGAAACCTGCACGTGACGGATGAAATTCTGGTGTCTATGCTGTACTGCTCTACAGAAAATAAGGCCAACAACCTGCATTTACCATGAATCGAGACATTTACACAAAGTTACTTATATGTCCTTGGTCGAAAGAAGAAGAGCTGAAGCGCCAAAATGGTGCTATTGCAAAATAAGGTTTAATGTATTTCCTTTGAACTTTAAAAAATCTTTATCAGGGAAATATTATAAAGGGAATAATTTAACTGTCAAAATATTTTTATTTTTTGGTTATAAACAGTTATAACTATGAACAGATTAGGCTTTAACAGACAGACACTGGCTAATTATTCAAATTTACTAACAGATTCGTTCGGTTTTACAACTACACAAAAAGCAAAACAAAAAATTCGGTATTACATTGAAACATACTATGGAACCGGTTCTTGCTACACACTTTTTGTATAATTACTAAATAATATTGTATTTGAGATCAAGTTTTCCTCAGTAATTGTGATGCTTATTAAAAATAACATAAAACTTTTAACAAAAATTAATATTCCCCATTTTAAATACCAGTTTCTTAATTTTTTCATGAATAAGTAAGAAACATTAACATATAACATTGACATTTATAAGTAAGACATTATAAATTTAATAATCATTTTTTGAAGTAATTTTTCGATTTAATGAGAAATATATCCAAAATTTATGTCATTGACCCTACAATAATTAAAAAAAGAATGCCTTCACATCTGTTATCACGTTTGCATGTATCTGTAGAAGCATTATAATCACAAATAATAAATAAAACAATTTAAAGCTAAGTAGAGTGTACTCGATTATTTTAGTTTGAATCGATTATTCATTCACAATGTTAAATAAAAAAAGTTATTTTTTTACTTGCTTTATTATTTAAATTGTAATGGTCAAGAATTATTTTGCCAAGATGCATAATAGCATTACGTAAATACAAAATTGCTATTTTAGATATTTGTTGCAACTTCATACTTTTAAGTAACTAAATAGTAAATATGTCTTTTTTAGCTGAATGTTTTTAATTCATATTTTTTATCTGTATACATATAATAAAATAGATAAATTAAACTTTATTTAAAGTTCGGTATTTCCCGCCAAACAGCAATGCTTGTTTTTAAAAAAAATGTTATTTTCCGATCTATTTACAAGAATTACAAACACAAGGATATCCCTTGTATTTGTAATTCCAGTATAGAATTATTAATACAATTTAATAATCTTGCACGACATGTGTTATGGTGCATGGTAGCAACTTAGGTACTATTAGATAATTTTAGACATCTTCTGTCCAAAAAAGAAAAAAAAGGATATATTATAACATCTATAATGGTTTTATTATTATAAGTTCATAAAATAAAATGATTACTTAATAAACACGCAAATTGAATAAGCATGTATTTTAACATAACTCTAAACTGCACGGCCAAACACGCTATAAGACAAAGACTCACGAACTCGAAGTGATCGTAAAATGAAGTAACTAACTTCAAATGACACGCTAATTTAAACCTTGTAACCTCTAAATATGATAACCAATTTAATTGTAGTCAATGTTACATATTTCTTTACGAAATTTCATGATTGATACACTTCAAATTTTACATATAAATTGTTTTACTAGGCATCCTGGTGAGAAACTTTAAAATTTACCGATTACTATTTTTAACAAACAAGAGATCAACCCGGCTTCAACAACAACAGCCTGTAAATTTCCCACTGCTGGGCTAAGGCCTCCTCACCCTTTGTGGTTTGGAAAATGTTCCACCACGCTGTTCAATGTGGGTTTGTGGAATGCCTGTGTGGTAGAATTTTTATGAAATAACACACATGCTGGTTTCCTCGCGATGTTTTCCTTCACTACCAAGCACGAGATGAAACTTGAAACTTCCCTACATTCGAACCCGCAATCATCGGTTAAGATGCACGCGTTCTAACCACTGGGCCATCTCGGCTCTAACCCGGCTTCGCATGGATTCAATTTATTTATAAAGAAAATGATACAATATAAATATAATTTATACTCTATAGCAATCAGGATTTTTTTTAAACGAACAAAAAAACTTTACCTATTTATTACATAAGTATCGATTTTCGCACGTCATCGTAGCCTTGTATTTTTTATTGGTTATCGTTAAATCGATTCACGGTCAAATCTGATGCTTTATGTACTCTAGGTAACGACCTGAATCTACCTTATTTAAATTCAAGTCTTTAATTGTATATTTTTACGAATTAATTTTAAATCGTTAAATTTATCTTTACATATAAATTATTTTATGAGAAAATAGTTTTTATGAATATTGATTAGTTTTTTCTGATAGTGCAACATTGTTTATCCGTTTCATTATAATTTAACTCCTAAATTCCAAATACTCTTTTATTACATGACATAAGTTACATATTAACAATACATCATTTTAAGCATGTACTTACTCACAGTTAAAAAAAACACCAAATAATTGAATTTCTTAAAATAATATATTAGTTATTCCTTTATTAAGAAAAGTTTACCTTTTGCAAACATTTTAATTATCAACATAGCCCAAAACAAAATGAAACATTTGATGACGACTTTTTTTATTTCAACATGCGTTTTATAGGATAAGAGATAAAGATCTTTTAATGGTTCTTACATCCAAAAGATATTAAGTGCTTTTAAGTTTTAGCAATAGCACCCTATCTGTGTATAAAATGATTTGTATCTCAGGAATATTTACGAGTATATTCAAGACGTAGATATGATGTATTCCGAGTTTCTAGTATTAGATCCCGTGCAGTCGCAAGATCGATGCGTCTTATCCATACCGGGTGACCTACATACGCCCCCGCAGTTCCTAGAAATTTCCACCGTTACATCGAAAGCTTGTAACGTTTGAAACAAGTTTCTTATCACTGACATTGAAGGCAAACATCATATTCAAATATATGTATCATAAAGTTGCAACGAAACGTTTCGAAAAAGATAAAAAAATTTCAATCGGTACATAAATATATTTTTGGGATGATATGACAAAAACCAAACAATGTAGTTAGTTGCCTTAGTTAAATAAAACAAATGAACAATAAATTTATTTTCGTTTTTTTTTTTTTTAAATGTGGCTGGACAACGCACCATTAGGCTCCATAGTAATCACCTTAGCCTACAGTCCACAGATACTGAAATATACATAAATGACTTCAGTCACAGTCACTGTTCCACCGACCATGAGATATAAGCTGTTATGTCCCTCGTGCCTTTAATTACACAATAACAATACACAATACGATTTATCAATGTTTGGTGATAGAATATCTGGTATAATAATAATAATGTGGGTTATTAACATTCATTTCGTAGATAGTTTTTTGGTATTCACCTATTAACGCCAAAGCCTTAAAAAAAACTGTGAATATGCCAATATACAATAAGTTAGCGTAGCGTAGGTTAGTTTTATTTCTTTTTTTATTGTATATATAATAAAAAAAAATCTAACGTGTATTGACGCATTTGAAGATTTTTTGCGCGGTTGTCGTCATATATAGGTATCGATTTTTTATTTAACACAGGCGTTATAAGAAGTATTAACCATTCTTTACAACGCTATTGGGCCAACCATTTCTACCAAGGTGCCTCTTGTGCCTGTAATCACTATACCACAACCCTATAAGACAAAACTTAACAGTATTAAGTATCGACGACCTCCATGGTCGAGTAGTGTGTACATCGATTGTCATGGGTACGCCACTCCGAGGTCCCGGGGTCCCAGCCGAGTCGATGTAGAAAATTCATTAGTTTTCTATGTTGTCTTGGGTCTGGGTGTTTGTGGTACCGTCGTTACTTCTGATTTTCCATAACACAAGTGCTTTAGCTACTTAAATTGGGATCAGAGTAATGTATGTGATGTTGTCCCATATTCATTTTATTCATTGCTATTTAGAGATGGAATTTGTAATGAGTTGGTGGTACTCACACCAGCTTACAAATAACCCTATTACAATGTAAACCTATTCTGATATTCGTAAATTGACAAGGAATTGGTATACCCTTGCCTCTATTGAAGGCGATTAAACCAAGCGCTTCCAAGTTTTTTCTAACATACCTATTACCGAAAACAGCGTTTTATATACCAAGATGTAATGAATCCTGTATAAAAGATTAACTTTACAAGGTTACCCCTATTGAACAATGCCTTGGAGTGGTAATTTAAAAAATACGTCACACGCCGTTAATTGCAATTCATTTGAAACACGATTAATTATAGTACAATCACCAACAATGACAAAATTGCTGCTAAATGATTACCTTAATTTAAATCGAAATGCTAATTTAAATACAAACTAATTACTGGGTTGCGCTAATAATTATCCGATTTATTTCATATATACGTATGTCCGAATAAAACAAAATCGATTCTGGTAATCGATTTTTTTTATTAATATGCCGTAAAATTGAACGGCAAATCGCTGTAAATTCAGAGAGCTGATATTTGCTTCAGTATGAACTTTTCCGTATTTAGTTTAAGGCGAAAGCGGAACTCCAGTTTACCGCTTCGAGTTGCGGGGATGATGAAAATTTGTCCAATTCCATTTCAGCTTAAGCGTGTTTTGAAATTTTCTAGAATACAACTACTGTAAATATAAACAACTATAAATTTTACAGTCAAAATGTAATATTTACTATGTACACGTACTCAAATCGACTCGTGCACAATTTTGCAATTCTATTTATTAAAAATCTCTTTTTTTAAATAATACACAGACAGCCAATCTAATAATAAAACCACGACCTCCATGGTCGAGTGGTGTGTACACCGGCTTTCATGGGTACGCCACTCTGAGGTCCCGGGTTCGATTCCCGGCCAAGTCGATGTAGATTACCATTAATTTTCTATGTTGACTTGGGTCTGGGTGTTTGTGGTACTGTCGTTACTTCTGATTTCCATAACACAAGTGCTTCAGCTACTTACATTGGGATCAAAGTAATGTATGTGATGTTGTCTCATATTTATAAATAATAAAATTTTAACAAAAAGAAAAACCGACTTCAAACAAAACACTATTTTAAAACAAATGAATATGCACGAAAAAGTAAGAAAAATAATTGCGTATTCAACATATTTTTTAGAGTCTTCCTAAGTTAAATGAAATGAAAAATATTAGACTACTTAAAAGTCGATTAACGATTATATCATGTAGTTATAATTATTGTTATATTTGGAGCCGGTGTCAGCCAATAAAACCCTACAGTATATCTATCAAAAAACAATACGAGAATACTTTAACAAATATGTTTTCTTCGCTTTCTCTGTCCCTATATCTTTAAATCTACGCAACGGAATTTGATGCGGTTTTTTTTAAAAGATAGTGTGATTCAAGGGAAAGGTTTGTGTATATAATACATTAACAATATAGTAAAGAAACACTGATAATTTTAGAAGTTTGCGATGTGATGTCGTATATAAACAAATTCTGTAGTATATTTAGTATCAGTATTGCACCCGTGCGAAGTCGGGGCGGGTCGCTAGTTGATTATAATATTCGATTATGACATTTACATGAACATAACCACGTTCCGGAAGGTGATACAAATATCCAAGTAACCCATAAATAAAAGATTCGACCGAGTATTGCTAACGTGCTCCTCAGAATTGTTCCGTTCCCTCCCGTTCCCTTAATTTGTCATGGATCCTGTGCTCAGAACCTTACCAAACCTTCACCAAATTACCCTTGAAGTATATATTTTATAATAAAAAAAGAATTATCAAAATTGGTTAACGTGATTTTCAGTTATTCACCTATTTGTCGCGCATATACATAAGGCAAATTTAAGACTTATGTCGTTTTCACATGGATACCATCATCGGAAAAAAAAATAAAAAAAATGGGACCCCACGGGAAGCACTACCTTTCAAATAAAAACAAAATTATCAAAATCGGTCCACCCAGTGAAAAGTTATGAGGTAACAAACATAAAAAAAAAAATACAGACGAATTGATAACCTCCTCCTTTTGGAAGTCGGTTGAAAATAGTTCCACCCAACCGATTAATGACATTTCAATGTAATTTTTGAAATTCAAATAATTTAAGAACATAGGTTAAAAAGCTTTTGAAATGTGTACTACGAAATATTTTTCATGATTTAACAATCATGTGAGCATCGCGCACAATACAACTGCATTCCTTGAATATATATTTTTAATCTGTATTTGCAACTACATTGTGTCAGCCTTGACGTTAAATTAAAAAAAACTGGTTGTGTTCGTTTTTTGAATAAATTCATTCGAATAAAATTATTACTATTATCTATTGAAAATACATTTTTAAAATATTTTTCACGTTTTAACTATCGTGTAAGCATCACGCACAGTCCAAGTGCATTCCTTGAATATGTATTTTTCATCTGTATTTGCAACTATATTGTGTGAGATAATTTCTTCAGCCTTGACGTTAAATTAAAAAAAAATTAATTGTGTTTGTTTTTTGAAAAAATGCATTCGAATAATATAATTATTATTATCAATTGAAAATTAATTACACTATATCTGTTCACAAAATTTATTTTAAAGGTAACTAGACATTCGTTTATTTGATAATATTTATAGCATATTTACGGCCAACGTGTTAATTACGAGGATACTTTTATTGAAATAATAGACGAACGTAATCAACATGATGAATGTATTCAAAAAATATAAAACGACGGATGTAAGCAAACACATGTTGAATTATAATGAGTTGACTATTATCTAGAATCTAGATAACAAGTTTATGTATACGGTTACATGTAGGGATATCTAAACATCTCATTTCATATCTGAATTCAAACTAGGTGTGCATAAAAATAGACTATAAAACATATACTTAAAAAGTTTCCATAACATAGTAAGTACTTTGTACTAGATGAACGAATTTATTGTCAAAATACATATATTAGACTTCAATAAACTATGTATGTCTTTATTGGTCTAGTGGCTAGATATAAGGCTGATCCTGAGGTTCTGTCAAATCCCAGGTCGGGCCCTCAAAACAGCCCTGAATCTGAAAGATTGATGTATGTGTCTAGGAATGCACATAAATGCATTAGAACGACTGATTTCCCGCTGAGATTAAGAAACATTGAATCATGATTGGTCGCCCTTGAGATTTTGAAGAACCGCGTCTTCTAAAAGGGAACAGCTATTGTTTTATATTGAAAGCATTTTTTCATTTTCATTTTAATATAAAACCAATATGCTCTTATCACGTTCACAAATGCTAATTTTCCATCATTATTATATGAATGTCATCCTGACTGATGAAGGTCCAGGCGGCCATCCTTATTTTTTTTATGGAATAGGTTGTCTGACGCGCATATGGGCCACCTGATGGTAAGTGGTCACCATCACCCATAGACAATGACGCTGTAAGAAACATCAACTATTCTTTACATCGTCAATGTGCCACCAATCTTGGGAACTAAGATGTTATGTCCCTTGTGCCTGTAGTGACACTACCTCACTCACCCTTCAAACCGGAACACAACAATACTGAGCACTGTTTTTTAGCGGTAGAATAACTGATGAGTGGGTGGTACCTACCCAGACTGGCTAGCACAAAGCCCTACCACCAAGTAAAAGAGAGACTAGTCTATCTGGACAGGGAATATTATGGTACATGTGTGGGTGTTCTAACACAAGTATAACACACTACTTATACTCTCATAAGTTCTCCGATATATCGGATTTCCGGTCTCGTCAGACGTAATAAACACGGGATCTAGGCAAAAAGACCTTCGCTATAATTAGTAAAGATATTATGTCATAGATATAATGTTATAAATGTGAAACTAACTCTGTCTGACTGTCGCTCTTTTACAACCAAACCAATACATTTGGTGAAATTTAGGATAGGATACTTTTTTTACCTGCTATAAATAAATAAATATGAGAAAACATCACATACATTACTCTGATCCCAATGTAAGTAGCTGGAGCACTTGTGTTATGGAAATCAGAAGTAACGACGGTACCACAAACAACCAGACCCAAGACAACATAGAAAACTAATTGTAATCTACATCGACTCGGCCGGGAATCGGACCCGGGATCTCGGAGTGGCGTACCCATGAAAACCGGTGTACACACCACTCGACCACGGAGGTCATGGCATGACAACCAACCCCTTAAAACGAGAGTGAATCCGCAGTTGGCAACTAGTATTTAACGAGAAGGTTGAAAGCAAATACGAACTGAAACAAACAAATAACAATATATAATCAAGGTACACGAGATCTGTAATATAATTACATTTTATCTCAAGACGTTATCTTCTTACAAAACATGAAATATGTCATTAATATATAATATTTGCGTATGATGTAGTCATGTTATCGCTGATAAATCTACGTCTAGATACAGCGCTTCGAACGAAACAAAAGAAACGAATCATATTAAATGCAATTGTGAAGATATATGTTTTTTTAGAGCTGAGATGGCCCAGTGGTTAGAACGCGTGCATCTTAACAGATGATTTCGGGTTTAAAACCACTATGTATATGTGCTTAATTGTGTTTACAATTCATCTCGTGCTCGGCGGTGAAGGAAAACATCGTGAGGAAACCTGCATGTGTCTAATTTCATCGAAATTCTGCCACATGTGCATTCCACCAACCCGCATTGGAACAGCGTGGTGGAATATGTTCCAAAAACACTTTCCTTAATGGAAGAGGAGGCCTTATCTCAGCAGTGGGAAATTTACAGGCTGTTACTTTACTTTACTATGTTTTTTTTATGATGTAGTTTGGCGGATTAGAACCATCATCCATAGAAATGGCGCTGTAAGAAATATCACCTTGGGAAGTAAGATGTTATGACCCTTGTGCCTGTAGTAACTCTGGCTCACTTAGCCTTCACAACCGGAACACAACAATACTGATTACTATTTGGCAGTAGAATATCTGATAAGTAGGTGGTACTTACCTAGAGGGGCACAAAACAACCACCAAGAAAAGAAAAAGATTGTTCTTAATCGAAAAAATTAAAAAATATTATAAAATATTCCTTTTTTTTTTGTTAATTTTAATTACTTCGTGTAATTCAAATATTGAGATAAATTTACAACGTATTAAATAAAACCTACTATGTAGTTGTTTTAAATCATCCACTGTAATTTCTATACACTTTTATGAGACAATTTTTCATTTTAATCAGACCAAATTTCTGTATCTATATTAATGCTATAATTTCACTAGGAACTCGATCTGCCTGCCAGACTGCCTGTTGCTCTTTCACGACCAAACTACTTCACCGAATTTGATGTAATTTGGTATGAACCAACACCAAAAAAGGACAGGCAACTTTTTATATCTAACACCTGACAAACAATCCTTAAAAGACGAGCGAAGCCGCGGGAGATAGCTATTAACCTAAAACCCAAATTATTACTATTGTGATATCCTCATACAAATGCATTTGTGAATACTCTTTTTTTATATTTTGTTGCAAACAGAATAATGTTTATTTTTCACATCGATTAAGTCAGATAACATAAAGTCTTTAATTTTACAGCTATTCGCTTATCTGTAACTTACATTTGTATTCGTAAATATCTCTCAAAAAATCATTATTTAAAGATAAAAATGTAGAGCGATTATATTTATCAAATTTAGGTGGTTATTAAACTAATATAACATGACTGATTCGTGTTTCAGTCGTATATTAACAAAGATAAAATTATCATCAAAGGTAATCCTTTTAATTTTATATGTTTTGCATTACAAATGTTTTTATATTATTATTTCTCAACACAAACCTTCAGTCTTTTCGTAATTGGCATTAACATATAAAAAGAAAGGTATTTGATAAAATATTACAAACAATTAAAAAAAAATTTGAATAAATAAAACAGTTGTTCGTTACGAAAAAATAATAAAAGTCAAATCTGGTATTCTTTTGCTATGTTTACCATAATAATAAAAAAAAAAAAAAACAGAACAATGACATTATTAAAAGACTATCAAACTTACTTTGTAAAAGTACATTGTTGAAATACTTAATGTAAGAATCTCTTTAAAGTCATCATCGGGATAATTTCGATCAAATTATTCCCACAGAGTCGTATTTCGAGTATAAAAACAATTTCCGAAGTACCGTGATGTCCGAAGCCGTAGAGCAACGACGCGCGGTATCTCACAAAGTTTCTCGATAAAATACAGATGCCATTAACAAGTCGATATTCCTGAATAGAAAACGTGCCACGCCTGTCCTGTACTTCGATTTACTTTTTTATATACTCTTAAATATTTAATGAGTTTCTTAGAAGTGCAGGTAAGGGTACGCGCTGGCATCCCTGTGATGTTTCGGGTTCATTGGACATCGTTTTTTTTTGACAAAGCGAAAGAAAGGCGTCGAATTGCGTAATTACATGGTTTTGTACCAGTTTTTTGGAATTCGTCGCAACTCGAAACCCTTTATTGAAATGACTGCTCACTATTTAAAAGAATGCAATTTAACTTATAATATTGAATACGTATTATGTTGATACTTTTAAAATTTACACAAAATGAACATATTTGTAGAATTACAAAGCACGCTAATTCCTAATAGGATACAATTTAATTTTTCGTACTTAAATGTTATAGTAAAATATGACACACATATATACACATAGATACATATATGTAGGTACATATATTATTTATTTTAAATATAAAAAAAAACTCTATTGGTGTCATTAATTATACCTTACGATAAATTTCATTTCTATAGATATATGATGATTTAGAAAAAATAATGATTAAAATATTGGTTTCTAGAAAATCCAATAACACATAGAATAAGGAAAATCATGATGTTCATTAAAAAAATTATAGGATACAACCTACATACGTGATAATTATAAAATTATAAAATTGCTATACATGCTATACATGCTACAGCATATGCAATTTTATAACTTTTCAAGTTGGACACATATCACTCGTCTCTTTCTTGGAAATATCGAATTACTGACCACAGAAAGAGATAATTGAATATCTATCCATTCCTCATCTAAATGATTATTACTGTGATATATCTATGTAAAATTTTGAAATTAAACACATTTTCACACAAATACGTCCCGCTACCAGTTAATTACTTGTTGAATGACTATTTTAACATTGTAATTTAGAAGTAATCTCTATCCTATATCCATTGAACCGACACACTAATTGCACAAGGGTAGCTTACCCCGTATATCACAGAGCACGTCAGGTCATCTGTCCCTGTTATAATCTAACGAACAATGATCATTGTTAACTCCATATAACGACGTAATTGTAACCTAAGAAATTATAAAAGCTTTAGTGAGCCAGTGGATTGAACTCAAAACTTACCAGAAACATTATTATTTAATCAAATCAAATCAAAATAAACTTTATTCAAGTGGGCTTTTACAAGCACTTTTGAATCGTCATTTTACAATTAAGTGAAGCTACCTTCGGTTCGGAAAAATAGATTATACCGAGAAGAACCGGCAAGAAACTCAGTAGTTATTCTTTTTTAACATTTAAATAATACAAAGTCATGTTAATTAAGTACAATTATTTAAATTAATGTCTACTTACATTAATTGTTGCTTTGAAATGTATTGAAATACATTAATAATATCAGTATAGATTACTATACTAATATTATTAATGTGAAAGAAACTATGTCTGTCTTTCTGTCGCTCTTTCACTACCGGACCGTTGAACCGAATTTGATGAAATTTGGTATGAAGCAAATTTGGACTCCAAGGAAGGACATTTTGCCTAACATGACAACCAACCTCTAAAACGCGAGCTAAGCCCCGGGCGACAACTAATTAATATATAAATTAATTGTATACGAAAATGTTATCAGCACAGCTTCCATTGAATTATCGTTAAAAAAATATTAACAAGAAATAAAGATTACAGCACACCTCATATTCTGAGCTATCCTTACCTACACCATTGGTTGCTAAGAAGAGATCTCTATGTAGCGATAAGGTCGCTAAATTTGTCCGCTTCTTTTATTGTTTTATTTATTTATTTTCACTTTGTGGTGTTCAATAAATTAAATAAAGGGTTTTTTTACATCTTTTACAATTGATTAATTTACTCGTTACCACAAGTTTACATATTCATTCAAATAATCTCCCCAAATTATGCCCTTAACGCTAAAGCATTCTCAGTCCGAAAACATTAAGACATGAACGGAAACTTTTCAGTAAACGTTTAAAATATACTATGTGTGTATTATACATACACACGTATACATGTAATACACTACATACAAGAATTACAGAAACGTACTCGATCTTGTATGGAAATATTCTGTTGAGGTTATTTCGATGACGACCGGCCAAAATATCGACTTACTTCCCAAAAAGCGCCCTGACTTCGCACGGGTGCAATACTGATACTAAATATACTACAGATTTTTTTTATTTACGTTCATTCACATTAGAAAACTTCCAAAAATATCAATCTTTACTGGATTGTCCATGCATTATATTCAAAAACAATTCTCTCGAATCACTATCTATTAAAAAAAAAACAGCATCAAAATCCGTTGCGTAATTTTAAAGATCTAAGCAAACATAGGGACAGACCGCAGTAAGCGACTTTGTTTTATACTACATAATGATAATGATGATTATTTAATTATTGTGAAAGAAATTTACGCTTAAGAGATAATCATAACAACGTAAATGTAGAATAGTGTAATAATTCCACTTAGAACTTTGCTGGTGGTATATAACTTCGTACATAAACACATACACAACACTAATCAGTTATTCTAGCGCCAAACGTCAATGCTATCACGCTGTGTTCCGGTTTGAAGGGCCAAGTAATTACAGATACAATACATATAACATCTTAGACACCTATTATGGCAGCGCTTCCACATATAAGGGAAAGATATATAATTATATATCTAACAGAGTGGCAATTTCTATGTACAGAAATGATCTCACATCAACAAACACGTGATTATAGGATCTTTCGGTAGCAAATTAAACAGAGTACATCAAAATCAATATCTAAAACAAAATATACTTTATTCAAGTAGGATTTTACAAGCACTTTTGAATCGTAATTTAACAACTATATTAAATGAAGTTATCACCGGTTCGGAAAGGATATTCTACCGAGCAGAACCGGCGAGAATCTCAGTAGTTACTCGTTTTCAACATTTAAAAATACAGTCATGTTAGTTAAGTACAATTAGGTATATATGTAATGTATCCTGCCTGGAAGTCAACAATTATTAATTTGTATCATCTGCATATTATTTTATTGAACAAAATTCCTTCTTTACCAATGATTTAAACTTATGAAATATTATGAATAGTAACAAAGTGTATTTAAATATCTTGTATAATGTAATACGATACAAAATACTAATACACAACATTCGAATATACTCACACATAGACGTCCATCACACATGAGCCAGTGTGATTTACAAGAAAAAATATCAGTGGAATAATCTAGAATATAAAAACTCCTACTTTACGTAACAGTCTAGCTATGTATGTGTGCTTACTCTCGTGATAGCCATCTCCTGACTCGCATCCCTTACTTAATCACATAATCGGCTACGGGCGAGCCACACGATGTGATCAAATAACTGATCCATTTTAGCAGAGCACATGATTTTGTAGCGTCTACATCACATGTAGTGATTTTTAATTTGGAATCATTATAATGACGTTTTTCATAAGTATTCTTTATTAAGGCTCGTCATAATACTTTTATTTTTTAAACACTGTTTTCCTCACGATGTTTTCCTTCCGATCAGAGCTGAATTAACCGAAATCAAATACAGGATAATTTAGAGGTTAGGTCGATTAGGATTTGCAATCACAGACCCACCTTCACTACATGCATTTGTTTTCGGAAAATATACTATTGACATACTTTCTTTTTTTAATTTTTTAAAATGTTGAAATTTGTTAATTCATAATTCTATTGCGACTTTTTCTTGTATTTATACATTTAACTAATTTGCGCTGCAACTGCACCACAGTTTTATGTTATCGCAGTAGTTATCGTTAACATCTTGCTTTTGTTCAATATGATGCTTAAATAAATAAATTATATTATTATTACACATATTTCATTGGACAAATTGCATAGCATTCACATTGCATACAAATTATTTCAAGTTCGCAGAATCAACTCGCCGTCTCTTCGAACATACGGAGAAATGTCAATCATAATATTAATAATAGTCGTCATGACTAATTAATAATGATTTTCTGTGAATAATGATTAGTGTTAGTAATAAAATGATGGACGGATATTATGTATACGGACATTGTGTATATGTACATATTGTGCTCAAGCTCTCGCGCTAATCAAAGCAGTATATAATTGAATTAATTAAATTATAAGTAAACTAGTCAACCCCGGCTTTGCACAGGTGCAATGGTGATACAAAATATACCACAGAATGTCTTTTATAATTAATAAAATAAATCAAATTAAATTTCTTTTATAATATATTTTATAATTCTTGCCACCATTCAGTAACTATTTTTAGTTCATATTTGTATATAATTAAGAATTTAATGTTGTTAATTCTTCAGAATGTCTTTATATACAACTATCACAGCTCTTTAAATCTGCTTTATCATTAATTTAAATTACGTATTGCAAAGGTCCATATTGATCCATGCACAATCTATTTAAGGATTTATGGAGTATTGCTGAAAATCGCTTCGTAAATAAGCTATTGTGTCTCGTAAAAAAACAAAGAATTAAAAATGATTCTTGTGAGTAAAGAGATATCATGGCGGATATTTTTGTAGACCATCTTAAGACTTTGCAAATCTTTGCAACATAAACGCAAAAAAAAAATATTAACAACATATTAGCAACCTCTAAAATTATCAGTGTTTTCCACTCATATAATGTATCGACATATAAAATTATCCTTTAATCACTCCATTAAAAAAACACATCATAATCCGTTGCTTTAAAGATCTTAGCATACATAGGGACAGATAGACGGTAGCTAGTGACTTTGTTTTATACTATGTAGTGAGAAGTGATCAATATTTTAGTGAATAGTATTATTGTAAATATATGTATCTATATATAATATATGTACACATATATATTATTATATACGATAAGAGATATAATATTTACATAAGGATTATTTACAAAAAGGTCTTGAGTATATGCAAATAAAAATTTAAAATATCTAATGTACGAACCGTGACCGGGGGAAATGCAGCAAGATTGCTGGCAGGATTTACCCGTTTAATAAAAATAAATACCTCATTCCATTATTATGATCTTTACTATTCAAGATTCACTTCTAAAATTCTTTGTATCTATATGTTAAGGTTGGATTTTGTTACGTAATAAAATGTAATATATAACTGCATATGTGTAATCCTGTATTAAAATTACATTCGAAACTATTTAATAAATGTTATGTTTAAATTGTTTCCATCAAAACTATTAATTACAGTTATTATTAAAAACTGGTTATCTACCATGTTTTTTTTAATTAAAAATTTTCGATAAAGTTTTATTATTCTTGCACAAGTTAAGAGGGTTCAAGTAATTTTTAAAACAGAACGTAATTATATAAGTAAAATAATTATTATCTAAGAATAACACTATCGCTTTTTATTTACAAATTGGTGAAAGTTAATTTCAATTGCATTTAAAAAATAAAACAAATGCCGTTTACTAAACATGTAGGAAAATTTAATTTAGCAAAAATTACATTAAAACATCACAAATTATACCTACCATAAAGTGATTTAAACAAGGAATTTCCACGGAATTCAATGATGCACTTGATTCATTCATCTCCTAGAATCATTCGTTTATTACCATTCATATATTCAATTCAAACAGATCAAGTGTACGCAGTTTTATTAGATAATAACAGGCAGAGATCTGTCGACGGGGTATTGGATTAACTTCCGACACTAATTGGTACGTGTCAGAACATTGTCATCGTTATGGACACCTTCTAGTTATGTTACGGCAGTCTTGTTATTTATTGGATCATAACTGTGATGTATGTTTGTGTTTCCCTAATAAATGCAAACGTTAATCAATTATTAATAAAAGCATTTAATTATTTATTGTTGATTTTTTAAGTATATCAATTGATAATGCGCGACGAAACAATTTAAAGATTCAGTGTTGCCAATTAAAATCGGACAGTTTCCCATTTCAATTAAATTCCGTCATTTAATTCAATCGCTTCAGACAGCAAAGTAAATGTGAATTTTATTTTGAACGCAACACATCATATGTACGTTATTTTTATAAATGACAAAAATAAATAAATATAAAAAATGAATAGGATTTCATTTCTTAAATTAGAAAATAGGATTTCATTCAAACAATTGCTCTGACTATTCAATATAATCAATTGAATAATATCGCTAACTTGGAACTGGTGCCGGCTTCGAATTACTTTAAGTATTTCGAGACCCATACTGACTCTGACATATAGAGTGCACTCTTTATTCCTTCACTGTTACAGATTAAAAAAACCGAAAATATTATTTCTTTTTTTAAAGAACAATTGCAATATCAATTAATTGAATTAATAGTATAAGCTATAAAGCAATTAAGTATAAAGCTTTTATTAGAAGACGTCGACATCAAAACGTCAGGTCATTCTCGCGACATACATACATACATATTACTGGGCGACCCGTAAGCTATTGCGCTATATTTCTTTTTTTATTTAAATTCAGAAGGACTTAAGTCTTTACGTGAATTCCGAGGCATATTAAAAATCCAATAATTTTTCATAGTCTCACCTTGTATGTTGATCTAAGCTCTCAGAATTTGCCTCATTGTAAGCTCGATATTGCCCAGTGGTTAGAACGCGTGCATCTTAACCGATGATTGCGGGTTCAAACCCAGGCAAGCACCGCTGATTAATGTGCTAAATTTGTCTTTATAATTCATCTCGTGTTCAGCGGTGAAGGAAAACATCGTGAGGAAACCTGCATGTAACCTGCAACAAATTTCATAGAAATTCTGCCACATGTGTATTCCACCAACCTGCTTTGCGTGGTGGAATATGTTCCAAACCTTCTCCTCAAAGGGAAAGGAGGCCTTTAGCCCAGCAGTGGGAATTTACAGGCTATTGTTGTTAGCTATTCTCTACGAGGTAAGGTATAGTTTATAAACAAGACAGTAACAGAAAAGTTACGACGGAATTGTATCATTTGAACGGAATTTGTCGTGTTTAATTGTGAGCATTCGTACGGTCACTACATCGAGCTGAGCCATTCGCTGCGAGCTCCGCGTGCTTCGCGATGGAATCCCTTTGAGCGTTACGTTACAAGTCGGTACAGTCGACGTGTAGTTGCGAGAACTACAGCATATCACTTTGAAACTCTATCTAATATCTATTTAATGATCACGGACCGAGACAATTCAATGGATAGAAAGACTCGTAACCGAAAATCACGAGTTTTCAACGTTCCATACCTTATATGAGTTCAAGAAGAAAATATACTTATAATTATTAAGTGACACTTCAGCAAAAACAGCCCTAAGACGATTTAGAAATGGCAAAGACCGAGAGCAAGGCATAATAAAATCGTAATACACAAAGTTGTGCATAAAGGCTTGTTCAATATCTCGAAGATTCAAACGCCTGGTCGGATCAATAAAAAGTTATTGAGTTTTTGTGTCGAAAACTTCTCGCTAGATGCCCGGTGTCTGAGAGTCCGAAATGTAAGGGACATTTCGAACTTGGAAAACACGTAAAGTCGTTTGTCATGCGATGTTCTCCTTCCGGTCGTGTCGGGATTGCTATCCTATATGATTGTGAGAATGAGGATGTATATGATGTTTTTTCGCCGGCGTTTTTTCGCACACACACATATATATAGTTATAATATTATAGGTCATAATTGTGTGTGTGTGTTGGCTAACCCTTCAAAATGACCGGCAGGACCGAAATCGTCAGATAACTTTAAAAATTAAAATAAAAACGTGAAGTTCTTTGATTTCCATGCCTTTACGGACACTCTGTGCGAGTTATTTTTGGTAGAATCAATTTTGAATCCAGTAATAAATTAAGAACGATATACACAAATATTTAAAATCGATTACACAAAGGTCGAGCGAATCGAGTAAAGCATGTTTTGATTTTGAATTGGCCTTTGCTAAAGTTGCAATGCCTTTGTTGAAATTAATCTGTCACTTGACAATTTCGCTCTTAGTTAAATTATCTCATTTATGCGAGTAATAAATATTACGTTGTTGCTATAATGCATTCAGGTTAGAAGAATTTCATAATGAGTGCATTTGTGTGTCCTCGTTGTGATTGTATCAAATACGCTTTATCATGAAGTCGGCCATCTGATTCTATTTTTAAAACATTTCACATTCTATTAACTTTGTTTTAATTTTAATTTTAATCTATTTCAATGTTTTAATACAATAAATTATTATGATAATTCTCTAGGACGTTTATAATATTGCATAAAATTAAAGACTATTTGACACTACGAAAACTAAAATGTAAAATTGGTTTTTTATTTAAGAAAGCGCGCCATATTGTCCAAGTAACCTTTTCGCACGCTATTCAAATATGGAATTTTGAATTTGATATTTTTCGTAAAATATACTAGAAATAAAAAAAAACAACTTTTACTGGGTTTACTTTACCTCTACTAAATAATATAAAATGGATTTTAAAAACCAGTCAAATAGCCTATTGTAGTACTTTTAATGAAACTTGATTAAATCGTACGAACACTGTCACTCATCACTATTGCATCATCAAACAGTAGTACTTAGTGTGTTATTCAAATAGAGTGAGCTAGTATAATTACAAGCTTGGAGACATAACGACTTAAGTACAATAAGGTTTTATAGTTATTTAATGAATGAATGAATGAATTATTCTTTATTGCACACCACAAACAAAAAACAAAAAAAAGATTTGAGATATTTACTTGAAAGAGTAAAAATTTCTAACTTACGTAAATAAAAATATTTCCCCTCCGTGCTCGAGTAATATGTCGGTTTTCATGGGTACGCCACACCGAGGTCCCGAGTTCGAATCCCGGCCGAAACGGTATACAAAAAGTTCATTAGTTTTTTATGGTTTATTGGGTCTGGGCGTTTATTGTACCCTCGTTACTTCTAATTTTCCAAAACACAACTTAAGCTACTTACATTGGAATCAGAGTAATGTTAGTGATGTTATTTACAGTATAATATTTATAAAAAAAAAAACATATTCCTATATAATCATAACGTATTGTTCATCATTCCAGACGCGACTATCTCACATAGCAGCTATCCTCGCGATAGTGGCGCTGTCTTCAAGCAGCATCGTCAAATCCCCGAGCAATGATGGAAAAAATTTCGAACTCTTAATACTCCACAACAATGACATGCATGCGAGGTTCGAACAGACGTCGCAACTCAGCGGCGCCTGCACTGTCGCTGATAGGGAGGCTGGGAAGTGTTACGGCGGCTTCCCGAGAGTCGCGCACGTGTGAGTAATAATAATAATAATTAAAATCATAATAATAATTAATGCAGAAGGCAGTACTCCTCGGCACGGCGCGTATTGTGAGGAAGTTCCTCTCTTTGGAGCCCTGACCACCGGTGGCTTAGACCCTGTTCCCGTCACTGGTTGGCCTCTGTATTTTATATTTTTAAATATATTTTATACATATGTTTGTATTTTATATTTAAAAATGTAATATAATATGAGTAAAAATAAATAAATAAAAACTATTAAAATCATGTTTATATTACTTCGTGAGACTTACTTACTAAGTCACAAATACATATCAGAATATACTTTATTCAAGTGGACTTTTTCAAGCACTTTTGAATCGTCATATAACAATTAAGTGAAGCTACCACCGGTTCGGAAAGTAGATTCTACCGAGAAGAACCGGCAAGAAACTCAGTAGTTACTCTCTTTCAACATTCAAAAAAATACAGTCATGTTAGTTAATACAATTATTTAAATTAATATTAATATTAATGTTATCTAAATACATATAATAAAATTGTAGTGTCTGTTTGTAATATTAAAATAGCCCTTTTTTACTCAATGCATATGTATACATATACCAAAATAACATTTTTACAATTTTTTTTCTTTTCTCTGGAACGGCTGGAACGATTTTGACGGGACTTTCACTGGAAGATAATTGACATAATAAGGAGTAAAAATTCAAACGCGTACAAGGTCGCGAGCACAGCTAGTCTATCTATAATCATGAATCAAGATACGATTATTTGTAATGCCTAACTTAGAAACTACTAAGCCGGTATATAAAAAGTGTTGCCACAATAATAAAATAGTCTATAATTTACGTTTTACCTGCTTTAAAATTATACTGTTGGCTAACATGCATGAATTTCTTCTATAGATAAATACATACATATTCATTGTTATATAATTATTTGTGGCTTCATTATCTACGGTCTATTGATTAGCTCATAAGGCTCTAGAAACGAAGACTTAATTTTAATGACTAAGCCGGATAGTAAAACTGTTTTTGGTGATTTTGTCAAGAAATTCTCAGAATTTAGTTTGGAAATTGGCAGTAATTACACTTCAGGGCCTCGAAAGGCAGATAAAGGCGACTACTGCCAGGGCCCTTTCCGGTTCCGTTTGCTTTACATTAAGAGGACAAAATAAAGAGAGCACTGTACATATATGTTGTACTATTTTTGGAAAGAAGGTTTCGTTTGCTAGGCTTACAATAAAGTTAACTGGCTGAAATGGTATCCTTACTCAATGGTAAGGGAAACGCATTATGCTTCCTTTAGACGACTTTACCCTCTGTTTTTTTTATCTCTGACTCTTTTTATATTATAATACATACGGAATTTATGTTAATTATTTTGTCATTGTTATTCAATTAATCTCAATTCTCAAGCGTTGTTAATAATAATAGTTATTTAATTGTTGCTTGTTTTGAAATTAATAAATAGTACATAGGTATCTGCACAACTCTTTTCTCTGAGTTCATTCTCAATACACCTGAGTTTGTAAGAGTTTACTAATCAAAGTCAGAGTCTTTATCCAATATATCTTTCACCGGTTCCTACTCTAGAAGAACCAGCGAAAGAATTGTTTTTTTTTGAACTAAAATTTAACAACCGCTTTTTTCATATAGATATATTTTTTGTTTTTTTTTTTTTTTATATATATAATAGCCTAAAGGCCACCGTCTCGTTCCAAAAATATTAATACACCTACATTTCTATGCATTTACATTATCTTTTTTTTTCATCTATGTATATCATTGCTACAACTGTATGATTTCTCACATTAATTACTCTTTAGATTGCGTCGGAAAATAATGTGTGTAGAATATGTTATTAAACTGTATTATTATTTTACTTTTGTGTGTATTCTTGTAATTATTATACGAAATACCAAATAACACGGTTTTTTTTCAGTTCTGATTTTTTTCTTATAAAAGAGTTATTCTGAGAATAAGCTTAACTTTAAGAAAAATATACTTAAAATTCTATCGAAATCATTTCAGAGTAAAGGAAGCAAGAAAGGCAGCAGCTTCAGGAGAGGGCCCACCAGTCCTGTACCTTAACGCCGGAGACACTTACACGGGAACAGCCTGGTTCACTATCTATAAATGGAAAGTTGCTGCTGAATTCCTTAATGCTTTACAGCCTGATGCCGTTGTGAGTATACAAGAAATTAATTTACGTTTGATTTACAATTTTAGCTGTGTCATAGAATTGTCGTTGTGTAGTCTTTACAGTATATCAAAATATAATACACAGTCACACGCAATTTTTTTATTTTATAATTGTGCTTGACGCACAAAATATTCTGCCAATGTGACATTTGCTATATCTTTAAATGGATTTAAAAAAAAAAGTTATGAATATAATTTATATTCTTTTTATTTCAAAAAAAGAATATAAATTATATAGCTGTGTCATAGAATTGTCGTTGTGTAGTCTTTACAGTATATCAAAATATAATACACAGTCACACGCAATTTTTTTATTTTATAATTGTGCTTGACGCACAAAATATTCTGCCAATGTGACATTTGCTATATCTTTAAATGGATTTTAAAAAAAAAAGTTATGAATATAATTTATATTCTTTTTATTTCAAAAAAAGAATATAAATTATATAGCTGTGTCATAGGATTGTTGTGGTGTCGTCTTTACAGTATAAGAAAAAATAATACACAGTCACACGCAAACTTTTTATTTTATAATTGTGCTTGACGCACAAAATATTCTGCCAATGTGACATTTGCTATATCTTTAAATGGATTAAAAAAAAAATCTTTTTTTGAAATACATTTGGTTGTTTCTGAAGGATTTAATTATAATTAGTATTATATTATTTTGTACCTCGTTGCGGCTTATTACGTCTCCTGTTACGCATGACGTGTTACTCGAGACAATACGAAATGTCCACATTATCATGCTAAGATGTGGCGTGTTGACAAAGCCTGCACATACATACATATACGTATCCAAAGCCGTGTCTGATTGTTCCTACGTGTAACGCTTTGTTGTATTTACCACTTACTGTTAATTATGGATCAATATTATTTCATTATATACGAATATGTTATCGAGAATATAACAATTATTTGATTTTGATATGAATATGTAAATATTAAATTTACGTAAACTCATTTCTTGTATATATTAAATAGTTTTACGCTCATAAAGTATTTCAAGTAACTGTAATTATATGAAAGGAAAAATTCCAACTAAAATATCAATTTCAAACTTAAAAGAAATTGAATTAAAAAAAATACGTCATACAATTTTAATGAAGCGCGGCGAAACTGCGGTAAAATAACAAAGAAAATTATCGTGAATAATCATGTATTATCTATCACGGCTTCGATTACGACAGGTCGTTAAATTGAGGCAAACCTCCGTAGCGCCGGTCCAACGTATTATTTCGCATTAAACGAGAAATCGCTTACTGGACGAAACTTGATTGTATGCTCGAGTATGAGTTTTTATTATGTTGCATTTGGTTTTGTAAATTGAACAAAAAGTTATATTTACTGAATTAAAATTAATTTAACAGATTTTGTTACAATGTATAGTTATTAGGACTAATTATACATACTACATTTGAGAATTATTTAAAGCGTTGTGATATCAAAGTTGGTTAATTTCAGTTAAAAATATTACTGAATAAAATACCATATATTTTATGACGTAGCTCTTTCAATTAATCATTCAGTTTTAATAATGATTAAGTTAATGTTTATAACAACCAAAAATTCACACGCAGAATTCAATTCAACGCAATTTCATGCAAAAAGCAGAGAACATTTCAGAACTAATAAAGCTCCGGAACACAAAGCTGGAATAAGTCAATCAACAAATGGAGTGGCATTTTCATAGCAAAATTTTCTATCGTTGACAGCGTAGCGGAGTTATATTTAATATTACAGGCTATGTACTACATAGGACGTTATATACTGTGGAAAATCAATACTTGTTGCGTCACGTCCGGTTACATAATGTGAAATGACACTGGCTCTACGTAATGTGTTTGAGTGTGTTGCCTTTATTGGGCAATCGTGATCCCGTCAAGCTTACACATATATACAAACATAGTCTGTGCTGCTTTTGTCTTATGTTTCGTCCTTTGTATTGTTGAGTTTGGTTTATAGTTTGAATGCTTATGTCAAATATTAGAATACAATAGTACTTAAGTGATAAGACAAAGAAAACCACATATCGATCAACACGGATGAACCCTCAAATCAGATGTTACTGTATCGAAAGGTAAATGACTTATAAGTAATTGCAATAAAACGAGATGTGTTTTAAAATCTACTAACACTAACTTATTATATATAGTTAATAGTGGTAATATTGTCTTGCTTGAAACAAACATGTAATTATGTGCTTGTCATGTGTTGCAAAATGTTAGCTTTGGGTGATGGTTTTGTTTTTATCATAACATTTTGCAAATGAGCTAATGTGTTAAAACACTTATCATCTAATTTCTACTAACCAATGAACTAACAAAATGTATATACTCAATAAAAATCATCAGCAAATAAACTTAATTCAATAACAAATATTACATAAATATAAATGTTGTTGCATGATAATTAACTCAGAAATATTGTTTTTCAGTCACTTGGGAACAACGATCTAGAAAAAGGATCCAACAACCTTACACCTTTCTTAGCAAATTTGGATTCAATTATCTTGGCTAGTAATGTCATCTTGAATTCGGAGGAAGCGAAGCTGAAAATTAAAAAATCTGTAATAGTTGAAATCGAAGACGTTAAAGTTGGTATTGTTGGTTATCTAACTCCTAAATCTAATTTATTAGACAGTACGGGTAATCTTGAGTATATTGATGAAGTGATTGCCGTACAAGATGAAGTAAACAAACTGAAACAGCTAGGCATCAAAATCATAATAGCCTTGGGTCAGTCTGAAACCAGAAAAGACGTTGACATAGCTTCCGAAGTTGACGGGATCGATTTGGTCATTTCTGGTCATCACAATATTTTCTTTGCAAATGGTACAAATGCTGAAGATAATTTCGAAAACGCCATCAAACCAATTGTTATAACACAAGCGTCTGGAAAACAAGTCCCAATAATTCAATCATACGCGTATAACAAATATTTAGGAAAAATTATTTTGTTGTTTAATGCCGATGGAGAAATAACTAATTATCAAGTAGATTCCATATTGCTCGACCAATCAGTACCACAAAATATAGAAATGGCTGAAATTGTTAGGAGAGCCAGCGATCAGCTCGCTCCATTAAATACACCAATTGGTAACACTCTTGTTGATCTTGATGGAGATACGTGTGGCGTTGAAGAATGTAATTTTGGAAATTTAGTGTTAGATTCGGTTATTTTATACTATGCTGCCAGATATCAAGACGAAAGGTGGACTGACGCTCCTGTGGCAATAATAAATGGAGGTGCATTCAGTGGCAGTATTTCCCCAGAAAATCGTCCGTCCCCAGTCAGCAGAGCCGATATACTTTCAGTTATGGCGGAATCACAAAATTTAGTTGCCGTTACAATGAATGGAACAATACTCAATCAAGTTCTCGAACACTCTGTATCTGATTACAGACTTAGCAACCCGTCGGGCCGGTTCCTTCAATTTTCTGGAATTAGAGTTACATACGATTTAGCCAAAGAACCGGGATCTAGATTGGTGAACGCGTTAGTGCGTTGCTGGGATTGTTTGATACCTCAATTTTTCACAATTGAAAATTGGAAGAGTTATAAAATATTGATGCCGGCTTCTTTGGCTAATGGTAACAACGGCTACACTATGCTCGTGGGTTTACCAAGTGAAGAACTTGATTATGATGCAATAACCTGTACAACGGAATACATTGGAATGAGAAGTCCAATCTATCCAGAAATCGCAGAGCGTGTCACTTTACTTAACAGGGAAGCAGCACCTGATTCTGCAGCTGCATTGAGTTCAACTATAATGTTATTGGCGCTTACTATGTTACCATTTTTAATTGCCTGACTTTATATTTCAAATTGTTAATTAAAATGAACTGTTGTGTACATTTATATTAAAATATTTATGTATTCGTTACATTCTTACCACAAAGAAGAGGAGAACAGCCTTAACCCAGATAAGTCTAAAAATTTATATTTTTTTATTTATTGGAAATATAACTTGCATGTAACAAAAAATACTTTTTCCATGACTCTAATTACATTGTAAATATTTTATTATCTTCTTTTCAGTGCATGTATCTCAAATATAAAATGTTTTTTTTAAATAAAATGATTATAAGATCACATTCTTTGAATTAAATAAATATTTGAAGTATATTTTCTGACAGGAAACCCTCAATTATGTAACGAAAGAGTATTTATTAATGTGATATATATTGAGTTTTAATGACTATCGCCATTTATGGACACAATATTGCACTATCGTGTCTAATCGACTATGATTATTACTTCATTTGAATAGTGAATAAAGTGTTTTATTTTTATTTTTGAGAATTGAAAAAGGGCTTTCATTTTTATTCTAATTAAATTAAATTTATTACGACAGTATCAATCTAGCGGTATCAACATCACAAGAACTACGTCACTGACAATACTTATCAAATGAATATACTAAATATTAATATCTAGTAACCATATTTAATCCTTATCCAGAGAATTTATGCAAAATTAATAGCCAGACAGATGAATTTTATAAATTTTAACGAATCAAAGCTATTGTATCAAATAACAGGAATAAATCATTAATTACAAATTCTAAAACAAAGTTGTAGGTATAAGTTTCCTTGGGCTATTATTCAGTATAAATGGTAAGTTTACCCAGAATCAAAGTGAAACAGGTTTCGATTTTTCAAAAGTTACTAACAACAACAAAAATTAATTATTAAAATTAAATCTTAAAGCTACTTTTTTCAAAGTGTCAAATATCTTCCTTCCACCTTCCTTTATTCCTATATAGAATATTTTATCTGTCTTAACTAAGGTTTTTTTACTATGCCTCTAGGGTAAACTATAGTCGCTAATCTATATCTTACATTGCTTATACTTATTAAACTCTCCAATTCTGCTATTTATTTATATCTATATTATTTATATGAACTTTTGTCTTATTGTTTCAGTCATTGGGAAATCATGAATTTGATAATGGTGTATCTGGCTTAACACCTTTCATAAGAAATCTAACATGCCCTGTACTGGCTGCTAACCTTATACTTACCAAGGAACCTAACCTGGAATTAGAACATAACCTTATGAAGTCAGTGGTGTTTACTATTAACGGAACTAAAGTAGGTGTTATTGGATACTTAACCCCTGAAACAAAAGTACTGGCAGTAAAAAACAATGTAGAATATATAGAAGAAATAATTGCGATTCAAGAAGAAGTAAAGAAACTTAAAAATGAAGGCATTAAGATTCTAATAGCTTTAGGTCATTCTGGATTTTTAAAAGATTTAGAAATAGCAAAACAAGTTGAAGATATTGATCTTGTTATTGGAGGTCATACCAATACGTTCTTATGGAATGGCACAGCGCCAGACAGCGAAACAATACAAGGTCCTTATCCAACAATAGTAAAACAAAAATCTGGAAGAATAGTGGCGGTGGTTCAAGCTTACGCTTATACAAAATATTTAGGGAAATTACATCTGTTATTTAACTCTAATGGAGAAATAGTTAAATTTGATGGCAACCCAATATTATTAGATAATTCTATACCACAAGATCCTACTGTGTTAGATATTGTTAATAGATACCGTGAGAATATTATTAAAATATCAGATGTACTAATTGGCATCTCTTTAGTAACTTTAGACGGACTAACCTGTCGCTTACAAGAATGTAATTTAGGTAATTTGATAGCTGATGCCATCGTCGACAAATATGCTTCAGAATATAAAGGAGATGGTTGGACTGACGCACCCATCTCTATTGTCCAAGGAGGTGGTATTCGCGCATCGGTAAGCCATGAGGAAAAACTGATTAATATTACAAAAGGAGATCTGTTTACAGTAATGCCGTTTGATGGAAATATCGTGAAAGTAACTCTAAACGGGTCAAATATTATAAAAATGCTTGAATACTCCGTAGCTAAATATAACATTATCCGTGCACCTGGACAATTTTTACAATTATCTGGCTTAAAAGTAGAGTATGATTTCAAAAGACCTCCAGGAAAAAGAGTTGTAAATGTTGAAGTGATTTGCGGAAAATGTAAAATACCTACCTATACACCTGTTAATACGTCCGAAAGTTATAATATTTTGATGAACGATTTCCTTTCGATGGGAGGTGATGGATTTTCTATATTCCTAGGTTTACCTTCTACGACTCTAGAATATAATGAATTACAATGTACAGTTGATTACATTAATAAAATGAGTCCCATACATCCAGCCGTTGAAGGTAGAATTGTAATACACAACATCGAAGACGCAAATAATGCTATTCGAAGAACTGTATCTATAATTTTAGTACTTTTAAGTTTAGTTAACACTAAATTATTTTAGGAAATATTCGCCTATAACTTTTTTAAGATACGTAAATATATACAGTAAATATTTTGTTGAAGAGTATTTTATGTCATGAACCAGTATTAATTATTGTTCCTAGTTTAAAAAAATGTAGCAATAGTAATGTTCCTAATGTCCTCATTGATTTTTATTCACTCAATGTCTATCGATCAGAATTATCTCAAACTATGCTTCGATCGATAATTTGAGATACGATAAAATGAATAACATTATCTTCGTAATTATTTAAATGCTATTGTTTTATTACTAAGGTGTGTAACACAAAAAAAATCTTTTATATATAAGTTACCACACAAAGGTTCAATACGATTTTTGTAATTTTTTTAAGTATTCCAAAAACAAGCACTAATCAGCTGTTTAAAGGGGATGCAGCATATTTAGTAATATTATCTTGTTCCTTACACGTACATCTCAATGTCCGCATTTAACTTTTATGCATTTTCAAACAAACATAACGATATCAAATGTTAAAAACACAGTTTATAAGTTGAACAGAAATAATTATTGTCCTATTCTTAAGAGAATAGAAGCCCTATTATTAAGAAAATAGAAAGAGAAGAAAAACAATCAAAACCGCGCAGGTTTCTTAGGGCGGTTTTTATCTCATAATATTATTAAAGTGCTCCTTTTTTATCTGTGCCACTTATATGTCGGTGAATTACATCCTGTAACCTTCTATGAATTACATCGTCTGTTAAACTTTTATATATATTGGTTTAGTCGTTTTTCTCAGTTTGTTAATACGAAAGCAACGACTCCTCATTAATTCAAAAATATTTAAGTGGTTATTGTTACTATATAAGAATATAATATTATGCATCAGCATTAAATTTAAATCATTTTGTTATGTATTCCAAATATATCATGTGAAAGTTTCAAGTTATTTATGATAGAAAAGACTTTTTTTAACTTACAACAATAATGTGATCTGTATTATATAAGCTTAAAACCTTTCACATGTGCAAGAGTCAAAGAAATAATAAAATGTTGACTATATGCAAGGTGTTTTCTTAAAAATTGGTTATTCCTAAATCTTTGACATGTTTTATTATTAATATAAAGTTATCATCACGACTACTACCTAATCAAAGAAAATGTTTCAGACAAGATTTCGACGTAGACGATTTTACTTCTTTTTAGGATTGTAACAATTATTATATTCCTAATGATTATCTTTAAGTTGCTGTTAATTTATCAATAGTGATAAGATTTAATTATGCTTTTTGTGTCTTGGTGTTAGATGTAATGATTATATATTTATGAACAAAATGTATCCTTGGTGCTTGATCTGTAATTGGCCATGTAACCTCTGAACGACTTCGATTGATATTTTGGCCAAAATAGCATGACTTGGGATAAAAATAAAGTGGAGTTCCATATTTATTATTATATCTATAAAATACATCAATAAATATAATGTGGAGGCCTAGGGCCAGAGCCCTGTCACCGTCCCCTATTATATCATCAAGAGTTTAGTTCTTTTACCTGTATTTTTTGTACATTTGTTTTGTCTATACAATAGTTCAAAGCATATGTATGTAGTCCTGAAATTATTAAGATATTATATATATATAGGATCCATATTACTTATATTCACAACAATGTTTGTTTAAAGATGAACAAGAAAATCATATAATCTAGATAAGACTAACTCTGCAGGTAGCTGGCACCTGACAGGCTGTGCACATTGAGAACCTAGTATTATATAATCTACTCGGTAGGCATTAAAGTCCGTTAATTATTAAATAATTCAAATTTGAAAAGTAGCAGCAATTATTTATTAATCAAATATTCTCACAGCTCATTTAGTTTATCTTCAATCTTACTTTCATTAGTATGAAAGTCATCGAGAATCATAGATGTTAAAGATGTACAGAGAAATCACGTTGACTGTACATTCATAATTCATATTCTATTTATTTTCCGAAAACTACTTAACAATAAATAACATGATTTTATCTAGATGCTTTTTCTACTATATACTTTTCTCGTTTGAATTGGAACAAAGAATTACAGCATCTAACAGTTTTGATTTGAAATTGTTTTTAGCATTTTAATAAATATACAAAAAATCATTCAATCGGTCAGGGCCTTAATTCTACTGACAAGTTGACAGTTGGTAGCGAATCGAATCGAAAAATAATCGTAATCGTTCGTTCAGCTGACCAATTCTACAAAGGCAATAATCGAGCTTCGATTTGGCCAAACTTCGATCGAAATATAATCGGATATAAATAAGTGGTCCTCGGTTACATTTGCTGGGGAATAGAACCATAAACGCTTAACTACCATTATATTAGAAGTTAGTACGATTGGCCCCAGTGACAAAAAAATAAAGAACAAGTAAAGAAAATAAATTTCCAATCACAATAAAATTAGGCAGGTCAGTATAACTTATAGTGTTCTATATGTGAAATGCCAGCATCTATGTGTAATTTTTAACTTTACTAATGTTACTGACTGTATTATAAATATCTATAGATTGATAACATTTTCTTGCTGCTTAAACTTATAGAACTATTCTGTAAGAACTTTCTGCTAAACTCGATCGTGTAATGTGGAAGATGTGTGACAATGGCTGTTATATTTATAAACAACAAACAACAACAACAGCCTGTAAATTCCCACTGCTGGGCTAAAGGCCTCCTATCCCTTTGAGGAGAAGGTTTGGAACATATTCCACCACGCTGTTCCAATGCGGGTTGCTGGAATGCACATGTGGCAGAATTTCTATGAAATTTGTCACATGCAGATTTCCTCATGATGTTTTCCTTCACCGCTGAGCAGGAGATGAATTATAAAGACAAATTAAGCACAACAGCGGTGCTTGCCTGGGTTTGAACCCGCAATCATCTGTTAAGATGCACTGCGTTCTAACCACTGGGCCATCTCGACTCATATTTATAAAATGTGAACAATATTTGTACAAAAAAAGCTTATCGCTCTAAGAAGTTTCCGACACACATACGAGTATAACGAGTTAGATGAGATTATATCTTACGGAATAGCTCAGCTGTCATAAAACTTTAATTTTGTGTTCGTTTTTTAAACAGGTAAAATATTCTCATAGTCATATAATGTGAGTACAAAACTATACTAGGCTTAGTGAGTCCGCGAAGCGATGTCACCGATTTGATATCATTACGAGTATACAAACCTTTTTTTAAGTAATTTAAAAAAGAATGTTTGGTTGTAACTGGTTACACTATGGTATGTTTCTTAAAAAATATATATAATATGAATAGTCTATGCCAACCAAAAATAGGCAGAAAGATAAATAAAGAACATTTTTCAACGAATTGACGCGATCATGAAATCTGGAAGTAAAATTAAAGTGGCATATTATTATGCCTTCTTCCACTGGAATATTATCCCTTCTTCTATTGGGTAAAACCATCCTTTTCGTTATTGAGTTTTTCTTTATCTTGTGTTGATAGTCCTTTTTAACGTTTAAGAACAAATTAAAATGTTTTTTTTAAAACAATTCAAATAAAAGATCACACAACGTAACTACAATTTCATAAAATTTTTGTATAACCATATAATTGTACATTGTTTAGGAATTATTGTTTAATAATTCACTTATTAAAATAATAATCTTATTTTATATTTTAATGCGATTAGCCGGTCTACACTTATTTAACAATAGAATCTTAGCAATAGCAATTGCATATATAAATATATCTATTTAGATAAACCACTATTAAAAAAAAAAACAAACAATTTAATACAGGATCAAATGAAATAACTGCTAACATGTTTTAATTATTGCACGTGCATGTAATTGCTTGTGTTAATTAATCCGTTCTGTATCTACAGCATGTTTGTCATTAAAAAAAATATTTTATTTCATATAATTGTTGCAGTCCCTTGGAAATCACGAATTTGATCACGGCGTGAGTGGGTTAACACCGTTCATAAAAAATCTCTCTTGTCCTGTGGTTGCCGCCAACCTTGATCTGGCCAAAGTTCCTGATTTAGAAAAAGAGACAAACCTAAAGAAATCCATTATATTAAATGTAAATGGCACGTCAGTCGGTGTCATAGGTTACTTAACGCCGGACACTAAAATGTTAGCTGTGAAAAATGATGTGGAATACGTCGATGAAATCGTGGCCATGAAAGAAGAAGTAAAAAAGTTAAAAGCTCAAGGAGTTAATATTATTATCGGACTAGGTCACTCGGGTTATTTGAGAGATTTAGAAATAGCAAAAGAAGTAGACGGTTTAAATTTAGTCATCGGCGGACATTCGAATACTTTTCTATGGAACGGTACGAGTCCTGACTCAGAAGAAATTCAGGGACCTTATCCTACTTACGTCAAACAATCATCCGGGAAGATGGTACCAGTGGTTCAGGCCTATGCTTACACAAAATATCTTGGCAAACTGCTTATGGTATTTGATAGTAAGGGAAATTTACTAAGCACTGAGGGTATACCTATTCTTTTAGATAAAACAACTCCACAAGACCCTGATGTTTTGAAAATTATTGAGCGTTATCGTACAGAAATTTCAAATTATACGGAAGAAGAAATTGGGAAGACGTCAATAGTTTTAGACGGTCTTAGTTGTCAACACCAAGAATGCAATATGGGTAACCTGATAGCTGATGCTATGGTCTACAATTACGCAATGGAGTACGATAGCAAAGATCATTGGACGGATGCGCCTATAGCTATAATTCAAGGTGGTGGAATAAGATCTTCTATAGCTCATTCAGAAAAACTTACTACCATTACTAAAGGAGACTTAATTGGCGTCCTACCATTTGAAGGAGATCTTGTTGTAGTCACCATGTCAGGTAGTGTCTTATTACAAATGTTAGAGCACTCAATTAAAAATTTAGACGAATTAGACTATCCTGGCGAGTTTCTACAATTTTCTGGCCTCAAAGTTGTATATGATGTTAGCAAACCAGAAGGAATGAAAGTAGTACAAGCAGACGCAAGATGTTGGAACTGTTCCATACCAAAATATAATAGAGTTACGGATAATGAAATGTACAACGTTATTATGCCGGGTTTCATATCAATTGGTGGAAACGGTTACACGATGTTTCAGGGTTTGCCTACGCGTTCGTTTAACAGCAGTGAAATAACCTGTACCATACAATATATAAAACAACATAGTCCAATTTTCCCAGAAATCGAAGGCAGAATAACAATTCTTACACAGAGTAGCAATAACGGATTTAGAATTACTTTATCACAACCTTTATTTGTTTCTTTAATGTATTTATTTAGCAGAGCTTACATGTTTAATTAGAATAATGAAAAAAAATCCTGCCGTGAGAAAATTTGTACAAATATGTCTAACAGTATTGTTAGTGAGTAAGCTATAAAAAGTATTTATGTGTGATGTTTTATTTTACCGTCCCGTGTCTGTGTAATTTAAAATTTAATAAAACATGAAAACTATTTCGTTTTATTTATAGATTAATTAAACCTTCTCTAATTAAGCCCTCTAAAAGAAAAATTAATAAGGTGACAATTTCGAATAAAGTTTACTTACAATTTAATTATCACTTGACATGTTCTAATTGCAAACATAGACCACTGACCAGCAAAATTAAAAAAAATGTTCTTGTCTATTTGAAAAATTTAAAAAAAAATGCTATGATACGTCATTTATATATGTTTTAAAATCGTGTAAAGAAACATTATCGACTCAACGAAACATTTCGATAATGGCCGCTCTAATTATCACAGTGCCCAAGTTAAAGACGTAATGTCTACTAGAAGTACCGTTAAATAAAACAAAATTGCAACAGTTATATAATTTACATAGATATAGATTTCTAGAAGCACAATATACTATACAACTCATACCCAGTCTGCCACAAGAGTGATTGAAATTTTTCATATCTTGTTAGACAGATTACAACTTCAGAGTTTTCAGATGTAAAGGAAGCCATATAAACATAGACAAACGCAATATAGCCTTAGCAACTTTCGTGTCTTTGATCCAAAGTGCTTGATTTGTATTTTTTTTTTTTTTGTATAATGAGTCAAAAGTAAATACAGTTTCAGAAAAAAGTTTGTAGTTAATCCGTTAGATTGAATAAGAGTTAGATATCAATTTCTGTAAGATGATGAATGAAACTAAAATGATTTAACGACAATTAATTGATTTACGAACGAAACGTCCCGGCTTCTCAGGCAATTTATTTATAAAGAAAATCTAGCTATTTCATATACTATCCTGAATACTATAACGTAACTTGCCTTCATTTTTTTCAATTGGAAAATATTTGGATCTGGATTTTGGAATTAAATAATTGATAATTATGATAATGATGACGATGTTGATAAACGTGCAAACAAAGAAATTTGACATATTTATAACATTAGCATAGTATGGAAGAAATTAATTAGTACAGACTAAATTACCTACGTTGTTTTACGTCTGAATACTTTATGTAAGAAAAGATTCGTTTTCTTTACTGATACTATGCTACAAACAAAATATACGGTAATGAGATATGTAAATGCGAGTGTTGTAATAATAAAAAAAAATAAAATTATAGAATTCAAATTGCAGAAAAAGAAGGTTTTTTTTTTAATAAACTAATCTTGATTAATCTGAGCTGATTACATGCACTACATATTTTTATCACATACGCCATTTTTTGCCTTAATAGTACAAGATGATGAAAATACACTGGTGTTTGTTAAGTATCTGTCTGACCTAGAGAAATCAGTAAAATGCGTGTGGAAAAATCTTATATGTATTTGATTGGGTTGCTTTACAAATTGAGTCTATACCAAATAGACGGATGCCTATGTACTGATACCAATTAATATGTATTTAATGAATTAATCGTTTAACAAGACTGAAGATTAATGGTGACACGCATTAAAAATATCATTCATCTGGAATATCTGTTCAAAAGAAATTTATAAATAATTCTAATGTTCATTATTGTGTCTTAAACATCATTTTGTAAAGAACTGAATCAATTATATAAACAAGTTGTTAAGTGGTCTTATGTTGATTTTTTTCGACAGATAATTTATCGGCAAAGAATACTGTTTCGGTAAATTTATTATATTTAAGGTTTTATTAAAATTGCACATAACTTTAAAATAATAAATTGGGCATAGGGGCTTATTATAAATGGTAAAATGAAAATGTTTTGGAACAATTTCGACGGAGATTTTAAAATAAGAGGATTTAAGAGTTCCGTCTTAAATTCACATATACAAGCGTATACCAGCTTCAAACACTTTCACAATCTTTTTGAATCTAATGGAATAAAAATAAAATCTAATGATATTCCTAAGATCATTTCAAAAATATAGGTATATTCATAACTTGATAAGTAATCTTGGATTCAAGCTACACTTTCCATATCATATGGTGAGATGGCATCGGCGTTAGAAAAATTTCAAGTTTTGCCCTTCTGGCCTGTGCTCTGCCTCTGCTATGCTATATACATTTATAAGAAAGAACTCTTACTTACCTAGAATTTTAGGCTACGTTCACAAATTTTAAATTTAAACTATTTTCAATAAACAAATGTGCGATAGAGAACAGGAAGATAAAGTGCCCTAATGAAGTTACTAAACTAGAACGCCAATGATCCATGTTACGCTAAATTATTTGAGAAAAAATTCAACAAGTGCCAAAAATTGTGCCAAGCTTCTTGCTCTTCATTTAAAGACTCACTTCACTATTCGCACACGTTAACCTCTAAAAATCTTGAGGTACTTTTAAACAGTGAATGCTTCCGCATATCAATTGATCTCCAACTGAAAATACCTCTGAGCTTTGAGCATAGATGCCCGAAAACGCCTGGAATCAAAATGGACTCTTTCAGTCTACATGGTCTCTTTTGGCCAAAAATCCAGGTTTTTTCGCCACAATTCTCTTAAAGACACAATACAAAGTGACGTGGAGTGACGTGGAATTAGTCGTAATGATGACATGTGACCTGATGGACAGTTGCGACATGCTGGCCCATCACTCACATCACCAACAATATTAAGAGCCGCCACTTTACGTGGCTGAAGCGATTCCTTAAATTCAACTCTTATTGCTGTTAAAAACTTGGACCTAGTAGTAGTGGTAAAATGTTTATTAAAAGTATAATATCTCTCCTGATTGCGTCTGCTGAGAGGATTGCGATTTAAGGAGGAAATGTCGCTAGCATTGTTGCCACCATTCCACGCTGTCATGATATATACTAATTTAAATTATTATTATTTGTACATAGTTAAAGTCTTGATGTTAATATTTTTTATTTCAATAAATAAATTAAAAAAAACACACACACACATTAACAAATTATTTGTAATGCCTCAGCTCGTAAAGGTTTCTCTTACATATTAACGCCCGAGTGAATAAAATATTTTAGAAAGAAACATATAAATAAAATAATATAAAAAGATAATCTATTACATTCGATGAGCATTAAATAACGGATTTTTTGAAATTTATATAGGTAAACGGACGGACAGACGGAAATATTATTAACCTTAAATCGTCAATGCACATACCTTGAACTAAAATGTTATGTCCCTTGTGCCTGCAGTTACACTGGTTCAATAACGCTGAAAACCGGAACACAACAGTACTGAGTACTACATTTTTTTACGGCAGAATATATGACGAGAACAGATTATAAATGGATTTGCACAAAGTTCTATCACCAAGTCTCGTAGATTTTTGTGATTCGATAAAATAAACTCATTACAAATATTTCAGACGACATAAACTTTCGTAATTGTAAGCTATTACGTACTGTGGAATTATTATAAAAATTACTTGTGGCTGGTGTTTTCAATTAGCAAAAATCATTTGATAACGACCAAACATAAATTTATCTTATTATGGATGAATAATTAATTAAACAATTTAAGAACAAAAAACTAATTTAACCGTAATATTCTTTTTATATGTATAATATATATAATTTACCGTAATACTAGAAAATAAATAATTGTTACTTATTTAGTTAATCATTGTCATGTCTGTATTATCAACTCCATTTTTATTTATGTTATGTTTTTTATCTTTTGCAGTCGCTTGGAAATCACGAATTTGACGAAGAAGTCGATGGAGTCATACCTTTTATAAGAAATCTGACCTCACCCGTTTTAGCTGCCAATCTCATTCTCACCAACGTACCAGAACTCGAAAAAGAAACCAACTTATACGAATCAGTTGTCATTAATAAAAACGGCATTAAGATCGGAATAATTGGTTATTTAACCCCTGAAACAAAATTTCTTGCACCAAAGAACAAAGTAGATTACGAAGAGGAAGTTATTGCGTTAAGAAGAGAAGTAAACAAATTAAAAGAAATGGGAATCAAAATAATCATAGCGTTAGGTCATTCAGGCTTTTTGAAAGACTTAGAAATAGCTGAAGAGGTTGAAGATATAGATATAGTAATAGGCGGTCATTCAAACACTTTTTTGATAAATAAAAATAGTACGGACGAAATTCCTGAATTTCCACAAGGACCATATCCTACAATAGTTAAACAAAAATCTGGAAGAAAGGTTCTTGTAGTACAAGCATATGCATACACGAAATATCTTGGCAAATTACATTTAATTTTTGACGAACAAGGAGAAATTATATACTACGACGGTGAGCCGATTCTGTTAAATAAAGAAATCCCAGAAGACCCAGCCCTCTTAGAAATAGTAAATCGATATCGAACTGCCATAAACCAGGTGTACAATGAAGTGGTTGGAACCTCGCTTTTTTATCTCGATGGTGATTCCTGCCGGCTCGAAGAATGTAATTTAGGCAATTTTATTAATGACGCTATAATTAACTTTACTAAAAGATATTCCAAAGAATATTCTAATGTTAACATAGCTATAACACAGGGTGGTAGAATAAGAACGTCCATAAATGGTCCAGATAAACCATTTAAAGTGACGAGAGGAGATATGGTTACCGTCATACCGTTTTCTGATACACTATGCATAATGACTATGAACGGCACAATACTGAGACAAGCTTTGGAACATTCGGTTGCAGCTTGGAGAAGAATTGATACCCCGGGACAATTTTTACAGTACTCGGGAGTTGAAATAGTCTATGATCTAGCTAATGATGTCGGTTCACGGATTGTGAAAGCAAAAGCCATTTGCTCCGATTGTTCTGGCCTGAATGATGTTTTAGATAATCTCGAGTACAAAGTTATTACGTCAGTATTTTTAGCTGAAGGTGGAGATGGTTACACTATGTTTGATACAGTTCCCAAAGAAATAGTTAACTACAATGAAGTCACGTGTGCTATAGATTACTTACAGAAATATAGTCCTATACAGCCAATTGTATCAAAGAGAATAACTATTCTTAATGAGGATAACATTAAATCATCAATGTTTTTGCCGTCACAAGGAATGGCAATTAAATTTAATACTAAAATGTTCCTTTTATTGAGTTTTATTATATTGTATAGTTAAATCATTGTTGTTTGTAGATAATCCAATTATATACATATTACTAGCAAATTCCAAAGCACGTAGTCCTGGCCTTTTTAAGCGACTTCAAAAAAAGGAGTGTTCTCAATTCGACCAGTATATATATATTTTTTATATTGTATGTACAGTCAGAGTAAGTAAACCTTCGTCAGTTTACAAATAAATAAAGGAATGATCCTTTATCAAGTCGTAAGCTCTTAGTACCTTTTGAAACTAAAGCACTAAACTGACAACTGAATATAAAATTAAACTTAAATAGTATAATTGATAACTTGGTTCAAAATAGTGTAACTAATCTTTGGACTACGTCTAGTTTTATATCAAAATTAAATATTTTTAATGGCGTCATTTGTCATTACAAATTTAAATTAGATATAACTTCCATACAATTGTCAAAATATGGCTCTCTGTGTCATATATTATCAATCGGTAAAGCAGATTATCGCTCATACTGAGCACACGAAAATAGATCTTAAGGTGACGAACCTTTTCTTACCCCGGCTGTACTAGTTTTCGCCCAGTTATCGAAATTCGAAAATTATAATTTGTAGATGAATTTGCAGGTTTCGAATTTTTTAAGTGAAACTTTTTTAAATTGTTGCAATTTGATTCTAGCGGTATCATGGAAATTCGTCACTAATTATTTAAATTATTAAATTCCACTTGTACCATGTTTAATGCACACGTACACTTATTTACACAACTTTTTCTTTTTTTTTAATGTTATCACTAAAGCTCACCAATAGTCATAAATATAGTCTATTTTATACTAACATAAGATTGCCATATGATGAACAAAATTATTTAATTATAGATATACATTCCTGACATTATAAATATAATTGTTATCAATATTTATAATAAACAAATGTTTTGTTATTCGTATATTTTATTGTATAATAAATGTTTTTTAATACGCAACATAGTTTGAATACAAAATTCAACAATTAAAATCTTCATAAGTCAATTAATTGTCTTACATTATAAGCAAGTTCTATGAAATAAAAAGATTCATATAAATTCTTTCATAAAGATTAAACAATAGCCAACTACAAATTGTATGAATATAATAAAAATAAAATCTTACTTTGCTCTCCTATATCTTAATTAGTTTCTTTTTTAATATAATATACTTTATAGGTTTCATTTTAATTATAGGAACTATTTATAAATATTTCCAATTTAGGCACTTATAAAAAATGTAACATTAAAAATAGTAATTCTAATTTAACATTGTGTAAAATGTGAATATAATATGGTTACATAATAGCAATTTTATTTTATAACAATATAATATAAATGAACTTTTCCTTAACCTATTGAGTTTCAATCAATATAAAAAAAAAAATTGTCAAATTTAAAAATAGAATTATATAGATACTTAAATATCTTATTTTGAATTTACAGATTTCCACTTAACCATAAGACTGCTTCCATAGGGCACTAGGCCCTCAAAAATTGACAAACATTGTTTTAACGATTCCTGGCAGTCACACAATTCCATACATGGTGCATAGGGTTCTAGTAATTTACATAAATCACAGATGCCTTTGTATGTTTTCAATGCTGTGTCTAAATTTCCTCTCTGAAGTTGGTCTATCACATGCTCATTTAAAAGACTATTTTTAGATCTAACTAATTTGGCTGGCACACTATTAGATTGTCTCATAGTTAAGTACATATAATTAGGCCAATTATTGACACATGCTTCACATAAGCAGGTAAATTTAAATTGAAACTTAAGGGTAGCCTGTCTTGAGCTCCGTTCCTCTAATGCATGATGGGGTCTGAAAAACGAAAAATCATAGTATTGTAAAGGAGCTTCATACAACTAATTGACTAAAGGGATATAATTGATGTAATTACTTTGTAAATTTAGGTGTGACACATCTCATATCTCGACTATGGTGGTTAGTATAATCTTCAAAAAGATTTATTTTATTTAAATAATTTCAAAAACATTTTACAAAATCTTACCCATAATTATCAAAAATTTGCATTCCTTTCTTAATTGGTCGCAGAGCGAATACAATCATCTTTGCAGAGCCTAATTTGCTGAACCTAACAACATTGGGCGCACAAGAATGATTAAAAAGGCTACAAAAAGCATAAGGTGCACTTGCCAAACTTATTTCGTCCACACATTTACCCGCCTTACTGGCTGCAATGGAACTAATGCCATGCATGTTGGTTGGGCTAGTCATCAGGTGTAACAGTAATAGTCCAGCTACACATTCATTTATTTCTTTATATTCATCTTTATTTTCTGTTTTAAAAAAATCTGAATTATTTTCTAGAAATCTTAAAAACACAGCTGCCGTTACTCCTTTTTGAAATATGTCAGAAATTGATCGTATTTCTAAATTTGTAGCTAGAGTATGTATGGATGCATAGTATTTGGAATCATATATCCATTTATCACCAACCTTAACATGCCCATGGTGTGCAGTGTTCATATTTTCTTCAGCATCTTTGATTGTTTTAAATAAATCTTTCCATTCATTATGATCATGACGAGCTTTGAGAACTGTTCTTAGAGCAAGCAGTTCTAGTTTTGTGAATTCCATTTTAACGAATGTTGCCATAAGTGAGCATTCAATACTATGGTACTCCTTCAGAGCTTTTGCTTTACATTCATCGCTGCAATAGAGACAGTAGCAGCAGCCAGCACATGGTAAGAGATTTAAAGACCTTGAGAGACAATAATTACAACTAAATAAATATTGATCTTTCAGTAATAGTGTAAAATACGGATCCTCTTCAACTATGACTTCACCTACTTTTATATCCTCTTTAGCAATCACATGTCTACCCATTTCTTCGCTTATCACAACTTCTAATTTATTACTTGCACATAAATATTCAGAATGTTTCTCACTTCTCATTTTCAAATATTCATCAAAATCATCCTCTTTGATTGTTTGTTTTTCCTTACTTGAACACAATGCCTCATTACACATTTTCTTTCTCTTAGTTAGTTTCTCTGTCAATTTTTTAGGATATTCTAATGAAAACACTGTGTCTATGTCTCGCAAACATTCTTTATATTTATTTAATTCATAGAAAACAGCTGATCTATTAGACAGAGCTAAGCAATAGTTTTCAGAGTTTATGGGTGCATGTAGAAGTGACAAGTTATAATACTGCCAAGCTTTATGGTATTCTGTTTGATCAAAGCATTTGTTGCCTTGGTTACGGTAATATAAGGAACTGTCATTGTTTTTCTTTACTTCTTGAACACTTGGAAAAGCATTAAGACCTTTTATAGTTTTATACACAAAAAGTACTCGTTCACTATTAGTTTCTTGTGATAATAATTCTACAGACATTTGCTTTATTTTGCCCTGTGTTGTTAGTTTGGCAATGACACCTTCATAACAGGAATCGATAGACATTTTGAATGTGATAAATTTTGCAGTATTGATTTTTCAATTGAAATATATAGCAATGTCCCACTTTGCTACACCTTTTATTGTGATCAACTTAGGTTGTGAAATGATTTATGTGATTGATCAGAGATTAAAGACTCAGAGAGTGCCATTGGATAAATCTGAAAGAGGTAATAATTAATATAAGTATGCTATAAATAATTAAATTATGTAAAAAAAAAAACTATTTATAAATTTATTTTCAGTACTTACAGATATAGTCTCAGTCTTACTTCATCCTAAGCTTCTTGACGAGCTATTTATACCCCAACCGGCCGCTACACATGCAGTTATAAAGCAGCTACTTCAGGATATTTCCGCCACGTCTATTATGAAACTCGACAGCTATTCTATGGGAAAATTATGGGATCTCATGACCATGATATTCAAATGGCAGCTATCAGTTGCAACAAATCAAAATATTTTTGACATAAGCCGGCGACATTTGCGGAGTGTCGCTACACTCATGCCTGAATATTTCTCGAGGGATATTTTCGACAACGCTTTGAAAAAAATAGATATAATAGCACAAAAATTTGCAGAAGATGACTACAATTGCTTATATAGCGCCTTAATCATCTGGTTTTCGGAATATCACACCAAAATTTCAGTTCTTCTAAGATTGGGCTTACAAAAAAAGGATGGAACATTTTGTCTTCCGTACACTTTGAATCCAAATTTTCTTAAAAAATTAGGAGAAAATATTTACAAATACGATAATACTAAAAAGAGAGAAGATGAATACTGTCCAGATACCAGCGAGGTCAATTGCCTTTTAGCATCAATTGAAAGTACACCTAATATCTCAAAAGTTATTAAATTAAAATTGCCAATAGAGTTTGGAAACGAAAATATAGAAAACAAAATACTTAAAATAAACAAAAATATTGAATATAAGAATATTACAGCACTAAAAAAAAATAACAATAAGAACGGCGATCTCACATACACGGTTAATACATTAAAATCACCTCAAGAAGATCTATTGGAAATGCTAAAAGAATAAGATTCATATTACATTCTAAAAATTAAAAAAATATATGAATGGACTTGAATAATTACCCGCGAATTGTTCCATTATTAAATTCAGTAAAAATATATTAAATATAATGATTAAAACGATAACATTTGTTATGAACACCGCGGTTGACTTCAAAGTTGTGAGATACGATTAAAATTCAAAGAACATTTATAGGTACATAATAGCTAGGTTATTAGATTCGGGAAAAAACAATCCATAAACAATTAAACACTACACTGGTGTTGTCAGTTAAAATATATATGAAATACGACATGAGTTGCCGTATCGAAATTTAAAAGAAGAACTTATAATACTTGGGTAAAATCAATGATATTCTAATTAACAGATATGTTATATCCATACTAAACAACAGAAAAAAGTGTGCCGCGCCGGGGACCGTTTATTTTAGTTTATTTTTACATTTCTTTAAAAGTAAAAAGGATAGCTTGATAAAAACAATAAGTAAAAGAAATAACTAGATGTTTTAATTACGCAAAACGTATTACTACGTAATTATGATGTATTATAACGTATTACTACGTAATTATGATGTATTATAACGTATTACTACGTAAAACAACTTAAGGCAAACGTCCCAATTAGGACGTTTTCTAGTCTTCACTTTTTGCGCGTTAATAACATATCTGTTTACTACAACATCATTGGGTAAAATAAAAAGAAGATTTTTTTTTTTGATTTTTTAGCTTATGCAATGAGCATCAGCTAAAAAAAATTAAGTAATTAAATATTGATATCAGTATGTCGGTGGTGTACGATTTTATGGCAGTGCATAAATTAGTATTACTATTAAGTTATTGCTGTATTATGAATAAGTAAAATAGTAAAAGCTGTTATAACAGAATTAGAGTTTAAATTATAAGATATTAAATTAAATGTAATTTTACAAGACAAAGAAGTATGAAAAAAGACTATCTGTAAACATTATCTTATAAACTTAATAAATTTATATAATAAAAATTATATTACGAATGCTAAGGTATATTTTCTCTTATATATATTTATACTAAAACTTTTAAAATTCAAGACTCAAGTTGATCATATTCTATATAAAATATTCGATGTTTTCAAATTAGAGGCTTCAAATTCACTGTCTGAAATGTTGTTATAGTGACAAGTTCACAAAGCTACAGGTTCTAAAGTGTTAGGCTCAAATCTCAGTATAGAATCGTATTTAATTAATATTCCCGTAAACGTGCATCGGTCCTGCTTACTGGTTTAAATTGTTTTCGATCTTGTTGTACAATTTATATGTAGCTCTTGAAGCCCATCAAATTATGAGGAAATGTGGAGTTAATACGTGTTTGTGTCTACATTTTAGCAAGATGATATCTCTGGTACTACTCGGTTTAAGCATCGTAGTAGCCGTTCAATGGCAATAGAAATCTGTCAGTAATATTCAAGAAAATCTTCTTTTTTTTAATTTATTTCCACTACAGGACATTTATCGATACGATATTTCCAGAATTAGTTTATATAGATGTTAAAAGTTCATGGTAAAAATAATTAAATAAATTTACGTCACACAGTTCAGTTTTTTACACCGTCCTTTATTAAGCACATCAGTTTTTAATAAGCTGGTTAATATTGCTCAAGTTATTACCATTAGTTTTGTACGACATTTTGTTAATGACAACATTAAGCAACACACGACGCAAAAAAAGTAAAATAAAAATGAAATAGCGACTCGGTACACCTTAAACCCCTAGAAGCGCAGCATAGAATCAGCAAAGTAATCATGGATGACACATATATACTAAAAACAGTAATCAATAATTAACAAATCAAATAAAAGTGAACTAAAATAAAGTCACAGGAGATGTAAAATACTTACATGATTAAATCATACTTTAACAAAAGTGTTCAATCATCACTTTGATGGTAAATAAATTATGTTTACTTTTCAATGTAGAGCATGCTAAATTCAATTCATTTATATTCTACCAATAACTAATATCAAAAGTCTACAAAATAAAAGTAACCACAAACAACAAGACTATTTATTCGTCAGACAGACATGGCAATGTTTTTATGCCAAATCACCCCACTTGAATTAATCGTATCTAAATATTTTAAGCATGTTTTACACATAGCATATAGGATACCTACTTATTTCTACATTCCTTAAAAGTGAAGTATATACATAATACATATACCACATTCCTTTGGGTTAAAGTATTCAGAAATCACTTCACTTCACTTTAATTCTAAAATTAATTAAGTTTAATTTAATATGAGACAACAAAATAATTGAATATTATTATTAGTTAAGTACTCTATTTATATAGCATTTACAAAAAAAATGAAATAAATAGTTTGCTACTGTCTTTTTTTGACTGTAATCTACTGTTTATTAATTCTGTAAACTAATTTTAAATACATATCCATGTAATTATTTGTTTTCCTTTTTTCTAAATAAGAAATACTTGTAAACGAAAAACAATGTGATTATAGAATCAGTAATCACAGCCAAATATAAAAGCTGGATTTAAAATCCTTTACGTACGTACGTTTTCTTGTTTCAATTTCCATGTAAATAATATAGAGTACACTTAGTTTTTTTTTTTCAAAATAAATTTTATCTTTTGTCCCAGACTCAAATTTTACCTAGCTTTACCTTTTAACTACACTTTACAAGCATTATTTAAATTTCTTATTAGAAAATCGAGCCAGCTAAGGCATATGTTAGTTAAAATTTTCTTTATAGAATTTTGAATAAAAAGTAGATCATTTTATATTTATTACTTTAATAATTTCTGTATAAATTATAACGAAAATAATGATATTCTAATAAACAGATATGTTATACCACACTAAACTAAACAAAAGAAAAAAGTGTGCCGCGCCGGAGCCGTTTATTTTACATTTCGTTACAAGTAAAAAGGATAGCTTGATAAAAAACAATAAGTAAAGGTTTTAATTACGCAAAACGTATTACTACATAATTATGAAAATGACTAAAGGCAAACGTCCCAATTAAAAATTAGGACGTTTTCTAGTCTTCACTTTTTGCACGTTAATGACATATCTGTTTACTAGAACATCATTAAACGAAAATAAAAAAAACCTGTGTTCGGAAGGCTCATAATCGTTTCACATTATTAAATAACATTATAAAATGGCAAATTTTACCAATATCAAGATAGAAATAAAAAACCTTTTTAAGTCAAAAAATATTTTATTTACATTACATTACATTACTTTTGTTCAATACGAAAAAAGAACAGAATAAAACAGTATAGTATCAATAATAAACATTGTTGTCTACGAATATGCTTATTCCGTTTAAAATATGCATACGCTCATGAGATCTTCGACACAATTTTAATGTCCGTTGGGACAGTCAGTCAGGATCAGTGAGATTATTTAGTATATTATCACCAGTGGGGGATCTACACATTTCCCAATTATAATCTTTTAATTTTTTATCGTCATTCGTCTTTACCAAGCTTTTCGTCTTTAGCTTTTCATCTGAAGATGAATTAGGAAGTTATCAAATTAAAATCTCACATCAGCTGCATTATGCTCACTAATTAGCTACACTGTTACTTTCATTTTAAAATAGTGAATAATGGTTGAATCATTGACAACAATATATATCGATCGCGCGTTTAATTCACACATATTACTCTAGGCTATTTGACACATTTTTGTACGATGTAAAAATTAATTAAATACGAACACACTTTAGTCTCCATCGTGATGTTCCTTGGTCATATTAATGATTAAAAATAGTATGGATCCGTAGTGTACAGCGTCGCGCTTGCCAACCAGACATTTAAAGTCCGTTTTAATTAGTTACAGATCAAAAATTATATTAATAAGTTAGTAAAAAGCTAAAAATACTTTTTAACCATAAACTCATGAGAATGCCGTCAAAAAATTATATTATTTAAGTCGAAAATTTACGTCCAAACTAGAAATTAGTACTTATGTAAAAGGAAAAGTAAGTAGAGATCGCATACTATGCGATTCACAGCCAATCAACATTTTTTATGTATATTCCATTATATCTCGTAATATACTGTATTTGTGTTTCATTTGTTTTCCTAGTCACTATTGATATTGTTTATTAGACTATGAACCTATCATTACACTAATGATCATTAAGTTATAAAACAAGAAACAATTTTCAACACAAAAGATTATCACTAATCATTAAAACTAAATAATTAACAAAATACTAGTTAATGACTGAATTAAAAAAAAAGTTAAAATACTTTTAAATTTCCTTTACCCTTTTTCTAATGAAAAAAAAAATAATCATTCAATTTTCAATCCCTGCACCGTTAGTTTTAATCTTTAATGAATTTATCTTTCGATAAGGGTATTAAGAAGTATAAATTCAAATTTCGCGTTGTACTAAGTCGCATCATGAGTTTCCAGTGACAAAGTTGAAAGAACAACTTATCACACAATTCTGACTAGAATTGTGTAGCCTTATGTTTGAACCCATGATATGAATTGTGCACAGCTAGAAATAGTCCCTTAGATTTGATTACATTAACAGTGCATTGGGACCATTCATTTATTACGTAGGACGTTTTAGGGGGGGGGGGGGGGAAGTGGGTTCGACCATGTCTTATGTTTTATTATTGAGTCTTATGTGTTATTATATGTGTATTCATTTTTTCCTTTACATTCTTAGGAAATAATTATTATACAGGGGGTCAAAAACTAGTGAAACCCTACGTAATTAATGAATGGAGCCATTTAAATGCTACTAATATTGATGTAAATGCTTTTTTTAATATACCTATTAAATCTGCCTTGAATTACACTGACCATGGTCAAATTATTATTTGGTTACTTTTTATGCATGGTATTATAATAATTGGTTAGTAAACACCAATAGCAATTGTGTATCTTATCAATACCTGTGCGAATTAATTGTAGGCATACCAATATTATTAACACAAAAATATGCAGTCAAATTGCTGACTTCCTCCTTTTTTGAAGTTGGTTAAAAACAAATGCATATAGTTTTAGGACGGACATGTTGTTTTTTTATTTCTATTGTGTATTTTTTATGTATTCAAGAAATATTGGGCACATTTCTAATTGATATCAAAATTTTAACTGATTTCTAATAAATTTTATCAACATATTATTTGAAAATTTTAAATTCATAGCCAATATTCTTAATCGATTATTTATATACATTACAATTTATGTCATACTTCTTGTTAAAATTTTACAACCTTTACACAATAGTAACAGTAAAAAAAAAAACAAAAATAATCGAAACATTTAGATTAGACAATGTTCTCCCTTAGCGATTCGCAGTCACAAGTTTCATATAGTACGACACAACTTAGATATCGCATCGGCAAAATTCGTAAAACCGATCACATCCGAATTAAGTACGCTATCCCAAATTATCAAAATAATTTTTTTCATGCGAATATGATCTTTGCATAAATGTAATAACTTGTAATATCACATGACCTAATATATTCGTCAATTTGACGCGTCGGTTTACATGCACTTGCTTTCTCTGACGCGTGAATCTATAGCGACAAATAGCGTCGAATGGCGCGATAGGGAGCTATTGTAAATCGACAGTAATCGGTTTTATTTTCATTCCATTTCATTTTCCGATGCTTCATCTAATTTGTGTCGTACTATACGTAATTCGTTTAAATTCCCGTATTAAGCAAACTGTCGAATCTTTGGAATTAGCTCACGTCACAATAAGTAGTTTACACGACACATTATCACTATAGGAATCTCGAGTGAATCCTCGTCGAATTGGGCGAGAAACTGGCGTCGGGCAGCACGCTCGTGTCGCCGTAGACGGGCGACGCGGGCCCGCCGGCCGCGTACGGACTGCGCGACCACGTGCGACTACGCAGCGGCGACGCCTCCGGTATCACCGTCTTAGAAGGCTCGCTCGGCATTTGGATCCTGCCTTTCTTATTGAGTCTCGATTGAACTGCAAAATAAATAGGTGAATAACTCAAAATTGTAAAATATAATCGTAAATTGACTTTTAAGTAGTCTAATATTTTTCATTTCATTTTACCTAGGAGGACTCTAAAAAATATGTTAAATATGCAATTATTATTATTACTTTTTAGTGCATTTTTATTTGTTTTAAAATAGTGTTTTGTTTGAAGTCGGTTTTTCTTTTTGTTAAAATTTTTATTTATTATCGTCTGTTGTCTTCAATCATAAATTATCTTTTACAATAAGTCAATGTAACTATAATTCTAGATCTTGGGTGACCCTTTGATTTCTTGGATAAATGCAACGCAGAGTCGTTTTATAATCTACTAGCGACACGTCCCAACTTCGCACGGAATTACTGATAATAAATACACTACAGAATTTGTTTATTTACGACGTCACATTTCAATCTTCTAAAATTATCAGGGTTTCCTAACTATATTGTATATCCGTTATCATCCAACCGTCAAATCCGTTGCGTAGTTTTTATGGTTTAAGTATACATAGGGATATAGGGACAGAGAAAGCGACTTTGTTTTATACTATGTAGTGATTTACTTGAGCAAAAAAAGTGTAGAATAAAAAAATAAAATTATTTTCATAACTCACCGTATAAATAGCCGGCTGCGATAGCCAACACTGTAACTAAGGTAGGCAAATAAGGCATCATAAGAGTTAACAATGCCCCGAGTAATGTACCACAAGCTATATCACATTCCCTTTCTACTTCCACTTTTATCTCTTGGGATGTTAGCTTTGAGATCACATTAACCCAACCGATTCCACATGTAACTGTTTCACTTTTCACTAAAACGTTTATTTCGCCGTCATTTGTATTCATTTCGAGTTTCAAACCAGGAGATGTGTTTATTTTCACCAGCTTCAAAGCATGTGGATGTCCGTATATCGTGAAGGTAGTGGGCGGGTTTAGAAGTGATACTTTTGTCTCTGATACTTTTATTTCAGGTAGAAGTTGTACTTTAGTGCAAGTACGAGAAACTCCCCATTCAGCACACAATTCAACCTCAGATGCTTCTGTGACTTGACTTGCTGTCATTATTGAGCAACCCAGTTGACCTAAAATCAGTAAATTATTGTTAAAATTTTTGATTAATAAGTGCGAAACTTTGTCGTTTGTCACGATTTTAATTAGGTACTACTACACTAGTTTCTCTATACTGTCGTGTATATGTCACCGTAAGATTACAAAATTATTTAGATTACAATCTGACAAGACATATTGTAAACTATCGAAATACTGTGAACCGCGAAATATGATTGCAATTTAACGTATTATTTTTCGCTATATTGTAATATATCGAAGTTAAACTGTTAGATTACAATCTGTCCCGCGTCAATGCGGATATTGAAAACAATTTAAACAAAATAATATTAATTATTTACATATATAATTCTTCTGTAAGAACATATACTTGATATGTTGCTGAACTATTTTTTATTATTATTTATAGCACATGTCCACAAATTGGTTTGGGACAATCTACCTAGTTGCGCTGCGATCAGGTTCCAAATATTTTTAGTAAAATAAATATATTTATAGTTTCACATTAAGTCAGAACGACCATTTAATTACAATATCATAATGTGTTATAGAACTTTCTTTCCTCACTTACCATCAGCAATATTCAATGTTGCTTGAGCAGTATGAGGTGTTTTAGTACGACAAGAATAGGGTAGTTCAACTTGTATGCCTTCCAATGCGTACTTTTGTTCTTCCGTACATAAAACTGGACTTGATGTGAGACCGGATCCTTCGATGGTTAAGGGTACAAATGAAGAAGGCCACTCGCCCGGTAGAAACTCCATCTAATAATAATACATATAATTATATCCTCTTTCACTTGAAATAACTCCTGTAATAAATAATTTTCTTGATTTTTATTCAACAGTAGATAAAATTATCAGTACTGTGTTTTTAAATAAACAATATTATAGCAGACATTTTTTTGGCCATGAAAGTTCGACGCCAAGAATTTAAGTTATTTTGGTTTTTTTAACAAAAAGTCTCATTACCGAATAATTTCAATATTGTCAGTATTATACTGACAAACATTAAAAAGCAGGTGAAGGTAATAAGTAATTCGTATAATCTGTCTCTGAACATCCATAACAACATATGGTAGTGAAATAAATTCAAGTACATTAATATTAAATAATATATTAATATAGTATTTGAGATATGAGATAAGATACATCGTAACTGATGATTTTGGGTTCAAACCCAGGCACCACTGAATATTCATGTGCTTAATTTGTGTTTATAATTCATCTCGTGCTCCCAGTGAAGGAAAACATAGAGAGGAAACCTGTATGTCTAATTTCAAAGAAATTCCGCCACATGTGTATTCCACCAACCCGCATTGTGACAACATTATGGAATATATTGCGAACCTTCTCCTTAAAAGGGAGAGGAAGTCTTTACCCAACAGTGGGAAATTTACAGGCTGTTTGAGATAAGGAGAGATTACAAGTCTCACCCTATTCATGGGTATCTGGTGCACGGTGAGCGAGGTGGGCGGGCGGTCGAGGCGCAGGGCGTGCCTGGCGGGCTCGTCCGCGTCCAGAAGCGCCAGCGTCACGCCCGCGCCCGCGTACAGGCTCACGTGGGGGGGAGCCCGCCAGCCCACACCCTCCAGACATATCGCCCAGCTGCCAGTAGCTGAAATGAACGAGTCTTATTTTAGTTTACAATTATTTATGTAACTGAGAACATCAGATTGATCGACTGTTTTTATTTTTCTTTTACAAATATTTGTACGATCATTTTTGCCATACAACAGGCTATTTGACAATGCGAAAAATAAATTGTGAATTATTGTAATCAGTGTATATTATGAGTTTAAAAATGGTTATTTACTAACGAAACTTGAAAATAATACTTAATTTATTCATAAATCAATGAATAAAAATGCATTTTTTCAAACGTTTGTCACGTGACACAAAACGCTCCTGATTGGCCGGACTTATGATGAAGTCACTTTCTTGTAAATCTTGCTTTTCTTTTTTTTTCTACTTATATGTACCACAGATTAAAATACAGCAAAGTGACGTCACCGACCCCATTGTAGCGCCATATTGTGCAAGTAGCGTTTCCGCGCGTTACTACGTTACTAAATAATATAATATCGATTTTAAAAAACAGTCAAATAGCCTATTGAGTTTATCTTGTTTTATTATGTTCTTGCAACATTCAATGCAATAATTTCTTATAAAGTTGAACCAAGCAAAGATAATTCAAAATTAAATATCGTATAAATATTCTGACAACATATAGTTTAGAGAAAATGATTATTTCAAAAACAAAATTTGCAGAAGAATTTTTATAAAAAAATGTATCTCACCTAAAATCTTGTTAGCGCTTACGTCAGAACCGACAACCCAAACTTCGTCGGTGACAGTAGTTCCGCCTATAGAACTTTGGAAAACCATAAACGCTCCAGCTGCGTCCAAGCCGGTCATAACCAGTTCACTGCCTAGGGCGCTGTATCGAAATAATTACACATTATAATAATTGCACCAGAAACATCGAGAGATACAATTGATTATTTGACTACTATCATATTTATCAATAACAATTTATATTTAATTATGTATACAATAAAAGTGTATATAATAATTATTTACTTAATTAATTAAACCTCCCTAGTTTTTTATAGAGTTATACAATCATTTTTTTTTTTAAAAATTAATACGGTTACTTTTTCTATTACCATTATTAAATACGAGATATTCACCATGTTTTTTGTATCTTTATTCGGTGAAGCTCGACATTTCGACATTATTTACGAATGTCTTGTTCACGAGACTGAACAAGTTTACTATATTTAAAAAAAATAAATTAGAAGGGTAAATGGTCTATCGGTCAGTAGGTCCTTTTGCAATTCTGACTGCATATGCTGTATATATAAGTAATATGATGTGGGGGCAGTGACCTGTCAGCGGCGCGGCCGGGTAAATAGTCTATCGGTCAGTAGGTTCTTTTGCAATTCTGACTGCATATGCTGTATATATAAGTAATATGATGTGGGGGCAGTGACCTGTCAGCGGCGCGGCCGGGTAAATAGTGTATCGGTCAGTAGGTTCTTTTGCAATTCTGACTGCATATACTATATATATAAGTAATATGATGTGGGGGCAATGACCTGTCGGCGGCGCGGCGCACGGGCGCGGCGCGCGGCGCGTTGCGCGCCACGTCAGCCTGCGGCGCCAATAGCTCGCGGCCCAGCGCGCTGCGCAGCACGAGCCTTACGCCCCCCTCCTCCGCGCCCCCCGCACCCCCCGCCGCCTCCGCCGTGCAGTAGTGCGGCTTGGCCACCTCCACGTGGATCACCTGAAGCGTCATGGCATTGAACCCTTTTAAGTCTAGTCTAGTATTAGCGCATCGATATACTCAAGATATTTGAAACACATACACACTGCGAGTCGAGATGGCCCAGTGGTTAGAACGCGTCGAGGCAAGCACCGCTGTTTCATGTGCTTAATTTGTCTTTATATATCATCTCGTGCTCAGCGGTGAAGGAAAACATCGTGAGGAAATCGTGACAAATTTCATGGAAATTCTGCCACATGTGCATTCCACCAACCCGCATTGGAACAGCGTGGTGGATTATGTTCCAAAAACCTTCTCCTCAAAGAGAGAGGAGGCTTTTAACCCAGCAGAGGGAATTTACAGGCTATTGTTGTTGTTGTTACACACTGCACTGAATTATACGTGACATTTGTATGAGATAAACATAGTCCTTATTTTAATTAAAAAACAGTACCCAGTAATAAAAGCAATCCAAACGAAAGCAACCTACCGTTTCTCTATCGATGTTATTTCTCTCATCCTTATTTTTGACAACGATGACCCCGTGTCCGGGTCTCAATCCTCTGACTTCTCCGTTGCTATTAACTTCGAAGGCACCATCCTCGTACGCGGACCAGGTGCCCCTCGGTAAGGACTTCAAGCGCACCATAGCGCCCACAGCCAGAGCCAAGCGATCACCGGACGTGAAGTCGCGGGAGAGCCCGTCGACTGACGGTCGTATGTCCGATACGCCAAGAATCTCTATCGTACTATCCCAGGATCTCGTTTCTGCTATCTGATAAAATAAATAAAACATAAATTAGGTTGTTAATAAAATATTATTTTTTTAGAAATCATCATCATCATCCTGCCCTTTTCCCAATATTATTTGGGGTCGGCGCAGCATGTCTCCTTCTATACTTCTCTGTCAGACGTCATCTCACAAGTAACATTATATCTAACCATATCGTCTTTCACACAGTCCATCCATCGTTTTCTTGGTCGTCCTCTACCTCTATATCCATCCACATCCATGCTCAAGGCCTTTTTTTAGAAATATATAAATATAAAATATTCCAAAAAAATATAGTAAATTATGGCCCACATAATAATTGTTTACAAAATGTTTGAATGTATGTATAAAATACCTGTCCCATGTTCCGCACTCGTACGTCGAGAGTAATGACACCAGGCTTTAATGGAACCACGCGAACCGATAGACCTTCTACCACCGACCTCTCTAGCAAATCTGAAATAAAAAAATGAAACCATTTATTTATAATTTTATCTTTCTTTCCATAAACTTTTATTATATCACAACAAGACAAGAAACGAGATGGCGCAGTGATTAGAACACTGGCATCTTAACCGTTGATTGCAGGTCAGATCCAGGCATGCACCGTTGAATATTAATGTGCTTAATTTGTGTTTATAATTCATCTTGTGCTCGGCGTTAAAGAAAAACATCGTGAGGAAACCTGAATGTGTCTCAATTCATCAGCCACATGTGTATTCTACCAACCCGCATTGGAACAGCGTAGTGGAATTGGTTCCAAACCGATTAGAGCCGAGATGGCCTAGTGGTTAGAACGCGTGCAATTTAACCGATTGCGGGTTCGAATGTAGGGAAGTTTCATCTCATGCTTGGTAGTGAAGGTGAACATCGTGAGGAAATCTGCATGTGACAAATTTCATAGAAATTCTGCCACATGTGTATTCTGACAACCCGCATTGGAACAGTGTAGTGGAATCTGTTCCAAACCTTCTCCTCAAAGGGGGAGGAGGAATTAGCCCAGCAGTGGGAAATTTACAGACTGTTGTAGTAAATACGCCATCAGTAACGCGTGAATGCGTTCCCCACCGTCGAGGTGCGTGGTGTAGAGTCGCGCGGCCGTGGGGTCTCGCAGGCCCCACGTGACGCGCGGCGGTGGCTGCAGCGAGCCCAGCGCGCCAACCGACAGCCCGCCCGCCGACAGCCACACGGGGCCCGGCCGACCCACCAGCAGCGTCTGCGTAGCCGCGCGCACGCGCAGATTCGCGATCGGGACCACCTACGACAGTATCAGTATGACCATATATTGTGCGCTCTATGGTTGAAAAATTACTAAAATTAAATTTAAAACAAAAGGCAATCTCATATATACATACATGTATCACAAAGTTATATATATTTTATATTAGTATGTATATTATAAGTCATTATTTTCGTTTATCATGAATATTATTTTATTTTTTGCACTATCCTGTTTCTGCTTTTGCAAATCCTTTCACCAAAGGTTGTCTGTTAGAGATTGCTTTAGCAATAAGACCGCCTTTGCACGCTCTTATTTTCTTTTCTTTGTTGTAATTGTTCTCTTTATTTGTATGTCCTTTCATTGTGTGTGCAATAAAGTATTAAATAAAAATAAATACAATACATATATGAGACAATATCACATACATTATTATGACTTCAATGTAAGTAGCTGAAATACTTGTGTCATGGAAAATCTGAATGATAATCTACATCGATTCAGCTGGGAATCGAACCCGGAACCTCGGAGTGGCGTACCGATGATAACCGGTGTACACACCACTGGACCACGGAGATCGTCAATAATATTACAATATAATTATAATATTGCAATTTCTGTAGAAATTTTGTAAAAAAAATGAGATATTGTATTGACGATCATGATACACAAATCGTACCTCGATTTCGGCCTCAGCGCTAGCAAGTTCTACGTTTGCTATATCCAGCGCGACCAACTTAACGCGGCCCGTTCCTGTAGACAAGCCCTGCACTAAACCCGTCGAGGACACCTGTGAATAAAAATAAGCACAAAATATGCTTTAATAATCTATACCACAATATAATGGTGTTTTGAATAAAATTAGATCATTATATTTAAAGTATTTCACTTGAGGAGTAAAGGTGACCCAGCGGTTAGAACGGAATCATTTATTTATTTATTTGTGTACCAACAGAGTATACAGAAAATTATATAAATGAAATGTGTACAAAGGGATAAATTATCTCTAACAAGAGATCTCTTTCAGAAACCCTGAATCTAGTGGAGACTATTTGTAATACATATTTATGGTGTTGGTAGAATATCAATTAGTTTTATATTATAAAAATAAAATAGAAGTAGACTTAACGATAAATGAATATATTACACACTATATACAAATAAATACATTAATATATAAAATTATCTATAATATATATACATATACAATCAACTTACATAGATACAAAAAAATATTTATACATATGTCAGAGACTGTCATGAATTCCTTAGCGTAACGAAGCGCGGCACGAATTCCGCGAGGCGGCAGCACTGTCGTGACGTCACGACGCGACTAACTTCGTGCTATGACGGAGAGACGACTCACTTACGATTCCGCTCTCGTGAAGATCACTACCTCCATCCTAGGAACTGTCATTCGCTTCGTTGCCAAGTGTGATACAGTGTTTTACTGAATAAGTGTCTTAAGTACTTTAAACGTTGAATAAACGTGTTCCTGTATACGCGGTTTCCTCTTTACTCGATCACCCTAGTAATACGCCCCTATGATGTCTGACGATCGTACTGATGTCGCTCTCTATCCGACACATACATATAAAATAAATTAAGTAGTAGTAGTAGTAACAGCCTGTACATTTCCCACTGCTGGGCTAAAGGCCTCCTCTCCCTTTAAGGAGAAGGTTTGGAACATATTCCACCACGCTGTTCCAATGCGGGTTGGCGGAATACACATGTGGCAGAATTTCTATGAAATTTGTCACATGCAGGTTTCCTCACGATTTTTCCTTCACCGCTGAGCACGAGATGAATTATAAAGACAAATTAAGCACATGAATCAGCGGTGCTTGCCTGGGTTTGAACCCGCAATCATCGGTTAAGATGCACGCGTTCTAACCACTGGGCCATCTCTACTATATTTTACTATATTTATATTTATATTTATACTTATATTTATATATCTAAATAAATTAAACTTAAGTGGAAAGAAAGTGTTGCTTAACTCATTATAAACGATCATGCAACCAAAGTGACGTGGTGGAATAAGTTCCGAGGCTTGCTCTCAAAGGGAGAGTCGGCCCGGGTGCGCACCTGCAGGTGTTCGTGTCCGGCGCGGTAGTGCAGCGCGGCCAGGTGCGCGGGCGGGCCGCCCACGCGACGCAACTGAACGCGACCGCCCGCCGGCAGACGCGCCGACGCCGGCTCCACACGCAGAGCCGGGAACACCACAACCTGCAAGACACGGCGAGTGTATAGAGGATGGAATGAGTACTATAAGATATAGGCTATCAGTTTGTTAAGAAATATCTTAAACAAGTCAATAAAAGATTTTTTTTTTTTTATGGTATAGGTTGGCGGACGAGCATATGGTCCACCTGCTGGTAAATGGTCACCATCGCCCATAGACAATGACGCTGTAAGAAATATTAACTATTCCTTACATCGTCAATGTGCCACCAACCTTGGGAACTAAGATGTTATGTCCCCTGTGCCAGTAGTTACACTGGCTCACTCACCCTTCAGACCGGAACACAACGATACTGAGTACTGTTATTTGGCGGTAGAATAACTGATGAGTGGGTGGTACCTACCCAGACGGGCTTGCACAAAGCCCTAACACCAAGTAATAAAAGATGACCAATCAATATCAATTATCATTTATTTTAACGGTTTCATTAGCAGACGGATTCGTAGAATTGTTTTATAATAATATCTTTGAATGTTTTGGCACCAAAATATATCCTTAACTTTACGACCACGGTCCACGGCTAGTCTAGTGGTCGTAGTAAAAAAATAACAATAGGCTATTTGACAATGCGAAAAATAAATTGTGAATTTTTGTAATCAGTGTATATTATGAGTTTATAAATGGTTATTTACCAACGAAAGTTGAAAATAATACTTAATTTATTCAAAAATACATAAATAAAAATACAAATTTTCAAACGTTTGTCACGTGACACAAAACGCTTCTAATTGGCCGGGCTTATGATGAAGTCACTTTCTTGTAAACTTTGCTTTTAACCACAGATTAAAATACAGCAAAGTGACGTCACCGACCAATGGGGTCGGGCAGCGCCATATTGTCCAAGTAGCGTTTTTGCGCGCTATTTAAATATGGAATTTTTAATATGATATTTTTCGGCAAATATGTACTAGAAATAAAAAATATCAACTTTTACTGGGTTCCTTAACTTCTACTAAATAATATAAAATTAATTTTAAAAACCAGTCAAATAGTCTATTATATATTATGTTTCTAATTAATTTGACTTGTTCCTTTTTCCTAATCAGTGGTTGTGTTTAATTTGACCATCAATAAGTAAGTAATGCTTCTATGTTGAATAAAGGAATTTGAGTTTGATCAGCGATTAGAAGATAAATTGTTTACCTCAACTTCGGGACTCCAGACGCCGCCGAAAGATGCCCGAACTCTACCGGTACCCTCGTTCAACCCGCACAGGTTTCCATCCCTCACGACGACTTGGCCGGTTGTCTTCCAATCCGGTTCCCTGCTGGTGCTTAAGTATCTATGTGATATCCCTTTGACCAGGGCACTTATGGGGACGCAGCCATCGACGCAAACTGCCCGAGCCGTTGACACTTCGACACTCAGAACTTCTTCGACATTGACCTATAGTAATTATAAAAAAAAATGTACTTTGCTTTAAAACATAACATTTAGAAATTATTACAATTGTCATGAGAGTCGAGATGGCCCAGTGGTTAGAACGCGTGCATCTTAACCGATGATTGCGGGTTCAAACCCAGGCAAGCACCGCTGATTCATGTGCTTAATTTGTCTTTATAATTCATCTCGTGCTCAGCGGTGAAGGAAAACATCGTGAGGAAACCTGCATGTGACAAATTTCATAGAAATTCTGCCACATGTGTATTCAACCAACCCACATTGGAACAGCGTCGTTGAATATGTTCCAAACCTTCTCCTCAAAGGGAGAGGAGGCCTTTAGCCCAGCAGTGGGAATTTACAGGCTGTTGTTGCTGTTGTTGTTACAATTGTCATGTAGGGCAAGGAATGTTAAACCTTCCGAATTTAATCTGTAGTTTTGTAAGCATTAAATCTATACATAGATTGTACATACATATACGACTATCTCTATGGGTATTTTTAATTAAAAAAAATCATAATGAATCTGATTTGATTTCACGATCAGTATTAATGATTTGACCTTGCATACAGATATATAATATAGATGAAATAGTTCCTACCTCAATGAGCTGCCTCTCACCACCCACACATAAATCAATCACATGCAAGTCATAAGAGCCAGGAGCTGGAACTGTTGCAGAAAGTCTACCACCGTCTACGGTAGCTGTGACCCCTTTGGGCACCTCTACCGAGTACTTCCCACTCCCTCCTGTTATTGTTGCTATGTTGGGGACGAATTCACTTTCCCAGGCCGTATTTACCTGAAAGATAATTTCAATTACAGATTAAAAATATATTTTATGTGTAACATGTTATAGTCTAATCATTAGATCATAACATGTTCACGCCAATTAGAGTCTAATGGTAACGTAATAGATTTGGCATAAATAAGAGTCGAGATGGCCCATTGGTTAGAACGAGTGCATCTTAACCGATGATTGCGGGTTCAAACCCAGGAAAGCACCGCTGATTCATGTGCTTAATTTGTCTTTATAATTCATCTCGTGCTCAGCGATGAAGGAAAACATCGTGAGGAAACCTGCATGTGACAAATTTCATAGAAATTCTGCCACATGTGAATTCCACCAACCCGCATTGGAACAGCGTGTTGGAATATGTTCCAAACCTTCTCCTCAAAGGGAGAAGAGGCCCAGCAGTGGGAATTTACAGGCTGTTGTTGTTGTTGTTGTTGTAAGATAATCGGTTTTTCGGTTGAGAATATTTAGTAGTTGACACTTCCGAGCCCCGGAAAATATAAAGACTGGTCTTTGCTGACTTCTTTCCGATTACATCGGATTGCTCCTTAAGATTACAAGTTTGAAAAATAAAAAGTGCGCCAGTTTAACTACTTTAGTGACGGTGTCCATTTAAAATTGGTCGCCGTAGCTGAAATCATCAATATATATGTATATATATATAACCTTACTTTTAATGGTTCACATTTCAATGGTGCTACGACTTTAGCTTGAATAGTGGCCGTTGCGTCAGGGATAGCAGCTTTGAGGACTCCACTCCATCCTATTGCTTGTTCAGTCGCTACTACAAGCTGAAACAAAATAATTATTTCCATGAAAATTAGGTCTCAAATAAATGGACCAAAACATATGCAAGTACATAAGTTATCTGAGACAATATTTTAATAATAAATTATTTTAAAAGATATCTTAACTAAAATTCAAATATTTGAAAAAAAAACAAAATTACATGTAACTTGGTATCTTAATGAATTTAGTCAATTTACAAGTTGCACAGATTATAAAACATGTGTTACCTGGTAATACTTATGAGGTACTGGTACGGGAGCAAATTCTGGATTTGTTTCAACAAACAATCTATCATTAGATCTATATTCTATTCCAACATGATTCGGCTGAACCTCCCACGATACACTAGGGCCTTGTTCATCTAACAGTTCTCTTCCAATCGCATCAAAGAGGGTAACTTTAACTACCACTTCTTGTCCTGGTCGCAACCATATCCTGTAATTACAGTTACATTATTATCATTATTTAAATAAGAAATAAGTATTTATAGTACGACACAACTTAGATGTCGCATCGGCAAAATTCGTAAAACCGATCACATCCGAATTGAGTATGCTCTACCAAATTATCAATATTTATTTCTCACGCGAATATCATGTTTGCACAAACGTAATAACTTGTAATATCATATGACCTAATATATTCGTCAATTTGACGCGTCGATTTACATATATAGGGAGCTATTTCTATTGGTGGTGTAAATCGGCAGTAATCGGTTTTATTTTAATTCCATTGCATTTTCCGATGCTACATCTAATTTGTGTTGTACTATGTATGAAATTGATTAGACACAGTGTATCGAACACCCGCTTCTTAATCGAAAATAGTGGATTAGACTCTAATCAGACATTACTGGTTTAGCAATAAAAAAAATATTGTCAAACATCACATACTCGGATTTAAATGCAACGTTAGCCAAGTGTTTAATGTTATTCTGCCATCAATATAAGCTAAACTACCAACCAACATTTTTAGTGACATTTTATTTGCCTGTATCTAAGATATTTCTGCCACATGCTTGATGCTGAATTGGGAGCGAATTAATAAAAAATATCTTTAAGAACTGCTATAGTTGGTTTAAAATATATGATACATATATTCAACTAGGAAATCCTTCGACGAATTAGCAGTTTTTTTTTTTATAATAACCGGTTAGGCATATGACTCCACTCCACCTGATGGTAAGTGGAAATGGAATCCAAACGCGAAGAAGACTAGTACGCACAGCAAGAATGAAGAAGTTTGGTCATTAATGGTAGTAGTTAGTACCTGGGTCCCCCGGAACAGTTCCCGGGCGTCTCGGGCGGCTCGAGGCGGATCCTCGACACGTGCGGCGCGCACGACGCTTCCAGCTCGACAGACTCTTTCTCGTCCTCCGTGAATGACACCAGTTCCAGACGGGAATCTCCTTTCTAAGAAAAATAAATATTATTTTAAAACAAGTTTTTATACATTCAAGTAACATAATATTTCCCTAGAACGTTATTTTATAAATTGACTACCCTATTGGTCACGTGGCTGAATATTTTTTTTAAAATCTTACTGATATATAGCCGAAAGTATAAAATATAAATATAAAAAATATATACACTTAATGGAAGAGGAGGACTTATCCCAGCAGTGGGAAATTTACAGGCTGTTAATTTACTTTATACATACATATAAAATGTATCCATGTTTGTTACTCTTTCATAAAGAAACTACCGAATGGATTTTAATGAAACTTTACAATAATATAACTTATATATCATAGTAAGACATAGGCTATAATAGGCTATTTGACAATGAGTTATTGTAATCAGTGTATATTATTTGTTTAAAAATGGTTATGTAATAACGAAACTTTAAAAATAATACTTAATTTATTCAAAAATCAATAAATAAAAATTTATTTTTTCAAACGTTTGTCACGTGACACAAAACGCTCCTGATTGGCCGGGTTATGATGAAGTCACTTTCTTGTAACCCTTGCTTTTCTACTATATGTACCACAGATTAAAATACAGCAAAGTGACGTCACCGACCCCATTGCAGCTCCATATTGTTCAAGTAGCGTTTTCGCGCGTTATTTAAATACGGAATTTTTAATATGATATTTTTCGGCAAATATGTACTAGAATAAAAAAAAATCACTTTTACTTTCCTTAACCTCTACTTAATAATATAAAATGGATTTTAAAAACCAGTCAAATAGCCTATTCATAAAAATATTATATAATTACATTAGATAACTGACATCCGCGAACGAAGTCACGGGCAAAAGTTATTCCGATATATAGTTACCCTTTGACATGCAACGGTGAACAGTTGCGCGTCGGGGTAGCGCAGCGGGCGCGGGTCGTCGCGCGCGCCCAGTGACGTCACGCGCGCGTCGCTCGCCTGAGCCGACAGCGCCTCGCCCTCCGCCACAACCTACGCTCGCAAGCAAAACATTCACATTTAAACGTAATTATTATTATGTTAATTCGATGTCTTTGTCGCTGCCCGTCACAGCGATGAATACGACAAAAAGGTGACCATTGAAAATCAGCATTGGGTTTTTTTTTTTAGGACCCATATTTCACTGAATGGTCCGCCTGTTTGGGACACGGCATATTTGCAGGCTTTCCATATGTACATCTACGCACATAATTGTTTTTGGATTTATTGTCATAGTTTTAGTTAGTTCGTAGATTTTTTTTTTTTTGTTTCTCTTGTTCCTTTTTTATTGTAATACCTGTGCCTGTGTTTCAAATAAATACATTCTTCTTCTTCTTCTAAACATAACCCTCAATTTATTACGTTGAGTTAATTACTTGGTGGTAGGGCTTTGTGCAAGAACGTCTGGGTAGGTACCACCCACTCATCAGTTATTCTACCGCCAAATAAAAGTACTCAGTATTGTGTGTGTTCCGGTTTGAAGGGTGAGTGAGCCAGTGTAACTACAGGCACAAGGGACTTATCATCTTAGTTCCCAAGGTTGGTGGCACATTGACGATGTAAGGAATAGTTAATATTTCTTACAGCTTCATTGTCTATGGGTGATGGTGACCACTTACCATCAAGTGGCCCATATGCTCGTCCGCCAACCTATTCCATAAAATAAATAAATAATTTTTTTCGAGTCACGATGGCCCAGTGAGTCGAGATGGCCTAGTGGTTAGAACGCGTACATCTTAACCGATGATTGCGGGTTCAAACCCAGGCAAGCACCGCTGATTCATGTGCTTAATTTGTCTTTATAATTCATCTCGTACTCAGCGATGAAGGAAAACATCGTTAGGAAAACTGCATGTGACAAATTTCAAAGAAATTCTGCCACATGTGTATTCAACCACCCAGCATTGGAATAGCGTGGTGGAATATATTCCAAACCTTCTCCTCAAAGGGTGAGGAGACCTTTAGCCCAGCAGTGGGAATTTACAGGCTGTTGTTGCTGTTAATTATTTTTATTGAAACACATTATAAAACATAGAAACGTCAAATTCGCTGATAACCTATAAGTATATATCATATTTTGAATTGCAGAATGATTAAATCCAAAACAATATAATTACACTCGTTCGTTATTTTATTACTAGTTGATAGGAACAGAAGTACGTAGTAAGCTTCGCTCTTATCTGTCTATAGACAATGAAGACAATAATGTAATAATAATAGCGCTATGTACGTACGCACAAATTTTAATGACTGTGAGAAAGTGTAATACTACATTGATGGAAGGAACAAATAACACAAATTTATTGCTTTAATGTTTTTCGTCAATTCTTCTCAGGTCAAGACTTGAAGACCGGTGGGAGCTTCACTTAATATAGTTATTAAATGACGATACAAAAGTGATTGTAATAGCCTATATGAATAAAGTATATTTTAATTTGACTTCATTTGGCTATAACAATAATAACTTAAAAAAGTACGTACCGGCAGCGTGGCGCCCACGAGCGCGGCCACGTGTCCCGGCCACAGCAGCGCCGGCGCCGCGCGCACCGCCACGCGCGCAGTGGCGCCCGCGCGCCCGCGCGACACGCGCACCGTCGACACGCCGCGCGCCGCCCACGACACCTGCAGCACGCAGCACGCGCCCTCTGCGCGGGGGACACGTTATGACGTAATACGATGACGTAATACCATGACGTAATACTATGACGTAATACTATGACGTAATAGTTGACACTCTCATTGCGTGGCCACTAGGTAGACAGCTGAAAATCAGCAGAGGGATAAAAATCCCTCATAGCCTGGGCTGTCTCTTTTTGACTGCACACAAGTTTTATATTCATTATATATTTTTTTTCTTTATTATTATATCTTTCTTTGATTATGTTGTTTTTATATCCATTTTTGTATATATTTTTTTTCTTTATATGTATGTCAATAAATGTTTTTTTTTCTTTTTTCTAATATGATATGGTACAAATAAAGAAAAACTATTTGCTAGCTATTGACAAAATCACATTCGAAACTCACCTATGGGTTCGATCCAAGTCGCCGCTGTTACGTTTTGGGGTTCCGGACCCTCCAGTAGGGACACCGCGAAGGCGTCGCAGTTGCATCTGTAGCATACAAAAAAAAGGGGGGAGGGTAAAAGGACGGGTAAATGAATAGGAGTAAGTAGTATTAATAACTCTTTAGAAATATAAGATATTAGAATAGAAATATACACAAATTACAAATACCTAAGTCTAGAACTAAACATTATGGTAACAAAACTATACAAATGGAGGGAGCGCTAATGTACAATAATCTACCGAAAGAAATATTTAACGAAAAATCTTTTTTGAAATTTAAAACTAGATTAAAAACATACTGTCAAACATTATAATTATATTTGAATGTTTGTATAAATAAGGTCACCAACTATATATATGTTTATTATTATATTACTAGTTTAAGTTTCCTATGTAAGTGAACTTTGTTTTTAATGGGAAATAAATCATCTCTAAATCTAATTAATTTGGAGCATGACATGACTGTGAATCATTTATAAGTGTGCCACGTGTGACTCACCGGTGGAAGTTGTGTAGCTCGGCCGTGTGCGGGTGCGCGTGCGTGAGCGCTACGTGCAGCGCATGCGCACGACCCACGCGCGCCGCACCCGAACTCGACACGCGGACCGCCTCCGGCGACGCCGCCCACACGCTGCCAACAGACACACATATATATATATTTAATGGGTAAGCGAATAGGCCAAAAGGACACCTGAAGTTATCACAGCAACCCATACACGTAAGCATCGCAAGAATGTTTTAATCATTAATTATCTCTCGCAACTTGGTGTTAAATAAATAAGGAGTGTAATGTATTATTTGCATAAACTTACCACCGTATCCCATACACATTAGCATCGCAAGAATTTTTAATCATCCATTATCTTTCCCAACTTGGTGTTAAATAAATAAGGAGTTTAATGTATTATTTGCATATACAAAGGATAAAGAATATTATTTTTTACATTGAATCATGGCAATGAATTATACAATACATTTTTCATATATTATACAAATTCAATGCGAAAACACCTTAGAAACTTAGATGTCATGGTCCTTGTGTCCTTAGACACATTGTCATATTCACCCTTCAAATTAGAACAATATTAGGTATTGCCGTTCACCGGTAACATATGTTGTGAGTCAGGCCTGCACAGGCCTGCACAAAGATATACCACCAAGAACTATTAAAAATTCCATGGATTTTTCAAATATGATATATTACCTGCCAATAGCTCGTATATGAGGGTATTTCGTGAGATGTACGCGAACTTCTAAGTGTCCGACTCCTCGAACAGTTAACTTGCCGGAGGGTGCGAGCGAGAGGGAAGAGCTTGGTGTTTCACTCTCCGACCACGTGACGTCCTCTTTACCGCCCCCACGATGGTGTAGTTGATAATCTCTAAAAATAAAAATAGGGTTATTGTACACATCCATTTGTTTATTTCAAGCAGTTAGATAAAATTGGTTTGAAATTGATACCAAGATTTTCTAAAACATATGACTGAAAATATTTTGTTACAAACAGCCTTATTTCTTAACTTCACTGTAATCTGAAGATATCGAATGACGCCATCTTGATTTTTTTTGTTTATCAAATAACCTTAACTATTCCTTAAACTTTCAAAAAAATCCAATTTAAACATAAAATATTATTTTCGTAAAAAAAAAACACAAGTCATAATCATTATCTAGTAGAAAAATATACATACTGAGTTGTGTCTGTCCATGCTATGAATAGTTCTGGTGGTACAATTTCCAACGGATCAACAACTACAGCTGAAGCTTGTCCCTCCACCTGTGAAACATCAATAATAAACAAATAATTATAAGCTATTCTTAAAAACTTACATAACTTACTAAATAAATAGACATAAAAAAAAAACTAAAATGCAGCCTAAATATTCAAGAAAGTTGTATGATTGATAGAAATGCAATCTGAAAGAGACCTTATGATTGTACAATTAAAGATGAGTTTCATTTACAAAGTGGTATAGATACTTCAAACTCGTGCAAGATAATAATTTTCATCTATTACTGAATGTTTTACATATTCAATGTGAAATAATAGCTCTATGTAAACACTGAGTTCTACGACTTTGGGAAATGTTAATAATAATGTTTGAAAGGGGAATTGACAGAAGCAAAGACTCAAGTTTGTTAACTGAATACAATACAGAATATAGCATACTATATATGGTTTACATAGTATAGTACTGTAATTTTTGTACTGTTGGAATTAATCAAGCTTACTACTTTGTTGATAAAAGGCTATTGTAACTAATAGTAATTACTTAAAAACTAACCTTAAAATATGTTTTAAAAAATATTTAACAAACTATAAAATAAATATTTACTAACCTTTTTCAATAAAGTTCTTCCAGCTATAGAATATAGTCTAGCTGTAACAGTGAAATCTCCTGCATTCTGTGCAACAGCGTCGGTGATTGTACCATTCTCTGTCGACCTCAATAAATCCACATTAGCATCACCTTCCACTGTTAATCTAATCAACATTTCTTGACCAGCTGTTATAGCATGACCTTCTTCGTCAAATACGATACAATGTATTATAAAAACATCTCCATGTACCAATAAGTTGGATGGCCTTATGGTAACCCTGATTGAAAAAGGTTCTACAACTGACAATGTGGCTGTTGCAACATTCGTAACTCCCGACATGAGGTGAACTGAAGATGTTCCAACTTCTACACCTCGGACTAGACTTATAGCATCTTCGAGAACAGCTATGGAAGAGTCTGGAACTTGCATATTGTATAGTGTGTCGGCAACATCTTGCATTGTTAAGCGACCAGCCTGAGCTCGTACAACTCTGAGAAAAAAAATGATTTATTCACACATTAAATGGTCCATAATAAAATAATAACTGATTCAGGGTAAATCTTTTTTTACTAAACTCCAATAACTAATAAAATAAAATAAAAAACATAAAATTTTGTTTATAAATTTTATAAATAATAATAAAGATATAGTATAGACATTTATAGCTAGAATTGTATGTTGCTTACCTATAACGTAAAGTATCGCCAGGAAGAATGAAAGCTGTTGCAGGAGTAAGTACGACACTTGCAACCACACGTAAGTTCAAATCGGTACAAATCTGTCCAAGGCAAACTGTCACTAAAGCTTCGCCCATAGCCTGTCCATACAGCAGTACTGAATAAGAATGCAATCCATGATATTCCAACTCATCTACACCTTTGGGTGCTTCATAATCAGTATCGCTCCAACGAATAAGGCTGAAAGAATAATAGATATACTTTATTTTATCGTAAGAACTACATTTATTTTATTGAAAGCCTATTAAAACTCACAAATGCACATAACAATTCTGTTTTGTCATTAAAGCATAATAACTACAGTATATATAATATACTATTTTCAATTGTATATAAAATAAAATGACATATGTACAGTACGACACAACTTAGATGTCGCATCGGCAAAATTCGTAAATCCGATCACATCCGAATTGACTATGCTATATATATCCTAAATTATCAATTTTTATTTCTCATGCGAATATGATCTTTGCACAAATGTAATAACTTGTAATATCACATGACCTAATATATTCGTCAATTTGACGCGTCGATTTACCTGCACTTGCTTTCTCTGACGCGTGAATCTATAGCGACGAATAGCGTCGAATGGCGCGATAGGGCGCTATTTCTATTGGTTGTGTAAATCGGCAGTAATCGGTTTTATTTTCATTCTATTGCATTTTCCGATGCTACATCTAATTTGTCTCGCACTATACCATAATCAATTACTGAAGTAATAATAATAATATAATTATGTATAAAATAAAACCTTTGAGTAAAATACTAAAATCAAAAGCCAAATAAACTTTTCAATATGTTGCAGTATTTTTTGTTAAAGTGACTGATAAATATATGGCTCACAAGTCCTTTCAAGGTCTTGTTTAAAACACCATATCTGGTATAAGCATTCTTCACATATTTTATTATAAATAAAATACTAATGATTATGTGATAGAAATTACTCACTTAACTAAAGGATCTCGGCCATACATACTCCCAACATTGTTAATGGTCCAAGTGAAGCTAACTCCCTCTAATGTTGTAAATTTATTTCCTGTAATAAACATCCACATATTTTTATATTTATTTGCTAGTGACGCACCCCAACTTCACAGGGGTGAAGATATTTATATTTAGATATACAAAGGAAGTTTTCTTGTTACTTTACTACATTTATCATGTATTATAAACTAAAACTTTCCTCTCGATCTATATATTAAAAGAATTGCACTAACATTTGTTGTTCTTGTTTGTAAAACATGTATAAAATCAACATGTATGAAAGGAATTTTATACTTTGGAACATTCTTCATAAATGATGTGTAATTAAAAAAAATGCAAAAATTACTAATTACTATTAAAGTAATATATCACTCTTCCATGTTAGTAATGTTTGTACTGTTAATCTTCGTAATAATACAACGAAAGAAAGTACCTTTTTACTTTTAAACCAATTTCATCAAAAGAGACATACCTGTTTCATCGTAAGCTACAACTTCAAAAGCTTCTGGTGCTTGTTCTAAATAGAGGTCTCTTGTAGTACTTAATATTTTTAAAGAGGCTATTTTATCAATATCAACATCTCCACGAAGTATCTAAAAACAGAAATACATTCAATGACAATGAGTATTTAAATAAAAAATTGCTATTTGCATAAGTTCGCGCCAAATTATAAAGGGCATATCTTACTTCGCCAGTATTCACATCTTCGGCCAAAATTATCACCAAGCCAGGTGGTACACTTATTTTGGACACAGATACTCGTGCTGCGCGGGAACAGTGGCCCCAAGTATCATCATATAGAGGCTCAATATCGATGATGTCATCTCGAGACAAACTCCTAAAGAAATAATACATTTTTTTCTTTAAAAACAATATTACTATTTAAAGTATTTCTTCTGACTATTTATTGAAAATTACTTACCAACTATAACAACCACCCTCGATAATTTCAAATGTAAAGTTAACATTCAAATTTTCAAACCACGGCAGTAATACTCTAGGAGTGTTTATCTTCGCACTATCACAAATGATCGTCAAATAATAAAATGTTATTAAAACACCTAAAGTCTTGTGTAAAAGCCCCATATTAATGACATGAGAAAAACATTTATTAAAAGCAAACTCTAACCTAAAACTCAGAAATCACAATGATTTCAATTTTTGGCATTTGGCGGCGGTTTAATTGTCAAACATAAATAAGGGATCTTAAAACCCGTAACTGTCAATTCTGTCATCTGTGACAGAAGGATCCTAAGGAGCGTACGAACTACAGACCTTCCTTTGAGACGGAATTATTTTGAAACGAAACCGTATTAGATATAAAATAAATAAGCTGTAAAATAGGAAAAGAACCTGAACAACAAGCGTAAAAATTGTTAAACTATAATATAATATTCATCGCATATAAATTATTTCTTTTTTAATTATTTATTATGTACAATTTAGCTATGTTTCTTAAAAATAATTTATTTCTTTACGCAAGTACAATATTAAAATCATTTGAAATGCATTGTCTTAATGAGAAATAATAGAAAAATACATTTAATGAATTTGTCTTTTTACTCAGTAAATTTTTATTGTTAGTTTCCGAACGTCACAAAAAATACGTCAAAAAGTTACAAATGGCTGCTTTGTGTTCGCCTTGTTATTTGCCGTATTTTAGTGTGAATCATTAATAAAAATGGTAAAATATGAACATGATAAATGAAATACGAATAATATATCCTTGAGGAAATATAATTATCAACTACTAAGCAAGTATAACGGATTTTGTGATGTCGTTCGACAAGGCTACAGAAATAAAAACCAAGGAGATCGATAAAATCAAACGTCGTCATAAAACTGACGACACTGTTGTTGCAACAGCATTAAGAGGCAGTGAAGATACATTCCAGTGCACAAAAATGGAGAACGCAGGCGATAACGCCGGGAAACCGACCGAGTTATGTTTACAGGGCAACTCTCATCTCATATCTAGCACAACCAGCAGCCTGGCTGATACGCCCGGTGATTCTGGTGTTTTATGTTTGGACAGCGAAGCTTCTGAGGCTACAAGTCAGGCTCTTATGTCTCACAGTCTCATCGGAGCTGAGGAACTGACCTGTGACAGTATTTATGACGCTGCACCATCAGGTTCCCAAGAAATGATCAAGAGCACTAACAGTAGTATCATGACCCGTAGTGATATAGATAATCAAAACATAGGTGCTCCCGATGATATTGTCCCAGAACTTTTAGTTGAAACAAGTAAAAAACCAGTGTACGAAAATTTACCAGATGTTGTTTTAAAAGCTTTAGAGAGCGAGAAAGTTTGCATCGAAGAAGTAAAAAAGTCTGCCTTGAGGACATCTGAGCCAAAAAAATCATTATCAGAAGATATTGTGTATAGAAGGAGATGTAGAAAAAAGTCTCAAAGTGGGCCAAGCTCACAGAAGAAAAGAGTGTCTTTTCATGAAGATATTTTAAATAATACAAGAACAGATAACATTCACATTGAAAGAGGTTTTATATCTTATGGACCTGACAGTGCATATTGTGATAAATTCAGACAGAAAAATGCAACTAATGATAGATTCTCATGGTGTGCTTCTGGGGATAGATCACCAAAATATGCAGCAGATGTAGCTCAGCAGACAATGTCTGATATACTGACCTACGGTGACTCAAAACATGATAAAAGTGGAATATTTGAATATTGCCAAACCTTCGAAAGAGAAAATAAAGACAGAGTTAATAATAATGAGGCAAAACCTCATGGTAAATTATATGCATGTGATTCAAACAGTTCAGATTCCAATTTTAGCTGTGACTCAGAATCTTCATCCAGTGATTCATCGTCTTCCCACTCAAATAAAACTGAAACATCACCCGTTCACAAGAAAACAGACAAGACACAGAAATCTTACTCATGTGATGGTTTCGAAAATGGTGGGCATGTGGCATTCATTAGAAAAACATATTTCTCTGAAGCTGACATTGATCAGTCACACGATCGTAATAATAAACCATTAGAAGTCACTCAAAGCCCAACCACAGTCAAATCTGTCTTAAAGAAGAAGAGGTACATAACAACAAATGTTGTAGAAGAAAGAAAACATAATAACAAAGTGTTAAGCCTCCTCGATGCGAATAACATCATAGATTCATTAAAGAACTTTTATAAAAATTTCAATTTTAATTTTGCACCTGAAAAAGGATTGCCAGAGACTAGTTTTGAATTAAATAATGTGGTAGAAGCACTACCGTGTGACGTGAATCAAAATAAAAAGCTATCGAAAAGCTTAGACTCTGGATTTCAAATTGATGATGAAGACGATTTTGTTGAAATTAATCTTAACTCTCAACCCTTGGAAGCAGAAAAGCCAAAAGAGTTCATATCAGGATCGAAAAATACCGTGACAGGAGACCGAACGCCCAATGAGGGATCCCCTCGGCATAAGTTGACATTAAACATGAAAAATCAACTGGACAATAAGCTGTCAAACAAAGGGGGTGTGTTTCCACCACTCAGTAAATATGTCGTTAACTGTGAAAGTACAGTTTATGAACATAAAGGTGTTTCCTATAGTTACGTCCATGATACATTCCAAACAGCCTTTGAAGCTCCAAAGGAAACATTCGTACCAATCCCTGAGTCCACACCGGTCAGTGAGATGGTACAAAGTTCAAGTAAACTCGACCTCAATTCGAAATCCGAGGCAGATAATTCGAGCAGGACATCGACACCGAAACGCCAGTTCAACAAGAACGTACAAGAGGAAACGGAGGCAAAGAACGGTATCTCCAAGCACTTGTCGTCGCCGAAAAAGCAAAACGTTAACAGATACAGCCGCAAGTCCGCATCAACGGTGCAAAAGAGTGACGAAACGCAGCAAGTAATTAGCGATAATTGCTCCAACACCGATAACTCGACCTTGAAGGGCGCTGATGATTTCAATGACGAATTCTTTGACAGTCCCTCTAATCAAAAGATGCAATCGAACAAATCGGCGCTACTGAACCGATACCTCAGAAATGTGTGTCAGAAGAAAGACCTTGAACTGAAGGTGAAGAACAATAAATTCTTTCAAATTAAAATGAGAATGGAGAAGGAATTTCCGAGCATCATATATCCGTTTAAAGATGTGTCGGAAACGTTTCGCGTTTCCTCGTCGAGGATGTCCCGGCTCATCGACAAGGAAGTCATCGAAAACAAAAGACTGTCGGTGAGACTTCTCACAGCCGAAGAGCCATCGTACTTTGACAGTTTCGAAGACAACGTCGCTATTGAATGCAATGAGAAATTGCGACTGCAAATATTTTCCTATCCCAATGAAACATTGAACCGGGTAAGAATAGTTTTGTAATGCTCGTTAATGAAACTGTTACTAAAATGACCTTGCGAACTATATTGTTTATGAAATTATAAAATGTTTGTTGGTTTTTAGCCTTAGATTAAACATAAGAGATAATTTTCCATATAGTTATAGTTTCCGATACTATTATTTTTTTAACAGCGTTACGTAAAAGCTTCTCTCGGTCACAGCTGATCTCAAAGGAAAATACCAAAAAATACTGTTTTCTTAAATTAACTGCTGTGAACAATAACTACAATAAATTTACTGCAAACAAGAAAAATGATACTTATTTGCATAATTTATGTATTTTTATTATAATATATTAAGTAATATTTCCGTTTTGTTGAAGATGATGAAAGTACAATCACCATACAACATGGAGGACGGCTCGTGGACCCCTCTCCTAGTATTCATAACGGATTACGCGCTCTATGTAGCCAGCGTTAAACCCGGAGGCACAGAATATGACATACTGTGCCGATTGCCCCACAACGAGCTCGATGCTATAGCGGTATGAACCAAACTTATAATACTCAATATATGTTTACGATCGAAGAGATCTATGCAGAAAATCTTTTTTTATTATATATACGTAACAAAAAGACCTTCAGACTAAGATACGGATATTACATAAGACATATGAATAAATATTACCACATTAAAAATATATTTATAATTATATTCTTTTTGATCGTTCCCTCACTGCTGAGGATCGTGACCACATACATGTATGTTTCGTTTCCATTCGGTGCGGTCGTATGCGAAGTGGACGGCACGGTATATGCTCCCGCCTGCCGCCTTCTTAATGGATTCAGACCACCTTGTAGGCGTCCTAACCTGGGCACGTCTGCCATCCATTTTGCCAAGGACGATTTGTTTCTTCAGACCATGCTTTGTAGACCGCACGCTGTGTCCAAAAAAACTAAGGATGCTTTGACGGCATATTTCAGAAAGCCGCAATATAATTTATATATTATGTGTAAAATACTGTTAAAACTTATCTGTATTCTCTTTGACGATAATATTTAAACCAAACTTTTTATCATATAATAATTATTGGGAGATAGATTATGACACCTACTGTCGAGAGGAATATCTCTTAATCTCCAAATGCTTTTAACTTTAATAAAAAATACCTTAGCGTACCGCAGTATATAAAAGAAGTTTTTAGGCAGTTTGTAAATGTGTCATGAAACTAAACAATGTGTTTTGTTTTCATCATGCAGAAGAATATGTATTTTCTTTTTTAGAATTATTTAAGAACGAACGAATGAATGAACGTTTAAATATATTGTCGTACAATGTATTTTAATGCCACCCAGTTAGTTGGGTGCGATCACCGATCACCGCAGGGGGCTGGTGGCATATTTAATTATTTTTACCAAATGTCTATAATTCTTAATGTATATGTATTTGACCTCGAAAGTAATTATTATTTATCGCGTATAAAAGTCATGAAGATACACTATCGATCGGTCGTTGGACTTATAAACGCTTATACAATTAAAAAAAAAAGATTGTCTCAACTACCTGAATAACATGCTATCAACTTGATTGTTTATATTGTTTCATGCAGAAAAATAAATATATTCAAGTATGTATGTAATAGATTATATCGTCATGTTGTAAAAAAAATTAATTCGTTCAGTTGAACTGATTTCAATTGAGTCACAAAATCTGACACACAATACTAGCCGGACTTGGTTGGTCCGATTAGTTAGTTAATAAGTTCAAAAATTATTCCACCTTACCTTACCTGAGCTGAGATGGCCCAGTGGTTAGAACGCGTGCATCTTAACCGATAATTTGTGGTTCAAACCTAGTTCTCCCCGGAGCCCTGAACGCCGAGTACGCCCAAGTACACCGGGTTTACCCACTAAAAAACCAGCGGTACCCTCTCCGTCTTTCGGCGGACGCCACGGGATCGCTTACGCATGCTACCGTGACAAGAGGTGGCCTTAGCCCAGCAGTGGGAAATTTAAAAACCTTCAGGCTTTATCATAGGGTTTACTGACAGTCATTAAAGAATTCCAATATTCACCTCCAGGCATCATCATAATCACCTAAATAATGTAAAATTAATATACTGTCTTCAGAATGACGTGTACTTTTGAAATATTAAATCGATACGACAAAATTTGGAACTAGGTTAAAATCCAATTTATTTTTTTCTTTCATTATTACTTCCAAGATTTCTTTATATACTGATTTGATTAGTTACATATACGCGAAACGAATATACTTTGTTAGATTCGTTTGTAAAATGTAAGTTTTTATTATCACGAATAAAAAAATTCAAATTATACAATCTCTTATAACATATTATCTTTTGTCTTATGCAATTTTTTAGGCCACTACACACATGTATATGTGTCCATAGCAAGTAAGTTATGTCCCCTTTTGCTTGTAATTATACTGGCTTAGTCACCCTTTCAACCGGAATACAGCAATATGATTAGGTACTATAATCTACCGCAGATCAATTTAACTTGAATCTTCTGCTGTGTTTAATTTATTATTAAAATCAAAATTAAATTTATTCAAGGAATATTTCTCTTTTTTGGCACTTAAAGAGATTCAATTAAATGATAAAACTTCGTCGGTTCGAATCATGATTTAACCGAGAAGAACGTGAGTTTTTTTTACGTAGTACTTAATTCTTCACACAAAAATAACATATGCACGAGTATATCTACTGTTCAGCGTGTTGTGTAACGTTAGAAAATTTTAGCTGTTTTCAACGGCCACGCCAAGACAATTAGTAACTAATATGCATCTAGTACAATTGTCATTTATATTTTTTTACGTATTTTATAGACCTCGACCGCATAGCTTGACCTGAGTCGTGCGTAACGGTTATAGACTTAAAAAAAAAAAAACATTTTTATTTGTACCCACCAAAGAGGTTTTGGATGCCGGAGTAACATGAGTATATGTTCGGGAATATACGTAACAGGCTGTATATATTACGACGTTTTGAAATGAACAAAAAAATAAACCGAATGCGTTCCATTAAAATAAGGTCAATCATAATCAATTGCTGTTAATAGAATAAGAAACCAATACTACACTACTACTACGGTACATGTAGCAGTTTTATTAACAAGAGAAGTTTTTCTATTCTAAGTGTCTAGACTGTCTGTCCAACTTGACAGACAATATTTCCTATTTACGATGTTTTTGTCGTATCATGAAGTTTGTGTTGTAATGACATGATCAATATCGGCGTTTTAAATTCACGCCAAATAAATTGAATTAAAAAATACGGCATACATGTTAAAAATATGAGAAAATAATTGACATAAATACTCTGAAGAAATCTTGAGCACAGAAAAGCCAACCAATTAATGTCGTTAACACCATACAGTTTCAGTATTTGTAGTGTAGTTTCAAATGTATATATATTGTTGCTAATAATACGTACAAGGAAAATTAAACAAGAAAAGTTATTTCTGTCAATTCAGCATCGATTCCAATGAACTGCGTCTTTGAATTATCTCAACACCGGCTTGGATGTATTCCAAGAGTCCTCTGCTTTGACTTTAGCACAAACAGCTCGCCTATATACGCTTCTTAAGTTATAACCAATCGCTAGTAAATGTTGCAATCATGTTACGACATAATATTAATAATGCATGTAATAAATTTGCATGTAGATTAAACGTTCAAGTTTTTTATAGTGACTCACTCACCCATATATTATAAACGGGACAAACTCTTCTTGACATTGCACGCAACGATCGCATGTTGTAGGCATTTACGACCAAGTATCGTGAGAAACAAACGCAATTGTCAACTTTGTAACAAATGTCTTAATTTGTTTGATCTTTTAAGTACTTTTACTCTAAATATTATGTGTACCAAATATGATATATTTATTTGAAGACTTTTAAAACATTTCGGGTCGTTTCATATTTACGAAAGCGTCAGATATTCTTCTGCCAAACCGTATTACTATAGTATTGTTGTGTTTCGTATCCATTGTGCCTTGTATCCGTGTATAATATCTTAACTCTCGTGGATGGTGGCGCATTTGGAATGTAAGGAATGGTTAATATTTCTTACAGCGCCATGTCTAAGGGCGATGTTCACCACTTACCATTTTGGTCATCTACATTTATCATGAAAAACACCGTACTCCTGTTTCTGACTCGACCGGTATACCAATGCATCTAATTATTCGATGGAAATTAATTATTAACAATTGAACAATGAAAGACGAATAGAGAAATTGAAAAGTGATATCATGGCAAAGTTCTTGTATGAGGAAATTTAAAGCCTTTTATGTAATAAATCTCAAACACATCAAATACCCCTGATAGAAATGGTATGCAATATAATGAATTGCAAAACTCGAAGAGATACCAGAAAAAAAACATTTTTTTCAGAAGTGCCATTCTATTAGTTTTCATTTCGTATCTCGTGCATTGTTAACAATTGATTTACACGTGATACGCCACTTAAATAAGTGTATCCAATTTATAAATATAACATTTAATATAGGCAATGGCGCATAATAACACACTTTGACTTTTCACGCTCGTGTTCTGCTATGAGTTTCGAGTTCCTTCTGACAGAAAACCTTTACAGACCGGAATGTTAAACCGATTTTAAAAAAAACTTTTTTCTGACACTCAAATATTGTCAACTGATTGAACAATATAAAAAATGAAACTGAACAATATAAAAGATGATAGTTAACAATATAAAAAATGTGATTAGAAATTAAACCAGATCACTAGGATCTTTGAAAATGTTTGAAAGCATGGAAGTTTGTGGAATATCTTTTGACTTACTTAAGTCTATTGATTGTGTGCATCAAAGAAATATCAGTAAGATTATGTAAGGATCAGTTCTTGGTCCACTTTTCTTCCTCCTTTACATAAATGACACTCCTGGTCTTAAGTGAAACATAAGATGATCTATCGATTTGCCTTATGTATTTAAGTTACTTCTTTAGTCTAATGTCCTATAACCTATATGTCCTATAATAATAAAGTTTTTATCAATTTAAAATGAAAAATCTTTTCTCTCAATTCTCGTAATATATACTCGACACCGTTAAGTGTTTTCGTAAAACATGAAGGATTTCGATAATATGCTGATAAAAATCAAAGTAGATTCAATATAGATTTTTTTGGTGGAGACACACCTTGGGAATTAAGTGATAAGCAGTTATACATGAATGATTGTAAACGACAATTCTTGAAAAGATGATATATTTCCGAAACGATAGTATATATATTTTTTCGATTAATAAGCGAACGAAGCATTACGCTTTATATGAAATTAATTATTTGCATTAACTCTTCAAAGGTCGGTCCTGAAGCGCAATACATCCAAATAATCGACATAGCGGGTAACATTGCCTGCTCTGTCGTGACTGGAGAAGCATCTCTCGGCGCGAGACTTGCTTCTTCATTGGAATGGAGCGCTCGAACGTCCCCGCTTCGCATACAACGTCCGCCAGCCATGTTGCCGCTCAGCTGCGACCACCTCGCCTTAGCAATAACAAGGCAGAGGCATGAAAAGAGGGTAGGTGATGTCTTCTATTTTTAAATTCCTAGAATTGTATTCTTTCTTCTTATTCTATTTTCGACGGATTATAAATCTTTGCCATGCCATAGACAACACGCTATTGTTTGGCTGGCTTAAAGTATTGTCTTCTAGTTTCTACAATTGCATCAAAAACAGACTCTAAATTAAATGATTTCGTAGTAGCATAATTGAGAAGATTAGGCCATTGGAGAAAAAATATTTTTCCATTTGCAAAGTACTAATAATGTAACATTTCAGGTTCCACCGATCCTCTACTACGGTCGAGCGTGTTCCGGAGACGCTGAGGATAGACTCATCGAAGCCCCGGGTGCTTTCGCGCCGCCGCTCGAAGGGTACCTGATGTGCAAGACTGAGAAAAGCAGACGTTTTGAACCGTGCTACTTCTTGCTCAGGTGAGTTTAGTACATTATAATAATAATAATAATTCATTTATTTAGGCATCATTTTGAACAAAAACAAGATGTGAGCGATAATAACTGCGATAGTATAAAACTGTGGTGCAGTTATTAACGCCCGCCTACAAAGCGACATTGCTCTATTAATTAAGACACCTAAATTGCACATATTTGTTACATAATATGTATATGAATACAAAAAGAAAAGAAAAATAAAACACCAAAACACTAAAGAATTATGAATTGACCGATTACAAGGTAATTGCGTAATCTTTGTACCTGTAATTGGTCCAAATTTTAATTAAATACTTTTTAACATAAATAAACAAACATATGATATGGACATATAAATAACTTCACATCAATAGGATGTTACGTATAGAGGCCTGAAATACACTAGAAATATAAACATTATCAATTATATATTAAGTACAATGTTACGTAGAAAATGTGTGTTAACACTTTCATATTAAACTACATAGTCGGTGTCGCGGCCTTTCGCACGTTTTAATGGTTGATCGTCAGGTGTTAAGTATAAAAATGTAACATCTTTACTTGGGATTCAGTTTCTACCATACAAAAAAATCAAATTCGGTTCTGCGGTTTTCAGACAGAGTTGCCTTCGCATTTATAATATTAGTAAAGATTAATCACTAAACCTAAATCATCACCTTCCTCCTGCCCTTATCCCAATTTTATTTGAGGTGGCGCAGCATGTCTTTTTCTTCCATGATTCTCTTTCTGACGTCATCATAATTATATTACATTAGTTCCAGCCATATCGTCATTCACCCAATCCATCCAAAGAAACGATTCTTTAGGCGTCCCTTGCCTCTATATCCATCCACGTCCATGCTCAAGACCTTTCTCAGAACTGGTATTCATTCCTCCGCATAACATGCCCATACTAAATTAAATTACATTAAAATCATCTACATCAAATGCAGCTAGGTTATTAAATAATAGTGTTTCTAAATGCGTTATTGATTTTTCATTTGAAACGGTTTCTGCAATAGATGTCATAAAAGTATTTAAAACTGTAAATATTAAAAAAACTAACGACATATGGGGCATTTCGGTAAATTTTTTTAATAACATCATATACGATATTGCTTCGTATATAGCAGTAATTTTAAACAAGAGTTTGGACACGGGTTCATTTCCTAACTTGTTAAAATGTAGTAAAGTTTTACCACTTTCTAAAACTGGAAACAGAAGCGATCCCTTTAATTACAGGCCTATTTCAATACTCCCATCCTTAAGTAAAATTTTCGAAAAAAGTATTTTAAATCAACTTCTCGTCCATTTCGGTACAAATGCTATTTTTCATGGTGAGCAATTCGGTTTTAGAAGAGGTCGCTCGACAACTGATGCGGGGATTGCGCTTCTCAAACATATTTACGATGCTTGGGAGAAATCACAGAACGCTATTGGAGTATTTTGTGATTTATCTAAAGCATTCGATTGTGTAGAACACGAAACGCTTCTTTATAAGCTCAAATATTACGGTGTTAAAGGTAAAGCTCTTGATCTCATCGCTTCATATTTAAGTCAAAGAATTCAGCAAGTTTTCATTAATGGAATAAAGTCTTCTGGATCTACGTTAAAAATGGGAGTTCCACAAGGTTCAATTTTGGGTCCCTTTCTATTCCTAGTATATATAAATGATCTTCCTTTCTATGTTAAGGGTATTTGTGATATAGTGTTGTTTGCTGACGATACTTCGCTGATTTTTAAGGTTGACAGGAAAAAAAATGACTATGACGATGTGAACGATGCATTATCACAGGTACACAATTGGTTTACAGTAAATAATTTAGTTTTGAATGCTCAAAAAACAAAATGTGTAGTTTTTACCCTACCAAATGTTAGCAATCAAAATTATAATATATATTTAAATGGTGACCGTCTTGAAGTAGCTGATACTACGGTGTTTTTAGGAATAGAATTGGATTCCAGACTTCAGTGGACTTCTCATTTTTCATCCCTAACAGGGAGACTCAGCTCGGCAACATACGCGGTTAGAAAAGTTAGACAACTAACTGATATTGATACCGCTCGTTTAGTTTATTTTGGTTATTTTCACAGTATTATGTCATCATCATATTACTTTGGGGTAACGCTGCAGATATTGAATCTATCTTTATTTTACAAAAGAGAGCCATCCGGTTTATTTATAATCTTGGAGCTAGAGACTCTCTTCGGGATGTTTTTAACAAAGTGGGAATACTCACTGTTGCGTCGCAATATATTTACAACAATATTATTTATATTCACAGTAACATTGATCACTTTGATAAAATCAGTGATAATCATTGTATGTGCACTAGGAGTAAGGATAAGCTTATAACGCCAAGTTTCCGACTCCGCAAAGTCAATAAATCCTTCTTGGGGCAAGGTATCCGTTTCTATATTAAAATTCCGCAGACATTTTTAACTTTGCCGTTTAGTAAATTCATATCGTTTGTAAAAAATACATTGGTAGAAAAAGCATATTATTCGATACAAGATTTTATAGATGATAAAAAAGCGTGGAGTTAATACCTGTTGACTTCCAAGCAGGATACATTAATTGAAATAATTGTATTTAATTAACATGACGTTGTATTTTTTAAATGTTAAAAAAGAGTAACTACTGTGTTTCTTGCCGGTTCTTCTCGGTAGAATCTACTTTCCGAACCGGTGCTAGCTTCACTTAATTGTAAAATGACGATCCAAAAGTGCTTATAAAAGCCTACTTGAATAAAGTTTATTTTTATTTTGATTTTTTTGATACTAGTGATAGCTATCTTCCACATTTAACTTCTCCTTTACTGATGCCACTTGCAAATTTCCTACCATTCGCGTAACATCACACATTCCTCTCAACATTCTCATCTCCGCTACATGCATTCCTATTGTGGCCCAAATCTGATATATGTATAATTGTATATAGAATAGCAATTCTGACCAATGGCCATGGTCTATGATCTACCCCTTAAGTTCAAGGGCAATCACTAAATATAAATATAAAAATAAAATATCACAAGTTTTAAACGCGATTCGTCAAAATTTAATTCTATGGACTGTTTAAGTTCAAAACTACATTAACACACTTTCTTTAGAAACGTTATAGTAAAATATAACTTTTCTTTTTAGAATGTGTACCCTAGCATAAAGCGAGCTAACGAGCGGTTATAGTGAAAGGCAAATTAGTTGAATTATCAAGATAATGTGTCTTGTTATAGAGTTATGAGTTATAACATTATTTTAACTGCTTGTAATATATTTGTATTTCAATTTGGGTAAATATATTGCCATCTCTATATCGTGATGTATGTTAATTGTTATTAAGTGTAGAATATAATTGTTTGCTCCTCAAAAAATATTATAGTTTAGATTTTATTATTTTGTACGGATTCAAGATAGTTATAGGAGTTTATCTTTACTAATATTATAAAGATGCAATATACATATATTACGTATAATATTCGGTACTAATGATCCAAATGTTTTAATACTCATATAAAGCTGTATTATCCTCGATAATTATGCATAAATTATATTCATAACATATTAACTTTTTTAACTAATTGCATCCGTGCGACGCCGAGGCGGGTCGATAGTTTTTTTTTACATATTACAAAAAATGTTATTTTGTTGTACCAATTTTAGTATATATTTATACGCCCACGAATATTATTAAACATGAATTATATAAAATAATAGATATCTATTGTAACTAAATGATATGTGTTGCTATTATAGAGCGGGCGTTCTGCACTGGGGTCCACACTCGCCCGACGGTACTCCGCTACCGAACAACATCGCGCTCCGCACCGTAGTGGGCGTGCGGCGCCACGTGGACCCGTCCCGCCGGCCGCACTGTTTCGAGATAGCGATGAGCGACTCCAGTAGACTCCTGCTGGCTGCCCCCGACGATCCCACCGCTTCCTCCTGGCTGCAGTCTCTCCTACTACACGCTGCTCAAGTAAATTATCTTAAAAAAAAAAAGAATTTCTCACGACCTACCTCATTTTGGTTTGCATCGCGTAATTCGAGAACCTAACTACGTATATGAAAAAATATACCTTTCAATTTTTTTTATTTGGAACGAGATTCTTTAACGTAGCTCACATTAGTTAAAGTAAAGTAAAGTAACAGCCTGTAAATTTCCCACTGCTGAGATAAGGCCTCCTCTTCCGTTAAGGAGAGGGTTTGGAACATATTTCACCACGCTGTTCCAATGCGGGTTGGTGGAATGCACATGTGGAAGAATTTCGATGAAATTAGACGCATGCAGATTTCCTCACGATGTTTTCCTTCACCACCGAGCGCGAGATGAATTATAAACACAAATTAAGCACATATATATAGTGGTGCTTGCCTGGGTTTGAACCCGCAATCATCGGTTAAGATGCACGCGTTTTAACCACTGGGCCATCTCAGCTCACTTTAGTTAAATCTTAAGAAATTGTTAGGCAAGTGATATACCCCCTATTATTAAATCATATTCATTTTTAGTAACAATTTTATTTATTAGTAAATTAAATATTACGTAATATTTATATTAGAAGTTAAGTTTGCATCATTACATAATATGAATAAATTATATACATATGAGTCATCCAGTTTGTTCGCTAGTTATAATATAGTCATGTTTGACTTTATTACATTAACATAACTAAATACATTACTATACATTATATTTAACATGGATGGAATACGAACTCTGTTAGTCGTCTGGACATCTAGATCATTACAAAATATTTTTAAACCCATCTCGCTCGATAACTTAGAGCTACATAAGTTAGCAGTATCAGTAAGGGGTTGTCCATTAATCACGTGAGGCTTGAAAGGGGGGGGGGGGAGGGGTTTGATAAAAATCACGAAAATAACACAAGGGGGAGGGGGGGGGTGTAGTAAGATATCTCGTGTATTTATTTTTTCGTCTAATGCGTGATTTTTAAACAAATATGGTGCTTAATTTCAGAAATAAAATAGGATTATAGTTTATACCTGTATTTAAATTAAGATAATATTCAGAAAATTTTAAGATTCGTTGTAGGTACTAAAAATACACGTGATGTTGAGAAGGGGGAGGGCACTAGGGTGGTCTTAAACCTCACTACGTATCACCAATGGGGGAGGGGGGGGTTAAAAAATGCTAAAAAAAGATCACGTGATTAATGGACAACCCCTAACATGTGTCGAGTGTCGTCAGGCGCTGGAGGAGAAAGACGGCGCGAAGAAGACAAGCCCTTGCGCCGGCCCGCCGCCCGCGTGCACGCTGCTCGTCACGCCGCTCGAGGTGCTCAGCGTGCGCGACACGCTCGACGCCGCCTTCGTGGCCGGCGCCGCCGCCTACCTCCGCCAGCGGGGCTCCGACGCGCTGCTCAAAGGTCAGAACACCCTCCACGCACCTGAAGCGGACACCCCATCCGATGGTGTAATCGTGTGTGAACGCAGTGCAACGAATTTAATTCAGTATGGTATTGAACCGGACACCGAATTAAGCTCTTGAAATTTCATCAATATGTGTTAGTTTCGAAGAGTTCAGATGCATAGATAGGTTCATCTACTTTTACACACGAGAGAAAGAGAGAGAGAGAGAGAGACATAATTTTCATTAGTTACATGAGAACTTCGCCGTGCTTATAACTTTTGAAACTTCAGAATTCTGTATTATTAATGAAATACAAGTCACAGTATATAACGTGCCCTATATTTAAATTCTAAAGTATATTTTTTAAATTTTTATATTTCAGAATATATCGAAGAGATGACAACTGATGTCGAAATTTTGGCGTGCGGCTCCATCAAGAATTTGACCGCTTTTAAAATACCGGACACGGACGAGAATTGGTGCTGCTTAGTGAGTATAGAATAATAGACATTTTTAACTTTGCCGTTTAGTTAATTCAAATCGTTTGTAAAAAAATACATTGGTATTAAAAGCATATTATTCGATACAAGATTTTATAGATGATAAATAAGCGTGGAGTTAATACCTGTTATCTTCCAAGCAGGATATATTAATTTAAATAATTGTATTTAACTAACAAGACTTTGTATTTTTTAAATTTTAATAAGAGTAACTACTGAGTTTCTTGCCGGTTCTTCTCGGTAGAATCTACTTTCCGAACCGGTGGTAGCTTCACTTAATTGTAAAATGACGATTCATAAGTGCTCGTAAAAGCCTACTTGAATAAGGTTTATTTTGATTTGATTTGAATAATTTAATAAGAATATAAATCACAATATATATATAGACTTGAAATATTATATACATCGCTGAGTGATTGAGGCGTTAACGTGTGCGTGCGCAGGAGTGGAGCGTGTGCGAGGCGCGCGAGCGCGGCGCGGGGCTGGCGCTGGTGCTGCCCAGCGGCGCCGAGCTCGAGCGGTTCATCCACGCGCTCGAGACCGCGCACGACCGCCTCACGGTAACCACCCGCACTGTCGTTATGTTGGCACTACTGCTGCCCAGCGGCGCCGAGCTCGAGCGGTTCATCCACGCGCTCGAGACCGCGCACGACCGCCTCACGGTAACCACCCGCACTGTCGTTATGTTGGCACTACTGCGGCCCAGCGGCGCCGAGCTCGAGCGGTTCATCCACGCGCTCGAGACCGCGCACGACCGCCTCACGGTAACCACCCGCACTGTCGTTATGTTGGCACTACTGCTGCCCAGCGGCGCCGAGCTCGAGCGGTTCATCCACGCGCTCGAGACCGCGCACGACCGCCTCACGGTAACCACCCGCACTGTCGTTATGTTGGCACTACTGCTGCCCAGCGGCGCCGAGCTCGAGCGGTTCATCCACGCGCTCGAGACCGCGCACGACCGCCTCACGGTAACCACCCGCACTGTCGTTATGTTGGCACTACTGCTGCCCAGCGGCGCCGAGCTCGAGCGGTTCATCCACGCGCTCGAGACCGCGCACGACCGCCTCACGGTAACCACCCGCACTGTCGTTATGTTGGCACTACTGCTGCCCAGCGGCGCCGAGCTCGAGCGGTTCATCCACGCGCTCGAGACCGCGCACGACCGCCTCACGGTAACCACCCGCACTGTCGTTATGTTGGCACTACTGCTGCCCAGCGGCGCCGAGCTCGAGCGGTTCATCCACGCGCTCGAGACCGCGCACGACCGCCTCACGGTAACCACCCGCACTGTCGTTATGTTGGCACTACTGCTGCCCAGCGGCGCCGAGCTCGAGCGGTTCATCCACGCGCTCGAGACCGCGCACGACCGCCTCACGGTAACCACCCGCACTGTCGTTATGTTGGCACTACTGCTGCCCAGCGGCGCCGAGCTCGAGCGGTTCATCCACGCGCTCGAGACCGCGCACGACCGCCTCACGGTAACCACCCGCACTGTCGTTATGTTGGCACTACTGCTGCCCAGCGGCGCCGAGCTCGAGCGGTTCATCCACGCGCTCGAGACCGCGCACGACCGCCTCACGGTAACCACCCGCACTGTCGTTATGTTGGCACTACTGCTGCCCAGCGGCGCCGAGCTCGAGCGGTTCATCCACGCGCTCGAGACCGCGCACGACCGCCTCACGGTAACCACCCGCACTGTCGTTATGTTGGCACTACTGCGGCCCAGCGGAGCTATATATATCAAATGTTGCATAAAGATTGCCATTTTCTATTTTATCCATTCATCCATTTTGTGTTATACATCTTGACACATTAACAACAAGCTGTAAATTTTCCACGACTGGTCTAAGGCTTCCCTTGAGGAAAAGGCTTGCAACATATTCCACCACGCTGTTCCAATCGTTGGTGGAATACACATGTGTCAGAATTTCTATGAAATTAGACACAAGCAAGTTTCCTCACGATGTTTTCCTTCACCGCCGAGCACGAGATGAATTATAAACACAAATTAAGCACATGAATATTCAGTTCTTGCCTGGATTTGAACCCACAACCATCGGTTAAGTTGCACGCGTTCTAACCACTCGGCCATCTCGGCTAAGATTATATAAACATTTATAAATATGGTAGGTAACTAATATTATAAATATTTTTCAGAACGAACCGTTCCCGCTCAGCGTAGTGGAGGCGTCGAAGTCAGCCTGCAGCGCGGCGCACTCCAAGTACGAATCCGCGTGGTCGCACATGTTACCCCAGCAGTGAAAACGATCCCGACTCATATTAACTTAACATAATCTTCCGATAAACATATAAGGCTTTATGTTTATTGCGCTGGTCGTATATATGCTTTGTGATATGTAGTGATATTGTATTTTATCTGCCAAATGAAGTAACCTCATATAAGCTTCTCACCAATATGCTTCATATAAAAACAAAGTGCAAAGTCTCTGAATATATCTATAATAGATTGTAATTGGTTACTATGTATTATAAATAACATGTATTCTTGTTAATAGTAGTGGACGCATTTTTTTTTAACTCTTGGAACGCTTATAAACATGATCAATATTAATAATATATTAAATAATCTTCGCTAAAACCATCCTTTGTCACAATAAATTAGAATTTGATATATAGAACTTTGTATTAGATCGGCTGATATATAAATACATATATTTACATGAATAGAATTGGTATTATATTTGCATGATCAATAATGTAATACTTATTAAATCTTTATTCATATTTTTATGTATTGCATAAAGATTTTAATGTGGATATATTAAATTTATTTTGTTAAATTGTACACGAGATCTATAATACTCAGTTTTGTCACAAATTTGAGTTTAAGTTTGAAAATGCTATATTTCTATTTTCTATGTGCCGATTATTTTATGAGTTGGAATAGGTAAGTTTAGATGGGGCTGTTAGGGTATAGGCATTCATTTTGAATATAAAATATATACCATACATTACTGGAAGGACATTCTATCTATGTAAAATTTGTAATTGAATATGAAAAGTTGAGTAAACTTTTTTTATGTCAAAGTAAACATAACTAACATCCTCATCTTTACTGCTCTCTAATACAAAATTGTTGTTATTATAACAATAGAAATGAATATGGCACGTAACAGCGGTTAACAGCCTCTACAACTGTTCAATTGAGTCAAATCTTGAGTTTATTTAACAGCAAGATATGGTATTTTACAGTATGTATTATTTTATGAGATGGTACTTGTATGCGGCATGATATATTTTTTATTTATACTACAGTATTATTTTTCTACTTTATAACATATTTCAATGAGTATTGTGTTCGTAAATGGAGTATCAAAATGTATTCACCCTCTAAAGGTTTGTTGATCATCGACTGTCAACCGCTGTTATAGTTCAGAAATGATTAATTTACAACAATTGAACGCTTAAACGTTTAAAAATTCAATATTCGATTGTTAGATTTGTTTAGAGTATATGTTTCGAAATTAAATAACATATTTTTTTCACCAAATTATATAAATCAATAATATATTAATCATTTCCATCGTGTATACGAATGAAGTTAAAGGATTTATAGCTTTTGCAAGAGTTCTTTAAAAATTAATATAGAATACAATATTGTAAATAGTTAATTTTCATTATACTATAGCAAAGTTCTCAAAAATGTTGTCATATGGAATGTTAGAAAGTGACGCATGCATGCTACAACGGGCGTGATATAGAGAGAGAAATAATCAGAATATGAACAATAGAGTTACGAAAGCACAACGTAGTCTAATTACATGTTACAACAATGCTTTTAAAATAGCGAATACATATTAGCGACGTACTTACCAGTTGCTATTTAGATAGAATATAATAGTACGTAGATTAAAATAAACATTTTCAAATATATTCCATGTATAATGTTTACGATTTATCATCTGTGGACATATAGTTGCTACTTAATTGATGTATAAATCGTTTTTCCAAGGTAATGTTGAAAATTCCGTCTAATGTTGTATGTAAAATGGAAATCGCATCCATACTAATTTCATTTTCACTATGATTTTATTTTGTACTTATAGTTTATAATATTTGAATTCGTCGACGCTGATTTTGTGGTACACAATGTCTTAAACTAATAATGTCTGAAACGTCATGCTTTGTATATATTTAGAGGAACATAAAATTCACACTTGTGACGTCAACAATACATTTAAGCCATTTTTGATTCAGGCATTATATAAAAAAAAAATCTCATTCATTACATATAATAATTGTCTGTGTATGTATACATACAGAGATAATGATTACTTTTCAAAATAATCTTGATATATGCGCTAAGGGCCCTTTATCTTGTGAGCTGTTTATGTATCTATATATAAACGATCCCTTATGTCTAACCCAAATATAGTTTAAGATATTGTGTATAACATAAAGGTCAATATTTTTTTTTAAATATTTTATTTGTGACAGATTTATTGTAAATGATCTCTTATTTACGAAATTTTATAATTCATATTTATTTGATTTAATATAAAAATCAATCTTGCTCTATGGCATCTAATTTAATTATTAAATTTATATTTTTGTAAATAAAATTGCATATTAAAAATATTTATGAATCGATCAATAGTATCGATATGGATTCCATATTGGTATTAAATTCGTCTTGATGGAGCCAACATTTGATCCAAATTTGGATCCAAGCAATTGGTCCAAAGTTGCTTACGAACACTTTACGGAGCGAACGGTTTTCCGAGAGTTGTTAAAAATAAAATGGTATTGAAAATGTGGACTTATGAAATTAAAATGTTGAGGTTATTCTGAAACTTGAACAATTGAATGAATAATAGTTCCAATCGATATTATCATTGATATACGATTTGTAATCGATTATAGGAACATTTTCATTCGCAAGTTTCTACAGAATAAATTTGTGTAGTGAAGAGTTAATGCTTTGATTTTTGTAAGTGAGAAATGTTTTTTTTTTTGTCGCGAACCTTTTGTAGCTTTATTATTTAAAGTTACTTTTAATGGTTTCGTATTTTTTTTTTGTCATCGGTTAACCTTTAATTGTGATACTTTGAAATTGTAGGCTTCATTGTTTAATTATTTTCTCGAATAAATATGTTTCAATATTAGATTATGCATAATATTATATTTAGATCAATTGTAATTATGGTTGTCTTATGCTTTGTACACTGTTACCTATATCAATATACAATATCATTAAAATTTGTGTATATTGGGCCGGTGTAGGCCATGTGATATTATTGTATTATAAGGTAGGGTTTAGGATCGAGTGTGCCTCGGAAGCTTAAAATCGTAATAAGGCTTAGTTGACACATCTTTTTTAAAATAAATAATATTTAAAATAGAAACTTTTTATAACTTTTTAATTTTTTCTTTAAATGTATGTAAATATTTGCAATGTATTATTACTATTATAAAGTTTCATAATCATTATTTAAATGCTCAGTTATAATGCCTACTAAGCCTCATATCAAATTTATTATAAATATTTCGGATGTATTTTTTACTTATAATAAAATTTGCTTCATTCTGTATTCTGTATTCTGCTGGACAGTGTCGTAATATATAATAAAACTTAGTAATTATACTTTTGAGGCACAGTTGAATAAATTGAACGAACTTTTAATTTTAATCTGTCGCAATATCTCAGTGTTGTTCATTTTGTTTTAGTAAATTTATTTATCTACATTTTTTTATTTTTAATATACTTAACACGTGAAATGAAATTATCCGTGTTAAAAATACCATGTTAATAAAAATAATTGATATGTATATTTCAAGTATAAAAATTCGATTTATTTTTATTGTTTATTTTACAGTAGTAAAAAGGATTAGTTGAAATTTTTTTAAGCGAATTGCTGCTAAGAATTACTCCTTTGCTGTTCATGGTTCGAAATTGTCAAGTTGAATTTTGGCGGTAAATCGTTTTTTTTTTTTAAGACTGATTTCGTATTTATTCCTTCAATTATTTATTAACATGGACTTAGGAATATAAATGAATTGTCTTAAATGTTTGTTTCGTGTGTACGCGCTTCTGAGTGACATTTGTTACTGTGATTCTTGTTGTTTACCATTGTGATTAGTAGTTTGTTGTCACGCGTAATGAGGTTCTTTTTAAGCTTTTTGATGTTAGATGATGTATCAGTTGCCTATGGATTATTATAAATTGTGATTTCTAAACCAAAAAATATGGTTAGGATGTGAATATTTCTGAAATAATGATCACTGTGTGTATTGTATGCGTTTATTATTTTTGAATTTCGAATAAATGTTTAATTATGAATTATCTATGCTCTCTTTACAAAGCTTTTAATATTTTTATTTCAGAAATATTTCATTCGATGTTTACCATCGTTACTTATACTATTTTGTTATCAAATTTTACCTGATTAATATTTGGAAAATGATATTGGTTATGCTGAATTAATTGTTTATTTCTGTAATTATTGGTTTTTATATTCGCTGGTAATGTCTTTGCATGTCCAAATCATATGCTAAAGTATTATTAAGAACAATAATAATGTTAATATATAATTATACTCGTAGATGCAGGTGTTTTGAATTATGCATACAAATAATTTCGCAATAGTTGAATACTTTGTATAATACAATTAGATGTTTACCAATGTATATTCCGAGACGTTTTCAGAATAGAATTTGAATTAAATAATCAAATAACCTTAGTAATTGTTTTATTTAAATCTAAAACCTATAAATAAATAAATCTAATTGTTGTTGTTGAATCTCTCTTTTCTCTTTTTAATTTTGTAAACAATTTCTCAATAGGAACAATTGAGCAGCGATGGTACTTTATCAGGAATATTCACGCAAATACTGACGACATTCATTCACAGTTAACTTAATCAGTTTAATATTCGAGTAGGTTTATCTTCTCTGATGAGCATTTATTTTAAAAATAGATATGCAGCTGCAAATATTAAGTGTAGCGGAGTATTATCAACAACAGCCTGTAAATTCCCACTGCTGGGCTAAAGGCCTCCTCTCCTTTTAAGGAGAAGGTTTGGAACATATTTCACCACGCTGTTCCAATGCGGGTTGGTGGAATACACATTAGGCAAAATTTTTATGAAATTTGTCACATGCAGGTTTCCTCACGTTGTTTTCCTTTACCGCTGAGCACGAGATAAATTATAAAGACAAATTAAGTACATGAATCAACGGTGCTTGCCTGAGTTTGAACCCGCAATCATCGGTTAAGATGCACGCGTTCTAACCACTGGGTCATCTCTGCTCTCGCGGAGTATTATGTGTAAATATAAACGAGTACCCGACTTTCAGTAAGAGTGGTAAGGTACCGAGTACTGACGTTTATTTTATGTAATAAATGCATATCATATCCTATAAATGCCAAATGCTTACCATACTGCAAAGATACACACATACATGCATACTATAATTTTCTGTTTTTGTTTTTATTCTTATACGACTTCCTTGAAAACATGTAAATTGATTAGTAATAGACGATTTTATTAAAACGTAAAAAAGCTATTCGTTTCATTAAAAATATTTATATTATAACAAATATAATATTTAATACCTGTTAAGACTGCTTGTCTGCAACTAAAATCTGTGCATTTTTTAGTCTTAAACTTTTAAATAATCGAATTAGTCTTTATTTTATTATTAATTTACCCTCTGAAGTGGGGTGTGGCCGTATTTTCCGTAGGTATCGCGTGTTAATATTCGCTTCGTTAATTAATATTCATATTAACAGCTTACACTGAATATATTATATATACAGCTTAAACAGTAAATAATAATAAGAACCAGTAAGGTATTTCATAATAATTTAAGATCAAACAAACATATACTAAAATCACATTTAAATCACTCTGAAATAAAATAAGTAACATCGAAAGGAAAACTTAACATCGTTTTAGATATTTTTCTTTTATTTATGGAACAAAGTGTAAAATTGAAAAGATTCTAAGATGACATACAAACAAGTTAATTTCCATACTTGTATAGGTAACTTATGAAATGACAATCAAGAATAAAACATGTTTTGTAAACAAGTCAGTAACTATTTTTATATTTATATACGGAATAAAAGTTACGAAATCTTTATGGTGAAAAAAATTGTTATCGAGTATTTTTTGTATAATAATAATAAACATTTGGTTAACGTGTTAAATGTAAACGTTGGAAGTATGAGTTTATTATATATGCAGTATTTGGGCTGGTCCAGATTTGAACTTTGGCTGAGATATATATCAAATCATATCAAAATAAACTTTATTCAAGTAGTAGGCTTTTACAAGCACTTTTGAATCGTCATTTTACAACCAAGTGAAGCTACCACCCGGTTCGGAAAGTAAATCAAATCAATGCTCTTATCACTCTATTCCCAAATTGGTTCAAACAAAGATAACAAAAAAGGAACAATTCTGATAGCATTTATACACAAACATTAATATTCATCCAATACGTTTCCTTTGACTGGAATCATAATTATAAAGTAAAAAGTTTTCTTATAAAGTTTTTGCGTCTTATTAATTTATCAATAGGTCAAAATAGTTCTGTTTTGTATTTATCTCGAACATTGGCAACCTGTTATCGTCATGTTATCGTAATAAACAAGCAGGCTAATTAACATACCTGCAGATTTACCAGTTAGGCTTAAATAAACATCTCGCTTTTATAAGTGTCGCATATCTGGTGCCACACGTTTCATCATTTCGTTCGAAATATGGAAGAATTAAAGGTGAGATTTCTTTTATCAGTTATTAGTCCTAGTTAAAAAATTATAGTTCAGGGTCTTAAAGAGTTACTCATTTAAATAGAGTTGTAGAGGTTTTAAGTTATTTTTCATTTATAATGTCGTAGGTATCAATCTAATATTACAACGTACAAAGTAAAAGTTCTAGATTTTTTTAAATAATAATGGGTTTAAATTGTTCACAGAGAATTATAGGAATTTTTCAAAAGTCGCTTTTGAGATTACATACAAGAACTACTTATATACCTAAATATATGTATGTTTATTAAATAGGGATTGTTTAGTTATGATTGATACATTTTCAGAAAGGCTTTTATTTCATATTATAATTTTAATAGTAATACGTTGACAAATCTGAGAATATAATTAAGTATATTGTTTCCACTACTGTAAGAGGGCACGAAACTTTATTGTTTTGATTAAGTGGACATACCTCACATACCTACATGAAATGTATCGTATCCCAAAACATATACAAATTAAATACGTAGCATATAGATTTATTATAAAAATATATTCCGTCAATAGATTGTTTAGCAAAATATTTCAAGTGAATTCGAAAGAAAAATGCACGTTTAATGTTATTGTGTACGTAACGTATTATGGTATTTTGGTAAAATTTTAGTATCTTTCCGGCTTTGGTTCGGAATTCTTGAGTGAGGATCCGAGAAGGCCTGGTGCCTTGCCTGCGGGTCAGAACAGTCCACAACAATGTCCGTACGGGTTGTACGCGGAACAGCTATCCGGCAGCGCTTTTACAGCTCCCAGACATGATAATAAACGGTCCTGGTTATATAGGTGAGTAAACTTATTCTTATTTAACAGTAAAAAATAATTTTATTTTAAAAAAAATTGTACGTGCATTACTTTGCAACGGTTATATTATTTCCAGAATCCGCCCTTCAGTGATTCACAAACCGTTCAAACGAAGTGACATCGCTAAATATATGACACACAAATGGGATGATGTCGGGCAAGACCCGAATCAGGTAAGTTTTAACTATCAACACGATCGATATTTTATTAGACGATTTAATTGCTATATTTGTATTTAGAGTCGCTGGCTCCCCTTTGACATACCATCAGCGGAACAAGATTTCGTGGCCGGCCTGCACACGGTGTGCGGCGCGGGCGATCCTCGCTCCAGACACGGCATCGCCATCCACGTGTTCTTGTGCAACACTTCGATGGACAAAAGCGCATTTTACAGCAGCGATGGAGACTTACTCATTGGTAACTATTAGAAGACGATAAATAAAATTTCTCTTATGTGTGGTAAGGTGTGAAAAGTCTGACAAATTCGTTTATTTTATCTCATCTAGTGCCGCAACAAGGAATCTTACATATAACTACGGAATTCGGAAAAATGGTTGTGTCTCCAAACGAAATCGCTGTGATACAACTTGGAATGCGATTTGCTGTTGCGGTTGATGGACCGTCTAGGTAAGAATGAAATTCAAACAAAACAATAGCTAATAATGTTAAAATTACCAATTTTCTATAATGTCATTACAGAGGATATATTCTGGAGGTATTCGACGGGCACTTCAAGCTACCTGATCTGGGACCGATAGGTGCTAATGGTCTGGCAAACCCGCGAGACTTCCTCACACCTGTTGCTCATTACGAAGATAAGGATGTACCCGGTACATTTTTATGTTTGAATAAACTTTCTTGCGGCAATAGAATATTCACGAATTAAACTCAAATCAAAATTAAAGAACGATAAAAGTTGCATGATCAATGATGAATGAATCATTCAAACATTTCCTTGATAAACGTATCATATAAATTATTTTCGAATTTGAAGTATTTGTGTGCTATTTTTCAAGGTTTTAAAATCCTGAACAAGTACCAGGGTGCCATATTCGAGGCGGAACAGAATCATTCGCCTTTTGACGTAGTGGCATGGCACGGGAATTACGTGCCCTACAAGTACGACCTCAGCAAGTTTATGGTTATCAACTCAGTTTCATTCGATCATTGTGTAAGTGTTATTATATTTGTAACAAAAATTTAGAAACCGTAAGTTAAGTAAGAGGAGTATCTATATGTATATTTAATAAATCGTCTGATTATAATCGTACATGTAATATTGCCCAACATTTTGAAATATGTCTTTTTTTATATTGTAAATATTTTTTTATTATCAAACTTGGTAGAATAATATACTTATTCAATATCTATTGAGATCTTTGAAGAAAGCAATTGTTTTTTGTATATCAGGATCCGTCAATATTCACCGTATTGACATGCCCTTCAACAAAGCCAGGAGTGGCGATCGCTGACTTCGTTATCTTTCCACCGCGCTGGTCTGTGCAGGAAAATACCTTTAGACCTCCTTATTATCATCGTAAGTATATTTTTATTTAAATTAATGTTATTAAGAAAATTATTAAACCTAAAAAAAGTATTTATGTCAAGCATAAGTTAATTAAATTATTATTTACATTATTTAATTCGAATCCATACTTTCTGATCAAGTGATATATTGACTTATTGAGGCGTGTTTTAACGCTTGGTATGAGAAATAGTTTAACAATATAAAATTGCTACTCATACATAGCATTGTTGTGTTGATTACTTGCCCTAAAATAAAACTGATGATTGTGTGAAAGTTCCGTATCAAATGTGATTTAGTTTAAATTTGAAAAACAAAAGAAAAGTTAACTTCTTATAATAATAGGATACCTATTAGGTATGTTGGAAAGATATGTATTTATACTTACTAAATGTCTGATTTTTATAAAACATAATTAGTGTGTTGTCGTCATTATATTATTAATTCGAGAAAATGAAATTAAACAAATTTACTTTTAAAAATATGTATTTAGTAAATATATAAATGATTCAAGAAAATATAATATTTTTGCATTTTTATAGGTAATTGCATGAGTGAATTCATGGGTCTAATCCTGGGGTCATACGAGGCCAAGGAGGGAGGTTTCCTGCCTGGCGGCGCGTCACTGCACTCCATGATGACGCCACACGGACCAGACACTACGTGTTTCGAAACTGCTTCTAAAGCGGAATTAGTCCCACAAAAAATCGCTGTTGGCACTCAGGTTATATATTAATTAAATATAGCCAATTATATTTACGAACGAAGTTTTGAAGTGAAAATTCTTAAGCGGCTTTTAGATAATCAATTGGTGGACGACTAATGACAGTAACACGTTAAGGTCGAGCATTTGTTTACATGAGAGAGAAGAAAGATATGACATATACAAAGAGAGATTGAGAGACAGCTATGTTTTGTTAAAATTTTTCACTTTTCTCGGGAGTTATATTAATTATACAGTTATATAATTATATATTAATTTAAAATCAAATTTCAGGCATTTATGTTTGAATCTTCACTGAGTATGGCTATCACTAAATGGGGCCTCGAAACCTGCCAAAAACTCGACGCGAAGTACTACGAATGCTGGCAAGAACTACCCAAGCTATTCTCTGACAAAATAAATGTTCAATGTTAATATATTTTTTTAAATATATATAAATAAAGTTTATATACAACTCAAACTAGTGTGTGTTTTTAATATCTGTAGCGTGAAAAACGTTGACAATAAAACTAATATCACTGGTGATGTTGCTGTACCACTGTTGTATCGCAATGACTTAGTGGCGTATTCCTGTAAGAGACCGCACTCCACTTTCCTTTTCAAGATCGAAGTGTCCCTGGAAACGCGAATCATAAAACAACTCATCCCTGGCGTCACACTTATAGAAGGCCCTTTGACTTGCAGCGCGTCGACCACCGTAGTGTTCTGAATGAATACCGTCGAATTTCCATCCGTCGTCACGTTTTGGACAACGGTTAGAGTTTTAGTAACATTAGTGCTCATCTTCTGCTCGCGTTCAGCGTCCCATATAAAACTGGACATAAGTTTACAATCTATACGGGTTTCTTCATATTCCCCATTCGTTTTATGAATACTCAGCTTGCATATCTCGCCTGGTCTTCTCGTATACTCCCCGTTGTGATAGTGGTCATGTTGGTTAGCGGACATTCTGCCCAAATTGTACAAAGCCAAACCGGTTAATAGGTTATCAAATCTACTACCCGAGTTTCTGTACTCGTAAACATATACAGGAGGATGTCCGTGGAACACGGGATGTTGCACCGATCCATAGCTTATCTGCTGCGGTGGATAATAGTGGTAATGATTCACCTGTGCTGCGTGTCGCGTACCGTATGAGGAATGACTGTTCCCAGAGAGACCCGGCGTGTGGGGGTAGCCGTGGGTTTGAGTACCACGAGGGTAAGATTGTGGAGCGTGAGGGTAAGTATGAACATATGAATTGCCAGACAGTCCGTTGGATGCAGGGTAATGACTTCCGATTGATCTGCCACCATAACCTCCACCTCTTTTCGCCCATAGAGAGGATGTTAGACAGAAAAATAAAAGTAAAAAATAATAAGGCGACATTTCGCGAAAGCTATCGACTTGGAACTGCACTCGTGCGTGTACGAAGCGATGTTCCACTCCCAGTAGTCGGGCAATCACATTAGGCGTGACGCAGGCGGGCGGTGTTTAGCGACAGCAAACACGAGGGTGGAATATCCCTCACGGAATTGGATCACTTGAAAATGTTTACGCAAATAAGTCTCGTCAATTAACCTTAATAGCTTTCGTGGGTCAATGAAACGGCATTTTGAATTGAGATAGTTTTTATTCGTAATAATTAGCGGAGCTTAAAATTACAATCCATTACTGCGTAAACATAAATACAATCGGTCAGTCGTGTATTCGGTCTCTGACTTATTCTTGTGACTTAATTGATAATAAATTAGAATGGAATCGACCTCCAAGGGCCGGCGAAAGGATTTTAGAATAACTTAAGATTATTTTATAGTTAAAACTTTGCAAAACTTAAGGTCGCCGGAAGACGACATTTTTTTTTTATTAAAAATAGAAACTTATTTGAATATCTTATTTTTAATTTAACTCTTAGCAATGTTTGATTACTATGCCATGTTCACTTTAGAGATGAAATTTGTAATAAAATGTCAAAGGCCAAACCAACTCTTTCACACTTAAAATAACTTTTAATTCGGATATTTTTTTGACAAAAATAACATATAACATTCATAATGAAGTACATTATTTCAATTAATTCAATAATTAAAATATAATGGAAATATTATTGTTAACGGAATTAAATTGTATGCAGGGATTTCAGTATTTACAAAATCTATATTTATTAGTGTATAGGTAGAATCATTATAACATATATTATTAAGTAAAATAATAATGTATTAATATAATTATAAGTATTTTTATTACTGTATGTAAAAGAAATTACATTCCCTTTACGATTATGTATCAAAAACATGATCATTACTGTTAATTTTTTTTTATTACTAGTTTACATACATCCTATAAATCAACGATATTAATTTTTGACAAGCCAGATGACTATAAATATCAATAATTATGTCAATTTTTTTTTAAACTAATCCATACATAATTTTTGCACTAGAAACATTGTTTATATTGAATACATCGTTATTCCATGGGATTATGTGTAAACACAGTAGAAAGAATTAGGCCCAAGACGAATGTTGTTCTCGTAATTATTATAAAATTTCATATTGAAAGTGAACAGGACATAGAATTATTTATAACCTCACTCAATCTGAGTTAGGATGTTTTGTAAATGCCTTTGTCAATGTTTCGTATGCACATTTATTATATAACAAAAATATGTTGTTTCCCTTAAAACAAATCTATCATCAGATTTATCCAAGAGATTCTTGCATTTTGAAAATATTCAACATTGGCCCCTAAATAGCACTTTACGCCAACACTAGGAAGATCGCTAATATTTTTTGAATAGTATATCTATACATAAAAAATGTTACTTCTATATAAGTAAAAATGATTATATGGTTACTTCAAATCGTTCCTATTGTTATATTGCTTATATACTAGTTATAATGTTAGTTTAATTGCATATATATCAAGTCAGTCTATTAATAGCGAAGTTCCTATTGCTGGGGTAAAAATCCACGCACAACCTCCGGCCCTCATGTAAAATAATTGAATACAATTTGATTATGTTATTGAATTTGAAATTTGATACATTTAAATAACAGAAAAGGCTCCAAACAACATTTTTGTATAAATTTTGATCACATTCAGATTGAGCCACTAAACCGTAACTTTTGCATACAATTCTGGCATTTTTTTCTCTTGATAATTTAACATTGACATCATGAATAGTAACGATGGAGCAGATCTATCATATCATACTTTCAAAATCTTTATTCAAATACTGTATTAAAATAACACAAATTAAACCTTATTTGCATAACATAAGAGTCAATACTTAAATGTTAATTTTTATTTTAAAAGTTGTTCTAAAACACCCTTAAATGAATGATTTTAAAACGCACAATAGAAGATCTGTTCCACGTACAGTTGTAGACGAGCGTGAGTGCGGGGCGAAGGCCGGGGCTTACCCGTGGTTGACGTTGACGCCCGACTCAAGCTCCGAGGCCGGCGTCTCTGGCTCCTCGTCGTTGTAAATGTTCTCGGCCATCTGCCACACCTGTAAGGAATGACTCGGTTAATACGCTAGTTTTAGGCCATCAAGAATAATATAAGAAATACTAGTGTGTTTATTATGCTTTGTAAAGGCAAAAAAGATTTTTTAAGACGAACATGTTTATCCTACCTACCTACCTACTTTGTATCTTTAATTTTATAGGATAATAGAACGATATGTGACTTGATTACCGAGCATTGTAACGAATAATTTGAATTTAATAATTTATGAAAACAGCCAAATTGCCGCAGTGTTCGATATTTTCATTATAATGGAGAACTGAAGGAGAAATTCAAGAACATTGTAAACAAAGTTTTACGTAAAGCCCGTTAAATTGTTTATAAGAATTAAGGCAGACGGCATAATTTCAACAGACACCATAATTGACACCACCGATTTACAGACCTGCATGATGTTGTCCTCGGAGACGGAGCAGATGACCCAGGGCTCGTTGGGGTTCCAGGAGAAGTCTGAGATCTTGGCAGTGTGTCCGCCATGTATAAATAGCAGCTCTGGAGGGCCGTCCTCGGCGTCCTCTGCCGTCTGTTCCTCGCCTATCTTGGACAGGTCCCACACATGCAGTCTGAAATCGAGGCTTAGTCTTTAGTCACTGCCTACACATTACTTACTCACAATTCACAAAATTATTTCTGGGTACATGTTGAAGCATTTTCGAAGACTGATACAGGAAACAAATTTCCAGTAAAGTAAAGTAAAGTAACAGCCTGTAAATTTCCCACTGCTGAGATAAGGCCTCCTCTTCCATTAAGGAGAGAGATTGGAACATATTCCACCACGCTGTTCCAATGCGGGTTGGTGGAATGCACATGTGACAGAATTTCGATGATATTAGACACATGCAGGTTTCCTCACGATGTTTTCCTTCACCGCCGAGCACGAGATGAATTATAAACACAATTAAGCACATATATATAGTGGTGCTTGCCTGGGTTTGAACCCGCAACCATCGGTTAAGATGCACGCGTTCTAACCACTGGGCCATCTCAGCTCTTTTCCAGTACACTTTCAAAAATTGTATGAACGAGAAACAAACAATCACAAACCCGCCTTTTATTCGTTATGTCGAAGTAAAGTCGAAAGAAAGAAGCGATAAGAAATTATTATTTTTAAGAATGTGTTCACACGCATATAAAGTAATAAAAATATTATAATGTTTACTGGTGATGCTTCACTTAATTGTAAAATGACGATTCAAAAGTGCTTGTAAAAGTTTGTTTTGATTTGATTTGAATGACACATACCTTCTATCAGTACCGCTGCTTGCAAGGATTGTTTCATTATGCGGTGACCACTGCACTTGGAAGATTTCATCCTTGTGTGATTCGAATGAGTGTAGTTTGAGTTTCAAATTACGTAAGTCCCATAGAGCGACCTAATTAAATATTAAAATTTCATTAGTAAAGTGGACAAAAGTGTCCTCAGATACAAAATTAATTAATAATTGAATGTGTAAACATAAAATAAATACTCGACGTTTTACTAAGACTTACAGTTTTATCAGCGCTGCCAGTCGCCAGGATAAATTCTGAATAAGGGTTGAAGCTGAGACAGTTGACTTCTGCCGTGTGTGCGTCAACCGTGTGTGACGGCTTAGAGGTATTGTTACATCTGGAAACCATAATTCTCGGTCACAAACTGAACACACACAGGTGTGAATACAATAGGCTATTTGACTGGATTTTAAAGCCCCATTTTATTTTATTTAGTAGAAGTTAAGGAAACCAGTAAAAGTTGTGTTTTTTATTTCAAGTACATATTTGCCGAAAAATATCATATTAAAAATTCCATATATAAATAGCGCGCAAAAATGCTACTTGGACAATATGGCGCTGCAATGGGTTCGGTGACGTCACTTTCTTGTATTTTAATCTGTGGTACATATAGGAGAAAAGCAAAGTTTACAAGAAAGTGACTTCATCATAAGCCCGGCCAATCAGTGTTTGTTGAGTGTGAGTGTTTTGTGTCATGTGACAAACGTTTGAAAATTTACATTTTTATTTATGGATTTCTGAATAAGTTAAGTATTATTTTCAACTATCGTTGGTAAATAACCATTTTTAAACTCATAATATACACTGATTGCAATAATTCACAATTTATTTTTCGTTTTATCAAATAGCCTATTGTAATTGATTGGATAAATTTAAAATAGTCATTAGCAAAAGATTACAGTAAAAATTAGGACTTAAAAATAAAAACTAAACTTTTTAGTAACTATAGGTATTTTTACAATTATTATTATTTATCACACATGTAATCTGAATTTAAGTATACCTATCAATAGTCAAATGGCCAATTTTCTGCAAAGGAAACTAGTTAAGTAGAAAGACAAATGATCACCTAGTATCCCAAATCATAAGCTTCTGGTCGTCAGCCACTGAGCCGAAGAGTGACTCGTGTAACAGGTGCCAGGCCACGTCCTCCACCACTGCGGTGTGGCCAGTGAACACAGACTTGGCCTCGATCACGCGCCCCTCCTTGGGCGTCGCGTTGATGTCCCACAGGCAGATCGTGTGGTCATCACTGCAACACACACACACTTGCATCACACACACACTCGCATCACTCAATACACTTTAGCAGTAGCAAGTATCGAGTAGATCTAGCAAATCATAAGCATTAGCCTTTTTTATACATTAAGAACCATTGAAAACAATGAGTATTTAATTGAAATATGCATATTCATTTTACATCTCGCTATCATTACATTCATGACTTATATGTGTATATTTGTTATGTATTTAAGGATAATCAATGATAATATGAAAAGATTTTTCTTACCTGGCTGAAAGTAGATAGCCATTGAGGTTAGGGTTCCAGGATAGCCCATAGCCCTCTTTTTGGTGACCACGCAATCTATACAATTAAAATAACAAATACAGTTAACATAACAAATAAATAAAAAATACATTCAAAATTTTTTTTAATTTTAAAAAAGGTCTTTATAACTATTTACCACAGATATATTATCATTTTGAAAGGAATTTAACAAACACTAAAAGATTAAAATTAAACTAGAAAAGAAAAATTGATCGAAACAAAAAATATTTTTTTATATATTTAAAACAACCAACTAAAACATTGAATATTGAGATTATACATTGATTTAAAAATACAGGAACAAATACTTGAAAACTGTCCATGATGACTGACAATATTTGAAAAATTGCAGATTCCTAACAAATGCTTCTTATGTTATTCCACCTTGTTTCTTATAAGGATTGAAAAAGCTTGTAATAGCCCATTTACATAAAAAAAGCAATTTAGAAACTTTAAAAAACACTATTATTTGTAATGACTATTTAATAATGATCTTTACATGGTGTTTATCAATCAGTAAATTATCAGCTTATACTGCTTGTCTCCACTGATGCTTAATTTTTTTTTTTATTACAATACACAAATAACAGCTCAATTTTTAATCAAATTAACTTCATTTGTGCTTAATAGGATTCAAAGCTGTGCAATATTTAAATAAGTTTTACATATAAAAGCACTAAACCATCTCAGCTGTTACTAATTATGGAACATAGCAGCCAATTTTAACACTCCATTTAATTAACAAACAATCAATTTTAACACTTGCGCTATTTTAACAAATACATTGTATATTTTCATGTATAGTTAAGTTAGAGTTGTGTATCAAATATCCATCCTGTATTATTAAAATTTCATTACATAAAATATTCTTACAAAAAATTTATTACCTAAGATCAGGATGGCATTCTCCAGAAGGTTCTGGTTTTGAAGGATGCTTGGTGTAATCAAACACTAACACATCAGAGGATGGAGTTTTTGTTGCAATGACGCAAGGATTCTGTGGCATATAGCGAGCTCTATTCACTTCACCCTCATGGTTTATTTTTATTTCTATATCTATTTTACCCGATACAGATCCAAAACCACCAAATTCTAGAGAACAAAAACAAAGCTGTATTACATACATGTATAACAAATAATAAATTTAGATACTTTCAACTAGTTACTCTGTAAGAAGACTATTTAAAATTTAATAGTTTTAGCTTACTATATTGTATTAGCTTTAAATGAAATATCAAAAAAATAATTATTATTAGACAGAATTTATCAAACTTTAAAATTTCATCTTAGTGCACTTACCACCCTTATCATTGTCATAATGACTGGCATCAAACTGTGCATCTTCATTAGGTAGCTGGACACTTGCAATCAGGAGATGGTTTTGTTCATCCGATGTGTGCGTACCCAGAATTAGCCTGTAAGCGAAAATCATAAATATGGTAATACCCATTAAACGAAATCGTTTGTCAGAACTTGTATGGATAACAAAGAAAGTTACTTCAAAATTTTATAACTGTCGAGAATACAGGAGTTTGAAATACCTGTGAACGGAATAATCTTTTCCTTCAGGTCTAGTAACATCTGGAAGCCACTGTGCAGTAAGAGAGGGCCACTCCAGAGCGTGTGTCATGACCAGGTCATACAAGAACGGTGTGTTCTTCTTCCATATTTTATATTCTTCGTTAATAACCCTTTCCTCCACAGCATCGTCGAACGTTTCTATAAGTAAAAAACCCCTGAATATTTTCTAATAAATAGGATACATCACTTTTGATAACCAAAAAATGATAAACGGCCTGTCAAGAATATGTAAGATTATAGTATTTAAATGTTTAAGATTCTCGAATAGTTTGAAATATTATTACCTCCATCACCTTTATCACCCATTTTATCGTTATTTACGAACTTTCGTTCGCAATTATAAGATGTTTTATCACAAAAACCAACCGGCCCCGTAAAGGCGCCAAACAACAATCCTTTTCTAGCGTTATCAATGTTGCCCACTACGAAAAGTCAAAATATAGTAGCGGCAGATACGATTCTCTCTATTTACTAATATTAATCATTACACTAACTACACTGTAAGATTAATTTTGGTAGAATTTAAAACTTTTCTAAATAAATAAAAGGATTGTAGATAATTTCCATTGCTTCAAAAGTTCATAAGTGATTAAATTGGAATATTTTTTAACATCGTCGGACATATTTTTGACTTAGAATAAGTTGTAGTGGATTTTATTAAAAATTAGTAAGATTCTAATTTTGATATCTGATGAGTATGTAATAGACATAAATTTTATAATACACATAAAGTGTATGACAGGCATAGACGGATTATGGCGTCATGATTTTATTTTTTTATTTTCTATTATGCTATTTTATTTACCATTTCTTATAATTTCAAATGTTATTTATAACTATTCCCAAAAAATCTTACTTAATATAAATTCTATTTGAATGTAAGCAATATTTAAAGGATATAAATTATATTTCAAACAGTATCCACATTGAGATTAGTGGTTAAATAATAATAAATAAACTTAAAATATTTGTGAATAAATCATTTTGCATTGTACAATGATTTATTTAACATTCAGGTTTGTCAGTACTTTACATAGCGAGAAAATATTTAACAATTTTTTGTACATCATTACATTTATTATACATAGCAACGCTGTTGAAAATAATTCATTATCATAATATGTATTAATTAATATCAATTTATAAGCGTAACACCTCCAATGTTGAATTGAATAATGACAAGCTATGGCAGTGGGTAACACTACTAGACATTTTGTCAAAGTGCCAATATGGCTGAAGCAGCATTAGCACGTCGTGAAGCACGAAGAAGAAAAATATTAGAGAATTCTCATAACAGACTTCAACTTATATCGGGAAAAAATGACAATGAAATTTGTAAAGGTATTTATTTGTATTTATTTTGCTAATTTTGTTTTATATCTTAAATTGCAAACATTATTACTTTACAGAATCTTCGATCAAAGCACCAATACCTGAACCGATCCTTGAGAACTCGATTTTTCAAGAAAGCAGCAGTTCCAACAAGTGTGCTCTTAATAATGGCGTAATAACTACTGGAGACCCATTCGGTTTTGTGTCAACGAATCACGACAATTTTGTAATAGGTGATGGAGATGTCACCATTCCAAGTCATGACATAGCAGCTTTTTTACCCGCGACAACTGAACCAACGCCACAGTCTCCACCGTTAATGGAAAAATTAGTTAGCTACAAATACGACGTAGTACTAATATCGTTATTAATTCAATTGTTTTATAGTTTTTCGTTGATAACATTTGATAATACATACTTCTTTCTTCCCATAGTTTTATATGTCACAACTAAATTATTATGGTTCCCAAAGCCACAAAGTTCTAATTTTGCCAATGCCCTTTTACTTTTAAATGGTATGTCAGCCAGTAGAGTACAGAGAATTATGTCTGTAACACAATGGATAAGTGCATTCTCTCAGGATGTGTGTGTATATTTATTCACAATTATATGTGTACAGTCCCTTTGTGAGAGTGTGAGAAGCAATATGTAGGATTTAATTTTTACTGTTTAACCACAAATTCAGAGCATTTGACGACTGAACAGTTTCTATTTAAGCAAGCTAAGGTTACTGGGAATGTATCATAGTTTGATTGCTTGTGCCTTTATATATAAGTGAGATGTGACAAGTGTGCGTTTTAGTCACATATTGCCATTATAGTTTTAAATTTGTAAGTTTGTACATAGTGAAATAGAAAATTTTTGTATTATCAAATAGTAGTTATATTGTGTGCACTTGGTATTTTCGGGGGTGTGTAATTTGTATTTCTTTTCATTTATTTATTCTGATATTATGTCAATGAGTACTGTGATGATCATGTTTTTCTATGGGGAATATTCATTCTATGATAAAAATATTAGTAATATTACATTTTTCCACTGATTGCATTTAATATCAAATATATTTGTCTATTTTTGTATTTTTTCTATACTTATGATGAAATTCATGTAAATTTTTAAGCATCTCACCTTGTTTTTTCAATGAAAATTGTATAAAAAAATCTTTAAATATAACCTCATATAATTAATACATTAATGATAATAGTAAAGTAATTATTATGTTCTTTTTAGTTTTACTGTATAATTTGTATGTGTACAAATTTTATTAGCATTCTTGTAATACATTTTCTTCCAAGTTTTATTGTAAATGTTAATTAAAAATGACAGCTTATACTGCATTTAAAGGATACTTAAAACTCGATGTGTATCATGGCAGTTTGTGACTGAAAAGAGAATTTGTAATCTTCAATTGGCAATATTTAAACTTATGGCTTATTTGCTCAACATAACTTATTCTAGGCACTTGTTATGTATATTGCATGTATGATATGACATTTATAACGTTATGGGTTCTTGCAGAAATTTATAATCAAAGTACAACAGACACTTAAGCTGGCATCAAACCAAAGACTTAGAAAGTTAATGAATAATTCACATATAATAATTTATGTATTCTATTTATTCATGTATATTTGCTTTGTCATGCTTTTATTTTTGATGCTGATACAGTTTATTAATTTAATACAAATTATACCAGCTTAATGCCTGTTGTTGTAAATAGACAATGAAATATAAATAAAATATTTATTTTAATTATATTTTGTAACAAACTTTTGAAATAAAAAATTGCTCTAACAATGTTTTTCTTGCATTTCATTCCGTTTTCCGTCAGTGTGCTGAAAAGTAATTTTAAATGTTAATAAAAATATAATAGTAGATAATTGCTTTTAAATTTAAGCATATAAAAAATAATAATTGGCAAGGTTAAAAGAACATTTTGCAAATAATCAAAAGTAGTATATTGATATAATGTCAATTGAGTATTTAAATCAGGGTAAATTTAATTTATAAAAACAGCGTGGTTTAATAAAGTGGTATAACTTCATTGGAAAATTATTCAAGTGCTTCTGCGTCTATCGTCGATAATTTAGTCGGAACAGTTTACATGACAATATATTTTTTTAACATAAGTTATTTTTCTCAGGATTGACAAGCAAATATTTCAATAAATTCAATATAATACTTTTATTAACAAAACTACTCACCATTAGCTTGAAACATGTTAGGCACGAGAAACTACGTCCATAGAATTAAAATTCAAACCATTATTGAAATTGCTTTTCAATAACGCTAAGAATTATCTATAATCGAAATTAATAAATTTGCAGGGGCATTTGTGCATATATATAACACACAAAGTAGGCGTACTTTTACTAAGTAATAGTTCAAAAATCTTTAGTAATTTTCTGAAATTATTGTTAAACTGATTATTATCTATATTCAAGCTATTTCATACTTCCTTCTAGAATTTAAGTTTAACTGTTTTATGACAACATAAATAATAAGTGATTGCTAATAAGGTGACAAAATCAAAACAAAATAAAATAAATGCATAAATCTTTATGAAGTTCTTATATTATTTTTTAAGAAATGAATTTATACATTACTAATTCTTTAAGTAAATGATGTCGACACTACAGCAAACTAAATGTAACTAAAAACTAAAATTTGAAAAAGCTTTTAATACTAGTCATGATCGTCTTACTCTTTATCTCTTCAGTTTTTGAGGTATTCTCTGATTGATTTAAACTATTTTGAACAGTTTTCTTATCACCCGTGCTCTGATGTACTTTTCCTAATGTTTTTATATTATTTTTAATATCGCTATTTTCTTCTGAATCATCAGATTTCAGAGGAACATTAGAAGGTGTAGATGAAGGTTTTATTGTACCTACAGTATTTGGTACACTAGACATATTTTCTTTATCATGAAATTTTTTTTGTAAAGAATTAACTGATACATCAGAGCACCCGAGTTCCTATTGTGAATCTTTCGCAGATTTCGTTTTCTTCTGCCGTATAGGTTTCTGTCTAATAAGGTCTGAACGACCTAATGATAACATTTTCAATTCCCAAGCTTCTAAATCTTTCCTGTAAATAAAACATATGTAAAAATTCAGAGAGTTGTTTCTAGTATAAATAGTATATTATTTGTGGGCTATTTTCAAAGGTAGTATACAAGCCTATTTTTGACAATTTACTATATACGTACTACTACTTTTGATTTGATCAGCTTTTCTCTAATTACATTTAATATCAAATTTATACTTTGACATTATGTTGAAAATACCTGTGACTTTAAACACTAGCAAACCTCTGAGAAACTGTCAAAATATTAACATTGGTATGTAGTGTTGCATGTTAGGGACAGAGTTAAACTACACATGCTAAAAATGATCATATCGGAACCAAAACTGAAAATAAAGTTAGGAATAACATACAGATTGAGATGAAGAGCAGGACAGGTTACCTTATTAGGTTTAGCACAAAGGAATGGGGTACTGGATGGTAATTAACTGACATCAATAAGAAACAATAAATGCAAAAAAAGATGACAAAAAACATGATATTTCTCTATTTCCTATTAATAAAGGTTATTTTACTTTTATTTTGTTTAAGTTATTACTTACTTATACTTTGTCATAAGACTTTGAGCCTGTTTTTCGAATGCCACTCGTTCACTCTCGGGTAATTTCAACCAGGCCGTTCTCAACTTCTCTTGGTATTCTTTCATATCACTACCCTTGAATGTGTCTTGTCTTGATTGGGCAAATAGGAAGTAGGAAGACATAGGTTTCTTTGGCCGGCCCATTTCTTTATATTCCTTTAAAAAACATCAGAACACATCAGTTTTGGTTATGCATATGGAGCTCCATAAAATCCTGGATTTATGTAATATGAATAGAATATAATAAATCTAATTGACTTTAAATTTAAATGGGTATAGCTACATAAAAAGCATAGGTCTAGTGATTAAATCACATGAATATTAATCATAAATTGCAAGTTAAAGCCTTGGTAAAAACCATAGAGTTACTATTTGCTGTATTAGTGGTTTATAATTCATCTAATACTTGGGAATTAAATAAAACGTGGTAAGGAATTACATGTGCCACATAAAATGTACATTTTTATTAACCAATCTTTCAAAGAACCAAACAGCAGTGTGTCTTTTAAAGTCTCTATCATCATTTATTTTAAAAATTGTAATAAAACAATCCATATATTACTTACAGCTTTGAGTTTTCTTTTTTCTTTTGCAGCAGCCATTTCATCTTTGACTCTCTTGATATCCTCTTTTTGCTGATCAGTGAGCGAAGATTCATAGATATTTTTGATCTTTTTGTAGTCCTCCAGATCTTTTTCATATTCTTTTACCATTTGTGACTTTGTCTATAAAAGTGATTATTGATTGTATATAGATTTTAGGTTACAATTTAATAAGAAGAAATTAATTTCAACTATTTTTAATGGACTATGGACAAAGATAAATGTGAGACAGGCAATTTTATAAATAACTTAATATACTTGTTATTTATTTGTGCTTGATTAATACAATTGTGTGATGGTTCATAGATATATTTTATAGGTCAAATAAACTAATTAAATAAAATACCTCATTGTCCAACTGTTGCCAGTGCTTCGAACTCCAAGCTATGGCTTCTTTGGAGCTAATACCGGGATTCTTAGCGAGAAGAGCGGGTCGCATCTGCGTCATGAACTTAAAAAATGGAGTTAACGGTCTCTTTGGCTTCTCAATACCCAACTTCGCTTCAGCTGACTTTTTCGTATAATTACATATTTGGGTTTGATTCATCCAGGTTGATCTGTAATAATAATTTATTTTTTATTGTCTTGTATTTATATTTCGTAAATAACGCGTATCTTATTATACGCGATTGTTAAACAACAATAATTCAATAGAATGCTAATAAATAATGGTCACTATTATATTATCAAACAATTAAAACCTTACTTCTACTTCTTATCGTTTGAAGTGCACTTTTGAAACATAAATAAACATAAATTTGGCGTCATAACCTCAATCTTACCTTCCAAGTAATACATTCTTATAGCTGCCTGTTATGAAGTTACTCAAACGACATAAATTACTAAATGGAGACATTATTAAATTTGATGTTATATTTTCATTAAATTATACTATTTGTTTCTCAGGTTATGAAAAATTACCGTAAATAAAATGTCACATGAGTCAGTGATTGGACTGACATACGACTTGGGAGTTGCGAGATAAGAAATTTGAATTTCGATAGATCCAAAGCATTACGTCTGTGGCAAAGAATCTGCCACAGACGTAATGCTATTGTAATGTATTGAAAGTGAAACTAATTCTTACTATAATATTATATTATTTTAGGGTCCTTATAATATATAGGCACGGCGTAATTATATTTTTTAATAAAATTACAAGGTTTAGGACCGTTAACCGTAATATTTCGTATTATAATACTATTAAAAATGTATCAAATGTTGATATAGTAGCAATATAATAGCGAAATCATTATTAATTGGCTTTTCGTTGCCTGAAAATTAAGATGTTGTGCCTAATCGGTAACCTGGTCTTACCTGGCTTCAAACTTTGTATTTCTTAATAAAATGTATTAAGGGGGAATATCTTTACGATGTACCGTAAGAAACACCATTTATAAACATTATGAATATTAAATACATCATAAAAACAGTTTAACATAACCTTATGATTTATTACCACTTATAGCTTAATAAAATTAAAAGTGTCAAAACAAAAATACTTAATAATTTCTTACTTTCTCATTTTAAAGGTAAATTTATCGATATAAATAGACTATAACCTTTTTTTTAGTATACCTATGTTGCTGGCCTCGCTTTCTATAATCGGAACTTGTGGGACGACACTTAAAGTAATCCGCGACATTTCAGGATACCTAGACCTTGTACGGCACATCCATTGAATGACTCATCCTTGCTCCTTATCACTGGTATCGCACAGTGGGAGTGTAGTTCATGAATTTAAGTTGACCTGTCACTTTGAATACCTTCTTTTCTTCTTGTTATACAGGTTTGGTACTATTGTTAATAAATCCGCTGTGTTACTGATTTTGTATTGCCTTCGTCGATTGAAGCGTTATATTAACTTAGGGTTTTGTGCAAGCCCGTCTAGATAGATGACACCCACTCATCGTATACTTTACCGCTAAATAGTACCTAATAGTCGGTTTTGAGTTTACAGCGTTAGTAAGTCCTAAGTATAGGCACAAGGAACAATATTTAGTTTCCAAGGTTGGTAACACATTGATTATTTATAGAATAGTAAATATTACTAACAGTATCAATGTCTTTAGGGTAGTTATGACCGGTTACAATCAGGTGGTTCATTTGCCAGCCGGTCAGTAAATTTGTAATTAGAAAAAGCCGACTTGTTGCCTTCAAGGCATCGTATTTTAGCATACATTACTAGCAGTTAAGTTAGGTATTATGCACCCGACTATAATATTATTTTAATATATTTTCAGAAAAAAATACTTAAGTATTTATTTACTTGGTGCTCTTTTTAAATTTGTATTAAAATATATGTAGTTTAAACGAGATGAAAGCACAGAAAACTAAAAATACTATATAATGTACCTGGACTCTAATAATATAAGTTACTTTTTCGATTTCAACATATTAAATAAAATGCTTTTTATTATTATATTTTTATTATGTAGGTATATACAAAATACTCAATATACGGTTAGCGTATTTAATATTTACAGTTTTCATTAAAGTAATTACTAATCATATTATATACATTATTACGACGATAAAAATTAAGCTAATCATTATCTTTACTTATATGCTTTTATTTACAAACAAAAATAAAAATAACTTCTTGTTCTTTTTTTCTATAATAAGTCAGTTCACTATTTTACTTAGAATATAATAACACTTACTATATAATTGAACATACATCTTAAAGTACTTACAGTATTCGTAACATAAATATCATCCAAGATTAATCATAGATTAATATGAATGTTAGTCACTGTCAAACCGTAAATCTGATTTATAAAAAAATCGCTCAATCGCGCATCAATCAATCGTTCTAATAATAATAATCATTTGCATTAATAATAATAATTATTGAAGACCCATAAAAAAATTAACTGTCAAATCTTGTATAAAAAAAATGAAGCATCTGAAGGCACATCATTTATTTTACTAGCATACATGTAAAATAATTTCCATTATTTATTTGTTATTATACTTATTCACAGCTATGACACGTATTTTCTTGTATAATTGAAGTCGTTATTACACAATTTTTTTTAATATTGTTAAAATGCGAGGTGGATGTTATTATATACAATCTTGCAATCTATATTTACTGAACTTATATACTTCAAACACTATACATAATTATGTACAAGTCTTTATTTATTTTATAACGTACTCAGCTTACAAATATTTTTTTAAATAGATTTTATTACTACAAATGGCACCATTTTTTCAAAAAACACAAATTTCGTTCACTAGCATAATAAATGCACAACATAGGTGGTTATAAAGTCTTATTTTTACGAATAGCAATCTTTATTAATCATAGAATAGTTTCTCCAGCGGAGTAGTGGTAATGTCGCGGTTTTCGGTATGATTGTTGCTGAGGCGGTCTGTAAGTGGCATATTTTTGTGGATGACGAGTTAATGTGTGAGGATGTGTAGCATAGCAATGCAATGTCAAAGGTGTAGGGGGCGGACCCGATGGACATTTCGCCAAGACCGGCTTTCTTGGTCCTGTCATTCTTCTCCACAGCGCTTTCAAACGCGGCGTTGCTATCCACACTGCAACCATGACTCCTAATATTTGCGTTGCAAATATACGGAATAGGAACACCCAGAATGCTGGCTGCGGCTGTGTTGATGGCTCCGTTGATGGTACAGGAGCAGATAACCAATCTTCTCTTAGAATATACTCATATACCCACGTTGCGAGTATGCACGCTGACGGCACTGCGTATAGGGCGGCAAACGCTCCCAACCTAAGCAGGCTTTGATCAGGATGAGTTTGAGTAGGCGCGTTTAAAAGCGTCGCTGGCGCTGGCAATGGAACCGGACGACGAAGTACCGCTCGCAGACCAGACGCAAGGAAAACGGTGCCCAGCAGCAGACATATTGTTTCAGGGATGATAACCAACGCCAGTAGCGACTTGCTCGACTGGTTCCCCACGAAGCAGGTTCCTGGAATGATTAAAGAAATATTATATATTTTGTTTAAGTTGTACATTTAACGGATACGGACTCGTTCATCCGAAAAGAATAACATTCCAATTTCCAATAAAGCAGCACTCAAAGCGAACACCTACACAAACAGACGGCGAGAAAAAAGGCTGCATTAATAAGGCAGTGGTTAAAAAGGGCCGATTTAAAATTGAAATACGAGCGTGCGAGGAGGAAAGGTGTCGTATTTAACGGCTCGAATAATGGCCGCGCATTTCTTTCGATCGCTATAATGGAAGGGGAAATAATAAAAATAAAAGAACAATACCCTGGGTATGATTGAAACTGCAATATGCCTGAGAATCGGTCTGTGTAGTGCCAAACTTGGTCGGCACTGGATTTAAGAGGGATAAAAATAAAATGTACTTATGAAGATTATATTATTATAATTAAGTCTAAAAGATCACATGACAAAAATGCCTAAGCCCTAATCCTCTTATCGGTCACTTTAAGTTGCCAACCTAAAACTTTAATCTTGAAATAATTTTATAAGACTTCTTTGTGGATTATATCGTTTTGCCGCTTTACTTAATTTTGTAATAAATTAATGTTTACACTAACTTTAAAAGAAAAGTGCGGTGTTAAGAGACTAACACATGTTTATCTTACTGTTTTCAGTTTAAAAAATTTACTTAGCGGCAGTCTGTCGCTACTTACAGTTACTTTTATCTAAAGTCGGCGTTTTCATTTCTATTTTTATATTTACGTTTTGCGGTTATTAATTCCGAGTTTATAGTACATTATCAGAGCGGTATTCTTCAAATAGCTGTGTGTCCGTTAAATGAAGGATTTAATACTCCCGAGCTTATATGATAAGGGGTTTTGTTTGATAATACGATACAAATAAACGGCTTTGTTTTTTTTTGTATAAAATGGGGAATTACTATTCGATTACAAAATTATTATTACAGTTAGTGTGTTAGTGAGTTAATACCTGTTGACTTCCAAGCAGGATACATTAATTGAAATAATTGTATTTAATTAACATGACGTTGTATTTTTTAAATGTTAAAAAAGAGTAACTACTGAGTTTCTTGCCGGTTCTTCTCGGTAGAATCTACTTTCCGAACCGGTGGTAGCTTCACTTAATTGTAAAATGACGATTCAAAAGTGCTTATAAAAGCCTACTTGAATAAAGTTTATTTTGATTTTGATTTTGATCGTAAGGTCTATCGAAACACAAAGTAACTAGGAACTTATTGTCAACGATAAAAGTCCTTATGAGAAAGTTGAAGGCTTAATCAATTACAGCGCTCCTATTTGAGTTTGTTGAAACACATGTCTCAAAATTTTAGAGTAATTGGATAGTTTTAGCCAGTGACTATAAAGTTCACGAATGATGTTTGGGCATATGTATTTTTTTTCAATACAAATAAAATGATACATAAAAATTTTGAAAAAAAATCCCTGTATAGTAGCACATAAATGTAACTACATACATATATTTTATACGCGTATAATCGAATCTTTACCGGATAACAGCGTCTTACTAAGATGTGATTAGTACATATTTCCATTTAATCGCACGCAGCTAAGTCAGCGTCTCGTTGAAAACACACGTAAACCACAATGGCGCGGTAGTTCCACTGAATACTGAACGCATGAATGCGTGCTCCCGTGCACTCTTACAAGATTTAATCGCTTTGAAAACGCCGCCGATTGAACAATTAAAGGAGCATAATAGAATCGCCAAGATTGATTGTGATATTCCGCGTGTATTAGAATAGCATTGATTCGGTTTGCTAACTTAATAGGAGGTGAAACCATTCATGCTTTTTTAAGTTGTTCTATATTTGTCTAGTATGTTAAAGTACCTGTTATTTTCACATAATTAATGCTAAGAACGTTGTTCGCTTTGGGCCTTTATTTCACAAATGTGAAGTGTATGAGGGGCTAAATGACGGATGTTCGAATATATAGCTGCATGTTAAAAAAAAAATACATATGCCCAAACATCATTCGTGAACTTTATAGTCACTGGCTAAAACTATAGTGTCCAATTACTCTAAAATTTTGAGACATGTGTTTCAACAACCCCAAATTGTAGCGCTGTAGTTGATTAAGCCTTCAACTTTTTCATAAGGACTTTTATCCTCACAGCAGAGGAGTAGGTTGTTACTTTATTACATTACTTAATAAAAATGATTCAATGCTTTTGAAGGCAATGGTTACTAAGGTATGTGCTTTTCTAGTTTAAGAATATTAAAATTAAGATTTGTTTCAACGTTAAAATTTATATGAAGAAATATTATATGTCACCTGTCAATTCATCAGCGTCAACATCTCTTGTAACGAGCACAGCCGCTGCCAACGCAGCAGGGACTCCCCAGGCGGCTAATTGCAGGAGTGAAGAGTGACGATCGTTTCTGGCTCCAGGAGTGCTAGGTGGACGCAATACACTTGCCCGCCACGCTCCTGTTACAACCACCCACCTAAAAATTATACGAAATATGTTTAATAGATGTTCTGTAGCTACAATTTAAATATTATCTCTTTCTCCCCATTAGAGAATATCACTAAAAAGATGAGACAAACATAGCATTCTCGTGATAGACTCTTGATTTAATCACATTTTAACCGTTCTGAAAAAAAGTTATAAAAGGTATGGAACTAAAGACTGATTATTTAATAGAGGTTCTATCGCTGAAACGGCGATATAACATTAAATTAAAAAAAACAAGCACCATTTCGCATCATTATTTACCAAAGTGCTATATTATGTTAGTTTTATGTAAATATATATCCCCGTTCCAAGAATGGAAACTATGAATTTTTAAATACCTTAAATACCTATGGCTTTAATTAAAATAGAAGATTCTCAGAACTGTTTTAAATATGTTATTAATTTATTTAAACATATTTAAGGTAAGGAATTCGAGACATTATGATTAATTTAAATTGTTGATACGAATGGCTGAATAAAAAACTCAGCTGTTGTTGGCAGGTGGCGTGGTAACTGCTTGAGAGAACTATCATACCATATGAGGAAACTTAAATATAACTATTGTTGAAATTCTTTAACAGCGAACATGATTACGTTAATGAGGTCCTATAAGGTGGGAATTATATATCGAAGCCCATTTCGTATACGATCAAATTATTAGGTAAAACATAGTTAAGGAAACACGTTTAAGCGATGACAAGTTTTGTTATTTCTTTCTAAAAGCCCATCAATGGGTATATCATTATAGTTTAACGTTTACATAATTGTAATGTAATTTTCGCAAGATGCAGTTGTTTGACAACTGGTTGGCACAGTTGTCACTATTAGGCTGTGGCATGGCACTTGCTACGAAGGGTTCTGTTGTAAATTAAAGACATCACGTTGTTGTCAACTAACTTTATTCCTCTATCACAATTATCATTATCCAAAGAGGCTAAAATTACGAAAACTGATAATTTTATTTCAATTAAACAAGAATACAAAAAAAACTTTGAAGCCTTATATACTTAAGAAATAAAGAAGAGATAAAGCTTAAAATAATTATTTACCCTTATTTTTTATTTAAATTTTAGACGACAAAAAGCAAGTAAAGTTTTTAGTTTACATGTTTAATTTGGAACTACTAAAACGATGTAGAACATACGAACCCTTACTAAATATCATCAAAAGCTATGACAGGTAAATCCTCCCCGAGAAACGAGTAAAGTGTCGCCTTGTTTTTAACCAGAAAACCATCGTAAGTTGAGCCGAGGTATGTGAGAAACTCTGTATGCGTTTAAGAGAATGTCTGAAGGAATCTTTAAGGTACTCATAAGCTGGCCGGAGTTCTCCGCAGTGGCGTGTCACTGGCACTCGAGCAAACAACGGTCTCTATTTGTACAGAACCAAAAGCGGCGATAGTCTAAACAGTGGTGTTTGCTCGGCCGCTCGCATGTTTGATCCGGCCTCCGTCCAACACATGTCGGCTAACTTTTACTAATATTTGTACGACTTGCATTGTTGTAATTAGGTAACGTACGAAGTTTTGGTCTTTGAAATTTTAATTATGCACATGTAATTATGTTTGTTGAATTGATTGGGAATTAATTTGAATATGCAAATAAGCAGAACGTATTTTAATGCATAAATGGTTCGATTGACCTTTATTAATATGGTTGAGATGGCTTTTATTTTTAAGTGAAGCTTTTGTAAATAAACACTTTTTGCGTTGTAATTAAAATGTATTGATATAAAAATATTTTGTAAAAATGTAAATAACATTGAATTATTTCTGCGTATATAGGTTTCCTTTAAATTTAAAGTTTAATAGGTTTTAATAGGTCTTTAAATATAAATTAAATTTTTAGTTTAAATTGTTAAGTTTTTCATTTATTCATATTCGAATAAGTACAGTATAAAGACTATATCATATTGTGAAATGATATGGAAATGCAAATGTTATTACGATCGAGGCGTGAATGGTCTGCCGCTTTTAAGATTTTATTTTTTCGTTTTTATGTGGCGTCATGTCGCGCTTCGAGTGGCCATTAACTGATAATATTATCTCGAGGGAAACGATTCCTTTCACGCTATTAAATTTGAAATTCCAAATCCATATGTAATTTTTTGAATATAGCTCTTATATTGTAAAAATATTTTACTGGTTACTCTTTGTTTTAAAATAAAAATATTTCACTTAACATGATGCTTATTTAACAGTCTTTTCTTTTTCATGCCTGTGCTCATATATAGAATAATAAAAATATAAAAAATATATATTGCTGTTTCAAAGAGCATAGAACATCAGTATTCGAAATTTAAACGAATTAAAATAAGAATTTACGCTTTTTCATACTGGCAGTTTACGAGGCCACACACGCTGCTAACATTCATATTCTTATTTCGAATCTGTCGGCCATCGTAAACGTCTACATGACATACGTTGTTCGGCCTCGGCTTCGTTTTACTTCTTGAACTTAGTTCCATTTTACAGTTCACATAATTTACGGACTATTCATAGTACGGGATTTAATCACAAATAATATTTAAGTAATAAATAAACTGTATCAGTTGATGCGTTTACTATTTATCATATTTCAATGAATTTTCATCTGTAATTACTCGACTCTTAAAAAAAAATTGTATAAAAAAATTATTTTCTCTTTACTCGTATTATATTCGTAAAATATGTAAGAGACATTAAACGGACATTTTATTATATTTCATGAACGAAACCCGTCAATATAAAAGTTGTACTTCCTTTAACCAGCTAATGAGCTATAGTTAGAACTGGTTCTGTTCTAAGCTATACGCTACAATTCGCAGTAGTGCAATCGATCAATATTTATTAGTTCAAGGAATATTGCAGAATGGCAATTAAATACGTTTACAGAAACGCAGTGAAAAACTAATTAAAGGAAGGAGAAATATTGAGTAGAATACTTTGACTTTTGCCGCGAATAAATTTCGATTAATAAAATCTGTATTTTGTCAAGAAAATACTTTGTAAATCGTGAATTAAATTGTAGTAAAAAGTTAGATATCTTTCGTTTTCATAATTTTCAAAATATTGCGATGGTTTTATTAAAAGCGAGTTCTGAATAAACTCATTTATATTCCTTCCTTTGTCCATCAATCATCGTAAAAAAGTTAATCGAATGTACATTTTTCCAAGTAAATACGACCGACGTTATAGAACGGCTAACGCAAAAAAAATGTTCGGAAGACTAAGACAGGTCTAATATGATTGGTTAATATAGTGCGTTCAACTTAACTGCATCCATATTTAGCCACCTGCTGTGAACGCGTTTGCCATTTCGGGAGACTGTAAAGGTGTGTATTTATATTTACATCGAAACTAAATGCCTTAGACAGATATCAATATTTATAAGTATCGATGTACCTATAGGGTGCGATTTTTTGTACAAATTCCTTTACTTTACAGGAACTTAGTTATATTTGTATTGATACCACGTGCACTACAGCGAATGTCAGCATGTAAAAAGTTTAGTCTAACATCCAGTTTACATTAATATCATACACGGGTCCCTGTCAAAGCGGCATGTAACAGAAATAGTGCATCCTGTTTCGATGCGGCGCAGACGCGCGTCGGGGACGTATACGAATTGAACGGATAATCGATTTTACGAGCTCCCGAAATAAACTGGGTCCCTCCTCATGCATCATCAGCGGACGCCGCAGCCAAATTTATTTCGAGTTCGTAATAAACTTTGTAAGTCATAACAACGTCAAGGAACTAGGAGATACGATGAGATATAAAATGCGAAAAATAAAAACCAATTACAAGGCATCATCAACATAAATACGGTTTTAGAATCGACTATTTTTAAGTGGCTTGTTTGGTTTTAAAATGATTATTATTGATTTCGATTGTTCGCTTCAGTCTTATTACGAGAAATAAGAATTGGGAACCTCTTTTATCTGATAGGTTCATTCATTGTGAACGGAAGCTTCATCATCACTTTAACAAAAATCTACAAAATCGACAGAAAATCATAAAAATCAAAAATAAAAAGAAATACTGTTATTCGAGTGACACTTAAATAAATCGATTAAATATATAATACCAATATCATATTTTAATATCTAAAGGTCAAAAATCTTTCGTATCCAGCACAGATAAATAACATTATGGAAATAGTAGAATGGCATCTCGTTTAAAGTAATAAATAAGCCTGTTCACCTAAATAGTGCAGTGGGTGTTAGCTTTTATTATTACGAGCGCCTTAACGATTCTACTTTATGTGCCTACGCCTGCATCTCTCTACATTTTTAATACATTCCTTTCAAAATCCCTATAGGTACATAAATATTATCGGACAACAGACACAGACTACTAATATAATAACAGAATATTTATCTTCTTATTCTATTTTTTGGTTTAATGAAAATGGAAACGAACTTCGACAGGCCAACCATAGACAAGTCTAAGCGTTTTTATTTATAAAACAAATGTTATACATATATTATTCTAAGTTAATTTTGTTAATGTATATCCTACTCTCACTAAACGTATTAAATTATGAAGTACGGTCATAAATTTAGTTTATAATATGTCTAATTTATTTTATTGACATCCATGCGAAAATGTTTAGCCAAGGTAATAAAAAGTTTCCATTAATTTGAATTTTGAAATTTTTACGATAAAAACTGCTCACATATCCAAGAGTAATTAATAAATAAGGCGATGTAAGTCTAGACAGAATAAAAGGCCATCTTTATAGTTTTGTCTATGTCTTGGCACCATATCATCTACAATTTGTGATTTAACCAAGCCATGTACGAATAATCAATTTAGTACGAAACACAGAATACAATTCAAATGAAATTACCATTAATTTGTTAGTAATACGCATAAAAAACATATTATATAAACATTAACACTATACATGATCCTTTGAGTATTCATATTTCGAATGCGTTCATTAATGCGTTGATAAAAAAGTTAAATAGCGGCTAATGCTAAGTGCAGACGATGTAATATAAAACAGATAAATAATTTATACGTTGTGCTGACATTGACAAGTGGTACAAAACATAATCAACAAAATTTAAAAGCTGTATAAGTTCATATCTTTATTAAAGTGCAAAGTCCAAACAAATTGCTTTAGACGTTTATAAATGGCCACAAACTTAGAATAGAATTTCAGTCACAATTAATTTATGTAATTTATTATTTGAATTGCTTTTTAGATTACTATTAGTCGTGAGACTTGATCGTTTGTCGGGTAAACTTTTCCCGTTTAATTTCAGGTTTCAAACCGGTAATTATGTGATACTAGTTATAAACCAATATGTGTCTAATAGCAGAGATTATGTATCACTACATAGCATAAAACAAACTCGCTTACCGCTCTATCCCTATGTATGTTTAAATCTTTAAAATGACTTAACGGATTTTGATGTGGTTTTTTTTAAATAAAGCGATTAAAGATAAAAGTTTTTGTATATAATAAATGGACAATATAGTAAAAAATACTGATAATTTTAGAAGTTTCTAATGTCATATCGTAAATAAATAAATTCTGAAGTATATTTAGTATCACTATTGAATCCGTTTAAAGTCGGGGCGTGTCGCTAGTTTTTATATATGTAGGAAACATTAACAGCAACTAGAAGAATGAATGTCTAGTATTATCACTTTTCACATGACAGTTTCAAAATCGTATTTAACGTCGTAACTATTTCATACAAAGTAAGCGAAGGTATTATATAAAGTAGCACAAGTACGACACATAAATATATGACACAGTTAAACAATGTGTTTATAAAAAGTACCGTTTTAATATTTATTAGCAATAAATTAACCTACATTATAATGAGCAATATCTACTGCCCAATTAAATATACATTCCAAGGGACGTATTTATGTAAAAAATGATACGGTGACTGTTTATATGATAGAACACAATTTATAAATACTGACAGACATACAACGTACAGTCTATGCCGGTGGAATAAAATTTTGCACAGGAATTTCTTATGGAACACCGTTGAATTAAGAGAGATTTTTTGGAAATTTATCTCCTTGGTAGGTTTTAATAGAGGATGAAAGTTTGAATGGAAATTATATTAAAGAGATTAAGAGAGATAGATATTTATATAGATAGCTAAAGATATTTTGCAAATTCATCATTCATTGGGGAAAGAAGTAAAACTTAAGATCACTTTTGTATGGAAGTTCGTAATATTTTAAAGTTACATTAAAATCGTTATTTATGCTAAAATTTATGAGTAAATGTTTAAACTTTTCTAAAAATAATGCCTATAAAGGTTATATGTATATGCGATGAGAGATGGGATCGTGGTTCGTATTTATTAAAAGAGATACTTACCTTAAAGTTTACTCTACTTTTCAAAATATATATTTACATAAACGAGTTAACGAGCCTTTAGCTTGTTGCATTCAAATACATATATTTACATTTCTCTTCGTGTTCGCCGGTGCCGCTGATTGACAACAATGTCGCCATGAATGATAAGTAGATATTTGAATACATTATTTTCAGTAATTCACTTTAATAAGACTTTGTATTATACCAATATTTATTATATCGTACTTTATAATGTGATCTTTTTTATGGCATACGTTGGCAGACTAGCATATCAGCCACAAAGTGGTCACTACCACCCGTAGACAATGGCGAAAGAAATATTAGCCATTCTTAACATCATCAATGCACTGGGTTACTCATTCAACAAAACGAAACACAACAATACTGAGTACTGTTGTTTGGTGGTAGAATATCTGATCGGTGGTACCTATCCAGACGGGTTTGCACAAAGCCCTATAACCACAACCCTACCCTAAAACCTTTGATAAATTCTCAAACTTCTCGTAAGCTTTGAGGTTATGTCCAAACAACTTTGTTCAATAGTTAGATTAAAATGACAAATAACATTTTAATAGCAATATTTAAGATATACTCTTACAAGTCACGGGAGTGTCGATACCAAAGATAAACAAAGACGAAAACATGTCAAGCAATTACCATAACAAGATTTTGTTTTTTGTTGGTTCCGAACAGTCGATTGGAACTAAGGAGAATTAAGAACTTGACTTATTTATGACGATTGCTTGGAAGTGGGTGCTTGAAGTTCGAAAACCTTTTAGTAAAGAAAATCAATGCTTATAGTTGTTCAAAGCTTAAGTACGATGTAGTGCCGAATAAACATACATTTTTTAATTGAATATCGAAATATTGCATAAAGTTCTGATACGAATTTGTTATCCATGAATAAAATGACTTATTCATGGAAGAAAATGTAATAAGTACATTTTTTTTATTGTTAAATTAGGCGTTGGCACCTTGTATAATGCCTTAGAATTAGTTTATTAAAATTGAAATAAATATAATCTGTGATTAATAAAACAAGACATTTCCAATAGCTTTAATATTGAAACAATGTCGAAAAATTTAAAAAGAAAGCCACTTTTACAAAAATATATATGATCTGTGGCCTTCTTAACCCTTCACGGTTGCGTCGTTTCGTCGATCGTGATTTCCAATCGATGTCATGATTGTTAAGAGTGTAGGCGCTCGTCTAGTTATTTCGGAGCTCAGCTCTTCACCGTTTTATAATAGGTGATTACTGTTTGACGGATTGACGCGCCGCACCGGTCTGATATTGCTTAAGTTTATTACACACTTAAATATTTTTGTGATGTAGTTTGTCGATTCGATTCTTTTTTTGAAATTCTTTTTTTTTTTTTTAATTTTTTTATCTGTGATTACAAACTATGCATTTTTATTATATTTGCATGCATTGGGTGTCTGTATTTAAATTTCGAATGTATAACTAGGCAATTTGGCTAAACTAATTCAGGCAATCTCGGACACCGGTACCTTATCAAGAAGTCAAGTTCTTTTTTCTACAACAATTCCAAATATCTTTCGACCGAATAATTTAAACTCGAACTTAATTAGTAATGCGAAACAAAACGTTATCAAAATACGTGTAAATCGAATTACGCGTAACAAATAAAAGTCGATACTAATATGGTATCTAGAATCGATTGGTAACGAGTCGATGGCGAGTCGTTTTCTAGAGAAAAACCACTTTTTTCACTGGTCTTATTTTTGTTCCACAGGAGCATTGCCTCCATTATAAACAAGTACAATTCCCATGGTTTCGGTACCATATTTTGGGACAAAGTGTTGCTTATGGAATACATAATAATCATCGATAAATCGAAATGATTACCAGCAAAATTGGTTGGTGTATTTGTAGTAATTATTTTTTATTCACAAAATCAATAATTTTAATTCTGTTTGTAATAATAAAAAGAAAAAAACTTAATTTACACTGATAGAATAAGTAATAAGAAACAAAAAAAATAACTAGATTAACTTACACATCCTAGAAATATCCTAGATTATACAAAAATATATCGGAATAAAAATGAAATTTTTATTGTGATCAAAGAATTTTTTTTTCTTTACAATTATGTAAATTACAATTTAACTAAACGTTTTTAAATATTTATTTATTATCTCTGGATTGCGGTGCAGATTTCTTTTAATTATCCGGAGGACCGTGACGGAATGGTGTCTGTACGCGAGAGGGATAGAGGCATTATTGTGAGAGAGATAACAATATAGGTTTGTCGTAGGTGTGAACGGGACACGCGCGATACATACCTGCACAGCCTACTGAGTGATTCCCAAACTTTTACATATTCTTTTAATAATATTTATAATCATATATCCTTTTAAAACTTTTTCAAAAGAATAAATTATTTATGTTGATTGTATTTAGTAAAGGTATTTTTTTTAATACGTTTAGTATGGTATATCAATATGTATTTTATGAAATAATTATATACCTATTTTTTTCATAGTTCGTCATAATTAAAAAAAAAACAAGATAAATGTAAAGAAACCTTAGAAGTCAAAACAGAACTTGATAAGACAAGGACCGAATAAGTTCGGCTATTTAAAAATTAGGAATTATCTGTGTATTTATTTAAATCGTGCGTAAAATTAATTTATTAAAATTTTATAGTATGAATTAAGCCGTGTTTCGGCTGTTAAAAGTATGTTACATTAGTTAACTAGAAACTAATGACGCATCAGTTGACTTGCAATGTGAACAATCAAGAAAATTACTCGATTTCAGCTGCCTTTAAGTTTTTATCGCTATAATATTCTTCAAGGTTAACTCGTTAAAATGTAAGAAAATAGTACTTCACATTTTTTACACGAAATATTATTTTACATTTATTCATTGTAATAATGACAGTACATTTCATAAATACAAATAGTTACATTAATAGGTAAAGATCACTTAGTGAAGTGAAAAAATTGTATTCGGTAAAACCCACATTTCGGTTCATCACTTTTTATGATTACGGTTTGAGAAACTTTAAAAGGCTCGTGCTTTTCCTTCATTTCTCGTTAAGAGCTTATAACGAGCCGACCTTGCTCTAACAACTGAAAAGAGATAGACAATCGAAGCGCTATCTGCGTGACAGAGACGGAACGCCACGCGGTCAACAATAAGCCCGCTAACAAGACGGATTCACTGAAAAGAAAACATCCTAAGCGCCTCGATTACTCTTTGAATTATAGAACGTAACAGATTTGTGGAGAGTGTAATTTTCCGTAAACAAACATTCGGTTGTTATTTGACAACTACTAACACACGGCTAACAAGAATGACTCAAATATTAGGTTGCTATTATAATATGAGCCTTTATACCACGGTATTGAGTATAAATTAGAGTGAAGAAATAAGTATTCAGTTCTCTCTTTGGTCTCCGAAATTTATTCAAATTAGATTTTCTGCTGCGGAATCTTTAATGCCGAGGAACGTGAGCGTAAAGCGTATTTCGTAGGGGTGTTTTACTGTTACATTGAGATCAAAACGTGATCGCATCGAACAAATTTGTAACACTAATTTTTTTTAAATAATTTAATCACTTCTTAATAGATGTATAGATACAACAGAATACAAGATGTTTTTTAAAGCTGGCAACCCGAATTCGATCAACGTAATAAAATTATGTTTTGGTACTTCACCTTAAATAAAGAGGAAGCTTTTGGTTGTTAGTTGCACCTAATGTTACGCTATGGTTCTATTAATTTAATAGAAAATAGAAGCCTAAATAATTTCCATGGGATATGAAACGGTAGTTGTAGAAATATTCTCAAGTAGCTGCACTTACCACACAATTTGCGTACAATCAAATTAAGATAAATGTTGCGCACAGTAAAACCGAAAACATTATAAAAACGGTTAAATGATTATTACAATAAGAGTGCACATTACATTAATTGAACGTCGCTAAAAAAGACCACAGAGCAATAAAATTTAATTTAATTTGTAATAATAATTACACTCTGTTTTCCTTAGTTTATTTAATATCAATACAAATGTTGAAATGTTTTGAGTACAAAACATTAACAAAAACGTTTTTTAAATACTTTATGTAATTCAAAATCGATTTAACAATACCGAGATATTTAATCGACTATTCGTTGTTACTTTATCGATACATTACATATTCAGTTATTATTTTCTATAGAAGATTGGTTATTCTAATTCCGTCGAAAAGTCTTTTTCATTGGGAAGGAAGGAAGATATACAAACAGCTCAGCTATATTGTGCACTACTAACTGCTCTTGATTAGGTAATATACTTTTATGTATAATACAAGGCTGTTCTACTAAGCTACTTACTATATTCACTTTAATTTGACTTTCAAAACATCCGATATCAGCTTCGTCAGTTCCATATCCAATGCTGTTTTTTGTTGTCCATTTGTGATTGAAATTTCTCATCAAAATTTTGCCTTTACGCTTGTTTGAAGGAAGAACAATCAAATTCAATTAAAACTCAAGTATGTTTGCAATAACATATTAATGATAAAAACTAAAAGCGAGTTACTTAAACTTTCGTTTAATATAAATTGTCTTTATGTTACATAGTGATTCATATGGAACGCAGCCATAAATATATAATTAGGGAGCACCGCACGCATTATAAATAAATAGTATTGAAATAGATTGTTATATGAGGACTGTTTTACCTTTTTAATTGATCCGGTTTCGATTTTGATCATGGAGACCCTTCATGATTGAATAGAACATCTATAAAATGTTTGTAAAAAATCTAAAATTTCGTTCACTAAGATCAAGCCGAAAAATCGACCTAATTGGTGCTTAGTTATTTAAATCAATATAATTTACTTTCTGTATTACATTAAAAAGGAAGATAATAATTATTGTTATTTTTCTATTGTAGGTATGTAAATAAAAAAGAAATTATAAGACAAAAACGTGTAAAAGACATCAACGCGCCGTCATCGCAGTAAATGTATTTCAAAAGATTAAAATATCAATAAACACCAAAACCTTCAACTAAAAAATCCAATAGAATTGACCACCAGCGTATATAAAGGGATACATATATGTTTATAAATAATTTTATGTTTATATTTAAAGTCAAAGGATATGAAATATTATCATTATTATTTAAGGTAAATTTAGTCAATTTTGATGTGTAAAATAAAAATACATTAGAAATCATTGAATAGAAGATACATCTAAGCGATTTATTATGAAAGGTTTATCGTAAAAAACCTCCGGACCATATGTCATTCCATATACTGTTCCCATAGTTTAAATTAAACTCGAATCCCGCTGAGTTTGTTTTACGAGAGCCCATGTCTGGTATACCTTTATCGGGATTATTTATCAGGTGATTAAAGTTTCTACGCCCATCTGCAAGAACACCGGCGCGGGCGCAGCGAGACGTCACTTTTAATTTGAAAACATAAAACTAACATGCCCCCAATGTACGTTGCTATACAGGACAATATTTGAACTAAAATTTTACTATTTCTGTATTATAAATTATTCTTAATGATAAAACAAAATGTAAGTATCAATAAAATGATTATATTATTGCAGGTTATAAAAAACATCAGCTTTTATAATACGTCTATATAATGACGTCAGCTTTCGAAACATACAATATATAGGTCACTAATATTATAGTTTCCACTAATGCTTATAACCTAAAGAGGATCATTTTTAACCCACTACTTAATATTAGAATTAATGAAACAATGGGTTATTATATCCAATTTTACATTTGCGTTTGAATGTACCAGCCACTCATCTTATGTTCTACCGCCACGGAGCAATACTTAATATTTCAGTTTAAGATGAGCCAATGTAACAAGAGGCGCGAGGGACGGAACATCTTAGTTCTTAAAATTGGTGGCGCATTGGTGTTGTAAGGAATGGTTTATATGTCTTATGGTCCCTAATATTAATGGACGATAGTGATCAGTTACCATAAACTGGTCATAATAAGTTTTTGCCCAGCAATAGTACACAAACATATTGTTCATTACTTGTACTATAAAATCGTTATGTTTGATCTCTTTAGTAAAAATATATAAATTCACGTATTTATTACATGCTTTAAAGGTCCCTTTAGGTTTAGTGTTGATAGGACAATTTATTTAGCTGATTCAGATACAAATTGCCCAAGAACCTTATTTGTATTATTTTTATGTTTTATCAGTAACAATTATCCGGTGAATAAATGACCACTGTCAGTTTGAAATGATATGGAAACGATTCGTCTTTTCGCCCTACTCATGATATATTTTATACGTCCTCTTGTATCTGCAACATCATTCGTTTAAGTCCGTTTTTCGAATATCCGTTGGAATCTTTGATTTTTCCAGGATAAGTAGGTTATATTTTTTTTTTCTAAACATCGCTGCCTCTTTCGGCCCGAATTAAGGAGGCCACAGCAGGGGATTAAATAAAGAAGAAATACATTCCTTTTTAGTAAATATTTAACATGGGACTGTGTTTTTTAAAATACGTTAATCGAATTATTTTTATCACATAGCGTTTTCTAATAATTGCATACATTTTTACCTAATGAACTAAATACTTACCTATGTAAGTTCTATTTGTGGATAAAATATATACTTTAAAGGAAAACTCCTGTTATTATTTCAAAATGTGTAATTTTCTTTAATTATTATAATTACGAAACAAATCTTAAGAAGTTATTACTAGTAAGATACCATTGCTTTCCAATTATATAACCTGTTTTTTTTTCTTTATCTGTGGTTTACAAGTTGGTGGATCATATGTCTAATTGGATTATGGTACAACTTGACAATGTTGGTGATACAGTAAACAAGGCTGTGTTTTGAAACTCGTATGCAAGAAGACGTCACGGCACGCCGCGCTGTCAATCACGTTACATCTCATCACACCACGCCTCGTTACAAGTTAGAAAACGATACTAGAAAAAATTATGGACGCTAAAACTGCGCTTGATAGATACGATTGATATCTTAACAAATACCGAAGTGATTGTGTGTCGGACTATTCGGGTCTCCCTATGTAAGCTTAGATATTTAAAATTACGCAACGGATTTTGATGCGGATTTTTTAAATAGATAGATTCGAGAGGAAGGTTTTTGTATATAATACATGGACGATATATTAAAGAAACACTGAGGATTTTAGAAGTTTCTAATGTATTTTCGTACGATCTCAACTGTATTTGATTGTTTGTTTAATAATTTCTAATTCTACAATAAGTATATCATACATCAATTGACATAGATTATCAAATTTTAATGTAGAGCATAGAGTTGCGCGATGAGCTAGATTTATCGTTTAAATATTTTCAAATTATAGACAAGCAGCGTTTTAGCGCTGTCCGTCAGAAAGTTTTGTTATAGATCAATGGCGGGCCGTGATTACAGCTTTGATGGTGCCGCCGCGGAATGCAAAATACAGTTAAAAGTCGCCGACTTGCGAGCTGTGTTTAGGTGTATTATTAGGGTCATATTTTATTCGATACGAAACAAGATGATTTGTGAAGCAATTAGCATTCGCTAATTATGAGATACATATATATGACATTTTTTTTATGTCCAAGGCAGCGAGGGTTACGTAAATAAATGTTAATATATTCCACCCGAAGCCATTTATATGTCGATATGTTATTATTTATTCTTGCTTTATTCTTATATTATCATATATGTAATTAAGATCATATTACGAAATCAATCTGATGAAAAAATCTTCAAAAGAAATATACATTAGCTTATTTCGAAATTCGCATCAACGAATTTAAAAATGATTTCCTTATTTAAAGTTCATTGAACTCAGGATATATTATACCTAAAATAAAACAATAAAAGTAATTGCGTCATTAAATCATTACGCGTAACAATTAGACGCAAACATTGATTCTATAAATAAGCAAAACTTGCTGTAGGAGCTGTTTATAAAATATCGTAAACTAACAACCGGTCGCTTGCTCGACTTTTATTGAAAATTTATTCAAAACAACTATATAAAATTAATGCTTATTATAATCTATACTAATAAGGTCGGCCATCTTTTTTTATCTTAATCAGTTTTTTTGTTGATATTGTTCTTTAATATAAACTACATTTACATTAAAAAAAACAATCAGTTTTTATTATGTAATAAAATATTTTAAAAATATATGTATTCTGTGTTCGCTAAAGCACAAGTAAAATCGCAAAACCATAGTAGTATTGTATAATATACTCAGAATATAATAAATTGGTTATGGTGCGCTAGTTTGTACTTTGTATCCATGTAAAATTTACGGCACATAAATTGCTTGTGAATTAATAATACAAGTCGTGAAGTGGTTACGGACATAACTCGACAGCGTTATTATAACATGTACAGATAATGAATACATTGCGAATAATATTTATATTATATTCGAAATTTAAAATAATTAAACACGTGATACGTTGCTTTGAAAAAAATGTGACTATTATTCAATTTTAAGTTGAGTAACGCATGTATTTTGTTCTTTCGACAAGTAATCAAGAGATGTTCCATTCAAATATGAAAATTGATCTCATACTTGTTTGTTTGAAATGATGTATTTATGTAGCAGTTAATACTCCACAATAATAGTTTAAAATACCTAAAAATTTTGGCGACAATATCAAAGACAAAGCGAAACTTATCTATTATCTATACATATACTTATTATAAATGTGAGAGTAACTGTTTAAGTCTGTTTGTCTGTCGCTCTTTCACGACCAAACCGCTGAACCGAATTTGATGAAAGCAAATTTGAACTCCAAGAAAGCAGCTTTGCCTTGTTTTGCCTAGCATGACAACCAACACCCTAAAACGCGTGCAAAACCGCAGACGACAACTAGCATGAGGATTGCATGAATTAAGGCTTATTAACAAAATAAGGTTTGTTAAATTAAAATTACTTTATAATAAGGTAATTTTCAAATACATTTTTTTTTTATTAATGTTTAATATAAATGTTTCATTCTTATTATTGAAAGTTTGTTTGTATTTAATTGATAACTCGTTTAGTATGATTCACAGTGCCAACCGTTGACGTGTACGGTATGTGCAGTTCGCACATCAGAATTCGCCACGGACTTCGGATTTAACGCGTTCCTCAAACGGCTCGCGTGTTAGGCGAGTTAACCTCATACAAACTCTCTTATTATTTATCGCTTAAAATAATTTGCAGTGTTAAATGGTTTATAACGTTTAGTATTTGAGTTATTTAATAATGATTATAGGTATTTTTATTGCGTTACATTAATGGTACGAAGTATTGAGAAGCATCATATTTTGATGCGGAACCATCCCATAATTTACCATTTTTTCGATAATTTGTGCATGTAAATTATATTTGTAAGAAAAAATTAATAACTCCTGTTCGAAGCCTACAGAATTCGATCTGTTTTATATGTGTGTGTGGCGTGTTCGTATTCACTTTACATGTATGTATTTTTCATTGAATCGCGCGTTCATGAACGATTTTTTCGTTTTTCATATCTCGCGTAAAGAAATTTCAAGTCATTATCGTAATGAAAACTTAAAGTTTGATTCGATTTTCATAAGAATCTGTTAATATTCATCTTGCGTGTGCTCAGAATGGGTACAACAATAGCTAAACGCTTCAGGGTCGGAAGTGCGACTTTCTAATTGCAGAACAACATTATTGACATACAAAATCTCTTATTCTATTACTTAAATAGAACTAATTCGATTTTTTTTTAATTATGTTATTTATTTAAATTTTTGTACGATAGTATTTAAATGTCAAATAAGTCATAATGGACATATTGTATTATTTGCAATGATGTTCTAGTAAACATTAACGCGCAAAAAGTGAAGACTAGAAAACGTCCTAATTGGGACGTTTGCCTTTAGTCGTTTTCATCATAATTATGTAGTAATACGCTTTGCGTAATTAAACATCTAGTTATCCCTTTTACTTATTGTTTTTATCAAGCTATACTTTTTACTTGTAACGAAATGTAAAATAAACGGTCCCCGGCGCGGCACACTTTTTTCTGTTGTTTAGTATGGGTATAACATATCTGTTTATTAGAATATCATTGATTAATTGACATATATAACCACATTTAGAATTTCAATTAGTTTTCAATGTTTCACAGATAAAAAAAAAACAAGCAAAGTAAAAAATAAAATAGTCTACTATTAAATTGTAGATGAACATAAATAATATTTCATCGTTACAGATTAAAAATACAACCGTCATAACGCTAGTATACTTATAGCAGGTCAAAAATCCTGTTTGCTAAATCGCCCAACAATGTATAATTATAAGCGCAGCCCGAAAGCGGTGACCGCGTTCTATGTAACTACGATCTCGTTATAATCAAATTTATGAACACTACTTTACATACAATCGCCTCTTATTTCTTACAAGGTATAATAAACGGTCTCGAATTGTATTGTTTTAAAATATATGATAATCAGGCGATACATAATATACACATATATACATAAATATACACATAGATACATAAATATTGAGCCACGAAAATTTATGTTGAATATTAAAAGATGAATGAATATAACATCGTATCTTTAAAAGTTATCATTCAATAAAATATTGTATAGTTACTCGTTCAATAATGTTATAAATTAAGTCCTAATTTCTATACAGTATAATATGCAAATTTAAATAATTATGTTTGAACATAATCAAAGCATCTTGTTATCTCGATTAAAATATTATATTCCAAGCAACCTCCTTCGTGTCTTGTCAACTCTTCTTCATCAAAAATAACACGAAATACTTAATCGGCATTTAGAAAAAAAAAAATAAAAGCCATAAGAATAATATTCGAATAACTGACTTAATAATATTTTATTACATTCATAATATACTACAAATACTAAAAAACGTAATAACTTAATTAACTACTTACTATGTATTTAATTAAAAAAGTTTTTTTTTCATGAATGTATAATCTGTTCGATTACGATCTTATCTTTAACATAATTATATATTTACGTATTTCGATTAAACAATATACATTCATTTATTATTATATGTCGGTAACAAATTATACGAATTTAAATTCTTGTTAGTCCCAGTTATCTTAGATCGTAGAACATGACGTAAATATATCTCTGTAGTAAAATAATTTGTAGAACAAAGTACGTCGTCCTTTACTAACCTAATGAAATGTTTTTAAGTGTGAAAAGGACAGAGATAACAATAAAAGCCATAGATAGTTGGATCCCGTGGCGCAGACATGTGCATCTGCTTAGCGGGAAGCGAGTGTAGGAAGAACAACGACGCTATAGAGAGGACATAATTATTTATATTATTTTTAAATATGTTATCAGATAGTTTACACTATACTATGTATTATGTACATTATAAATTTATAGAAGAAAACTTATAGGTTAGTTAAGAGGAAATATAAATTATTATGAAAAAAAATAATGTTATAATTTCTTAATAATATATGAAGCAAAATATATTTTGATAGTAACAAGGAATCGTAAAAAAATTATCTCATATCACAAAGTCGAAATAGAACGCGCATGCCGTGTTTATTTATCTCAGTTTAAAAAAAATAATCAAACATTTAATCATAAACCTGTCTAAACATTATCCTGTTCGAGGCATCCCGGGCCATTTCGGGCGGCTTTGGTACCGTGTTTAAATTACGACTGTCGGGATTTCTGCTTACGATCAATAAATCAATAAATATATGCGGCTGTGTCCGTCCGTCCGTCGGACATTAATGGAAATCACTGTTTGTTTAGGACCGATCTCTGTGCCACGGCTGTTATTTAACGGGAGCCATTTTGAAAAAGCAAAATCACCTATTTCACGTAATACATACAAAACTTTTTATTCATATAATATAATCCTAGTTTAACATAATGGTTGAATATAGAAGATGAATACTGTGTAAGCATGACTTATGCAGCTTTCAAATATCATATTACGTAGCGTGGCTCTGTAAATGTATTTTTAGAATATATGAAGAACGGGCGAATGTACGTACTCATTTAAAAATAGTTTCTTTTTTAGGCTTGCGTTTATGAATAATAATTAATTTTTATATGAATAATAATTTACATCTATAATAATAATATAAATGTGAAAGTGACTCTGTCTGTCTGCTGTCGCTCTTTCACGACCAAAACAATGAATTGAATTTTATGAAATTTGGTATGAAGCTAATTTGAACTCCAAGAAAGAAAATAGGGTACCTTTCTTGGCTAACACATGACAAACAACCCCCTTAAACATTGACTAGTTTAATATAAGGAGTAACATTATTTTTTTAAAACTAGCATAATTCTAGTATGATTTACAAATGATTATGTTGTTACATATTAAGTTTTAAAGACAACATTATGACTATATAAATTTGCAAAGCATTTCGAAATATTATTATTAATAATATTCATTTATGTAGCAGAGTCAACTTCGCATTCTCTTTGCACCAGGCCACATAAAGTATTTTTTTCACCGCCCATCCCTAGCAAAGTGAAACAAAAAAGCCTACCTGCTCCCCAAAACCCGCCATCTACAATCCCTCTTTTATTTAACCGAACGTCGCAACATTTCAACTTGTCGTATTCTTCCAAAACGAATAATTTACCAACAAAGGATTTTGCCGTTTTCTTAGAACGAACTGGCGTTCTAAATCTGAATTTGAAAATAGTCTCGGTCAACGTAAAGAATGGGGGTTCTTATTTTGAAATTGAAAACAGGATATGCTGTTGCCGATTTTTATCGAATCCGATATTTGAATGAAACCTACTTGGATGAACCTTATTTAATATGAGAAATACTGGCAAGTAACAATTTTCTTTAAGGTATGATATGTTGAATGCTTTATTATCTTAACGGAAATGTCTCGAGGTGGTGTCGGTGGTGTGAAAATAAGCTGTGAAAGCTTTTAAAACAACGCAGTGGTCGCCTGGCTCGTTTGTAGGAGTAGGCGCTAAATGCAGGCGCATCCGTTGATGTAGGGTGACTATATGTTGATGTCTTTTGACAAGACTTGTGCATTTAATTTATTTTCATATTTTAATGCAGGCTAATAAATCTTAAAAACCTTATAGTTCTGGTTTATTTATCAAGATCTAATTTTGTCAAGTTTCAAAAGTATACTATTATACAAATATTAGCATTAAGTATTGCACAAATATAAATGTATGTATCATTCGTAGAAACTGGACATTTTATTATGCATTATCATACTAAAATAAAATGATATCCGAACTTAATATAGATGCAACAAGAATCATTCATTCCTACATAATAATGGTTACCCTCATATTCTCAAGTTTACACTGCGCAAACGATCTCACTGTTATGTTCTCGGTAAGAGCTTTTACTTACCTCAGCTATAGATTGCTAACAAAACAGCCTCCGTTTTTTAAATAAAACAATTTGTACAAATGCCATTAAAATTTATGATACGATGTTATTTTTTATTTTAGTTACCATACTTTTCTAAGTTACATATTCCAATTTGTTAGCCCCAGTAATGTATTTTTTATAATTCGTAAATAAAAAAAATCTACTAATATAACAGCTTAGTCAAAAACGTTGAGAGATTTATAATACACTAGCGACCCGCCCCGGCTTCGCACGGGTGCAATAATGATACTAAATATGTTTATTTAGGACATCACATTAGAAACTTGTATTTCTTTACTATAGCGTATATACTATATAATTAGTGTTTCTTTACTATAGCGCTCATGTGTCATATACAAAAATCTTCCTCTCGAATTACTCTGACTATTAAAAAAAAAACACATCAAAATCCGTTCCGTAGTTTCAACGATACATACATATAAAGATGCATACATTGGGATATAGGGACAGAGAAAGCGACTTTGTCTTATACTATGTAATGATAAAGAAACCCACACTAATAATGCAATTGATTCTATTATCAGAAAACATACACATCGCACGGCTAATTCGAGCTTAATTTATAAACATGATCTTGTTTTGTACTTGCAGCAAATTGCTAGAGATAATAAGAAGCTGCTTGCAATGGCCTACCTAGATATTAACGTCAATTTTAAAATTCCTGTCAAGCGGCGCGTTCCGAGGCGGGTCTACGTATAACCGTCCTTAATTACATGGCTATCCATCATCGAAAACCAACAAACGAGGTTGTTTCAGAAATCTCGGCCCACCCACTGCTGAGATATAATTTGACTGGCCTTCGGAGCACGATTTTACGTGGAACTACATTTAAATATGTCTAATTATATAATAAGAACCAGTTTTGTGTTGCAGAGGACATAAAGCCAAAAATCAATCAATGATAATTTTGTTTGCATGTCACTAATTGCCCATAGGTACAGAATGTGCAGGTTTTTGATCGAATATATTTTGGAATATCCTACTGTTTGATCAGTGGAACAAAAAATTAAAAAGAGTCGAGTCACCATTGGAGTTTTACAGGGATCCTATTACATTTTGAACATCTAACACATGCTTGTAGATCTCATAAGCTGGTTCGGACAGATTGTATTACAGATTACGGTAACCCTATACACGCGAAGGAGAAAGTGATAAATAGTGTAATTCAAGTTCAAAGTCGGGCGAGTATTGTATAACAATGGAGATCGTATCGCTGCACCACGAGCCTGTAGCGCTCGTCGTGTTGTGGGTATATCTGAGCGTGCATCGTACTTAACAAGCCTTATTTACAACAGTATACGTAAAAGGTTTCAATAAATCATAGAAAGGATTTCAAAAAAGGTTTCATATTTTTGTTTCCATAGATCCATCCTTTATATTACGTTCGTTTAAAATATCAAAAATTAGTTTGACAAAGTAATATGTTAACATACAACAAAATAACATGTGATATTTAGATATCAGTATGTATGAATGGTACCTTCTTAATTATTCAAAATATTTCCAGATTAACAGACCAATAAATATTCATCAGGGAGCAAATAAAACGCCGTAGCATCCACCACTCCCCGGTATACTGTGACCAACAAAGCGGGTTCCAATAATGAGGATCGTTCGATAGCATCTCGGGCGGCGCGATCGCCGTAACAGATATGCAGAATCCTTTCTCGGTTCCTTTGTGATCTGAGGGTAAACACGACCGTCGGGTATTTTACTTCTCAACAATCCCGTGATCTTGAATTTTAAACCACTTCGAAATCAACGAGGCTATTTTTCCTACCTAGACTGTATTAAGACTAGACCGAGAATATCTAATAAGCTAAGGAACGTATTGAACAATTGATGGATGAATGGACTTAAGGCTTTGCCAAAATATTCGATAATTGAATTAATCGTTTTTTCGTTTTGTTTGAAGTTATTTGGCAGTGAAGTATGTAATTAAGCTGATAAATCTACATACTTGGGTATACAATAAAATCAATATTATTCCCGCAATAATAATCAAATAATAAAACATAATCAATCCGTAAATTGTTACTTTTAAAACAAGGATTTGCGGCCTCGTTCGAAGTATCGTTTGGTTGTTACGAATGAAAATTATTCTGCCAGTGCAAACTACAGTGATTACGTTGGAGCGAGCCTCAGGGAACGACGTCAGTGCTTATTGCCGGATGATTGAAGACCCTCCGCCTTCGATGCAGTCCTTGCGGGAAAGAGATAGAACATCCAATAATCGTAAATGTAAAAGAGAAGAGAACAGTTCAGCATCTGATTAGCATCCCAATTACGGCGCGGGCGCTGTGGGATCGAATCTTACTTGTAGTGCTGATAGACAAGGTAGAAGAAATATTGTCGATTATATTTGTTTATTTTTTTTATAAAATTGGTTACTATAAGATGGAATATAATCTCCAACTGCCCAAACATTGGAATACTTTTTAAATTTTAAACATTCTTAACATCGCCAATGCGGGTCCAACTTTGTGAACCAACTTGTTATGTCTTGTGCCTGTGATTGCATTAACTCTCCCTTCAAATCATAACTCAATTATACTAAATATTGCTGCTTGGCGGTAGAATTTGTTTTTAGTGGGTGCTTACCCAGACGAAAACAAAACATCGTCATACCTAAGCTACTAAAATAAGCTAGTTTCATACTTTAACAATATTTAATTAATACATTTACATTCTACATACTTAAAGAAGAATGTCTTTTTTCATATTTTAAATATTTAATTTATATAATAGGCTAAAACCGTTAAAAATGTTATCGATAAAAGTAGACACAACCCTACTAACGAGCATACCGCTCTGTGCAGGGCGGAGAGTTCGTGTTAAGATTACATCAGCTGCCACAAGAAAATTTAAAATAAACAAGAAATTATGAACTACACCGAGACTAACTTTCATGTGTATGATATTGTGAAAATATTTATTTTAAAGATCGATATAATTATTGTATGCTGTATTCCGTTCTTTTCAAACTTTAAATAAAAACATATATAAATAATATAAATGAATTAAAAACATATTGGAACCTGTCCATTACTTTTTATTGAATTAATAAGTACAATCCAATATTGAACAAACATTTGATCCAATTTACACTTTCAAAAATAAGTTATCTGTTTGATCATCTCTATCCACACCAGGCTTTTAAATCATTACACGAACCGAAAACTCTTATCGTGTGTAAATATAAAAACACATTTAAAACACCGTATCTAATGTAATATCTCAGCCAGATGTAACGTAACAAATAATTTTATTGTAGGAACCGCAGCTACGGTATTCCTTCTAAATTAAATTAAAATTACTGTTATTTACGTATAGCATGATAATACAATTGCAGAGATTTAAATTCTCTAAACTGACGCGATTATAATCTGTACCGTTAAGGTAAGAATACATCTAAAGCACGCAAAAGTATGTATATGTATAAATATTACCAAATAATACAATAATATTGCTAATCATAAATACAACATACTTAAACAGCAAATTTCAATATTATAAACAAATATATTTAAGAACTAATCAAAGCCATGCATGTGACGTAGATAAAATTGTGAAAGCTATTTTGAATTAAATTTTTAAAATAACACTATTTTTAAATGTGTACCATAATAATATATGCTTTTTTTTTAATATGTGTGCACCTAGCATTACAGATCATCGCACCACGTTCAAAAGAAAAGAGCTTGCCCGCGCGCATGGATACAAAACCAATTTGATATTTCTCATTACGCACCGACCACAATATCGGATACTGGCTAACTATTTCTGATATGTCATTACGAGAATATTAACCCGCTGTTATAAACAAGTAATCTATATGTGGTGTCTATTTTTATGGCAACAAAGCAGATTAAACGATTTTATAACAACAATTTTCGCTACTAATATCGCATATAAATGAACCTCAATTCACCTTCCATAAAATTAACATTTTTATCTATTCTAATTACAATAGTAAAATTGAAGTACATATTTATAATAACTGAATTATAAAAGTACCTAATAAATACGAATAACAATTTACTTTGAATGTGTTTTTAATTGCAGATACAACATGCCGTATAAATAAAAGGCATATTATAAGCGATTAAAACTATTTCCTCATTATTTTAATCACTAAGTACCTTAGTCTTTTCCAATCGAGGTAGGAATAAAAATAAACAATCCTAATGTTTACGTATTACATGTAATTTCTAATAGCTCAGCTATATTCTACTAAAGCATTTGCTTTTTATTAATATATATCTAATTATAAGACTATATCTACTTAAATTTTACTTCCATATAGCCGATTACAGCTTTATAGATACTTCAAAAGCCATTTGTTCACTAATCCATAGTGAATATCATAGATTATTCAAGCTTACGTCTTAGAATATCGTGACAATACGACGTTCAGTAATTACAAATTTCTTATCAACATTTTAAGTAATATGCGACATTTATCTCTGTATCTTACTAAGTTATACATTTTATAATGTACAAAATCGTAATTATGGTATAATTACAGAATAAATTGATGATCCTTCGAGTAAATTGGTAAAGTGATTGATGATATTTTTAATAATATTAATGAGTATGCGTAACACGAAATGCTCCCCTGACGCCGAGCCTTTCGCGTTGGAATTGACAGATGCACTTAAATATATTTCACGTTCCTTTTAAAAAATATTCATCTTGTTTATTTTTGTTTTGTAATCGTTTAAACTTGTTTTGGGAAAGAATTTAGCTAACGACTTTGCCCGAGTAAGAAAAAATGATTCATTCAAACGCATATAAATAAAAATAACAGATACACAAACGTTACAACTATCAACAGCGAGCATTAATATCTGTCAGGGGGCCCATCAGATATGCTGTGAAAGAAACACCGCTAAACATAAATTTACGTATAGTTATCATAACGAGTTGGTTTTATATAACAAAAATAGAGGCTTTCTCAGAAATTAATAACGTCCGCCATAAAGCGGGAATAACAAGTTTCCATAGCGAGTTGGCGGTGACGATATTAATTAGGTGTCGTTTGAAATAATGGATGATTAAAATACCTTTAGATAAAAACCTTTATTAGTATTATAAAATTTAAGAACATAGTATAAATAAATAATTAGTAATTGATAGTATATTTTGTGCATTGTATAGGAATAATGTAAGGAGATTATCAAAATATTTTTAGTATGATCTATTCAAATCGAAGCAGGAATAACGATAGACAATTCTTAGATTTACGTATGCCACGCGATTTACTAAAAGGTATATGGTGCACTCTTAAAAGTTCTTGACTAATATATCTAGATTAATAATACAATTCTTATTATACTATCTACTTTAATTTTAAATCCAAAATTCCGATAACAATTTCGCTAACGTTCAAACGCATTTTTTTGCAAATCTATAATGATATCTATTCAAGCTCTCGACCAATGATATCGCGTCGACATCAATTCGATGTCATGTAGCTTTTGTTTTCTCGTGGTTGGAAAAGACAATAGTATTTTATGAATGAGCCACCTAATTATTTATATTTCATGTGTATTTAATAGAAAACCTTCTTAAAAATAAAAATAAACCTTAGTTAATCCAAATGTTACATATTTATTACATATATAGTTATAGTATATTTATTTATTTAATTGTTTTTATGAAATACAAAAGAAACCTAATTACGTACGAAAATAATCTCTTCCGGTTTTATTCGTATAGACCAATAATTATTTCGTAACAAAATGAGATCATGAAGAATAAGATATTAATAAAAACTGGTTTTAATTTGGTCGACGTGTTATGATTTCAGAAAATGTCTCATTTAGCTCGCTTCCTTTGCGGGCAAAAGAAATGGAATGCATTACATGGATGCCAGATGCGAGTTGCCAACAAAAACATCAGTATAGATAAAAAATATCATTAAAAATATATTTTATTATTAAATTAAATAAAATAAATGTATTACATATTAAAATTTTGAAAAAATGTATCTTCTTCGTAATATAGTTAATTTTTATTTAAATAATGACAAACTGATGAAACCGTAGATGCAAGCAGACCGGCAGAACTTTGAACTCGTAGATCATAAATGATTAAATATTTATGTATGTTTTTTTTGTATCAGGGCTATCAAAATAAATGCTTCATGTCATCAATTATTTAATGAATTGAATGAAATGAATTCTGTCTCTATAACTATAAGGACCATAAAAACTTTTAAAAAAATATGTACTGATAAAGCATGTATCTAAATTTAAAGTTTAAGTGAAACAGCTCGAAAAGTTTTTAATAATGCGACTTGGTTTATAGCTAGTGACAGTAAAACTCTAAAATCATTAAAGTATAATGTTTCTCCAAGAAGAACAAAGCATTACGAGAACAATACAAATCGACAATTTCAATGAACATTTAAGAAGTCTAAAATTATTTCGGGGACGCAATTGCATTCCGCGCTGTGTTGTCTCTCCGCTTTCGACTAGTTAGTTGCCTGTGAAGTGATTTATTGAACCTCGTTTATTTTATTTCTCAATTCCTTCGTATTTTATGGCCCGTCTTTTCCACAAAAAAATTCAGAAACAGTTTTTCAAAGAACTCATATGATTTATGTTAATAGTTAAAAAACCTGTTCTCTTAAATTAAAGATTTAACTGAGGACGTGTTATAACACTGAAAAGAACGTTAAATTGTTTAGGTACCCATTATAGTTTCCATATGACATATAGTGAAATGAAAGATCAAAGAAAATGCCGGTTCTCAGCGTTAAAAATTTCTATGTTTAAAATAATAATGGTTGACTCAACGTAACTGCACAATAAGCCCATTTGCTTTACATTTTTACAGAGCGTAACTCATTAATGTGAAAACAAAAGGTAAGCAGGTTCAGTAGCATTTTAAAGAATTCGAGCTTTACTATTCATATTTAAAATTTAAATCAGCCGTTCATTTTAGTCAACTTCCGTTACAAAACCATGGAATCAATAGATTATATTATACAGTAGATTGTTACTTCTGGTATCAACGCACAAGCAATAAAGGACGGTGCAAGGGTTTATTCTATAATCTTAAAGTGAAAAGACAGAACATAAATTGATGGGTGACAAAACTTAAGACTTATTGACAGGAATTCAATGCAGCAGGTATTGGAAAGCTGACGGTGTAAACTATTGTAGTTACTCCAGGTATACTATTATTCATTTGCAATTTTTTGCAAGGCTTTTTAATTCAGATGCTTTGTTCTCAATGCTTCTTTTGCAAATTGTCTTCTTTTCAAAAGATAGCAATACAATACAACTTATTTTATTTGACACTTTGTTAAACATTGTAACAAAGCATTGGATTTTACTTTGGTTTTTGCTTCATGTATACAAATATCTAAGATAGAAAAAGTTTGGATTTTTTTGATAATTTTAAAACTTTAGTTGCATTAGATAAACTATACATATACTAATATTATATGGATGTAGCCTCATATGGTAAACTGTACTTTAGTTTTTAGTAAAGGGACGGTTATGATCATGTGCATGGCTTGGCTACAAGAATCATAATCGCAGATTAAACCGTACACCATTCTACCGGGATAGTTAGAGATCGCAAGAAGTTTAAAAGCATAAGTTTTGAAAAACTTACCATACAGAAGCTGCTAAGCCAAAGTAATACAGCAGCAAGAAGACGACCGCACAATTAGGATTGGCCAATCCATCATGCGCGAGTAGCATCCGTGTTGGTGATGTGGAGTCCTTGGCGCAACCGGCTGCTGTGCGTCCCGCTGCAGCGCGAACGCCCCACCCAGCAGCCGCTGCACACCTACAGAGCGCCACCAGAACCAGAGCTCTCTCTCCTGCTCCACCACGGTCTCCACAAGCCAACTGTGCTCCTATAGCCGCTAGAGTACATGCGAAACTTAACGCAGCCCACGTTGCAAGCCACACTTCTGCTGCTTTTCTCTCTCCCGTTTCCCATAGAACTTCCGCATCACAGTATTGCGCACAGCGACCAGACCCTCTCACCCAAACCCAGCTATTCGGTTTCACGAGTCTTCGGCAAGCACCTCTACCAACTGCATTTGTTGCATCAAGTGGGATAGTTCCTAGAGGTGGTGCACGTTCGCCTTCCCCTTCCATACACATGTGCTCATGATTATTCTCAGCTGGGAAAAGAGAACAATCTAGTTCCGCTGGCCACGGAAAACCGAAGCCTCGAAGGACTGGGTAACATCTTGCGTAAACACTCTCACATAAACCTCTACACGGCCCAATAGGTAACGCAACCTTATCGGTACACATAGGAACATAGACCGCACACAAAAATAGATGTAGTTGCGACGAACATCCATATTGAACGAGTGGGCTGAAAGTTTGAAGTGTCACATCAGCATCTGCCTGAAGCGTGTGTCGAGCTAAGTTCGGCATTCCAGTTTGGTTGTATCCAATGTTCTTACACATAGCCACTTTAATAGGTTCACATGTCCTCACAGAAGCCTCAGCGGCTGTTTCGAAAACGAGAGCAACGGATAAAATTAACGATATTAAGCACTTCATTTTTTAATTTGAAACTGTCACATAACAAATTTCATTGTATCGTAAATATTTTCGCGCGCGACGACTACGATCGAACGTACGTACACACCGAATCGCGTCTCCAGACGTTATGACTTGTGTTGCGGTCAGGTCAGTCGCCACTCCGCGGGGAGAGCTCCCTTCTACAAACTACAAACAAAAAGGTCGGCAGGTATGCGCGATAGTATCAAAAGGAAAGGGAGGGAAATTTGAGGAGTCGTGACTCGTGGCGCGGTCGGCGTCCGAAGCAGAGTGTATCTTGTTAAATGAACAACTGTCCTCGTCCTCGAGGCCGGCTCGTTAGTTGTTATCAAAACATAAAGACACGCACATACTGTAAATCTTCGTACCTCTTTTCTTATATCGGGCTTGATAAAAAAAGTTTATGAAGGAGCTTAGTTTGTATATTTACTTTATTATAATTTAATAAAAAGATTTTAAATGCCTACTCCTAATAAAAATATAAAATAATATCTAATAAAAGATAAATAAATACTTTTTTCATGTAAAATTGGAAAAATATTTATTTATAAAAAATGCAGTTAATACCTTTAAATATACGGCGTATGTGTACAGAGCTTATCATTGCTATTGATATATTTTATCAATATATCGATTTTTAGATATTGATAGTTAACAGTCTAACAGATTACATCGCGTTCGAATTTAACTGATATCGGGTTAATATATCTTTAGTGATCTAGTACAGTATATTTAAAAATTAAAAAGAAATTAATTTTGAAATTATTTTATTGTACATAGTTTACTACAATAATATGCATATTTTAACATAAATAGGTAAATATAATGGTGAATATTGATAGTTTTACAAAAATTGGACCGAAATAGAGATTTGTGAGGTTATAAAGCTTACAGTCAATAGGTACCAAAAATACGCAATGGGATAAAAATAATATTTACATGGCTTCGATTAATAGTTTCAATAAAGAATGATGTTCTTAAATTATGACTAAAATAAACGATAAATACTTTTACAATAATCTTATATCGTACAAGTTGTTTCACACTTTGTTTCACTAAACTAATAATGTAATATTTATTCTTTTATATTTTAACATCACCTAGCTTAACGCTGAAGTTATCAGCAAAAAATAGTTGCCAGACGAAAAATCTTACTTTTCTTTTTATATATATATTTATATATATGAGACATTTTAATGGCAATAAAGACAATCATTATCTATCTACATACAAATCCCATGTAAACCGCATCTCAAAATCTTAAGTCTTTCCATCTTTTACATTTACAGAAGCTAATTCTAACGATAATATTATACAACATTCACATATTTTAGTTAAGATTTTTTATTTCATTGTTTTTTTTTAAATTATTTTTTACAATAAAGCGTAAAAATAATAATATTAGGAATGCAATTTAAGCAATACTAGCGCCATTTTTTTAATATATAAAAATAACTACTTACAATAAAATATGTTTGCGGAAGCAGATTTTTTTTTTAAATATATAAATACATAAATGCCATAACTTTGTATGTTTGTGTTTTCCTAGAAATAATTTATTCCATTTTAGTAATTGTGCTATAGGTAAGGAGGATTGAGCTAGGTTAGGAGTAGAAAAGTTATATGAAATATTCAGATTTGAATTAAGAACACAAAAATGAGTTTTGGGTTCAGATTTCATTCATTCATGAACAAATTTTCTCAGTAATATTACTATTAAGAAATATTCTGCAAAGCTAGAAAGATCTATATTCATGTAAAAATTTTGAGGTAGTTATTTTGTTGAACCAATTCACTAAGTTTAATTTATAAACGTTAAAATTGAAGGAATATATAAAATATCTTACAGTCGGTCCAGTCCAAGTCGTACACATAAACAGATTCTACTAAAAATACGCGAATTCTTTCCATGAAGTTAATTGAAATAATCACGACAATTAATACATTAAAATCATTAGAAAATACTATAGCCTCTTCGAAATAATTTAGCATCATTTTATTTGCATTTCACATTCATAAGCAACGCGCTTTTTTTTTTTAATTTTCTCAAAGAAAACGTGAATAAATCTTAGTAATCTAAATAGTTTAATTTACAACTAAATTGATGATTAAGTGTAACGAACATTCTCGAGGATCCTTTAAACATTTAACATTTGTAACGTTACATCTAAATTATCTTTCATTAGCACTTAGGACCGAAGACAATTAAGCCGTTTTCAAGTAACAATCGATGAAAACAAATCACATACACTAGAATGAATAAATAAAAAAAACCGAATTGCGACTTTCTTATGAGATTACACAGGTATATAAAACAAATATACAAATGTTTAAATAAAACCAATTATAACGGATGAATCGCGTATACTAATTATTTTTAAACATCCCGACGTTTCGAGCACTTTGCAGTGTTCGTGGTCACGGGTAGACAGTCTACCCGTGACCACGTCGGGATGTTTAAAAATAATTAATATACGCGATTCATCCGTTATAATTAGTTTTATTTAAATGTGTAATAATCGCGAAAATTTAAGACAACATTAAATATACAAATGGAATATCGCGGAATGGGGCTCGGGGGTGGGTGACTAGAGGGGGGTGGAGCGCGCGTCGAGGCGCACGCGCAGCGCCTCCCGCTCGCGCTGCGCGTCGGCCAGCTCGGCGCCCAGCGCGCGGCACACGCGGTGCAGAACGGCATTCTGCTCTTGAAGCGCCTTCACGTCCGGGTCCGCCTCGCACGAGGACTCGCGCGACGGCTTGCGGTACACCTCGAACGCGCCGTGCATCTTCGGCGCGTCCTCCCGATTGTAGCCGAAGCCCTCGCCCTCGTACTCGCGCGGCGCGAACGCGTCCGGCGGGAACGCGGGCTCGCCCTCGCTCCGCTGGTTGACGAGACGCCGCGACGGGGGCGACGTAGCCGAGGGCGACATCCGCGGCGGGGGCTGCGGCGGCGGCGCGGGAGCTCCCTTGAACCGGTTCAGGTCCAGCGAGCTGGAGCGGGTGTGGTTTCGCAGCGGGCGCGGCGGCGGGGGCGGAGGGGGGTCCTTCTTGGGCGCATACTGCAGCGACTGGGGCCCCTCCTCCGGGTGCACGGACGATTCCCGGGTGGGCGGCGGCGGGAGGACGCCCGCGTTTTTGACCGGCTTCTTTGGTTGCGGTCGTTGAATCGATTTAATCTCAGGATTTCCATTCGGCGGCTGCTCGAGGGGCGGTTGCGAGTTGAGCCGCTTCGGGCTCGCCAGTTCGAAGGCGTGGGCGAAGTCGTCCCGCCGGGGCGACGTGCTCGAGCGCAGGTCTCCCTCGTGGGGGAGGGTGTTCGCGTCGGGCGTCACCCGGAGTGCGACGGGGTGGAAAATTTTGGGATCCCTTTCTAGGGCGGATTTATGAAAATCGAAATTGACGGGCTTGGGACCGGGACTCGACACGCTCGAGGTGGGCGAGTCGACGAACTTAGTCCATTCCTTATTATTCGCCTGAGGTTCCGGTTTGGGCGGAGTGAGAGAGGGTTGTCGTTCCTCTACTTTTTTGACCGGTTTACTTTCGTACGGATCGTTGTTTTCGGGTTTCGGTGCGAAATTAAAATCGGCGGAAGTGCCCGAGCCGAACATATCGGCTCCGAGATCGACGAGGTCAGTGGTGACGGCTTGTTGGGAGAAGTGTGAATCCACTTTGGGCACGAGGCAGGCCGGCAGTACGTCCGGCACTGGGATATCGTTCCGCCTCAGAACAATCAGATGCATGGCTATGCTAAACTCTTCCAGCGTTAGCATTCCATCTTTAGTAATATCAGATAACTGCCAAATTTTTCGGAGGTCTGGTACCGAAAGGCGAGACTTTTCGAAGAACAATCTGTAACACACGAGAAAGTATTAAAAATGCTACTATTAAGCTAACTTGCAAAATACCAAACATTTTTTTTTTCTCAAGTTATTTTTCATTTTTAAAGTCCTATCGCTGAATTACATTTACACAACTAAAAATCAATAGACCGACCGAACTAAATAGAGTCACCATATCCGACATCAGCAGTCAGGATCGTCATGAAAAGATATCGAAACTTCGAACCTGGCCGTTTGTCCGGAGAGCAGTCCCCGCTCCGGCCGCAGTTGCGCGAACTGCGCTGCATAGTGCCGCGCCTGCGCCTCACTAATCGCGAAAATATCGCCGTCCGCTTCACCTTCCTCCTCGGACGAGTGACGGTCCGACGATTCCTCTTCCGTACCTGAAATTATCATTCATGGAATGCTTTATGTTAATAATTTCGTTAAAACTTGTTTATACCTAAAACCTGACGACCATGCCCTAAAATTAAGATATAGTTTACAGTCAGTGGTAGTGTTTAAATATTGACGATTGAAAATCAATTTATTTGTAAAGTTTCCTTAAATCCCGCTGAGTTTCTTTCGCCGGTTCTTCTCAGGTCTGAGGTATTATATTCCGAACCGGTGGTAGATTGTCGACAATCAATAAGAAAGTGTAAACACTTCTATTTTGAATAAAGGTTTTTGACTTTGACTTTGACTTTGACGAAATTACATTAATTTGATTTAAAGTTGATCTATACAATTTGTATACTATATTTGTATAACGTGTTCTCGTTTTAAATATCTTTATATAGAGTGAAAGTTTAGAATAGAAGCTAGATAACGCAGAAACTTTCCATGCATACAAATGGATTAAATATAAGATGTGCATTGTTTCAAATTTAGAACAAATATTTTACATATTAGTATAATTGTATATGGTGTAAAAGTAACACAATATGTTAATATATACATAATAGTTGAGAGTTGAGTTGATAAATTATTGTCTTCTCTTTATGATATAATGGCATTGTTTCCAATAAAAACCAAGCAAAAATAAACAGAGCATATCATTAGTAATGAAATTTGTTTTTGAATAAAAAGTTAAAAAAACTAACAATAAATAAGTATTTTAATCTCCTTGACAAAATGTACTAAAGATAAAAAAAATATAAGTCAGAATACCATATAAAATTATTCTCAATACATGGATGAACAATTGTTATCACACTTCAAGTGGAACAGTAAATAGGTACAAAGATATTAGATAGACGATTTAAAATCATATTAATATGATTTTATTATTTATTTAATATGACAGATATTTCTATCTTTGAATGAAAATCAAATTAATTTATTAACTGGTTACTTTAACACATAATATTATTAATTAATTTAAATATAATCATTATAAAATGGTACTGTTACTTAAAATCATTATGATATTTATTATAGTAAGCTAGCTGGCATTGAAAATGTCTTTTGACCTGTAAAGCAGCTTAATCTACTAGCCCTAGAGCAGAAATTCACTTCACATCATAGTACCGCATAGTACAATATTATTATGATCACATGAAATCTCAGTATGGACATTAACTTGCGCCATTCAACTTTCTATTAAAGGTTCTATCAATTGGGTAACTTTGGCTTTATATTATTGTACTCTGAGTAGTGTAATTACTTAAAATAATTTAATAAAATCTGATATGAGTTTATATTCTTGTACATTGTTTACCTAGAAGTCTAGTGTGTTCCTCAGCCGTGTTGGTGGGCCACACACCACGTCCTGTGGCACTGTGCTCCCATATTGGATGAACACGCTCAGCCACACTATTGGTCGGAGTTGGACTTTCACTTGCAGTGCTCCAGGGTGAACCAGCTTTTGCTCTCCTCTGTTACAATGTAATAATTCATATTGTTATTTTATATTGCATTAATAAAAACATTATTTATAGTCCTCTACAATAATATTATTAAAACATATATTGTATGAAAAATAAAATAGTGTCATTGAAAGTATGATGCAATTTATTATAATTATAAAGGGTCATAAAATTGGCAATAAAACTCACATACCTAATATATTTACAATAACACTCTGTCATTGAATACAGAATACATATTTACCTATAAATATCTACTAATATTTATAGGTAAATATGCTATTTTCATACCAGTATGTATCATTTATAAAAAATATGAATATCCACTTAATTACAACATAAAAAAGAAACCTTGCTGGCATCTAGAATTCCAATATAATTATATTATAACTATTAATTTGTATTTAATAAACTTAAATATTAATTAAATATAACTGTATTTTACTAAAAGTTTTTCTATAATAAACAAACTTATATTTTTAATTAAGTATATTAAAATGAAATACGTTAAAGTATACTTAAAGGTGAAATTATTGGTACTATTACTTAAAAATATTTGTATCATTTTTCGGAATAACTTAGTACAGTTATTCCAACAAACAGTAAGAATACTCTATATCCATTTAGATGTTATGCTTGTCATTGTAGCCTTATCAAATTCCAATATAATGAGCCGTCAGTTAACCTACAGATAAGACTGTAACAATATTAAAAACACTTTCAGGTAACTAAGAAAATAATTAAGACATGTAGATTTAATTTGAACAATGAGATTATAAAAAGTGGCAAATATGTTATACTGATATGTTGAAAGTAAACAAAGATAAGATTTATTTGATTAACAAATTATAGAAGCATTGCCATTTACTCTATATTTTATTCTAGAATTACTGTTTTATAGCAAGAAATAGCAGACTTAATATATGTATGAAAAGTTATACCTAAATAGTATCTTATATTACTGATATTGAGTATTAGTTGATTAAAATTAACTCACCCCACATGAACCTGATTTTTGTGACATAGTTTCAGATTCGATTTCAGAATCAGTGCTCAGGGGCTCGTCATGAGATAATGTTTGTAGAAGATCACCATCTGACAGGTTTGGCAATAACCCTATAGGTTCATATTCTCCTAAGTTGTCTGCAAAACTTCTTTGCCTTTTAGATATATGTTGTTCTTTTGGAGAATTAGATAATTGTATTAAATCGGCATTAGCATCTGCGTTAAGGGCCCACGTAAATCTCGGAAGTGGAAGGTCTAGTGGTGTGGAGAGCAGTTCTGGTTTTAAAGACATATTTGTTTGATAAGCAGCTATTAATTTTAACGCAGAATAAAATTGATTCCTATTCATATGATTCAATGAAGAACAGGTATTAGGTGCCACACTTATATCCATAATCTGTAAGGTGTAATTAAGTCAATCGTCAAACATTTTGTTAGGTAAATTTGTTTTTAAATGCAATATTAATGTTAGTTACCTGTCGTAATATATCATTTGGTACATTTGAAGATCTAAAAAGTTCTGTGGCTTTTAGTATAGGTATTTTCCCGTTTGATTCCTCGTCGCAACATAAAAACAAATCACTGAAATATCTCATTTCGGTTTCTGTCAAATTGAGATCCTCCATTATAATAAAAATACACCGTTATATTGTAATAAAAACTGTTACAGTTTATAATTAAACACCCAATAAACTCGAATAACCATTATCTGTTAATGTAAACCATATTCATTGATTAAAAGACGGATTTGAAATTGTAACATCACAAAATTTACACGAAGCAAACGAATATGTCATTGACAGCTGCCCGACATGCCCGCAGCCATTATTTTGCACAGAATCTGTACTATAAACACAGATAAAAATACCTTCAACTTTACGAGTGCCACCCAGGCCAATGTGTAATAATATGTATCCGTAGTTATTAAATTTTTAACATACTATTCAAAATTAGATATAAATAATTATCGATGCTGTATTTTTTCAAAACTATGAAATTTGCCATTAATGTATTATAAAAAAGTCAAACATTTTCCAATAAGATTTCAAACTTCGGTGCTATCATAAAATATTTACTGCGTTGTAGTAAATTTTACAAAAGCCGGATTTTTTGCTAAACAGCGATCTCTTTTAACCGGGTTGGATTAAGGGGAGACTGCAAGAAATTCACTTGTACACCATCGTCTGCCTCCTTGCTTGCGGGCGATCATCGATTGCTATCTGCGCGACGGGTAAATTTTGTACATGGAACAAGACGATATGTAAACCCGGAAATAGGTTTGTTGTGGGTTCCCGCAGAGATCAATTTTGGGACATCTGCTCTGGAACCTGGCGTACGAAGTGACGCCATCCTGCGCATCCTGCTAACTGTCCTTGGTGTCAGCAGCTAAGCAGACGAGACATTGATGGCATCTGAGAGAAGTTTCAAGAGAACCAAACATCTCGTCGAGCTTGGGGTGTAACTACATCTTCGTCAATAAGATGTAGCACCAGCAGTCTGAATTGACTGAAGACTGCTGCCAAATCACGAGGGAACGAGAGAGAAAGTACGTCGTCAATATGCCGGTGTCGTGTGATCGATGGCTTTCTACGGGGCGCCTGTTTGCTCACTCAGACTGTGGGGCATTCGCCTTTGCAGGACTAAGATCTAAAGTTTGCAGCGGGGAGTGGCCATGGCCATAGAGGGAAATCACTATGCGGATGCGGATTACGTACGATATCCTACGAGGCCGCAATAGTTCTAGTACGCTTTCCGTTTTTGGACTTTCTTTAGACATTTAGGAGAAAGTCACACCTCCAAGAGCGCTCGGCTCGATGAAACGGTGGAAACATTAGAGGGTTCTAGCGGCTTGGCGCGACCGTCTCAGTGAGAAACGCTACACGCGCAAATGCGACGTCGAAGCCATACAACTGGTTTTCGGAAGAGTGGATGAGACTGTTGCTGGGTTGATGTTGAGGATAATAAAAGTCATCGGTACCATTATACGGACTCTGACGCACTTGATAGACACTCTGTTTTACGTATGCAATGCATCGACTTTTATACATGATATATGCCAAAGAATATGAGATACACAGATTTGAAATATTTTAGTCATAGAATATGTAACTTTACTAACTGTTTACTTTAATACATATGTGCATATACGGCACAAGACTAAAGGTCATAGCTCATTAGAGCCACCCGGCACCTACTCCGCACCGCCTCGTCGCTCGGCGTCCACTCGTTGTCGACAGGTGGTCCACGGGTAGACACCGTTTTATCACCAATAAACGTCGTGCGGTCGACCATTGGACCTCGCATCGGCACCCAGTGGACCCCGCGTGGTCTACGACTGGAGACCGGTTAGTCCACGAATTTTCGCTTAGTCTGTTAACAATTGGCACTACGTCTACACGTGTGCTAAATATTGTTAAATTTTACAAACCGTGAATTGGCACTTATAGCTGAAGCGCTTGATGCAGAAGAAAATGAAAGACCCAAGAGAAAGAAAAGCCTATTGGGTGCAAGAAATGTTTAAATAAAGAAAAAAAGAGGTTGAATATTGGGGAGCGGTGCATCGCCAACGCGTCGCCCTCGAGTGAATCACTCGCAGGCAGCGCGCGGTCTACGTGCGGCAAGCATGCGAGTTGCGAGTTGTCACCGAGTGGTCCACGCGCCGCCCGCGCGTGGGCAACTTGCGAGCGAGGCGATACGGAGTTGATGTAATGAGTGTATACCCATAGAAATCCATACAAACAATATCAACCGCACTAGTTGAGGCGGTGAGGGTCGGGTGCCGGGTGGCTCTAATGAGCTATGACCTTAAAACGACGAGTCACCTTCCTTACGCAGATAATGTCGGATGCGAATCGACTATGGTGTGTCACCACTGTGGCGCAGTTCGTGATACCGCCCAGCATACGCTGGAGTGTGGGGGCATAGATCACCGTCGCCCTCCGAGGAGAGTTTTGGCTAACCATGAGCGGTGCGTTATATCGACACGGTCCCGCAGCTTCCCGCATTTCGTGATTTTTTACATATCATAGGTATCTACACGTATTATTCTTGTATATACATATATATATGTAATATATGTTACGATATTTAAACAAAATTATGTAACGATTTGAAAAAGGACAAATGAAGGTTTATATATTATTCTGATTACATGTACCTATTTCGGATTTGTTAATAATTAAACAAATTAGTTAATTTTTTAATCATAGTATTTAATTTTATTAATTTTATATTATAAAAAAATATGGAAACAAGAAGGGTTTTTGGTCAAAATTAAATACAATAGTTGACTATTATTTATATTTTATTAATTTGTATTTATTAACATAAAAGTTAATTGTAATATTAAAAATGGATAAAACTGTATACATACATCTGATAATTATATTGTTCTTGAATTATGACTATCATTTCTAAAATAATTTCCTTTCTTTTTCTTATACACAATTACAGGTTGCAATTCAAGCATACCACTACTCTCAAAGTAGTATAATAATTTAGAATACACATCTATACTTAAAACTTAACATAAATATAAGCGTCGGTAATCTCGACATTACATCATATCTCTTGATCAAATATAGTTATTTAATCCTTGGTCTGGATGTACTTGATGAGGTCAATGACACGGCTGGAGTAGCCATATTCATTGTCATACCAGCTGATCAGTTTGACAAAGTTGTCATTGAGAGAGATACCAGCAGCAGCATCAAAGATGGATGAGTGGGAGTCACCAACAAAGTCAGTAGATACAACCTGGTCTTCAGTGTATCCCAAAATACCCTTCATTGGACCTTCAGCTGCTTCCTTAACCTTTTGTTTGATTGCGTCGTAGCTGGCGGGTTTGCCCAGACGGACAGTAAGATCGACCACAGACACATTAGGAACAGGCACACGGAAAGCCATACCAGTCAGCTTTCCATTAAGGGCGGGAATGACCTTGCCTACAGCTTTGGCAGCACCAGTAGCAGCGGGAATGATGTTTTGTTGGGCACCACGGCCATCACGCCATAACTTGCCAGAGGGTCCATCAACAGTCTTCTGGGTAGCAGTAGTAGCATGAACAGTTGTCATCAAACCCTCAATAATTTCAAAGTTGTCATGGATGACCTTGGCAAGAGGCGCCAGACAGTTGGTAGTGCATGACGCGTTAGAGATAACTTTGTAAGATGGGTCATAGGCCTCCAAGTTGACACCAACAACAAACATTGGTGCATCAGCACTGGGAGCAGAGATAATGACCTTCTTGGCACCACCTTCCAAATGAGCAGATGCCTTGTCGGTTGTAGTGAAGACTCCTGTTGATTCTACAACATATTCAGCACCAGCTTTGCCCCAAGGAATAGCTTTCGGGTCCCTTTCAGAGAAGACTGCAATTTTGTTTCCGTTTACAATCAAGTGACCATCGCCAGCTTCAACGGTTCCCTTGAAGCGACCGTGAGTTGAGTCATACTTGAACATGTAGACCATGTAGTCCAAGCCAATGAAAGGGTCATTGATAGCCACAACTTGGGCTCCCTTTTCAATAGAAGCACGGAGGACAAGACGACCAATGCGGCCAAAACCGTTGATACCGATTTTAGACATAATGACTGAAACAAGGAAACAAGAGTTTTAGGAGTTATGATAAAAATACATTTATTAATTAATGTAAAGTAAAAATTTAATTACTTATGTAGATGGTCGCAAAAATTTAAACAAATAGATTTTTATAAATCTACAAAATTATGATAAAACTATATAAGTATATAATATTTCATAAAACACAAGTTGATTAGTTTGAATAAAATGCTTACTATTAATAGTAAAAAATTAAAATAAGCTTTTGCAAAAGCTGTACCTATATTGTAACATTAAGTTTATATCATACGATTATATGTATTTAAATTATTGAAATTCCCTTTCTTATAATACCCTATTTACAAAACGGAATCAACTAGTTAACAATATATGCATCGTAATTCATTATTATAATGTAATATGCAATTAATTGACCTTCACCAATGCTAGATTTGAATACTCCACCTCTAACTAGTCCGCCCTATAGATGCCGGCAAGTAGAGGTCAATTTAAGGTCACTCGAATGTCGCAAAAAATAATAACAAATTAGAGGTAAATACTATTTGTAACATAAGTTTGTTAATAATTAATGTATTCACATGTTTAATGGAATGAATTGTTATTGTAAATCAGTTTAAATTTTTTGACACGGCACGTAGATGATTGCGGAAACTTCTATGGAAATCATGATGTAATTATAAAAATATCCATGAATATAAGTATTATTAACTATATTTATAAAAAAATAACTTAAAAGTAAAAATAGAAATATAAAATTATTCAATATTACATACCGGTATTAATTTATATGGAATCGAAACAAACACGTCAGAGGACACGTTCAACCTCCGCAAGATGGAGAATGGAAATGTCAGCTGAAGGACAAACTGACAGAGATAGGATAGAAGAAGCCAATAACATAGACAAACCAATATTTTCTTAAATATTAAGTGACAAAGGCGATGCCTCACAGCGTAGCTCTTATTTCAAATTTGTACCAATAATTTAAACATTATGAAATAAAGATATACATTTGCACTTGTACAAAAATTGCTTGTGCTCCAATAATATGGATTCATAAGAAACGATGTCTACTTCTGAAAATGGCGGGTTTTGTGTCGGTACCTAGACTGACCGCGTATAATAAAAAGGTACAGGCAAAGTCTCAGTATGAATGATCTAGATTAATTAGCATGAGGTAATGTTTTTTATTTGCATTCGTAACAATCATGGTCATCCTTTCTTCCTATTTGCAACGCTGTAGCTTAATATTGTAATTCTTAAACTTGTTTGGTACGGGGATTATGTGTATTTCGTTCATTATTTAATCGCAATTTTGAAAATGTTTATTTAATTAAAATACCACTCAATGTTTTAACTTAAATAAAACAAAACAATACGTAACAAAACAATACGTACAATCTGTGAGAGCAACATTTTTAAATTAATCAATAATTAAGTTCCATAATGTCATTGGGTTATTTGAAATTGAATTTGATTTGTATTATCTGTGACATTGACAATTATTCTTTGACTGGAATTTGTTTAGCGGGTATTTCAAAATTGAGTTTATTATAAATTTCCCTGTAGATAAATGATAGAATTTGCTGTGAACTAGAAATGGTGGTCCATATAGGAATTAATGGTTTTGGTCGTATAGGTAGAATTATATTTAGAAAGTGTTTTGAAAGCAGTGGTTTAGAGGTACACACCTAAAAGTGGAAGTTGTGCTTTAGCAATACAGTTTTAATTACAATTATACATTTTACAGATCTCAGCAATAAATGATCCAGCGGTCGATACGAACTATATTTGTTATCTAATAAAATTCGATTCCACTCATGGAAGGTTTTCCAATAATTTAATGTTTACGACAAATGAAATCACCATAGACGGTAACTTTAATTGACGGTGATTTATTTAAATGTTTTTAAAATACTGTTAAGAAATATTTTTCTGGTTGCTTTTTCTTGATAGATAAAAAAATTAAGGTGTTTCATGAGAAATTACCGTCGAATATACCGTGGCAGGCCGCAGGAGTCGAATATGTAGTTGAAGCTTCTGGAATGTTCACGAACCATGAAAAGGCTTCGGTATTCCATTGAATATTTTATCTTAATCCTTGTGAATTATGAATTATATACCCCTACTAACTTGAGTATGACAGTTTTTGAGAATACGTAAATATGGAATTCGGTTGGGAATAGACAAGATACGTCTTATTTATATTTTTGTATCGGAACATTTATCCAATTACAAAATAAAACTCGACATAATTCTATACATCTGACAATATACACAATCTGATTGGATAAATACTTGAATTTATAGGGTCACCTGGCTAGTGGAAGTGTGAAGAGAGTTATAGTAACAGCTCCTAGTGTTGATATTCCCATGATGATATTAGGCGTTAATGAAGAACAAATTAATACGGGTGATTGTTTAACTTTATACATTTAGAAGGCTTTTTCTTTAGTAATCTTCTAGTTAAAGATTTAAATGCTTTTTTATGTTAAGAAATATCATACATGTATATATGAAAAGTCGAGATGGCCCAGTAGTTAGAACGCGTGCATCTTAACCGATGATTGCGGGTTCAAACCGAGGCAAGCACCGCTGATTCTTGTGCTTAATTTGTCTTTATAATTCATCTCGTGCTTAGCGGTGAAGGAAAACATCGTGAGGAAACCTGCATGTGACAAATTTCATAGAAATTCTGGCACATGTGTATTCCACCAACCCGCATTGGAACAGCGTGGTGGAATATGTTCCAAAACCTCTCCTCAAAGGGAGAGGAGGCCTTTAGCCCAGCAGTGGGAATTTACAGGCTGCTGTTGTTGTTGTTATATGAAAAACAAGTTCGTGGAAGAAAAAATCCGTACTATCTTCTTAGTTCTTAGTAATACTTGAGTACTAACAAACAACTATAAAGTTTTTAACATAGGTCCAGTTTAAATAAACACGGAGATAATATTCTATTGTAATTTAATAAATTAAAAACTCATAATGTTTTTTTTTGTGAGTTCATAACCTCTGAATTGTCAACTTATCAGTATTTTATTACTAAAGATTATGGTAGGGGTTAACGGATACAGGGTCATGAAACAACAATACATAAATAGTAATGTCATGATGTTTTTTTCTTCAGATATGAGATTTTATTTTTATCTTGAAATTTGAAAATGGAACGATTCTTTGTTGTTATTTTGTTACTAGAATAAAAAAAAAAACAGACGATAACCTCCTCCTTTTTGAATTTGTTTAAATAAAAATTATTATTAAGACAAGTAGCCTGGTTTAAAGCAAGCAATATTGGCTGTTAACTTAATACATTTCTATAGGAGTTAGGCAACAATGTAGTTCAGATTATATTTACTTTTAAAAATTAAGATGACGTAAGTCTTGAAATTTCCAGAAGAAAAAGTGATATCTTGTGCATCTAGCACGCTGTACTGTTTGGCGCCATTGGTAAAGGTGTTAGAAGACAACTATGGTATTTCCGAGGGTTTTATAACGAGCATACACGCAATGACGCCATCTCTAAAGCCATTAGACGGTCTTTGTTTAAGGGGAAAGGTAATTTTTGAACAAAAAATCGTAGCAATTAAACTGGTACCTAATAATTCCATCAAATTTTGTCAAGAGATTTTTTTAAACCGTATTCAAGGAAGATCTCGCAAAATACAGTAACATGTCTTTTTTTTTATAACTAGCTACCCATTCTGTCTTTGCGCGGGTGAGCGTGGAACATTTATACTGAAGGACAAACATATACACATAAATTTTTCTAGTAGTCTAGAATCTATTTGTCCAGAAATCTCTGACGTACCAACCGTAGTTTTATCTCAATCGAATGAACGCATAAGGAACACATAGAAGACAAAAAATCTCTTTTATATTCACTTATTCTATATAAAATTATGGATACAAATAGTTAAGTAACGATACATTTGTTACATAGCATTGGCGTGATCATAGAAGCATTCTTCAGAACATTATTCCAGCTGCGACCGGCGCTTGTAAGGCTCTCGGTAGAATTATACCACAGGTCAAAAATAAAATGACTGGATTAGCGTTCAGAGTGCCCATTGTTAATGTTTCTGTGCTTGATGTTACAATAAGGTAAGTATGTAGTTTCATTTCTGCATTTATATCCTTTGTGCTTAACAGACAGCAAAATTCTAGCATAGCATTATATAAACAGAGTCGGATTTATAGGTCCTAATAATTATATCATGGATTAATGGATTACTTTAGCTTTTATTAATTTGAATCAGTAACTATCTTGATTGGTATCGGTAACTTTTAAAATATTAAGTAGTAAGATTATTATAATTTGACTATATCTCGGTATTTGTAATCTCACTGAAAACTTTTGTGGCCCTCACTTATGTGCCCAGGGCAGTTGCCCCGGTTGCCCTTCCCTAAATCCGGCCCTGTATATAAAGTATACTCTTTCCTCTTTATTTAAAATAAGTAAACTGACTCAGAAAGGAAGTTTATTATTGTGAATGCGGCAATAAATTTAGGCACTAAGATGTCCCCAGTGCCAGTAACTATATTGATCTCACATTGTTATATATAGTCCCAGTTTACTGACGCCCATAGACCTAGGCCAAGCGTCCTTCATTGTAATCGATTTAAATGTCCTAGTTACTAATGTTTTATTATCAGATTAAATACAAGCACGACAATTGAAGATATAGTCAAGTGTATAGAAGATAAAAGTCAATCAACTATGAAAAATATAATGAATACTTCGAGCGAGGAAGTAGTATCCTCTGACTTCTTAGGCGATAAAAATTCGTGCATTCTTGATACAAATTCAAGTTTACAATTAACACCGAACTTCTTTAAGCTAATTTGTTGGTATGAAAATGAATATTCTTACGCTTGCCGCGTCGTTGATTCCATAATGTATTCGGAAAAATGTTTCAAATGTCAACATCTGCTTGATATAAGAAATAATCAATTCATAACAAACAGATTATTTATAGAACCCAATTTACCGTTTCTGGATGAACAAATATTTATCATGCCTCCATATAAATTAGAAAATAAATCCAATTTACTATTAAGTATGTCCCAAGATAATAACTTTAGAAGGAAACAGTTAACTACACAAGCTTGTCGAATTTACGAGTGCACCCACTCGGGTACAGCTCAAGATGAACACAAAAATGAGATTTTTGAGATATGGAATGATGATGTCCAAGACAGACAGTCAAAGCTAAGGGAAAAACAATACCATAAATTTTGCCACAGTTGTGTAAGAATCACGCGGCCTGATGAATTATTACGCATTTCTAATGAGAGCGAACCTGATAAGGATGAAGCAGAGTTTGCTAAAACTAATGACATTTTGAATAACTCAATACGACAAAAATATGAAGTAAACTTTTTAGAGGATGCAATAGAAAAAAGCGCTAAAAATATCAGTTGTAATAGGACTTTCAAAAGTAATCCAATGAGCGGTGACCATGTGCCCTGTGACAAGAAATTTTGTGAACATTTTCCAGAGACTAAAAACGAGCACAGCCATTCTGGTGCATCTTTGAATAAATTTGATTTTGAGTTAATTGAATCCAAGTTGGTAAATGATAATGCAAATAAGCACAAAAATAAACCAGAAGAAATTTTTTTTAACAATAACCTTACTGTAAATGAGGTCATGGAAAAGAACTCTGATGTAACCTACAATGATTTAGAGTTTCAGAAACTAACAACTAGAGACAATGAAGCCAAATATAAAAATATTCAGATAGTTGAATATGTTACGAATATCAAATGTAGTGAAACACCATTATCAAACATGAAAATTTTAAATACAAAAGATAATAGTGACAATCAATGTAATGAAATACGAGATGAAGATAAAAGATCAGAAAATGATAACAATAATTCAAAAGGTATTGGACTTGATGAAGCTTTGGAATCGAATAAAAGCTCTTTGATTGAGATAAATGAACAAAAAAGGGATAAAATGAACAATGAGCCTGAAAATCATAAAATATTAAACATGAAAAAGCATTTACAAAAGAAAATTCTTGAAGGTATAGTGCAGTCATTATCTTCAGAAACAATTTTAATTGGTAATGAATTTACAAGTTTACCGACTATTAACACCAACACCAGCGTAAGCAATGCTGATAGATTAAATATCTCAGATATTTATGACAAATTAGACAGTGTGAGTGGAACTGATTCTGAGAACTCATTTCAAATCAAAGAGAGAAAGTCACAAGTTCTTAAAATAACGGACTTGACAGCATCTTTAGAAGATTTGGCGCGGCTGGACAAAATCTGCAAAATCATTGAGATATCTGATGAACTATCAGACAAATTATTTTCAGTATTAGATAATAATAATCCAAATTTCAGAAGAAAGAATTGGTCTTTAAAGGATTTATGCGAGAGGTTAAAATTGGACGAATTTTATAATAACGTGTTTGGGCACTCAACATTATAATAAATTCGAAATATAACTTGTGACTATTTGAACAAAACTTAAACAAAAAAAGAATTAATACTTTATTTCATAAACTTGATCCCTTACAACAATGTATACTATTTTACTGTACAATAAAAAAGATTGTATAAAATAATAAAAAAATGTTGCAGTTAAGCCTTTAGCAAAACATGTAAAAATAAAAAAAATGCAGGTACAAATGATAATTCCTTAAGTTACCTTATAAAGTAGTTTAAAGCTTAAACAATATATCCCTTTGATCTTACCCGTAGCTATGTGATATGGATTCTGTGTTTAACAATTTAAAATTAAGTTTTATAACCGTTTTGGAGAAAATGGCGTTATCCATTTCGACAAAGTCAGCTATGATAACGTTAACGCGCGTTGGACCATCCCTTTCTATTGGTCTGCCTGGTGAAAATTCTGACAATTTGGGGTAGATCTCGTTTTTGACTGGTTTAGCGCATTTTTCTCGTAAGTTGGACACCCATCTGAAATAATAGTATGAAATTTTGTTTTATTTTTAAACAAAGAGAATCTAATATTCTAATAAAGTTAACGGAACTCTGTATTTATGTAAAATACTTGTAATTAATTTTTTGCTTCCATTTATATAATTTTCTTTTTCTTTCACTTAGACACATTTCTCTCAAACCCTTTTGACTCTTTCTCATACAGTACATTCATTAGCGGTTAATAATATTGGTGTATGGTTTTAATATAATTATAAATTTGGTGACAGTAACGCGAATAATATGACGTCATACGCTTTTGTTTTTTTTCGCATTTAATACTCCTGCTGCACTACATGTCAGGCTTTTATAACCTAAATTTTTGAAGATATAATTTTAATAGTTTTTTAAATATTATAGTATTCAAACATCAAAAAAAAAAAAAAAAGAATTTTGATATGGAAATATATAGATTATGTAATTTCCAACTGAATTGCATAAGTCAAGGTGTTTTTAAATAATTTATAATAAATCAATATGGCGAAATATAATTAAATATTTAAAAAAAACTTTGTTTTATTACTATTACAAATATTCATTTTTGTGTACCTGAAGAGAATAAATCCTGGCGTGGGTGTTAGAACTGCTTGATGCACAAAGCCCATGCCAGGGTGTCGTTTAACATGTTTCAGAAAATTTAGCAGACCAGTGATATTGTCCTGTTGGGGCCACGGTGAGGGCATCATTTGAGGCTGCCAAAATTCACTTGTAGCATACACAGATTGATGCCGGTAAATCACTATTACCTGAAGATTATTTTTTTGATTGATTTTAATAGACCTATAACAAATTTACTACCAATTCATTGTTCAAGTAAAATAAAATAAACTGATTTTGAGTTGATCTTCCACATTACTAATGTGTTTTAAAGCATGAGGCAAGACTTTATAAGGCTATAAGGCATATCTAAATCTTAAAAGAAAAATGTATTCAAAAAAGTCAAATTGAATCATGTAATTCGAATTTTTTAATATGATACTCTTTATATTTTAATTTTTTTAACCCATTACTTTTCTGTAATCTTTTGGAATTTTGGGAAAAGTAGCAGAAGTCTATAACAGGTTAATATTTTTCTTATTACTGGTGTTTTATATTTAGGCATGCTCTATTGCTCATACTTTAAATGATATGAGGCTTTAATGTATCTTCATGGATACATATTATATCATTTTGTAATAAGAATATTAGTTAGAATTAATTTGTAATACCTGCTGGCGTAACCTGTGAAGAGAATTAAGGGTAATACCATTCAAATCTGGTTGCCTTGGTACAAGTTGGGGCCCAAATAAATTGAGTATATATCTCATTAGCCTTTGATGGTCATCTGGAGTGAACCCATAGAAATGCTGAAAATCTAATATTACCACCTGGAATAAAAAAAAGTATTTATTAAAAATCTACTTTATATAATTCTAATAAACATTTGTACAACATTATCTGTGTAACATCAAGTACTCTTTTCCAAAATTTAAATGATAAAGTTATTTTATTTAAATACAATTACATATCTATATAACATATCCTGTCTAGAAGTACTACTACTTTATATAGTAGTGTTGATCTCAATCCACACTTTTTGGCAGTATTACTATATGCACAGAGACAATGATGGTATATTGGTTATGTAAGGAATGGTTAGCATTTGCTCATCTGCCTACAGATGCAATAAAACAAAACAATTCAGCCAGAACTCTTTGGATCTCAATTAAATTATATAATATAAATAAATAAAAGCAATAATGAAAAAATTACATGAAACTTATTTCGCTTTATCTCTAAATTGATATAAAATCCTGTCCCATAATGATGACATAATTGATTTTACTCATTGAATAAATATTTCAAATTTTTTAACTTACTTCATATGGGTGTTCATAAATAAAATCTTTTATTTGTTTGAGAGGCTGATATATTTCTCCTGCATATACTCCGTGGGTAAAGTAGAAATCATCTGAACCATTTTTAGTTGCCAATCTGAGGTCGAAGTACCTGTAACATAAATTATTATATTATATAAGTATCTATATTATAATTTTATCTTTTCTGATAATACAAACTTTGCAGCAAATCAACTTCTTTCTATTCACAGTTGACATAAAAATCCAAAATGTATTATTAGTAGTTATAATAATTACAGATACACTTGTGTACAGAATATAACAAAGTTAAAATTAATAAAATTTATGATGGCAGTAAATACAAAAATATGTATGATACTTAATGAATTTACATAAATTCAATTAAAATTTAAGCACCTTATACCAATAAGAAGTTGCTGTAAAGCATCAACTGCTTGTGTAATAGTCCACCTTAATATTGTCCCATGAAAGAAGGGATACAGCCTTTTCAGTATTGGCTCAGCATCAGGGGCTAGGCCACTCGACCTTGTGATGTTATATGTCATTGAGTCATGACTTCCTGAAGATTAAAATGGCAATGTATTATTATTTACAAGTAAAATTGTTACATGTCCACTCCAATGATCTATAAACAATTGTGTAATTGAATAAAATGCAAAAATATTAAATGACTATAAGACAAGCATATATCTGATATTTTTCGATTGACACAGTTTGTATTGCACATTGATAATGTTTCACCAGAAACCTTCACGAAAATGCCAACCGCAATTATATTAAACTTCAACTTCATGGAAAAAATGATGGGTGAACTTATTGAATATGAACAAAGACAACAATATATTTGTTATGTGAATAAATTAATATTATTTACAATAATTGCAAGATAGTTAGACATACCCGGAATAGCGAGGTAAATAAATGGAATGTTTCTAATTTGTTCAGGTAGATCTCTCATCCAGTGCTGAAGATCAATATTTTGGGAGAAACCATTTTCACTCATATTAATAACTGAAAAAACAAATTAAATACATAATGTTATCACTCATAAATCATCATTAGATTAACTTTTTAATTTAATAATATACCTTCACACGTTACGATTCTAAGGTTACCAAACTATCAACAAACACAAAGTAAGATATACAATTTTCTACCATCCAATAGCACAAATATGTCATTAACTGAGTGTGTGTAACGTCATCGAGTTAAAATAACTAATGCCCTTCGGCTTGTGAAGCTGCCCAGGGTCCTTTGTTTATCATTAGCATTATAGGTTTTCCCGCCTTTTAAATGGATTGAAATTTTTTTTTTATAGTAGCTACTAGCGGTAAGGATAGAATATGGAAATATTATTTTGCTTAAAAATGAACTTTTTATTTGCATTGTTATTTCTATATTTTGCTGACAGTCACAGCTTTGATGAATATTCATCAATTTCATGATATTTGTTTCGGTGAGATTTGTTTGAGTCAATTATTAATCTAGTAGTTGTAAATGACAACTGGCATGTGGCATTTGTGAAATTGTGATTTCAGTTTGAAGTTTGACAGTGACCAGGGCTGCCAGAAGGACTAAATTATTTTATACGTAAATGTTGCGGATTACATTAAAATTCGTCGTATTGCCAAAGATATTTGATTTTCTTACATACTTTTTATATACATTTTAATATATTATCCATTTTTTAAACAATTATTACCATATGGCACTATGGCACTGAGTGACTGATTGAACGTATACGCTGCAAATTAATAATTCGAAAATAGCTTTAAATTCAACAATCAAATAAATATTTTAGTATCATAACATAATTACTGATTTTATTAGATGAGTAAAATAAGTTTAATTTATTTTTTATTAATCCGTTTTCTAATGATACAAGACAAGTACTAACATGATAAACAAGATATTACTGTTCTATTTTGATATTTTAAATTTGTATATATTTTACACAGAAACGGTTATTTTTAATTTTTAAGTGTTTACTCTAATGAATAAAATGATATGACACACGTAAATTATTCACCGTAATACAACAACAACAGCCTGTAAATTCCCACTCCTATGAAAATTCTGTTTTACTTCGAAACCGCAATCATCGGTTAAGATGCACGCGCTGTGGGCCATCTTGGCTCACTTCGCTTAACGTTCAATTAACAAAATAATGCATATAAAATTGATCTTAAGAGATCAGTTCACAGTTATGTGAAAACACATGTACAAAGAGTTTGGTGTCGCAAACAGCAAAGCTGTTTTTTATTGTCTGGATTGTACATTTTCGTTTTCTTATTTTTTGTATTCAACATAAGTTTTTGTGACTATCATATAACACCTAAATCATACGAAATGTATCATTTTTAACTGTATTTTATCTATTACTGTATAAATAACATTCTTTCGATTTTGATTCATATCCTTTATGATTTATTGACCCTTTTTGAACCGCACTCCTTGTTTCTCAATACTAGACCAGTATTTTCGGGAAATCTATCAAAATATTATAAAGGATTTATAACACCCAAGCCATATACCTACTTTTTTTTAACAGAGTCACCACTAATACCTCAATGAGACCATAAGGTGTTTTTTTTTTGTTTCAATGCTAATTTTAAATTGACAAAGGATTATTGATGTCCATGGCTATGTAATAAAAAGCTGATCTAGTGTTAGAATTTGTGGTCTTATATCTATCTATACGGCCACAAATTCTAGTATTTCAATTAAAGTAAAAATGTGTTGGGTTTTTGTCGTAAAATTCTCAGTCCGAATCCGGAATTTGAGAGATGGAAACTACCATACTACGGAAAACACGTAAGGTTGGTCTGGTCGTTTTACTTTTGGAACCCATAGCTTAAAGAAGGCCTAAATTTTTACTTCATCATCATCATTATCAGTCCACTGCTGTCCACTGCTGAACATAGGCCTCCCCCAGAGCGCGCCACGTTGCTTGGTTATCTGAGTCCCTCATCCAGCTTCTACCGGGGATCATGCGAATGTCGTCGGACCAGCGGGTCGGGTCGTATACTACTTAAAAACTACCTGAATTTTAAAAATAAATTTAGATTACTGTTGAGTGCAAAACTCTTCGACGATCTTTTATTAAAATTCCCTAGTATTCAAATTTGAGACACCTATACAGTGAATATATACAATAAATTGGATATAAGATAAAAAGCAGTTGACTGTAAACGAATCTAGTTGACCAGAAAGTATTTCTGTAAAACCTACTTACTATTATTTAAATTATATTAAGTCTATTATTTATTGGCGTAATTATTTTACGACCATGTTAAGTTCAACATTAATTAAAATATGTTTGTTGTCATTATATGTATTGTTTGGGTAAGACTTGTATATAAATCTGTTTAATCAAACTTTCAAATTATTGATTAAATGACGCACAGCCTATGACGGTGATTTCACAGAATGAGATTATACACAGAAATTCCTGATGAAACGGAAAAAGGTACTGAAAGGGCATTTCAAAATTTTAAGCTAAACGGGTTAAAAAGAGGACGAAGCTTATAGTTAATGAAATGCAGTTCGTAATTTTTTCAACTAGAAACATGCAAATCTGTGTTCTTTCTTATGGAAAGAAAGACAGTCAAAACAGCGTTTTTAAAAGTTATCGGGTAAGAAGGTAAAACTTTCCATCAACCGCATCAAAATCCGTTGCGTAGTTTTAAAGATATAGGGACAGAGAAAGCGACTTTGTTTTATACTATGTATTGACGGAACTCCTAAACGGCTTATAGTTAGGGTGCGATTTGGGGCAGAATTTCTTTCTGTCTTTAATCAAATTTTGTGTATGTGATGTGATGTCATATGATGTACGACATAGCATACGAATAGCTCTTTTGCAAAGCTTTTTTACTGAGGTCGATTACAGCTCTTTCGAGGAGGGTGGTACCTTGTAGTTTATGCCGCATGACGTATTAAAGCCGCATTTTCGAAAGTCTATTTTTGCTTTATTCGAAAGTTTCTTTTGAAATTGTCCCTGAAGTAGTTCCTGATTCATATAAACGGCACGCTTAATCTATCCATATTAAGAAAAAAATGTTAGTCTACATCAGCTTCACTTAAAATCAAAAAATAAATAAAATACGTTAAAATTTTATTTATTAAGTTAAAATAGTATAGGCATTTATTTAAAAGATCAAATTTACAGCTTGCATGAAATATCTCATCAGGTATATAAGTTTCCTTGCGGAATTATTGAATGTCATTTGTTTTTGTTTAATGTCTGAACTTGTCATAATCATTAGTTATTATAAAGTAAATGTTTCTATCAAGAAGTGCCAAGTGTTACTACAAATTTGATATACATACCTATACACATATACAAATACCTTACTACGATTTATAACATCTTCCACGTCATTTTCTTTTCCAAACCATGGGTTTGTTTATTTGGACAATCAATAAGCTAGTGTACCTAATGCTTTTATATTGAATAAAATACTGAACATACCTATTTATTGGTAAATTTCTTCATAAATTACAACAGAATAAAATAGCTTTTTGTAAGTTCTTAGGAGTAATGATATCAATGATAAACCATCATTATTTCATATATCTGTTCAGCTATTTAACTTACATTAAGTACAAATATTTTTTATATTATGATACATACGTCAAAGAGGCCATATACTCCTAAAACTGGGAGACCCTATTTCTTAAGGGCCAGTGACATCCCAGTCATGGCTTAAATTTTTTAGACTTATATATTCAGTTTAAATTTTATGTAAAAAGATTAAGAATATATGTTAAAAGAAAAATGTGTGTAATAATTGAACCAGTAACTAGTTATATAAAGTCAAATACATTATCTAAATAACTTGGTACCTACGTACGTGACATTAAATTAAACATAGTAATTTTATATTATATAAACGATAATATCGTTTGCATTACTGACGGTAATAATTATCACTATTTACAATTTTGTTGTAGGCACACTGTATAATAAATACGTATTAATTATTTGATTTCCGAATCCATCGCTAATTTTAAATGTTAACTTTTATATGTAAAATTAATATATTTTTTTTGTTATCTGTACACACATAAACGTGTATAAACTTGAAAATAAACTCGTTTATAAAATACGCAAATTTATCTGTGAAAAAATCCGTTGTCAATCCTAAATTATTCATGACATCGATAAAGACAAAAAAGGATACCTACCTAAAACCAGATAGAATCCGAGGAACATCTCAATAGATCACAGCAAACTGTAATTACTATGTCACTTGTGTCACTAGACAGTTAACGGTTATCTTGTAAGTTATAATTTAATATTTCATGTTAGTAAATACGAGTTGCCCGAGACGTACTCGTAACTAAGAATGAACTTAGCATGCGATGCGATACAAACAATCTTGATACTAATAAATGCAAAAAGTAACAAATGTGTTATTGGTATAATCGCGATAGCTTTGTTTCGGGACTTTGAATCAACTGATGCATGTCATAGCCGATGGGTGAAAGGATTAGACTTCGTTTTTTTCTGACATTTTATTCAGTTCTGCTCTTAACCTTGTTGTTTTTGTGCAGTGATACGACATTTTATTAATAGGCACGTTAATGCATCACAAAAACGATTATAAAGTACACATTAAGAATTGTTATCAAAAATCACTATATTCCGTGTACTACCTACAAATGCTGTTCATTAAAGTAACCTCTAGTAGTAACGGTAATGCTTGATTACACGGGTTTTCGTTTTTTTATTTGTATTTTCGTTAATTTATCATGCCGGTTTATAACTAGGAACCAGATATGTTCAGTTGATTTGTAGGAAAAGGAAAGAAATCAAATAAGTAATGTATATTTTAGCTTTTTAAAGTATTAAAGGTGTTGTCAACAATATTGGATAACGATAAAAATACGACCCGGAAACCTAACTCGCAACGCGTAGTCTTACCGCGGCAATCTTTTGATTCGACAAAAAGAGGTTTCAAATGCTACCTATCGCTACAACGGTAAAATCTAATTATTTAATATTGTAGATTCAAAGTTGATCATACTTCGTGCAAAATGAATTTACGTGTTTTTTTTTTACATATACGTGCATATACATATATTGTAGTTTATAGGCCGAATAGTAACATATTGTTTATCAACGGGAATAAATTATAAAAACAAACTGATTCAAATAAAACAATCATTAATGTTTAAAACAAACTAAAGAGTTTATTTTATTAATTAAATGGTGTATTTTTTTGGAAAGTAATAAAAAAAAAATCATAATATAAAGTAAGAGTAAAAGTTCAAAAACCTCCTTTGAGGGGTTATTCTATAGTGAATTTGTAATATAATGTATGTTATGCATAATATCAATGAAATTCTATGGGTGATTATAAATTTAAAAAAAAATGCTCATGTACGATTTGTACTACTCGCAAAACGCGGGTGTTGTACCAACAGGCAGATATACAGACACTGTTGTAAGTTACGGTTTCGGATTTTTTCCTATACTTTTGCTACAAGATATTACTTCTTGTCCAATTTCATGATTCTAGGTCAACGGTCAAGTGTACTATAGGTTATGATTTATTTTGCGAATGTATGGAAACATGACATTAACAGCCACATCTTTTAATTGCATGTACTTAAAGGTTTAATTTTTTAAAGCGTCAAACTAACGAAGATCTCAGTATTTGGCATTAATTGCAGCTTTATAAGATGCGTTCCTGAGAAAAAATATCTTGGTAGACAAATGGACAAAGAAATGATCGTTTCCTTTAGAGGTACGGAACCATAAAAATCACAAAAGCTAAGTCACTTTAGCGGCAGGAAATGATGTTCCACATTGTAATATATTAAGTCAGGCAATTTTGGTTACTTGCAGATTCGCATTTGACCTTAATGCAAAGAATTACGATCGAGAGCAAGGCCTGAAACTATAAACCGCGTTAACGGAATAAATATAGGTACTTATTTGTAAATTAAACGGTATCATTTTCACGCTTTATTTTGTGGGATTAATACTTAAACAGCCGCATCATATTTTATGCTGTTACATAATAATTATCGTTTTCAAAAGCTTTTTAATAGTGAATTACAAAAAGGTTTCTAGTATATAGTAATAGTACAGTCTGTATAACTAGCATCTGTGCGTTTTTTATTATGTTTGATTTTTCATGCATTTGTATTCGAAATAAAGATTAATATTTATTATTTATTAATTACCTTATTAATTTGTAAGACATGTGTGTCTTTGTGATACTGCTAAGTTTAAAGATTTTCTTGTAACATGATCTTCAATCTTCATTGACATCATTTACTCGGTAAGAAAACTCGTAGTGGCCCATATCGGATGAAAACCAACAAGGAAAATGTATGATTAATTTCTGGGAAACTGCGGTTTATAAGCGATGAGTCGATTACTGTTTTTATTGACGTAGTAGATGAATTATAAATAAAAGACTGTTATTTTGATATCAAACACGATAATTTAAAATAGTATATGTAAAACTACGTGATAACAAGTAATGTTTGCAAAGTTATACAAAAACTTACTTAACTACTATAAAAACTTTTATTTTTTTTTAAAAGAAAGTTTTTCGCTCCAAGATGTAATTTTTCAGGCTAGCAACATTTTCATCAATCTATATGTAATAAATACTTCTTGGATAAGAATAACACAGGACTCATTTTGTTCTCAATCAATCCTGCTTTGGGATCAGAGTCTGTCAGTCTTTGTTATTATTGTAAAACTAATTATTTAGTTGATACATTAATTATTCTTAAAGATTTATTCATGTATGTATGCATGTACTGTACACAATCTTTGATTAAAACTATTACACCCAAATTATGGAGCAAATTAAATCCATATCTGTTATTTCATTGATGTTTTATAGGTGCGTAACTGCTAATATCAGTGTTGACTGTAAAATCCTTGAAGTTATTTCCAAATCAATTAGTCTTCAAGTGTTAGTTGCTCGTTTATTTCATAGGCTATTTGACTGATTGAGCCGATATGGCCCAGAGGCTAAAAATTATTGCGGGTTCAGACCCAAGTAAGCGCTACTGAATTTCCATATACGTAAAGTGTGTTTAAAATTAATCTCGAGATCGGCGGTGGAGAAAAACATCGTGAAGAAACCTGCATGTGTCTAATTTCATCGAAATTCTGTCACGTGTGACTCCACCGACCCAATCTCCTCAAAGGGAGAGAAGGCTTTAGCCCAGCTAATGTACATCAGGGTGTAGTTCCGTCTCCTGCTTTCTAAAGATATTGATTATTTATTTACTGCCTAGCTGCCTGCGTAACATGTACAATTAATATTTCCTCAGCGATTTCAAAACTAGACTCAAACCACGATACAATTAGCAGTTGCAGTACTTGTGTGGGTTATTAATAAACTCTAGCTCTATTTTAATTTCAGGGATTAGTTTCAGGGAATAGTTTCGGAGCTATGCAAATTTCTTGTTTACCTGTAGGAGTTGTAGGCGGTAATATCTGTCGTTTTCAATGTCCCGGCGGGTCCTTGCAAGACCTTGTCACCTTAACGACTCTTCGACATTACAAAACATTATAAAAGTCTTGAAATGTTTGACAAGATATCATTATCCATATTTTAATTATGTTTAATTGAAATATATTATTATTGTCTTAAATATAAGCAAGTCATTACTTATTTAAAAAAAAAAAATCTTTATCTAAATCAATGAGAGCCGTGAGGTTAAGGTTAGATGTTTGTTAAGTTTCTCTTACAGGAAAATACCGATGTAAACTATCAGGCAGAGATTGTGTAATAAAGCTTTAAATGTGAATTATATAATAAATGAAATATTTTCCAACACTTCGCTTACTAGCTACTCCGCGCAGTTTCCCCTTAGTTTCGCTGCTATGGTTCGTAGCGTGATGTAAATATAAGTACTATTTAAATCAAGAAGATATGCAAAACTGAAAACGAGGTTGGTGCGTTGAAATGAGCAAAATTCATTAGATTTATATTACTCACTACTGTATTTGTTTCTGTGACCTCTATCAATTATGAACAATGCAACTTGATGTGAAGCGTACTAACATGTTGTGTAACATTACGTTGTTACTAAAACTAAGTTATTTAACCTCATTCGAACACATTTGTTTTAGGATATTTCGTAAAAGATAATGTGTAAATGATTCTATATCGTATAATATATAATACGCCATAAGGATACCAACAAGTTTTCACATTAAATTTTATGTTATGTTTTGATTTTTAATATCTAATAAATACGTAATTATATTTTTATGCAAATAGAATATAAACAGTTATTTAAAATTGATAATTTTTATTTATAAATACAATATAAATACATTAAGAAAATGCTACCGTATAAATCATGAGTACCATTATTGGAAGAATACTTGCAGATGTTTCCTCTTGAATCGGAGTTCTGAGTTTCTGAAAAATGGTCAGTCCATCGATGGTGGCACACTCGTATACAACTGTACTGCCTGTCGCAGCCCCCTGAACTGAACCTTTTTATGAGTGGATATTTTAGGTGGTTTATGAAAATTGACAAAAGGTGGTGAAATAAAATATATTTAAAAATCATTGACCGGCAAAAATACCGACTCAAACAGAAAAACGATATACATTAAATTTATATTTTAAGTAAAGTGTAAAGTTTGTTATTTCATTTTGAAATTCGAGTATATTGTACGCTTGACTGCATATTGAAAACATAAAGATGATCATTAAACTATTAATAAGATAAATTTATATAAAAACAAGCCCGCGGCTTCATTGTCGTTTTAGGGGTTGATTGTTCTTCTCTGGAGATAAAGCTTACTTCATACGAAATTTTATCCAATCTGTAGTCAGTTAGTACGTGAAAGAGCAACAGACAAGCAGATAAACAGTCAGTTACTTTCGTATTTATAATATTAGTGTACCTTAGTATTATAGTGATTGCTGTTTGCACGCATGCGCTCTTTTTCTATTAATCAGGAACACCAGTATAATATTATTTTGAACGTAACGGCTACGATGATATACCTATCTATCGGAGCAACCTTTAATTCCCCTAGAATTATTTGTGTTATTATAGTATGTCTGTTATATTATTATTAAATATTATCCTTAGAGCTACTGGGACTTGAATAGCGTAAAAAAACAAACAAAATTACTTTATTGGTTTGTGATAAGACACTATATAAATTAGCAAATTACAGCATTGGCGATTGACATTTATAAAATTGGTCCGATTTACATTATATTCTAAAATCTTTTTGGAATAGCAAAGGTGCGTTTTTCAATAGCTAAAATATCGAAACTTGCCATGAATAATTAAGATTAAGCAATAGTATCAACTGACAGAATTAATGATTAATTCAAGGAGTGTGGTGATAGAAAACATTTCAAAACAATATTTCTGTCAACGTTTTAGGGTATTGAAATGAAAGTGTCAACTAAAATATTATATAGCATTTATGAAATTTGTAGTTGAGGTTTGTGTATTGGCCTTTTTCGTTATTTTGTTACAATGTATAATATCGACCGCCCGCAACCTTCTGTAAACATGCAAAAAGAGGCCCAAAAACAGAATCTGAGAAAAAGGACAAGCCAGAACAGATCTTTCTGGCACAGACAAACAGACAGAGAGAAGACTTTTCCTTTTTCACAAACTCTACGATCCAGTTGCAGTTCCGTCAAAGATCAGAATATGATCGAAATCGTAACCCACAATAAATTAGTAAAATTTGTCCTCGGTTACAACTAATTATATTGCATTGTTGCCCTGACTTGATGCTCCAGCATCAAAGTGTCACTAATTTCCAATAAAAGTAACGCGTTTGAGGTCTTAATAAATTGGTTATTGATTTATGCATTATTCAAATATTTCAGTTTTGTAACGCAAATAAGAGAACCATGCTACGCCAAGTGAATTGTCAGAAGACCTACATCAAAAAGTGTCAAGTGGCCAATTGGGACAGATGTTGAGTGATCTTTGGCAATTCATCATTCGAGCTGCGTATTCTTGAAGTGGAACGGACGATTTATTAATAATTTCCGGAAGTCGGTCAGGGTTTCATAACTAGTCGTTCGAACCTTGCTGTATCAGTTGTCACTTGATGATCTCACTAACTAATGTTACAATGTAATATTGGCGCGATTAGTAACATACCTATCAATGAATATTTAAATCTTTTTCATTTGCTTTGAAATCAAAATAAAATTATTCTTTATTTCAGTAACTTCACAATAGCATTTGGAATCGTTATGTTACAGGGTTAAATTAAATTTAAAGCTACCGCCAATTCCAAAAACAGATTCTACAGAGTAGAACCGGTAAGAAACTCAGTAGCTACTTTTTCCACCATTTTCATTGCCAAGTACCTACTCTGAACTTGTTTTTAGTAAAGAACGTTTTTTCATAAAACGTCAATAAATACTAAGTCTATGTTTTTTTATCATTACTATAATCTTGTATTGAGGAGTACATCTTATTTATCAATGTTTATTGGACATTATTTGACATTTTTTAATAGGTCAATTTGTAAATTGCTGTGGAATCTTATTATGAAAACGAAAACCGAGCCCAAGGATCGGTGTATTAGCTTTCAAAATTCGCAAACTAGGTGTTATCAGTGTATCGTTATTATATTTTTTATTTATTTAGGTTAATTAAGTTAATTTACTTGGCACATTCAATACGGACAGAAAAATAGTGTTTCTGGGAAATTCTTGACTAAATCCCATTATCCTAATAACAATCTGCGCCATAAGTTCAGGATATTGGCATCTGCATTCTTTTAAGCTAGTGACTATAGTCTACAGTCTACACAAACAGGGCAGTTTGAAAATTTACGACATAAAATTTATGTGTTTATTTTGTAAGACGGACATACGCAAGTCCGTCCTGAAGTTATAACCTATTACAATTTAAATGTTTTAAGTAATCGGATTCGTTTTTGCACGGACCTGGTAAAAATAAAGTAACAAATAAAAAAAATCAAGATTCTTGGATAAAAACCTGTTCAATGAAAAATAAATTGATAGTAATTTATACATATATGCAATAGTTAACTTATTTAAATGATATTGATGAAATACCAAGTCGTGCAGTGGTCACAATGGTGTGAACGCGTTATTATTATATATTACCAAAGACACAAATGAATTCTATGACCCATGTTTCCTTTGTTGTTAAGTGCATCAATATGAGGATATCTTACAACATCGTAAATGCACATAAATACAATAAATGAGAGAAAGAGACGACAACACTATACCCACTGTGCGAGACGTCCACGAGTCACTGTAACGAAAATAGCCGAGCAGAAATCGATGTCGCCCGAATACCAAGTCAGTTCGTGTTAGTTTGCGTCGTCGCCGGTCCAATCCCTCCCTAGAAGTACCGATACTTGCTTTCGCCAAGCTTCAAGCTTCAGTCAACAGTCCAAGTTATAACTGTGCTGCCAAGTGCCACATCGTAAACACAATACAAAACAACACAACATTTAAAACAAAAACTCTTCAACGTTTGATCGATCTCATTTTAAAATGCGTAAAATAAGATCTGGGGTGAAATAGGCGAGTTCGTTATATTGTTGTATTCTTATCGCGGCAGAGACGAGGACAGCTTTAAACTGTATAACTACTGTGTTATCTTCCCTGTGCGATGTTGGGGGAAAGTTTTGGCTAACAAGTTGGATCTGATCGTCTCCTGGGACTTATCGCGAATGTGTATTGAAACTTTCATCGCTATCCACGGGCGCACTGCTATGCGCCACGATTTGGTGCATTTTATAAGACATACGTCCTCTGATCACTACTGCGAAGGAAGACTTTAGTTACTGAGACAGGTAAGAAGCTAATTTAGGCATGCATAATCGTAATACGTTTCTAGAATTTTATTATTTTATCTTATGTAAATCACGCAATATATAGATGTACCTACTTGTGTTTAATAAGAGTACTGATAACGATAATTACAAAATTAAAAAAAAATGATGATAAGGTTCCATGTCCACTTAATCAATGCGTGGTTTAAATAAATTAATTTATATTTAATTATAATTGTATACATTATGAAAAAGAAAATTATAGAATTCTAGTTATAATTTTATCCATACAATACAGAGTAATATTTATAAACACATTGCCACACGGTTTTGCATTGTCTGCATTGAATATATTTTGTACAGCATTGGTAATGGCCATGAAAGTATGATTGCTTAAGATCTTAATGAAAAAGTAATTAATTATAAATAATTAATGTTTATGTTTTAATAATAATCTTATTACTTTAGTTTAGAGTTTGAATTCTTCAAACACAATAAAACAATGCCCACAACAGTACGTTTTTTCAGCGAAAAGAAATGTACATTAAAACATATTTAAATAAATAATACACATGTATTTTTTATTTACTGAATAAACTTCGAGAATAAATATTTGATTTTGGGTTTAACATCTTTGCTTCACGAATAGAAAATTCCATTAAAAAGAAAAGAGAGAAGAGTTTGTTATTGTTATGTCAGCGAATTAATACATGCGGGTAGAAAATATACGGCTACGAGTCATTCTGACTTGTAGTTGTTATGGAATATTTCCAGTTATTGTATCCAATAATTTAAATTACGAGACGTTCGATAATTAAACAGAATATTTTTATTTTATACAGAACAAAAACAAATGAACTTTTTTTTATATTAAATTGAAATCCGTAAAAATACATATTTCAACATAATACTATTTATTACACAACAGTTTAAGAAAAAAATAAGTGGAAAAATATCCTTTGTCTCGACGCTGTCGGTAAAACATTCTTACCTATTGCATAATCGGATACCTGTTATTGTAATTTCATCTAAGTGTCATATTCCAGATTATAAATAAATCATACAAATACTATTGTCTATGGTCGTAACAAAACATTTACTGTTTATGATATGGAATTTGATGTTAGCAAAACGAAATAATTCATTTCAAGGTTTGTGTATCAGCAGAGATATTCTGTAAGAAAAAATTCGAAACTCACCGCAAAACACGAGCGTGAAATTTCAAAATATGATACGCGATTTTGATCATAATGGTTTAGAAATTTCTGGGACACACGTATCAATATGGCGTATCACCGTCGGTTGTTAACATTTCACGAAATTAAGTCTTACAGAAACTCATTGTAGTAGAGCGATTCTGTAAAAAGGAACTCGAAACTCAGCGCAGAATAAAAGAATTAAACGTCAAAATGTGATATGCAACATTGATTATAATAATTATAAAATTTACTGGATACACGTATCAAAATGGCGTATCGCCGAAAGTTGATTGTCAACATTTCACGAGTTTGATAGGAAATTAATTCTTACAAAATTACACTGCTTGTATGTTATGCATAACATAAGCTATTTGTTGAATTAAGCGAATCAACACAACCAATAATATCCGTATTGCTAGTTTTGCTGTGAAACCAGAGAAGCCAGGGACAAATTCTACTGACAAATTGTTACTTTGTAATCGAAATAAAATTGAAATGTAATTGAGAACATTTACCTATCTGTAATACTATTCTACTAACAACGACGACCTCCGTGGTCGAATATTGTGTGCATCGGTTTTCATGGGTACGCCACTCCAGATTCCAGGTTCGATTTCAGGCCGAGTCGATGTAGAAAAAGTTCATTAGTTTTCTATGTTGTCTTAGGTCTGGGCGTTTGTGGTATCGTCGTGACTTATGATTTTACATAACACATGCTTTAGCTAGTTACATTGTGATCAGAGTAATGTATGAGATGTTGTTCAATATTTATTTATTTACTTATTAACGATCCAGTTGAGGTTTCGATGGTAGCTGAATCGAAGGAGTATCAGAAACGTACCAACTGTTAGATATTAGTTGGATTGCCTCTCAGTGACGATTCAACAGATTTTATTTTTATGGGGAATAGTATGACTTAAATCATACATAGTATATTATAACCTCAATTGAATAAATATACAATGCTAAAGAATATTTAATACAGTATTATTATTTAGTACATTAACTCCCTGTTAAATTCCATTCATAAATAATTTGTTGAAGGAAAAACATTACAATTTACGTCGTAGAATGTAAAAGTGGGTTCAGGGAAATCTTAAAACAACTTCAACGTTAATTATTTTTAAGTATCGACTACTTCCAAGATATACAATTATACAAATAATTGGCACGGATCAATTAAAAAGGGACAATTAAGTTCTGTACTCTTTGAGTGATGCTTATCATAAGAAATCCAATATGACGAATGTTCCCATTTTATTTTTATTAAGAATGACGAAGATAAATATGTATTCAAGAATGTTAATTCAATATTGAATATATTAAAATCACTTAGCAGCTACTATTTTAAACAAAGTTAATTAAATTATTAAGATTTAATGCTAATATTTATCCATAATGTTTTATCAAATGATATTTGAATGAATGGGGTATTTTCCTTTTGTTTCCCTACGTATTAAATACGCTTACGTCTATAGTGGAAAAGTTTGATAGTTTCTTGATTAATCAACAACCAAAAACAGAGAACGTTTATATATTTTCTATTCGCAATATTTTTTGTAATAGTTTAATCATTTCGAAATGGCTGCATCGCCTAACAACTCTCAGCACTCAATGAAATTGGTTTAAAAATAACGATTTGGTTGCTCTAATTATACAAGTATACAAGAAAAATGTTCTTGAAAATTACTTGATGGATAAAAAATGTAATAATAATAAAGTAAAGTAACAGCCTGTAAATTTCCCACAGCTGGACTAATGGCCTCCTCTCCCTTTAAGGAGAGGGTTTGGACCATATTCCACCACGCTGATCCTATGCGGGTTGGTGGATTGCACATGTGGCAGAATTTCAATGAAATTAGACACATGCACGTTTCCTCATGATGTTTTCCTTCACCGCCGCGCACGAGATGAATTATAAACACAAATTAAGTTCACATATATAGTGGTGCTTGCCTGGGTTTGAACCCGAAATCATCGGTTAAGATGCACGTGTTCTAACTACTGGGCCATCTTTCTCTATAGAGAGAAAATAATAATAGTGTTAATAAATATTGATAAATTATAAATACATTAAAATAAACAGTTATGAGTATATACATATATTTCAATGTATACATAATTCTTTAAGTTTTACAAGAGCTCAAATTTGCTTTCGAAATCTGGTTTATAAGTAAGTATTATAGTATAGTATTATATAAGAACATGTATATAACGGTGTCCTAGTTATCAGCCAGTGGGTGTGGTGATGAGAGTGAATGACATTTTGTTATCTGTGCTCTCTAGAAACTCATTCGGTCGCCGGTCGTCTTAATTATATTCATCAGTTTTAATGTCGTTGTGAATTAAGAAAAGTGAAAAGTTTTTCTTACAAGTTATTTTAACAAAAATCTTTAAAATAAAATTATAATTTTTACAAATGAGAGTATTCAAAAACTTTTAAATTTTACTCAATTTTCGTCTTAACACATTCAACTTAGCAAAAACATCAATTTGTAACCTTTTTGTCTTCATTCTGAAGTATACAATAATTTTAAAGTTTCGACTTACTCCAATATAAGACATAGGTACCTAATACAAATATTAGCTATAATACGTAATTTTATATACAGTTTCATATTTTAAGAGTACATTACTTTAGTATAAACCCTCAGCTGTACCAATGCTACCTGTTTTACAAGTTAGATCTTGATTCCAAGGTAACCAAGTAGGGTCAGAATGACAACGAAATGTGTTAATTTTGTTCTATTTAATACATACAAGCTAAAAATAACCACTTAGGTACATTGCTGTACGATAAAAACATCACGGATACTTTAACATTTCATTATATAAATATTATGAAAAAGTTAATTGTTATAATAAATTCTCTTATTCTGTACAAGATTATGAAGATGATAAATAATCTTAACGAATAAAAAGATGTTGGTATATTTATAAGTATTTTATTTTCAATTGACTCAAGGTTATTGATCTTCTGTTGTTTTTATTAAATGCTTTTCTTGGTGGTAGGGCTTTGTGCAAGCCCGCCTGGGCAGGTACCACCCACTCATCAAATAATCTACATCTAAACAACAGTACGCAGTATTGTTGTTTTTCGCTTTGAAGGGTGTATGAGCCAGTGTAACTACAGGCACAAGGGACATAGCATCTTAGTTCCCAAGGTCAGTGGTGTATTGACGATGTAAGTAATAGTTACTATTTCTTACAGCGTCATTGTCTATGGGTGATGGTGACCACTTACCATCAGGTGGCCCATATGCTCGTCCGCCAACCTATACCATAGTGAAATGCAAAAGTAACACTGGCTGTCTATTGCGCTTTCACGGTCAAAATACTGAATAAAATTTTATGAAACTAAATATGAAGCAAGGTTGAACCTCAGCGAAGAAAAATAGGGTTACTTTGTATACCTTTAACATGTGGAAAAAATTAATAAACACATTTTACATAGGTAAATGTGAAGCCCAAACTCCTAAAAATGCATGAAAAATAAATAAATAAATAAATTTGAGACAACATCACATACATTACTCTGATCCCAATGTAAGTAGCTAAAGCACTTGTGTTATGGAAAATCAGAAGTAACGAAGGTACCACAAACACCCAGACCCAAGACACCATAGAAAACTAATGATAATCTATATCGACTCGGCCGGGAATCAAACCCGGGACCTCGGAGTGGTGTACCCTTGAAAACCGGTGTACACACCACTCGACCACGGAGGTCGTCAAAAAATGATAACGATATCGTAAAAACATAAGCTCTATTCTCGAAAGATCTTAAAAGAACCTAGCTAAGAATTTAACGATATTTTTTTTTATATCTTTATGTCGGCTTTCATAAGACTTGAGATGGCCCAGTGGTTAGAAAGCATACTCGATAACCTGGTTCTGTCCTGGTTAAAGCTGGTTCAAACCCAGGCAAGCAGCGCTGCATTTTCATGTGCTAAATTGTGTTTATAATTCATATCGAGCTCGTCGGTGAAGGAAAACATCGTGAGGAAACCTGCATGTGCAACCTTCAACGAAATTCTGCCACATGTGAATCCACCAACCCGCATTGAAGCAGCGTGGTGGGATAAGCTTCTAACATTCTCAAAGGTAGAGGAGAACTTTTAGCCCAGCAGTAGGAAATTTACAGGATGTTACTGCCACCTTGGGTATTAAGGCGTTGTGAACTTCTGTCTCTTTAATTACACTAGGTAATAAACCCTTCAAACAGTATCACAGCCTTAAGCAGTGATAAGCGGGTTGGTTAATTTATTTGCAAAAAGTCCTATCGCCAAGTAAACCATGCTTTATGTATTTATTGCAAATCTAAGTATCATAAGATGTCTAAATAGACAGATGTAAAGCCTATTCCAATTCAAAATTCCGGTAGTCCCAGTGGTTAGAAGGCGTGCATCTTAACCGATGATTACGGGTTCAACCCAGGCAAGCATCGCTGAATATTCATGCTTCATTTGTGTTTCTAATTCATCTCGTGCACGGCGGTGACGGAAAACATCGTGTGTCTAATTTCATAGAAATTCTGCCACATGTGTATTCCACCAACCCGCATTGGAACAGATTGGTGGAATATGTTCCAAACCTTCTCCACAACGGGGGAGGAGGACTTAGCCTAGCAGTGGGAAATTTGTTCATTTGTTTGGAACAGAGTATTTTCCTACATGGGATTAGTACAATAACTTTTATACCACAGATTTCTGCTAAAATAACCCTATATGACTTGTTTGTCCATAGCATGGACAAAGAGCATTCAAAGGAATTCGTTTATTTTAATTGAGAAGGCGGTACTGTAAGAATTCCCGCCAATAAAGATGACAGTGGGTTGTCCTTATAAAAATATCAAGCAATTCTGTAATTTAATATATTTTTAGTGTTACCGCGGCACGGTTAGAGGCCACAAGAAAATTAAAAAACATATCGTCGAATGAGAAACTTTTGCTGAGGGTACTAGAGTATATATTGTAATCTGTATATTCCTATACTACTTTCTTTGCTTTTGAGCATAAGGCTTAATTTAGCAGTCAACGCATAATATGGCTAATTTTCATATCTGATGCAGATTTTCTTTTGTATGTTTTACCTTTGTAGGTTTGAACATGCATTTATCTGTTGAGGAGTACATGTGCATTCTAGGCACTGACTATGTCGTCTAAATAAATATTTTATTTACCCACAACAGTGTTGTTATTAGTATTTTACCTGCAGGACAAAGTTCATTCAATTTTGAGGAAAAATTGTAGTTGGAAAATATCTTTCATAAATGAGGAATTACATATTATGTCATCAATATGAATTGTCGTTCATATTTATTAAATCGTTAATAAGACAAATACAAACTATTAATTCATATGAATATTACTTAAAAAAACGTTAAAGTAAAAGCCTGTAAGCCTTAAGCTTTTCGAAAACTTATAGTATTTAGTTTCATAAGGCTACTTATATTAAAATGGAGCAAAAAATTTAATAAAGGTGTATTAATGATAAGCTGTATTTGATACATATTCAACGCTTCGATCCCTGGTATAAGTTTTACATTCATACATATATTGGTTCAGTTATTTTTTTAAGTTAGGGAAACACAAAAAATATCGTCTCAATATAAATTAAGATGATAGTCGCATTGTAATTTTAATTATGCGTAATTTGTTATTTGTATAAAATATCTTAAACGGTATAATATATTTGCATTTGTTTCCGTTGTTACAGATCGCTATTGATGGCGTTACTGAACAATCGCGGTGATTGGTATTTGTATATTTGGCTTATATATCGTAAAATCTATTCAGCTGTTATATGGTTACTTGGCAATCATTGTCGAAGTGATAAGAGTCGGTCTGTGATAAGCGCCGGTGTCAGCAGCCAGTCGATTGGAGGCCTCCACAGAGTGCGGACGCGTCGTAGGAAATCACAACAGCACCGTATTAAGCATATCGTCGCACTAGTGAGGAGACCTTCGTTGAGAAGAATAGTAATGGCACCTGGACCGAGTACTGCACACGCCATGATGGAGGACAAAGAAAAAACTCTTTCGAATGGTAAGTTTTAACACTTTCAGTTTTAAAATTTGGCAAGCGAACAAGGAAATCGGCGATGGTTTCAGTGAAAGCTTTACGATGTTAGTGACACAGTTTCAGTTTTCAAAAAATAAATAAATAAGACTCTTGACATTGTTTTACAAGAGAGAATCCAGTTGAAATCTCTCAATCGACATTTATTCTTAAATCATACATCGTATAATTAAAAGTAAATTGTTTTCAAATGAGAGTAAAATGCAAAAAGTATTTACGCAAATAATATAATTGAACATGCACTTACGCAGTTCCGTATCGTTTCATTTATAGTCTTGCCTTCAGAAAGGTTAATATCAATGAGAATCGATCTTTGTAGCTTTAGCTGTATTCTTAAAAAAAAAATTAAATGGTCATTAGTAAATACTGGCCATTCATAAAAAAAACTTATTTCTGCAAATAGTAATATGTCAATATAGTAACGCAAAAGATCTTCAGCATTAATTACCACACGTGTTATGGTGCAATTAAACATTGCGATCTCGAAGTCCATTTATAAATTGAATTTTCTCTTGAAGACATACTTGGCAATGCATTAGATTCGTCATTCAAATTTTCCCATTGGAAATAAATCTAGCTGTACCGACAGATTTTCCGTAAATCAAATTTAGAACGTTTTGTTTTCTATTTTTTTTTTCAATCATAATATTTTTATTTAACTTCACAGACTAACGCTTAGAGTATAAAATTGATGTATCGATTTAATAGGATACAATATCATTAGTAAAAATCATTTTTTATAAATAAAATAAAAGAAAAGAAAATGATACTGCTGAACGATTGGATCTTTGCCTATTTAAAAAACAAATATTTATAAATATGAAATTTTATAATAAATCGTTAACAATGCGTTTCAGTTCAGGGTTACTGAAATGCGGAAGATAATTGGAACAAACTTATTGTATCTGAATAAAGAACTTGAATGTTTGTAACTTGCATTGTTCACTCAATCAAAACTATTAATATACTGAATGGACTTAAATATCCCAGTATGTTGAACACTTGAAATAACCGATGATTGCGAGTTCTAACGCTTGCTAAAATAAACGCTTAAAATACGTTGCTAGGAGAAACATACCTGGACCTTTTCCTAAAGAAAAGGATCATGCTTTTGGCTTGTCATAGAACATTTACCGGCTCTTACCTTATTGGACTTTTAGTATATATTTAATATCAATGGTCAATATCAAAAGCAATTAAATTACTTTCATTCGGTTTAAAAAAAAAGCGTTATATGTTTTTAAAATATGAATCGTGAGTATTAACTCTACAAAGAACAAAACATTTGGAAATGTTTTTCTCGAGTAACTTTAATATTTAGTCCATGTTTAATGAACATTATATTACCGTCGACAAACTCAAATCATATTTGAAAACAGATTTAAATATCAGATAAAGCGAAAGATTATAAATCCTTTTCACTCAGTTTTATGAGAGGCTTACACGTATGCTTGATGTTGTTCCAATGGAAATACATTTGAATGTTAGAGGAAAAAGCGATTCCGTACGTTGCCGTTCTTGTGTTCTTTCAATTTCGCTGCATCATTGCTTTGTCAACAAATTACTTCATTGTAGTTTCCGAATCGGATACGTATATCGAAACGACTTTAACACATACACACGTAAATAATTTGATAACAAATTTGAACTCGTGTAATCAAATAATAGCAGAGGAAATTATTTGTTTTAACGCGATAAATCGGAAACTGAAAATTTGATTTCAATAATTCATTTTGCGATCGAATGTTATCCTAGGAAGCAGAAGCGATTTGGCGAATTGCAAGAAAGTTAAGAATATTATGTCTAATTAGGTAAATTGGAAAAATTGTTTTTGGTATCTTAATACCTATGATGAATATTTTGACAGAATGTCAGAAAGCTATGTGTTTTGTCCATGGTCGGATACTCTCACATAGATATGTACTTTATAGACAGTTTATAATATCAGACATCAGTGCTACCAATAGCAACTTACGGAAATCTTTTATTTTAGTATTATATCTAATCGTACGGTCTGGCGGTTATAATAAAAACATGTACGGAATTATGCGTGTATAATTCAAATTTAATGTAATTACAACCGTGGAGCGCATCAAATAGAAGTAAAATTAAGTTTCCGTTTTGTAAATTAATAAAAAAAATACTTTAATGGGTTTATAAAATTGATTTATCAGCTCATCTTCCATCAGAGCGCAGGTAAATTATATAAACAGTCAATTACCAAATGTGTAATTAAGCCATTGAGTGGTATTGTATTTTTTTTTCATTAGCCTTTAATGGAGTAATTAAAAAGTCTGTCCCTAAATTATTAACATTATTTTAATTCTGGTATATTATAGTAACACTTACACAATAACATACATTTTCATGTTAAATTCTACTTGCGTGTCCATTCTGATCAATCCTCACGCAACTTCCATCGATCTTGACATTATAACCGTCGTATCTGTTGCCGCTATCTCTGAATAAATAAAGAATAAGTTGATTGGTTTTGTAGCCAAATTGAACTCGTAAAAATATTGTTTTTTTTTTTTAATTCTATGTAATAAACGCCCAAGGCGGTATTATTTGTTGCCAGTCTTTAAGTTTCTTATATAATTCTTGGGAATAACAATATACGTCAAATTAAAAATCGATTTTTCGACGTAAGTCTTTTCAATAAATATAACCTTGAAAATGTTCGAATGTAAATGTTGTATACCTTATAGAAGTTTATTTTATATCTATGAAATAAATGATTCTAGGTATGGTATAGCAATTATTATTCTTTTATAAAAGATTTCCTAGTTTCTTACTTAGAATTATTTATTAAACAGTAGTAACCCGGTCTAACTTCGTACGGATTCAATGCTGATACTGATTTGTTTATTTATGGCATCAAGAAACTTCTAAAATTATCATCGTTTCTTGACTATACTGTCCATGTATTATTTATAAAAACGTTCCTCTCGAATCACTATCAATTTAAAAAAGAACGCATCAAAATCCGTTGCGTAATTATAAAGATCTAAGCATGCATAGTACAGATAGTGGTAAGCGACTTTGTTTTATACGACGTAATGATGTTGTGGCTTCACAGAATACACAAAATCATCTTGATCACAGTTGACTTGTTTAACTTTATTAATTCGTGGGCAGTCTTGTAAAGCCTCGTGTCATAGCAATTGAACTTCATGATGAGTCGAAATGAGTTCGTCAACAGGACAAAGTTGTGTCACGAATATTGTTGTGGTCGCTGTGACGTCAGACCACGCACAGCCACGCCCCCAGCAACGAGGCCACACTCAAACTGCTTATCTTTAGACAAAGCAACTATTTATTGTTTCTTGTATCTTATAATAAACGGTGTCGGGCGTCTTGTAACGTTATTTTATGGTGTCAATATCGGATGATATTTAATATTAACGATCTTGTAATATAAAGCATTGTAATAATACCTCGTAAACAGTTACATATGAAGATACAAGACTATTTATACAGGCGTTTTTTGTAGAATAATTTATAAAAATGAAACAACTTTGGGTGCGACGAAATATTTCAAGGTCGAATTTATATACAACGTTTCTAAACGTAACGTTTGAACAAACATTATTTTATTTTATTTAAAAAAAAAATTTAACTTCTGACACGTGTTTTGAGTTTCGCATATTATTTCAAGGCCTATACCTACTTATATTATTTAATTTTACAATAATAATACCCATTATTACATAACGAAAAACTGACGAAATTTAAAATAATATTATAATGATGTTCGAATCGTATCAAATAAAAAACTAAATACGTTATTATAAACATTTAGCGATTCCAAATATAGCTTCGATAAAAACTTGTTTGTTTGCCTTTATCACGCCCCATAATTTATCAGTGGGTGTGTTGCTACGTTCAACATCTTTGTATACGTAGGCAAATAAACCTATTGTTTAAATATTTTAAAATTGCTCATATATAATAATATTCCATAACGGGTGACGTAAGCTTTAAAATTGCGTGAATTTAATATTATGTATGATTGTAGGTACGTTTTCCATTTATGCTATGGCCACACACATTTATGACGTTCTTCGTAACGTCCTGCTTAAAAAAAAAAAACTAAGCTCTGGTCTTATTCATCGATTATGAATTAATGTAGACATCTGAAATGGAACAAAATTAGTCGATAATTATGACTTGCATTTATTTTATTTGTTAGTTTACACAAATACATGAGTATTTTATATATTTCAAAACTGTCAGATTAAATATAAGTAGGAAATCATGATAGGATATAAATAAAAGGTTCATGAAGGATAAAAAGAAATTACAGGCGACAAGTTCATTGACCGTATCGATGTAATAAAATCGATTAGTTTAAAAATATGTATATTCGTGATCCCTTTGTGTTCTCCCGTGCGACTGCTGATAGCGTATGTTTTGGTCTTAGTACATATAATTTCGTTTCTTGTTTATATTATGTCTTTGGAAGGATATTTGAAACCTGAACTTTAATAATGCAAATCACTAAAAGGAGAATAAATTAAAACGTCACCTTTTGATCTTACAAATTTATTAAGTCTTTTAAATAATTTCTTATTATTACTATGAGCTTTTAATAGGACATAAAGTCTCAAAAAATTATACAAGTCCAGTTACGACATACGGAATGATAGGCAACCATTGGCTGTGTCCGCTGGCTCGTGTCCAGAATAGTGTGGATGTTCTCTTGACTACATGACGTAGATTTAATGTCGATTTAAAAAGTACTGAAAAAAACTAGAACTTCTAAAACTGCTACATTTTTATGTTCGTTCAAAATTTGTGAACATTTCTGAAGCTTTATTATTTTAAAATTTTTAAGACTTTAAACGTTTAATTAAGAAGCCAAGTTGTCAAAATTTCTGGATCACGGCGTCAGACCGTCTTCGCGGAATCCTTCGCATCTATTAATAGACCTTCTCTCACTGGGACTTACCCCAATTTCACATTACAACGTAATATGTCTGTTCTGTTTAGACTTTCTAGATTCACTTATCAACGTCTAAGCTTGCCAGGTCAGTAATGAGTAATTGGACGTTATGACCCGTCTATTGCACGTGCATCGTGCACGGTATGCAAGCGTGAACTTTGACGTCATTCATTCACCCCAATGCTTGTAAAACGATGTCATAACTCATAACCTCTAATTACACAAATATCTTTGATAAATCACCATTTCCTAGGAAAGTCATAACAAATGACTGGCATAATTCTTGAGTCCATTTTTTGACATTGGGAAATTATTAAACAATTTTGAATGGTTCGTTTTAATGAGTGCTGTGATCAATGTTGTCAAAAGACCAGTTCAACTAATACAACCATAATGTCACACTATGTATTGAATTTATTATTTTTCTATACGAAATACACAACAATGGTTCAATAAATATTGGGCACCAATATAAATGTTAGAATTTGGCGAGTTGTTCAAATATTTAAGTCAAAAGACATGACATAACTGTTACTAATTCTAAGTGACGAAGTGACGAAGTGAAGTTGTATTGTAAATTAAGTTTTGTTCATTTTCATTATAATTACGTATTAAAACATGGACTTTGAAGGGAGGAACAATTTTGGACAATTGAAAATAATATCAACTTTTTTATTAATTATTATTGAAAGTACTAAATATATTTCGTTTCTGCTGAACTGTGCACACTGAGATCACCTATCTAAAATTAGCCAGCAAACCGTCGCCTAACGATCCAATAATAGGTATTGCCTGATATATAGGTTTTGTCAAGTTGGAAACTCAACTAATGGGACTAAGAAATATTATAATTTGAAACCTAAATGACGAAAAAGTATTTATTTATTTTTTAATAACATAATATCTTATAGAAAGTATCTGAAAACTTATATAAAAATATTCTCTAGTATAATTGTTAAATACATATAAAATGACGTATAGTACAATCCTTAAGAAAAATGAAATATTATCTGTTCTAGACGTTGACAGATCAATTTACAATGGTTTAATTAGTCTGTTCTATTTTAGGACTAGCAAGAAATAAAATAGGTTACATAATTGAATGATGTAGTAAATATGCCCTAACTCGTATCAGTCCAGTCACTAGTAGCGGTTAAACTGCTCTCGAATAGATCGTATGTTTCCTTGAGGGTACAAAGTCCAACAGATGTTGGCACGAGAACGTTCACCGGGCTTGGGGCCACAGCTTGTTGTATCTCTAGATACATATACATACTTATTCCTTATACTTTGCGAATTAAATTTCAGAGAATAATAGCTTTTTTTGAAAACTGATTTGATGTTTGAAAAACGTTACTTCATATAAATAACGCAACTGTTGCCAAGACTATTATCTGTTGCTATCTCTAGATAAATAGAAAAAAATAAAAGATAACGTAATAATTATTTAAGTTTGTAAAGCAATAAGACTGATAAATAAAATTAATGATGTGTCTTAAAGATATAAGTATAAAAAGGATAATTAGGATAGTTTTTTTTGAACTTGTTATAATAATTGATTGTTAAGCAATATAGATGTTAAAATAATACGGTATGTATATACAATTTAACAGCTTGTTTAAACCGTGCTAGTAAACTAATAATTGAGCAGTCATTTGAGGAGAAATTTAAAGTAAGTCTACCACACGGCCCAAAGGCGGTGGGGGATACTGGATGCACATCCGACCTATGCAGATTTCCTAACGAAACATTCCTTTACTGCTGGATTAAGGATATGAAAATTCAGTGCTAAACTACGCTTAAACCCGCTATCATCTAACAACTAAGCCACCTAGGTTCAAGTATAAAACATTTTTATGTTTATGATAGTCTAGCTTATCTGTAGCTTGCTTGCGCTGTGGAGTATTTTTTGTTGTACACAAATATTAATATGACTGCAGATGTAGTGTGTTGCTATGACAGGTCTTATAAGCCTTTTAAAAATGTTATTTAGATTTAAAGGAGACGAGATTAGACGAGTCTTTGCTGACTATTTACTTAGCATACTAGGATTTATTGTCTTTACATAACCTTGATACTAAATTTTAACTATAATCGTCTAAAAAGTCGTATGTTAAAATATGATAGTATAATGTATATTAAGGATGAGAGCTAAAATTAAAGGCGGCTGGAGCGCACGGAATATAATAGTGAAGCGACAAAAGCGCATATAATACACAAAGCTAATGGAAATTCCCAGTAGTGAGAGTAATAATTAACAATTAATTAATAATTAATCGATCTATATGAATAATATTATAATAAGTGCGAAAGTAACTCTGTACGCTTTAACGACTAATAAACCGAATCGAATTTGATGGTATTTAGTCTGAAGTATGGTTGATCCCCAAGGAATGATATAGACTTCTTAAACCGAGCTTGACAAATAGTTTTTATTAAAATTAAAGTTAGAGAATTTTGATGTATTAACAAAACACATTTCGCACTGCCATTAATATAAGGAATTTGAAATTGTTTGTGAATCCATCTGCCTTATAAGCTAAGTGTAATGATACTAATAAAAATTAACTTCTTTTAAGGATATATATATCATAAATATAACATTGCTCTATGAAATGTAGCTATACATAATACATGCACCTGTTTTTGCAAATGATGCATTCTTGCGTATTATTATTTATCATATCCGTAAGTTGTTTACTGGTCTGTTAATATTCTACTAATTATTTTAGACACGTGTTGGGGGATAAGCAAAACGTGCTGAAAATATTATTGAATTAATTACAATTTGAACAAATAATAATAGAAAGTATTCATACGATAAGTGTGTTAAACATTCATTCACAGTTCACAAATAAAAGTCAGTTACTTGGGCCGTTTTTGCTTCTCAATTTTCATCTTCTATGTTTAAATTGTATTTGGAATTATCGAAGTTGTGGGTTTTAATTATAACCAGTATTAAAATAATTTAATAGTAAAAACTCATTTAAAAGAATGAGCATTCATATTTTGTTGACTGTTGAGGAGTTCCTTCGCCTGGAACAAATCTAGTGATTAAAATCATGTCATAATTAATATAAATATTTATCATGGCCAGTCGAATTGAGTCTGTGTAATTTCAATTCCGTAGAATAAGAGGAAGTAGTTCTATTCACCTTGCACAATTTGCCATGACTAAAAAAACCTTGTAAGTGGTTGTACACAAAAACTTGTAAACAAAAATAGTATTGTCAGAGCAGATAATGGCAACACTGTTTCGTGAAAAGTAGTTTTCTAAAACGTTACCATGACATAAAACTTTATAGTCTTGTGTAAATATAACTTTCTTCGTTTATTTATTTTGAGCAAGCGTTTCGAAATTGTTTCCAGACATTTAAATACAATTAAAACACCTTTAAGGTATTAATAATAATAAAAAAAATACTTTTTATATTTTAAGTAACGATGATTCGATCAATGAAATCAATAAGCCAGTATTCGTAGAAAATAATTATCAATAAAAAAAAAAACCGATAGAGTCAAATTGACCGTTAGACTTTTAATCCGATATCGAGCATCGTGCGATTAAATATAAATTAAGAATTATTCGTATCAAGCATATCCACAAATATCCGTCGATAGCGACTTGCGAGGCGTGTTACATTCGTGACGTAGTGTTGTTTTGCTTTTAAAAACCAACATACGAGAGGGCGCGCCGGCAAGGAGCATTTTTATTGGTGGACATAAAATAACACGACTCGTTTTCTCTTTGCGACTTGCAAATTAAGGTCAACTCGACCGGGCAACGAATGTACAAACGTAGGTTGAATTTCGATGAATATTAAGTAATAATTAATGTTGATCTTTACTAATTTGCCAACGTATTACTGACTAGTACAAATACCGTATGGTATGTGAAGGATCGTGGGTGGATACCTTCTATGGTAAGTCACTTGTTATGGTAAGTGATTCAGAATTAAACAAGCGCAAGTAACATCTTAGATCTAATGACGATACATTGACGTGATAGAACAGCTTTACATTTTTTATGCTGCCGGTATCTATTGACGAAGGTGACCCCTTATCGCCAAGGGGGGCGTTTTATTGATTTTATACATAAATAAATTTATATCACTTTACATTATATAATAATAAATTTCTACAAAGCGATTATATATTATATTCAAAGAAAAATATTGCAATAAAGTATTATTTGTAACTGTTTTTTTTTAAATTTCTGAATGGATGTTTGAATATCACAACCACATAAAGCATTACACGATGTAATTGGCTACTAAAAAAATAAACTAGTATTATGTTTTTATGGTGTAAAGAAATATATTTGCCTATATGTTTAGTTTGTATGCTTACAGAGCTCGTTTTTATGTAATCGCTTTGAAATTGGACTAGTCTACATAAAGAAAGATAGCCAACCGCTTCGGTAACAAAACTTTCTGTAATGTCTGTATTTTTATATGTAATCCACGTGCTTCTTACTTTTACTCCTACAACAATATTGTTATTGTCGTTATATCAGTCGCAACAAAATCAAGTTCTAATCAGAATTCTAGAAAGTCATGATAAACTTCATTAACTTCACTTCTCAAAACTTCGTAAATATTATCAAATAATAAGAGAAAATAGTTAGCATTTCACGCCTATTGGACGTGATGGTTACTATATTTAACTCTCATTGGTGGAATATTTTATGTTTACGCGGACAATAAAATAACCAATGAAATGCGTTCTCTCATTCTGACCCCTCGGATATGATATATCGTGATGAGGTCAAGATATGAAGTAATAATAAAAATATTTGCGATATATATCAGACTTCCCTACATAAATAGCTTCACTTGAAACGTATTTCATTATTATATTATGACTAGTAAATTGTGAACAGTCATCAAATAATATAGAAATAACAATTACATTTATATAATTAGCTACAGTTGTAAGAGAGTGCAATGATTTATATTGTAAAATCCAAACCCAGTAAGTGTTACTTTATAAAGACATTCAACTTTTTTTATAATAGTAAGCTTCGAAATTTAAATAAAATTTATTAATACTGTATATCATAATGTACACAGCTTTTGTATTTTTTTTAATTGGTTGCTTTTATTGTCGCAGTTACGATGCGCAGACGCCGTATCAGTCAATTCGCACCGCTGTTGATCGCGCTAGTGGGCTTGCCTGCACGCGGCAAGAGCCAGCTAGCGCACCGCTTATCCAGACATCTCAACTGGAATGGGGAAAGCACTAAAGGTACAGATTATAAACCTTAATTTTTATTTTAACTGTTAAATAAACCTAGCTGATACTATGCTTTATTGCCCCCAAAATAACAAACAAAGACTATGATAGATTTTCGATGAAATATCACTTTATGACCTTCGCTGAGTTCATTAATCGAAATAATAAAAAGATATTTTTATTGGTAAAAGATAATGGTATCCAGTCAGATTGATACTGCTCAACCATCTGTAGAAATTAAGGTAAACGAAAAGAAGTAATTAATACAGTTCCAACTATAATATGTTATTTCATACAAAATGCTTTGTAATTTATTCTGTCTTACAAAAAACGACACACAATTAGGGCAAAGATTATAAAGAACATTTAGCTCATTATAACCAGTTATGGTATAAACAATGTTAACAGATATTGTAATACAGACACAATAAATTTATTACCACGCCTTGACCTGCTTGAAAACGTCTGGTAATCTTGACTTGCTGGCTGAACTAGACTGATAGGCTGTCCTAGTTAATAATTATAAGGTACCTACTTAGTTCTACGCCTTTCACATTGTTCAAATATACTCAAACTCAAATTCCTTTATTCAACATAGAAACATTACACTTACTTATTGATGGTCAAATTAAACACTACCACATAGAAACACCAATATAGAAGTCATGTCTATAAAACCTGGACTTTTTTGATATTTTTGTGTGAAAGATGATATGGCTGGAAATAATGTAATTGGTGAGGTGACGTCAAAAAGAAAAGTATAAAAGAAGATATGCTGCGCTGATCCCACATCAAATTTCTATTAGCTATTAATGATGAATACCTGGACTTTTATATTAATAGGGTGTCAGGTTGTTACATTTTTTAATCTTGTGTAGATTACTTTTCAATAGGTGTTAAATAATGTATCTTTTGTTTCAGTTTTTGACTGCAGCGAGTATCGTCGTCGCCACATGGCACTGTACGGGAGCCATGACATCTTTCGCGCGGATAATCAGCAAGGCTCTGCGATTCGTCGTCAGAGCGCACGCGAGGCCGTGCAAGATGCTGTGCTGTGGCTCAAAGATGGGAACAGCGTTGCTGTAAGTAGTTCTTTTTATTAATATTTATTTGATTTCCCAATAATAAAATTTAGTTAGGAACTTTATTATTTAATTATTAGATCTTTTTATTGAAGTTAAAGTTTTATACTGTGTTTTTTTGGAGAAAGTAATGTTTTGGTAATGACCAAAATCCATTGTGATTACTATTTTTTCATCCATTGGCACTTAAACGTATATTTATTAAATAAAGAATAAAAAAATAACGAAATGAATAGATGTAATTTTGTTTACAATAAGTAAAACTTTACTTTTTACTCTAGTTGAATAAAAAAAGTTAGAATTTACCGTAGGCTGTACGTAAGAAGACATTGGTCATATGTATTTACATTTCCTATGAATTCCAATAGAATATTCCACTAACAATTAATAGGTTCGATTTAATATTTTATAAACCGTTACGTACTTTGTCAACATCATTCATACAATAATTACGCAGTCAGACTCGAGACTTATAAATTAGACCAGAATAGTTCTATAGTCTATTTTCATTTCCAGCAATACTCATGTAAATATAATCAGTGTTTATTAGGCAAGGCCAAGTCTATAACGATAAACGCATTTATTAGAATAAGAGATGCGCATTATATATTTTGTTTATTTAGCTTGCATTATGGATAAAGTATTCTATACTTTGTAATTAATAATTATCACATTATTTATGTATACTAATATTATAAATATGAAAGTAACTCTGTTTGTCTGGGTGTATGTGGCTTTTCACGACCAATCAATGAACCAAATTTTAATTTCAAGAAAGTACATAGGCTATTTTTTTGCCTAAAATATGATAACCAACCCCTAAAACGCGAGCGACAACTAGTAATCATATATAGTATTGGGCACTTAAGTATAAAGTATAGTATTAGTATGAAGCCATAGGATATTTCAATAGCGCGCTAGTCGTATCGGATAATTCTTTTGAAAAAAAATATTCAGTAACATTGCAACTTATACCGAGTATTATATAGTACATTAAATATCTCCATAACTTAAAATAAAACATCTTAACTATGATGACGATATTTTTAATGTTTTTCTTGTTATATATGAGAATATGCCATCTGTAGAATTACGACGTCTATGGTCGATGTTAATGGATTTTAAAAAATCACTTAATTTGGTTCTAGATTTTCGATGGCACGAACATAACGAGGGAGCAACGTCGGGAACTAAATGATTACTGTATCTCTGATATGGGCTTCAGGATATTGTTCATTGAATGCGTTTGCGAAGACCAAGAGTTACTCGAAAGGAACATCATTGAGATTCTACACTACTCCGCTGACTATAAAACAATGAGCGAGGAGGAAGCCATCGACGACTTGAGGAAGAAATTGGAACACTACATGCGTCAATACGAACCGATCGATGGGAGTTTGGAAAGCAACATAAACTTCGTACGCGTCGAGAACATGGGCGAAACGGTAACCGCCCATAAAGTCTCGGGCCAGAAGGAGTCTGGAATTCTCGGTTATTTGTCAGGAATGAGAGCCTTGCCGCAGACTTTATACTTCACTAGGGTAAGTCAAACCAATTTATTTCAAACTTATTATAGAAGTATCAGAAGTAGAACGTTAAGAACTTATATCTCCAGTTGAGAAAATACATTGATCTTATCGCAAGATAGCGGTTTAAATCCCGGCAAGAAGAGAAGTTGTTAATGCATAACTTGGGCTTAAAATAATGATCGTGCATATTCTCTAACCGGCGCGGAGGTAGAGCAAAGTAGATAGTATTTTTTTTATAGGTGAAAGAACTTCGGTTTTCATAAAAGAAGACATTTACGGACTAATTAAATAATTATATACAAATCATGTATGCCGTTCGTTTTTTTTTACATTAGGTAAAAAAAATGATCGAGTCGGGCTAGACTAGCTCTAGCATTTCCCCTTTACGTAACCAATTGATAAGTTTCCGTTTACATCCGCTTAGAAAATCTATCGTCTTGCATCAATCCGTAAACAAGTTATTTGTGTAATTCCGCTTCTTCTAAGTAAACATGACTTGGAAAACAAGCATGTCAAGTAAATATTATTAATAAATCAGTTTTATCTTTTCATACGGCTATCAAATTCAGCAACAAGATATATACGAAGTTGTTTTTATTATTATTTCGAATCAGTAATATTATTCGAACTATTTAATTTTTTAATGTATTATTTGGGATTGTTGAACGATAATCGTAAATGTTTATTGAATGAGGCGTTACCCAGTCACTTATAGTTGTTATATTTTATACAAACGATTGTAACTAACTTCAACCTACTGTTATCAGTTAAACGCAATCGCCATTAAAAATATTATCTTCAAGCATTTTAAGCCAGCTCACGTGCTAAAAGTGAAACTTATTTACAGAATAAATATTACATATAAAACAAAAGTCAACTATTCTCAGTTTATTGAAAACTTTTATTCATTGCGGGCAAAGAAGTTTATAATAATAAAAAATAACTTCGAACACATGCTGCTGGTCTTCGACAAATGTTATTTGTTAATAAATTGTTTTGACTTACTTACTTACGTACTGACTCTTAGTTGTACAAGTGTTTATTTCAATTTTACTTGTATGGAGCAAACTTCATAAGGTTATACATTAGGTCCACTTAGGATGAATTAACTTTTTGCACACTTTTGTTATTGATAACACAATCTAGTGCAATAGTGTAGTTTATACTTTATTTAGATATATACATAGGTTCTTTTATGCATTTCAGGTTTGCTAGTAGTAATTTGTGAAAGCTATAGTATGTTTTTAACCTTTTCCACCAGCACGGGGAGAGCGAATACAACGTACTCGGTCGTATCGGAGGTGACGCAGCGTTGTCACCCAGGGGAGAGAGCTACGCTCATGCGCTCGCGGAACACCTCAACGGGCTATCCGTGAGGGAACCCCTCACCGTCTGGACCTCAGAACTGAGACGCACGAAGCAAACTGCAGCTGAAATTTTGGCGCCCAAGAGATCCATCAGAGCTCTCAATGAACTGGACGCTGTAAGTTCTTTTATATCATTTTAATAATTAAATTATATATACCAAAAAATGTGGAACCATGTCTTACTTAACTTACTTTAGAAAGAGGACGAAGGTAGTGGGTGTAACACTTAGTATGATTCTTTACGTCACAACACCTACTTGTAATAAAATACACATTGTATGTGTTTTAAGCATTCGCTGTTTGTAAGTTATGCTGAGTAATATAATCGATGTTTTTAAACCAAGGAATATTGTCTACTGACTACCTAAATGTCTATATATTAATATATTATAACAAAAGAATCAATAGCGGAAAGCCTTCGAAAGGACTTTGTCTTTGTTTAATGTCACATCTTGTTATTGTTTTTGTAAACAACGTGATGTAAGCGTATTTATCGATACGCGTATCGATTTTTCTGACAGATAATAGATAAGTTTGAGTAATTATAACATATTATCATCGAAACGAAAAATATCAGTTTAATGGTACTGATTATCTTTTACTTATACAAATTAAAAGTACAAAGTTTAATACAGGACTAAAAATGTTACTGCTACAGTACGTGGTCTTTGCTTCATCAATATATTTATGGTAGTTTAATTATAGTAGTTCAATCCCCGAATCGGGCCAATTAAAATAGTATTGCGTTTTTCAGTCGAAAAATTCTCAGTAGTAGGCCGTAGTTTAGAAATGGAAGTTAATGGCCAGACGCTCTGGTTGATATCGGTCAAACGTATAAAATCTACTACGTTTAGCATTCCTAAAACGTCAGTTATGTTAGTTTACTAATCATATTATCAAGACGTTCCTTGTAAACGAAGCTAAAATTAAAAATCGAATGTTTCATTGACCTACATAAACATTTTATGTAGTGACAACACTAAGCGAAAACGAATACTATGCTGATAAAATTACAAAAGAAAAACGCGTAGATAATGTTTTTATTTTTATTTTCGACCCAAGTTGTGATCTCTGTGACATTGAATTGAATATAAAAATAGTTGAATAGAGTAATTCAATTTGGCGGTTCATTCACATCTCATTCGTTCCATAAAATATTTAGCCAATTGGCTCGATTACAAGAAATACAGTCATAATATATTGTTCAATAAAACTATACGTAGTTTTTAACCTTCGTGGAAAATTACTTATAGAAGAACTCCAATGATTTTATTAACGACACGTGTTTCAATATTAGGTTTAATGGTGATACATTTTTCATAAATTTTATCATGTATCCTGTAACTACAGGCACAAGGGACATAACATCTTAGTTCCCAAGTTTGGTGGCACATTGACGATGTTAGAAAAAGTTAATATTTCTTAAAGCGTCATTGTCTATGGGTGATGGTGACCACTTACTATTAAGTGGCAAATATGCTCGTCCGCCAACCTATACCATAAAAAAAATCATAAATCTGAAGAAAAAAGGTATTAAATGATATAAAAATTCTATCTCTTCGAATTTGGTATGCATATCGCGAAATATTAAGAAATGAAATTAGATTTTTTTTTAAATAGAAATAACAGCATCAGAGCAAGTTATCAGACAGATTATTAATCTTAGTTCAACTTAATCACCTTGAATCTGTTACTACTATTCAAAAAAGCCCCAAAACGATCGCGAAGCGCCTTTAAAGACCTTAAAATACATTACAAGATTTTCTTTATTTATTAAATATACCAATCAAATATGAGGTAGTAGTATGAGTAGTTGAGGAATAAATAAATAAATGATAAATGATGAATACTCAAACAATCTCATATTTAACTAAAATGTTCTTCATCAGGGTATTTGCGAAGGGTTGACCTACGAGGAAATGCAAGAGCGTTTCCCTCAAGAGTTCGCATGGCGTGACCAGGACAAGTTGCGCTACCGGTACCCGTGGGGCGAATCCTACATTGACATCATGACTAGGCTCCGTCCAGTTCTGTCAGCTTTGGAGGATGAACACAACGTAGTGGTCGTCGGACACCAGGCTGTGCTACGTTGTATGCTGGGATACTTCCTTGATGCTAAGCTTGGTGAGTGGATCATTACTTAAACACACACACACACACAAATAAATAAAAATACGCACACAAATAAACATTTAAGTAATATCGACACACGACAATTTCTAGTAGGTACTTATATTATTTGTTTGAGCCTTTTTTCAGGGGCATCTCTTAAAAATTAAAACTAGTTGAGTGCTCGGAAACTGTTACAGATCATCTATCATACAGATAAAAAGTTAAAAATAGTCCTGAAAAAATAAAAACGCTTATCTTGCATCGAAAGCTGACTATAGATTATTGTTTATTTTAAGCGCCTGAAAAATATCACGATTTACTGTGATATGAATATAATCATAAACATAAGTTTATATTTTGCGAAAAAAAAAATTGTGACAGTACAATACTTTGATGTCTTTTATTGATTACTTTTTTTAAAATATATAACAATAGAGACGGTTTTATATTTTATTTTCTAATAATGTTTACTATGTAATAGTATAGCCCTTTGCCACTGTAACATATAATCTTTATCATATTATAAATTTGAAAGTGACTTTGTTTGTCTGTCACTCTTTCACGATCAAACCGCTGAAACCGAATTTAATGAAATTTGTTATGAAGCAAACATGAACTCCAAGATAGGACATAGGCTACTTTTTGCTTACACATGACAACAAACACCGAAAAACGCAAGCGAAGCCACCGGCGACTACTAGTTTTTCATATATATCTATCGTTTTTATTACAGATGAGCTGCCCTACATGAATGTACCTCTTCATACAATCGTGAAGTTAACGTCATACGGGTACAAATACAAAGTTGAAATGATAAAGCTGCCCATAGAATGTGTGGATACTCATCGTAAACAGCCTAAGGTAATTATAACACATACACATTATTGCTGTAAAACACATTTTATTAATTTATTATGATATTACAAAGACGTGTAATATATACAGATTTAAATTATTATCATTACATAGCATACAACAAAGTCGCATACCGCTGTCTGTCCCTATGTATGCTCTTTAAAATAACGGAATAGATTTTTATGCGTTTTTTTTTTATAGATAGAATGATTCAAGAATAAGGTTTTTGTATATAATACACATACAATATAGTAACGCTAGTTATTTAACATAACAACACGGAATACAGTACGAAGGTACATTAAAGTTAATCGCGCTATTCTAAAATGAGGATTTGCGATAATGAGACAATATACGAATCATTAGACGACCGGAAATATTAATTAGAAAAGCATTTAAATATTATCGTTAATTACCTTGTTTTTAAATAGAACATTAAGCATAGTTTGAGTCACCGTAAATCTACAATTTTAACTAATTTTGTATTCAGCCCAGCGATAAAAAATATATCGATCATGTTCAAAATTATCCGTCCGTAGTTATTAACAAATTGTACGAGATAACATCATCTAGATAACTTATCGTATAATTAAACCTTGTGTAATCTTAACACAGATAAAAAAGTGTTGTCTATATTATCGTACAACATATAACGCATTAAATAGTATTTTATATTAATTGGATGACAGTAAATTAACCTTTGATATGAAAACTCTTTGGTTGACAAACATTTCTTGAACAAAAAAAAACACATAAGTACTTAATCTATATTCAAGCAGGTATTATCTATGATCACTTTTTAGTTGTCATTTTTATAAATGATTCTTAGTAGATTACTTTATAAAACCGGCACTTCATCCACTAGCTACGACAAAAAAAAAATGGCGATTAATGATTTTAGTAAAAAAGCATAAGTGATATCGCAGACCGAGCATTTATAATACCTTTGTAAACTATTATATCCTAATCGTATATCTTTATATTCCAGAACTGCTCAATCAACCGCAGCACAGCTGACGCGCTTGTCACAGTACCATCACACTACGACACACTGCCATCAAACCTCTGGCAAAATACAGAAGCACAACTTTAGGCCATCGGCCGGGCTGCGGTCCGCTAAATTACCAAATCAGCATTAATACTGGGTTACCCAATCCCCAGTGTGGAAAGGCCCGAGGCCATATTCGCAGTTGTGACAGACCGCGAATGAAGACGTTCAGAAGCCGTGTAGCGATCATCAAACTATCTGTGTCTCGTTACCTCGCCGTATGCGAGAGAGTGACGGATGTATAATGAACGTTGTTTTAAACGATTGCAAGACTGAAGGATCATCCGAAACGTCAATGTAGTTTAAATCGATTTGTGTTCTTATTTTAATGTTTAATTTACCTAATTATATCAAAATTATAGTTATCTCTCTTTAATTGTATCGGTTGTAAGAATATATTTTACTTTAAGTTACAGTTATGTTAGTGAAGTAAAATTATTTTATCGATTTATATCATAATATGACAAACAATTTAATGTTTTAGTTTTATTACGTAGGTATTTCGTTAGTATATGATGTCAATTGTATGATAAACAGCGCGTTAATGTACAAGCAAATGAATTAAATACAGTTTCATCGTACCTACATGTTAAATTTCACAATGTATAATGTGTACGTTTCTATTGCGTCTGTTGTACTTTTTACTGGACTCGCGCCAATGCATGAGTTGATCACGAGCCGATTGTATACTTTACACGCATTTAGGCTTTAGAAAACGCCACTTCAGTCAACTTATATATAATCCACAAATAGAGCAGTTTTGTAATAGATAAAAATATAATCAAATTTGAATCATTGTTTGTCATAATAACATAAATTTTAAAACTGAACATTTGTAACCATTTCTGTATTATACAGATCATATCACCATTAATTAGGTTAAGGTTATATTTAAGATAATTAAATACAAAGAGATTTGATTGCGACTGCTTGCAATTGTTTCATGTTTTACCTATTCCATATAATAAAATTAATCGAGAACTCGAGATATGCTCAAGAAGTTACTTAAAACAATAGACAAAAGACATCTGCACGTGTATCCTTATTATTAATAATTAAAAAAAATCAAGTGTATATTTTCTCTGAAAAAAAAATTGAAAATATTTTTAAGGAAATGTCTATTTTTAAATTTAATGTAATATTAGATTTTGAATTTTTATGTTTTATTTTAGTTTAATTTTTAACTAGGCATAGTGCAGGTGTGGTCACATAGAAAAATAATTTAAATTTATGTATGTTTTTAAATATACGCGTATGAAACGTAACAATAGACTTTACTATTGAATACTTTTAATAAGGGACGTTGGAGTAGTCTTTTTTTAAATGTAATTTACTCCTAAGAATAATTCACTATCAACGTAATCTTTTACAATAATGTCAAGTTTACATAAGGCATATGCTAACATGACAATCGTAGATAAAATATATTTGTAGATTTTTTTATAATAAAATAATGAGTTAAAAACGGTCTTTTATTTATAAATGAAACCTTATTCGGTAATATAAAATTTTTTAATGCTAATTCTACGTTTATACATAAAGTCAAAAATTAACTTATCTAAGGACCTTTACTTCTGTAAAATTTCCAAAGCAGTTTAATAAAGGATTTGCTTTTAAAACACGTATAAATTATGTAATAAAAAATATATATTTTATGGTATAAATTGGTATATTTTCGCCAAACTTGTCGAATGAAATGTTGTTATATGTCCGGCTCATTATTCATAACGTAACCGAAGTAAGAAACATCTAAACACAAAACCTACTCATTTACTTTTACTTGTTTTTTCTTAAGTTTTATTTTTTAATTTTACTGATCAGTCTTATTTTCTTTCTGCTATTAGGATAGCAAAACTTAAATTTTTTATTTTAGGATGAATAATTAAGTGTCTGTGCTTCTATTGTGTAAAAAGGTTTGAGACAAGTCCTAACCCAAAGATAATCATGTTAATAATTTGTCTAAAGCGATTTATCTTCATTATGTCATCTAAGCAAACTGTTTAAGTATACAGTACTACTTCTCTCATGAGATAATACTTTTTACTCATGACCCAAATGTCGTAAGCACTAGGTTTAAAATCACTTAAAAAAACAAGAGTCTTTTTTTTACCCACTACTGAATTGATTATATCTAGGTTCATACTTTGATTCGATTTTTAAATGAATAATGCCGTATGCGCCCTGAACTAAATTAATGGCAAAGTCGCACTTATGTCAGTGAACAGTCTACAGTACGGTACAGTGGAACAGAGTGAGTGTTTGGATTACCATATTTAGGTACTTTATACTTCATCGTACACCACACAGCGAAAATAAATGAACACAACATAGATTTAGTCTAAATAAAACAGGCGGACAATTTTGGCGACCTTATCGCTACATAGCCATCTCATCCAGGTAACCAACAATTGATGCATAGTACATATATATTTATGAGCTATACAAACTTCATACTCTAAAGCTTATATAAAATAAACTATTTTTTTAGAAACCTGTATTGTAATATTTTTATTTGAAGAAAGGACTACGAAATTAATTTCCTTGACTAATTACAAAACGTTCACCGTTTAGATTTTTTTAACCTGGCAGAATTCCTTTCCTGCTATTCACGAATTTATAGAACATTAGAAAAGCTTCTTAGTTGTTGTATATTTATAGATAGCCCTCTGTGGTCTGTAGGTAAGCTATAAAAGTATTAAACTTCATAGCAGCAGGATTAAAAAAGTTATGTGATTATCCGACGAATGAATACCTGGATTATTTTTTACGCCGAAGCAACGACGCTTACCTTACCTATTAATAAAAAAAAAAAAAAACTTTCTATGCCACATAGATGTAGGACGATTAACTTTAAAGCTTACGACTTTAAAAATGTGATTATTTTCGACACAAATTATAATCCTATAATATCTAATTGTTTTAGATACGAACATTAGATTTAACGTTTTCCTCCATTATATACAGTGCCAATATTTTTTTAAGATTATGTGAAGTTATCATAGCTCATACAAATTGCATACAACACCTTAAATTTAACATGGCCCAGTAGATAAAACATGAGGATCTGTATTCAATTCTTCTCATAATAGGCATTAAAATTTTGTAATACCTACGTATATGTTTAAAGGTTTCTTTAATGTGAATACTTCGGTCAAAAATATAAACCAAAATTATATTGCTGATCGAAGTATGAATAAATATAAGCACTTCTTAATGCCAAAACTAAAAAAAAATAAATGTAGTTACCGTAGAGGTAATGTATTTATTATAAGTCAGGGTTAATTTTTAAATCATATATATTGATATTATAAATGCGAAAGTAACTCTGACTGTCTGTCACTTGCGCTTTTAAGATTAAACGACTAAATCTATTTTGATGATATTTGCTACGAAGTAAGCTTCATTCCCAAAGGCGTGATTAGGCAACTTTTTCAGGTAACCAGCGTAAAATTAATTGTTCTGCTTTTTTTACTGTAGGTAATACAGAACGAAACTGACTTATTAACTTGGGAATAACTGAACAAATTATTTTTGTTGCTTCGTATCATATATGCAATATGATATTAGTCATATCTTCATTGCTCAATCGCTTTGCCATCGTCCATTGATGAAGTGAGAGGTTCGCGTAACGACCGTGACTTATTTCATTGATGCTGATCGTAATCCACCGACCCCTAGCGAAAATGCTCACGCATTGTCATACAAATCGCTATCACGCGCACACGCCGGCTTACCTTCATGACGTTCTATTTTTAAAAATGTGTTTTTATTTTTAGTAAATATTTTATAAATATCTCATGCTATGTGGTACAGTGCAAATAGTGTTCCATTTATAAAATATACGCACACTTAAAAGTAAGTTATGTTTATGGTATTTAATTTAGTATCTCTGAAAATTGCTTGTTTTTATTCAACCTGAGATTTGTTAACTTAGGTTAGAGGAAAATATGTTAATAGATTTGTCATAAATTTTACATCTTTGTAATTTATACCTACCAAATGTCTGGTAGCCTTTGCTTCTAATTTTTTTTTAAACATATTGATATAAAAACAACCTAAATTGTATTCCTATGTTTTTAAATTGTGTATTTACCACATTGAATTAAGAAAATGAAGAGTTACGAGCGGTTACGATTAAAATTGTTAAGCAACTTAAGAAGTTATTTTTTCAACCAATTTAATGAAATATTGTCTTTTCATTAAATACAATTGAATTAAGATATCCGGTCTGAAAATTTATAATTCAATATATAATTCATTTTTGTCATCTGTTTTTTAAGACATTTTTAATAAAATAAAATATCAATCAAATATTTGAAATTTATTGATAAACAAATAAAAGAGACTTTAAAATTTTCGACCATAATGTACCATAAATACATATGTTAAAAATACATGTATGATATATCTGAATATGTTTAATCTACATATTCTGCTTATTCTTTGACGAATTTTATTGGAATCCAAAACTATGAATTAAATTTCTGTTTTGCGTCTACAGTCTGAAAAAACTAAAAATCGATTAATAAATAAAATCATAAGCAATTTTTTTTATCTTATTTTATTTTGGGACTTTTGTCCAACACTGGTACGTCAGTCCCATAAAAATGTGTGCATAAGCTATTTTTATTATGTTAATTTCACAGAATGTTTAAAAAATGAATTTTAATATCCATACTACATATATTAAACTGATTTCATTCAAGTTTTTTAACTTAACGTTGCTAAAACACTTAAGTTTTATGTTAACATAAGAGCAAAAAATTATATGTTAACTAAATCTATAGAAATAAGTAACATAATATTATTTTAATGTTTTGAAAAAACGATAATCCAGAATTAAATGTAGGTAAAAAGAAATATCATGAGTCGTTATAGAAATTTTATTTTCATAGTTGTTTAACTAGCAATTATATAGGTAATTGTGAGTTATAGAGTTGCTACAATGTATATTAGGTAATAAGTACCTACACAATAATATAATGTGCTCTGTCGTGATCTCAAACATTTGCCCTGCACATGTTGCTCTCATTTCGTGATTACAGCGACGTTTCGAACGCGTTCGCCTTGGGCTGAGAACGAGATCCCAATAATTTTTACAAATGTGTTCCGACGGCTGCTAATACAACTTCACATCTATTACCAAGTAACAAGTATTATTTGAAAGTATACGTTATCTTGACAACGAACACGTCGTTCAGTATTTTGACATTGGAGAAAAGAGGTCCAATATCAATTAATTCTTCATCATTACGAAACGTAAAAGTATAGGTTGTAGTTAGTTAAACTTGTATTGATTCGAACATATAGCAGTAACGTAGTAATTTGCATCCAATTATTATTGTATATTATCGACATATAAAAACTTGGGTAGTAATAATATTTAATTCAACTTCTCTTTTTTATAGGTGAGATTTAATTAAATGTCGCGGTTACTCTGTAAAGTCCTTGACCTAGATCCTAGGACACAGAAATGCTTTAAAGTCCATTTTACGGAAATATAATAGAGATTTCTGTAGTTCATTCGTTCGATGTGACACCCGTGTAGTACGAATTTTGTGCAATTATTCTAATTGTTATAGACAGCTATTTCAGCGTTAAGGTGAAATTTTATTTAAGTAAACAGAACGCTAAAATTCATATACATATTGAGTCATTATAAGCAAATATGGAAAAAACGTGATTTTCTTTCAACAAAACTTCCGTGTTTGAACAAAATTACCTATATTTTTCGCACTCTTGAGTTAATCACTACGCAAAGAGTATTTAGTTAGAATTACGCTAGTAACTATGTTGTGTCGTTTTTAAGATTAGGTACATTTTACGATTTACTTAATATAGATTTTAATTTATATCGTTAGATACACAAACCAAACGTATATAATTAATGATGATACTTATAAGTATATGTTACATAACTTGAAAGTATTTCGGGTTAGTATTTTCTTTTTTTTTCTCAAATATGTTTTCCTTTTTTTTTTTTAGAATGTTAAACGAACAAGATTTGGCTCTGGCTCGTGCCTTGGCGGCCGAGTCCAGAGAAAACTCTCCTGGAGGATCGCCAGGTCCGTTAAGAAAAAATCCCCTGTCATCAGTAATCGACAAACTAAATACTTTCAGGTGAGTGAGGTAATTACATATAATTACTAAGATTTTTACTTATTAAGATTACAAAAATCGAATAAATTTTAAAATTAAATTTAGAAGTTACGAATTAAGCCGATAACTTATAACAGCTATATAAAATTAATAAATCACTTATGTAACGAAAATAGCATCTAATAGAAGGGTACTTGAATATTTTTTGAATTGAAACTTCTTTAGAGTCATTGTGAACTTTGTACACAAATTAGTTAATACCTAATTATTATGTTTAACTTCTGCTTATCCGTCCCACTACTAGTAACTACTATTATACTAAACCACGATATTTTTAGTATGAAAAGCAAAGTGGTTTGTCACAGTTGCGTTGCGTTGTTTTTAAAGAATCTTTGATTACTTGCGAACAATGTGCTTTCAAGTATAATATGTTGTTTGAAATTTACTTAAAAATGTGTCCGTCATTATCAGTACCGTCTTTAAACTATTGGAGGCCCTGGGCATAATAGGAATATGATTTGATCACATAATTATATTATACTTATTTATTTGATCTGAGGAAGCCTTATCGATCGCGGGGCCTAAGTGCCCAATGGAAAAGAGGGGTCTGATCATTACAACTAAAAATTTTCTAAAACGTTTTTAAGCGTACTCCGCAATGTGTAATAATTTGCCTCACTGCTGCATACTTACATGGTAATATTAATGAGTCATGTAAGCAAGGCTTAATAATTGCTACCGTCAGTAGGTATTACTACTATCCCTAAGTTTTATAAATGGTTTAAAGCTTTTTATTATTAATTTCTCAACAATTTAGCATCTATCTACTTAACTATCTAACTTTCAAATTGAGTTATTTTTTATAAAATATATCATTTTTCTCAACATCCTAACTTTTCATTTCAAAATGGTATCTATATATTTCAATTGTTTTTTTGTCATGGGCGCTTATATTATTTAAGATTCATATCCTTTCACGTATATTTAGTACATCCGTATGTGGCATTTGACAAGGTTTATGACGTTGACAGTAAGAGCGACCGTTGACACTTGACAATTATATTTCTTAGTGGGTCCTGTAAATTCTAACCTCTATTATACATTTTATAGGTAAATACAATTCAAAGAAATATTATGTATAATAAATGTGTTTATAACATTATTGTAATAGACGGTTGAACGAGGTTATGTCAGTTAAATGAGTACGATATTAAAATGGCGAATAATAATTAATAAGTGTTATGAAGATGGATAGCAAAAACAAAGCAAAATTTCCGACTACAAGCAAGGAAACCGATGAAGAAGAAGAAGAAACGTATGTATTTTTTTCATTTCTTAACCGTCTGAATCCACAAAACAATTTACTGATCATGTCTTCGTACATTCTTTGCTCATGTAACTTTTGTTTACATTAACTAATTTCACGTAAAACGTTAAATAAACACACAAAAAAATATCACTGTATCATTCTTAAAATGATATAATATTTTATGAAATGATGTACGCCATGCAAATTAAAAAAAAATAATTGAGTTCGTAATTGCGAAAAATATATATTTTTTTTATTATTGTTATACAGGCAATTGTGTTAAAACATAATTAGAACCCAACATAAAATCTACTACACCCTATTTACACATCTGATGAACTATTTTTTTTTATAAATGTGTGATTATGATGAATATATTTTGTATAAAATAAATATTACGAGAAATAAAATTACATATGAAATTAGCATATAAAAGGTTTTAAAATAAATTAACACTTTTGAGAAATTGTTATAGTAGTGTGTTTATTTTTATTTTTGGAATATAACTGTGAGTATGCTAGCTTATTTTTTTTTTATAGTTATATCTGATATTGTTGTTGATTGTCAGAATGTTAGATAGAAAAAAAAAGTCATTAGCGCTAAGTTGAAATACAAATAATTTGCTCTTGTCATGGCACTTATGATCATAATCACATTTATGTATGTATCTACTTATACTACTTCAATAAACCAATTTTCAAAAGATAACATTTAAAGATCAACATATTAATATTTCTTTAAAAAACTTAACATCAACACATACAAATAAATTATACTTAATTCATTATTTCAATTATTTAGTTGTTAAATTTGTTTTATTCTTGGACAAAAGTTGCCTCTTCTTAGTGATCTCTTAAATATGTCCTTTAACTGGTGTACAAGGTTCATAATTGACCCAACATTGGTAAATTTTGCCATTTGCTACTGATCATACAATACTCATACATCACATATACATCAGCCTTACTCATATATAATATAAGTTTGATAAATAATCAATTATTAAAAAATAATATATTTTAATATTGTATTTAATTTCTACTATATTATTAAGAATAGGCCTAAGAGACTTTGGGTACAATTTGTAATATTTTTTTATGATTATGGTACCTCATGAGGCTTGTCTGATGTTTTCGCTTGACTCTTCTTTCTGAACTGATGATAGCTTTATATTTAATTTAACACTGTAATAGAAGATTCAAAATTGTCTATTTGAATAAAGCATATTTTACATTTAATTTTAGATTTGGATTCAATAGATAGTAAAAAACATTAAATCCAATATTTAAAATACATTTCGAGTAATTTCATATACAACTTAAAACATCTCTACATTTTTATATTACATTTATTAAATTTCATATATTTTTGCAATTACTATTAAAATAACCCTAAAACAATGTAAGATATATTAATTATCAAATATTGTAATTGAAAACAATATTTTGTCTGATATCGCAAACACATTTACTAAAACAATTGTTTGTACCGTGTGTTTTTATAGTCACATATTTGGTTATAAAAGTGCTCCATCAATCACAAACAAAACATTTCTAATAATTCTGAAGCTTGAATTGAGACAGTGTACTGACTTATACATTTATATTGCATATAAATTTTTCTATGATGGCCTTAAAACTCATATTGTCTTTAAATATAATTGTTGTCGAATTTATTAATCAAAAATATATACTGTTTCACATGAGATCTGAAAACGTAATTCTGTTGTTTGATTTTATTTATATTCAGTCAAAAATGTTCTGTAGAGAACTACTTTCAGGACAATGACCCCCATGACCTACAGGCTTAATTTAAAGGTACAACGTACTGTATGGATGTCGTCTACTACATTTTTAATTGCTTCCAAGTAATGTACACATTATCCGGCGATCGTGCCCGATTTCATTTAGTTCTCCAAGTAGTTCAATTTCGACTTTAACTATTGTTGATAATTTAAGGAAAATATTCTGCATATAATTTGTAATTATTTTTCGATTTTTTCCAGTTCTTTTTATTGATTACATTAATGCTCATAATCACACAAAAAAAAAAAACATTTGTCACACAGCCTGTCTTGCTTTTTTTTTTTTTTTTATTTATAAAGACTGTTAATATTAAGGGTTCCGCCCACTTATCAGTCAATAAACTGGAAAATGTTAATTTATGCATTACTGTTCCAATTTCGATGTTCAGTGAGTCAGAGTATTTATAAGCACAAGAATATGTTGGTCTTATATTTGGTGGATTATTGACTATGTTAATAATTATTACAAAATACAAATACACCTTTAACCTAGGGAGACATTAAATTAGGTCTGCTTAATGCCGCAAAAAGCGTCTATATATTTTCTTAAAAGTCAGTCATATGTCTTAAGTTACTCTTATTATACTCGACAAGCCAGCGCTGAGTGTGATTTTGTTGTATTCGCAATCAGAATAATATTTTGACAAAATTTCGATTGACAGTCAGAATGAACTGGTAAATATTTAGATACATTTGAAGTACAAAGAACTCCTTAAATTAAATCGTTGCTCACAATGGTATCTAAAGTGTTCCTGTGCTTGTAAATCCATGAACTCACCACCATTTTTTTTACTTACCTGATGGTAAGTGGTCACCATCACCCATAGACAATGACGCTGTAAGAAATATTAACTATTCCTTACATCGTCAGTGTGCCAACAACCTTGGGAACTAAGAAGTTATGTCCTTTGTGCCTGTAGTTACACTGGCTCACTCACCCTTTAAACCGGAACACAACAATACTGAGTACTGTTATTTGGCAGTAGAATAACTGATGAGTGGGTGGTACCTACCCAGACGGGCTTGCACAAAGCCCTACCACCAACAATCACTTTAAGTGAACGACAATAATCGAGAGTAATAATGACGAGTGGGTGGTACCCGAATATTATTATTAGGTCATAGCATAGAAAAGGATACATCTCTACAAACGAACTTAATGAATATCCATTTTTAAATTTACTAATGGCTAGCTACTTTATCGCTATCAATGAATACCTAGATGTAATTAGTGCACGAACTTGTGTTACTCATTTTAAGCCTTAAAGTATATGTAATTTGGCCAGTCACGTGTAAGCGATTTTCTACTGAATTGGGTAAAAAATAACTACTATTTAATAGTAAATAAGGCATAATGACAACATGTACTATGTGGCAAACTCATTTTACATTGTAATAGTATATGAAATGGTAGTTATTAGATTATTGCATAGTTTTTACGAAACTCGAAAATAAAAAAGCAGTTATACAACTATCTACCTTATCATTTTTATAGGATTCGTCTAAATTTTGTCTCGCTGATAACTACATATATAATTGCTGACTTCGTTCTTGGTTTATTGACTAGCTCATAAAGCTGCAGATTTCAAGTGAATACCGAGGTAAAAACCCTGGATTCGACTACTAAAATAAACTGGTATCAATCCTAAGTTTAGATGTTGTAAGTGTTAATTTCATGTACTTCGCTCAGCACATAAAAGCCCTTGGTCTTGGGGTTAAACTGTCCGGCCGTATCGAATTGCTACATCCAGATTATAAGAGAGAGAATTTAAAAGATAAGTTCATCTATTTATGTTCACACTTTATAGTGCTACAATATTTCCATCGCATTTGACTATTCTTTTAGCAACGATCGCCACTAGAATATCAAATTTTGAAACATAATATTAAGTGTTATATATTACAAAGTAACAAAAATATTAAATATGTTATATTAATAGGATCCTTGAAAGTTATATAGATTAGGAAATTTTATATAATTAATTTAGACCTTGACACAAGACTATGTTATAATATTTTATATAACGGGTTGTGAGATTAGGAGAACATATACATATACAACGATATGCTTATACTTTGAAGATACTTGGTTATCTCTTGTTTTCACAATGTGTTTCTTTAATTAAATTTTAAAGGCTCTTTGAAAAAAGTCGAAGTAATTAGTTTTTGACGTTAATTACTTTTAATATTATCGATTTGAAAATTTGCAACTATTCGTAAATCGAATCACACTAAAATAATTTCCTATCACTATTCGTGCAACCAGAAGGTGAAAACTTAACTCTCCAAAGACTCGGTCTGAGTCTGAGAGAATGTATTAGTTACGGGAATTTATACAACTAAGTTCTTATCCCGTCCGATTTATTATGTTTGTATAAATTATAATCGATGAGAAATTAAAACGTTTAAAAATAATTCCGTTTACGTGTAGAGATAACCTTTGTCTAACTCAAATATGATTATTAATATTCTTTTAAACAAACAAATTTGTAAATTTATCCCATTAATCAAATTAATTAAAAAAGTTTTACAGCACAATCACAATGTATAAAGTTATTTAAAAAGGAATAGCGATTTCGGAAATCCGTTATAATTTAACAATGAAATTTTTGAACATAATGGGTGTTTACGTGCTTATAAATGTGTTTATAATTTATCTGTAACGTGAAGCAAAACATCGATGAAAATCTGAGAAATGTTTACGCTATCCACCAACCTGCCTTTTAACAGCATGGTGAATAAGCGCCGTAGCCTATCTGACTGTTGCTTCGCATAGCGTCCAATTATTAACAATACGTAATTATATTTTATTGCCTCACAATGCAGGCAAGAAAATAGGTCACTCGTTGGTAAATGGTCACTGTAGCCGATGTCTTGTGGAGGATGGAGATACTCCTCTTAAACCTCGCTTAGGTCTGAGGTCCCTGAGGGAACACAAAGGTGGAGGATAATTTCTTTTATGGTCTGTTAACATAGAAACTTTCGCGTTTGTGTTATTTTTTCGGTTTTTTTATTTTTATTAATGTTGTTTTGTTTGCCGACCTATTTAAACCCAGGACTAGCATTTGCAGATAGATCATTAAAGATAAATTACTAATAACTCATATTCTTCTAATAAATATTAGAAGAATTTGAATGATTATAGCGATATCTTTGTCTACTGTTTAAATTAATAGCGTCACTAATTCCATTGTTATACACTCTGAGCAATAAATACAGAACTTTCACTTAATTCGAATCCAGGACAATGGTTTTTAATTACAATTAGTTCTTAGCGAGTGGTTTTGCGTGTTCCAAACTTGTTAAGATATCACTTTCGTTTTGCCATTGGATATTTCAGTTTCATAAAAACTTTCGTTACTTTAAATTCACTTTGGCTGAATAATGATGTGCCTGATCTAATTTTTCACTTAAAAACATACTAGCCTTGACTAAAACATTGTTAAAATATACATTATAGTAATAATTAATTAACATACATTTGTGATAACAAAGTTGCTGGCGTTAATTATTTTTTTCTGTTTTAATGTCTTTAAATTCTTTGGAAAATAATTTAAAACAAAAAAATCTCGACATTACCCATTTGTTTTTTGGTTTCTTCTAGTAATATAAGTCAATAAATAACCTTTATTGGCTGTACGATAAACTTTTCTCTGTTTATACAGATATATAATGTACAGCTTTTGATTGAGATTATATTTTGTGTCGTATAGGACATGCGTTGTATCTTGCATGTTTTGCCGGCATGCGCTCAGTACCTACTGAGGCCGTCAGTCAGTGATTCTCCTCAGTGGCGGCTTCACGCGCGCGGATCCCGGCTCGCCGTTTTCGTTTCACTCGCAATTCGCAAGTCCCCATTGCAATATTAAACAATCTAGTCGAATAGACTTCACGTGTGTAATATTTTGCAATATCTACGATTCCGCGCAGAAGGTCGTACCGAAACGTTCATATTTTAAAGTAAATTCGTGTAAAATTATACTTAATAAGTTGATTGGTTTTTTTTTTTCAAAGAATATAAGTGTTCTAAAGTTATGTACTGAGTTTGAAGTTGTGAGGAAGTAGTAGACGTAACAGTGTAAGAAGACAGTGGATTTTAAGGTTTTTTTTGTGATGTGGTAAAGATTTCGTTTGCGTTGGAACAATGCTGTCAATTGACTCGTTATGGTGTGGATCTGCTGAAGAACTGTCAACGCTAAGAAGCTGTAAGCCTGCAGAGAGATCAGAGTACAGATTCCGACGTAGATCATCGAAGAGTCTTATACCGCAAGCTCTGCTTCATGCTCTCCCAGATACACAAGTTCGGTCTCACCGGCAAAGACGCTCCGGCACGTGGCCGTAAGTGTCAACAATTACTAAACGTAGTATATTTTTAATTATGTTAAAAATCATAATTTACATATTGTCTGATCTTCTCCTTACATTTGACAGCGATTTTCCAGAAGCTTGAAGTCAGTTTCCAGATTGTTTTTATAATAATCTTTTTGTATTACAGATATTTTTTGTCGAGTCTTTAATTATTTCATGTAACATATTAAGACGAATATAATACAATTCTTAGCAAATTACGTTAATTATTATCGCATTAAAATTTTAATTATATTTAAATTACAAAGCAATTGCAAGAAATATTGTTTGACTAATACAATGCTCTATGCATTTGAAATTAACATCGATTTGGCAGATTGATACAAATTATAGTCTGTGGAAATCGTATAATGAGGATTTATTTACTGGGACGGAGATAATTGGATTTCAGTGTCAGGTTGTAATAGTCGGTTGTTGACCCTAATCATGGCTTTGTAAGACTGACTACAGCTCTGGCCAGTTCTAAAATTAGGCATCGCAAACTCTCTAAATGTATCCATTTCGGACTAACGATATCCATAAAATACTGCCCCTTATAGTTGAAACCTTTGTTCTTAATTACCTGATTTATAGTCACTCCAAGCACTTGATCCCGATCCAATAATACATAAATGATTATATTACAATAAAATGTCATCCTGAAATAGGAATATAATACATATAAAACCTTTTCAGTAAATGATATAAAATATTGCTGGCTGTAGTTATCATCCCGACTTTAACGCGTTCGAAAAAAAGCAACGTACATACCAATAAGTTTTAAAGGGCTAACTTAAACAAAAGTTTTTGATAATTAAGATTTATGAAATCTGATCGAATTTCTTTAGTCAAGGTTAAGTATAGTAGATTTACCGGTATATGACATATTGATATATTGTAGAGCAACTGTTACCGTATATTTCTTGATCGCTATTACTTGGTACTATGTAAGAGCTTATTTGAATAAAGTAGGTATATTTTTTATTTACGTACCAATAATACGAGCCAAAAATATATAGGCAAAATCAGTTATAACTACAACTGTAGTTATTTAAATGTTGTTTAAATGTAAATCTGCAAATTGGGTCCAATATATCTATACAAAATGAATGTGTTACTTCTATTTTATTTCTTGTAATGCAATATCTTTTATCTATAGTACATCGTTGGTAGTTTTAGATGTAAAACGTAATAAAACATAAAAAAGTGCATTACCCTTATGACTTGCGTCGTCTGTTGTCAGGAAGTAATGCTAAAATCATGTAGACTTAATAGTCTCGGTCACCTTTCTCTTGTACTTGTACAGCCGCAATCGTTAGTCTCGTTTTAAATTCTTACCATAAATTGGTATATCTAGTTTGCCATCTCGTTAACGTCGCTAGACTTGTCGCTTTTCACTCGGCCTATTTCGTCGAGAACCGACCCAGATAGGCCCTCGAGCGTTGATTCCTTGACCTCAGCGGTTGTTTGAATATGTACGTAATGTTATCTTGTTATAGTTTTAATGATTGTTTTTTTTTTTTTTAATTCAACAATTGATCCGTCAATGATATTATTTTTTTAAAAAGATTTTTAATTTTCCATTTTAAACATTATTCATGACGTATTAAGTAATTACGTTAAATTTGAAGTGTTATTAATATTGTTTTATTGTTTTCGCTGGATGATAATGTTAGGCATAAAAAGTATATATTCTGTCTAGAAGTTTCAGCTTCATTAATACGAAATATCATAAAATTTAGTTTAAGAACATCAGACAGAAGACAGACAGAGTTAAATTCGCATTTATAATATTCGTATACATATTTAGAACAAACTTCGTAGCACAATAGTTCGCCGAGTTTGACTTACATTTTTTGACCCGGCAACATCGTTGTACAGTTTGATTATTTCAAATTTAGATTTTATCTAAGTAGATCTGTCTAATTCGTCATTCTCGTCAGATCGTTCGTTGAGTGACACGATCTACGTGAACGGATTAGCTAGGTGATGTTGAAAAACGAATGTTAATGTTAAACAATATGTAATCAATTCACTCTTTGCCTTGACAAGTTATGTAATAGAAATTCTTCAAGAAATAAATTTTGAATAAATTTTATAGAGTACCTCAATACTTTTACCCCGCTGAGTTTCTTTCGCCGGTTCTTCTCAGGTCAGGGTATTTTCTTTTCCGAACCGGTGGTAGCGTTTCAATTGACCATCAATAAGAAAGTGTAATGCTTCTATATTGAATAAAGTTATTTGAGTTTGAGTTTTAGTATATCTTAACTCCTATGTTAAGATACAAACGTACGAATTTATTTAGATTTAAGATATATGAATAATGGACTTGTAAAAAAGCACTACCAAAGACAAAATAGTTAGGTTAGGTTAGGTTACAAAATATACTATTCGTAAAATACGTGTAGTAAATCAATTATTACAATTGTTCGAATAGTGGTCAAAATATAACCGTAATTGAAAATTAAGTATAAAAAAAATTATCAAGTGTTTTTTAAGTTTTTTCTTGGTAACACTAAATATCAAGTAAAAAAAAATCGATTTACAAGCATAAGTGAAGAACGAGATACATCTTTGTATTTCCTCATATATAACAAGACAGGTGCAGTTAATTCACCTACTTTGCATTGAACAAAAATAATATAAGAAGTGTAGTCACAGGCATGTGGAAGCAAACTTCAAGGATATACAACAGGACACGGTGGTTTCAAAGTGGTCACCGCATGCAAACCTGATTTTAACGAGGGAATATAAACAGAGATATTAGCAAGCTGGTATGAGGAAAATGTATTTAAGTAAACGATGAAAGTAGAATAATGAACAAGAAAGAAAACATATACATAGATTATATACAGAAACATTAATTAAAACTTAAATAAAAATGTGTGGTCTGTTGAGTGTATATTACAATATTAAATTACCGCTTTTTATTTAATGCATACATATGCATTATACATACAATGCATATGCCATTTTTTAAAATATTTGTGTGTCTCTCTGTCTGTTTGTTCCGGCAAATTTCTGGAACTGTTGAATCGATTTTTATGGAACATTCACTGGCAGAAAGCTCATAGGATATCCTTATTCATAACTATTTTAACAAAAAAACTATTGTTGTACTCCTGTACAACAATAGTTTTTTTGTTAAAATTAAACATGCAGGTCTCGGGCACAGTTTATCTGTACTAGTTTTATTAATGTGAAAATAATTTTAGCTGTCTCTTTACCTGTTAAGCTTTCACGTTTAAAACATTCAACCGAATTTGAAGAAATTTAGTATGAATCCCAATAGCCATATATTTTTTTATCGTAACTCTACGCCCTCTTCATTCATAAGTGAACGCATAAGCGCAAATGTTTAACTCTATCCATTTGATAAAAACTTTATTCCGGTATATTGATTTGTTTTTTCTTAACATACTATCAAGTCATCGCAAAGACAATATTATAAGTAGGTAGAGAAGAGACAGAGAGATGGCGAAGCAATCTTAATCGATGATTGTAAATATAAATAAATATACATATAATATGAGACAACAACACATACGTTACTCTGATCCCAAAGTAAGTAGCTAAAGCACTTGTGTTATGGAAAATCAGAAGTAACGACGGCACCATAAACATCCAGACCCAAGACAACTTTCTTGTTTCTTAAGCGTTCTTTATATCGCTTACGCGGCACCAATCCTGGGAACTTGGGTGTTTATGTCTCTTGTGCCTGTTGACTTGCTGAATGAACTTCTCAAACCGGAACACAACAGCAATAACTATTAGTGGTAACAGGAGAGCTAGAATACGTGATACATATCCAGACAAACTTCTATAATGTCTTACCATCAAGTAACAATTTAATAAGGTAGTTCGAACCAATCAAAGGTAAAGGAGTTCTACAGTCTCAAGTTCATTTAAAGTCCTGGGTCTGGTCCTGTACTCATTCCCCTCGAGTAGAATCAAGCCATCAAGATGAACAAGTTTGTGCGCTTTAATATCTATCATCATCAGCTGTTCGCCGTTATCAATGTAAGTATGTATGTCTGAATGTCAATCAAGAATCAGTCCAATCAATAGTATGAATTCGACAATTGTTTGTTACAATGTCACGTCTTTATTACTTAACCAATCAACGCACAGAAATCTAAGGATCCAACCATCTGCCCCTCACCCCTCCCTCCCTCCAGATCAAGCGAACGAAAAATATTATTGATATCAATGATGTTCTAGTAAACAGATATGTCATTAACGCGCAAAAAGTGAAGACTAGAAAACGTCCTAATTGGGACGTTTGCCTTTAGTCGTTTTCATCATAATTATGCCAGTAATTAGTTAAAATACATCATAATTATGTAGTAATACGTTTTGCGTAATTAAAACATCGAGTTATTCCTTTTACTTATTGTTTTTATCAAGCTATCCTTTTTACTTGTAACGAAATGTAAAATAAACGGTCCCCGGCGGGGCACACTTTTTTCTGTTGTTTAGTATGGGTATAACATATCTGTTTATTAGAATATCTTTGATTGATATAAATACATTTTATTGTTTAAACATTGATACCGTGAGTTCAGTAAGAAAACCACTTGAAGTATTGTTAACATATTTTCTAGCTATATATAATTAAACTATCAATTACAGGATGTAAATTGTTGCCTTTAACGTGAGAATATATAACAACGAAGCGTTAAGTGTAAGGTTTTTCCGCTCATCGTCACAGGTTTTACCTACAAACATTAAAATAAATTAAAAAAAAAAACGAATAAAAAATTAAACATATAATATTCAAAGATTTAAATACAGCCAGTTTTATAATACCATTATAATTAAAAACTATTTTTTTATAACTTTAATTAATAGAATATAAAAAAAAATAATGAAGTTATAAATATTTATTTTAAATATAATGAGTTCTTATTCCTTCGTGATCAGTTACGTTTTTTTTTATTGTTGAAACAATTCGATATTCAAAATGACTTAGTTTCTATTATTGTAGGTACTATTTTCTCCATCCTTGAGCTCTATAGTGTGTGTATGGTTACGTTGTCACGGTAACCCAGGTACTTACATATTTAAATTGTACCTAGAAAACAATTCCGTGGAAATATAGCTTTTAAATATTTAATAACTATTTCTTTGTAATAATTTATAAAACTCTAATGATAATAATTATCGTTCTAAGTAATGGATTAAGTAAAAATGACTACATAGACAATTTCAAAATCTCATATAAAATTGTTAAATTTGTATTTGCGTACCTACTGTTGTAGATATTTTGTCAAAGATAAAGTGGGCACATAAAATGATTTTTAATCGACATTTTTTAACTTTATTAAACGTTAAGTTGACGCCAGTTCGGAATATGAAATCCAGAAACCAACAAGAGAAACAGCAGTTCTCCTGTTTATATAACAACGTTTTATAAAAGTTCACTTAATGCTAATTATGGGTCAATTTTTTAATTGAATTTCCAATCTGTTCAAATTCGATTTTAGTTTAACATAATGCATACGGACAAATAATAAAATTCAACGAATTTAAGCTCATATATTTTATCGCAAGACTTTTGACAAATTTTCCTTACGTATAATCCTTTTTCGCAAGTAATGCTAATGCGATTTTGATGTTAATATACATAACAATAAATATTGTAATTATGAAATGTATGAGTAAACAATGAACAACACAAAATCAAATTGCATCTTATCAAATATCGACGCGATATGATAACGCGATTCTCGAAATAGAAAGTAATATATTTTGGTATAGCCAATACGATGACAGGATGAATTTTATTCGTATCATTGATCTTTGATATTAACCCGCATTGTCTGTTTTCTCTATATCAATAATACTTAATACTTTCTTATACAAACAATAACAGTTTCTTTATATCAATAACATACTTATTTTCAGTCATTCACTTTGGATAAAATCACTTGCTCACTTGATTAAGTTTTGTTTTGCTCAGTCGATTTCATTGCTTTTCTTTTAATTTGAATAAAGTAATTTAAAATAGATTTCATAACTATTTATTTCAATCATATAAATTGTATCATATCATGTGAATCGTAATCTTGATGCTGGTATATCTGTTCGAGATCAATAGATTATATTTGACTATTATTGCACCATGAAAATTGTTAAAATTACTGTATTACTCATGTATAATTTTCAGTATTTATTTATTATTATTTAACAGTTTATTAAAATTTGCCAGATACAGTACAGAGATAAATATATAAGTCACAGGAAACCAAAAAGTAAAGGTACGCTTATCCCTATAAGAGATTTCTTCCAGCATACCCAGAAGAGTGATAATAGACAGAACAGTGAAAGGTAGACAGGCAAGAGTTTACAATTACAAAATAAAACTAAAATTAGTAGATTGATAAAAATGATATGACTGTGGGAATCCGATATAAACTAAAATGAGTCCAAATTTTTTTTATACATTTTCATGACTCAATTTAATGGAACTAAGATGATAATTCAAAAGATACAGGATATAGGAAGGTGAGGGAAGTTCTGGAGACTATATTAAAGACGCTGGTCAATCTCAAAGAGAAGCCAATGCATGCCAACAACGCAAGGCACAGATTGTGCAGAATCAGTTTTTGCGTATTACTCAAACAATAGAACTTCAATCACGATGAAAGAACGACAAATGACACCAAAATTTATAGAAGTATTATGCGCTTGGCCAGACACAAGGGTTTACCTTCGTCAATGTTAACCTTGTCACCTTCCAAAATTTGGGAGTTACTTGACAGAAAAACTGTTTAGTTTAACTCGATACGGAAATACACATGTCATTGTGTATATTTCATATGCAATACTCGGCTCTTTACATTAAAAACTTGAGTATTGAAACACGGTTTTCACTATAGTGGATATTTTATATTTCCATGTGTAGTAAATACAATAATATCAAAAACAAAAAGTACACGGAACGTAAACGTGTCAATTAATAGGTAGAATTTATCGATACAATTAGATATGCTTTTTATTTTAATAACCCTTTGATCTACACGTGAAAGAGTGCATGCTTATTATATAATAACAGGCGATAATAGTTCTAGTACGTACCTTATATAACGCTCAAGTTAGTTTACACTGGTTATGGGATGATCACCGAGATCATTCATAATTGCAGAATATTATCGTCACGAAGACTGAATATATTATAATTTATAAAACTAATTAATTAGTTGGTACGTCTTTATGACATTTGCATTGAACAATGAAACTTGATATCGTTGCAAAGGGTCTGTTTGGATAATAATAATAATCATGGAAGTTTGACGGTACCATCAGACGGACTGTCTATAAGTAAGTAATTTAACAAAAGAATTATGGATTTAAATAAATTTGCTGTGAGATCTACAAAGTTTATTTTCGATAATATTTGAAGTATTTTACGTGTTGCGCTGTATATCTTGTAGACAAATCAAGTTCATAAATCACTAGATTTTGTAGAATACTAGTAGTCGTTCGCAGCTTCGCCAGTTTTAGGGTGTTGGTTGTCATGTGTTAGGCAGAAAAGTAGTCCTTTCTTGGAGTTCAAGTTTGCTTCATACCAAATTTCATGAAATCCGCTTCGGCGGTTTGGTCGTGAAAAGCTACAGACAGAAAAACAGAGTTACTTTCACATTTATAATATTAATTTAGATAATATAAGATACAATTTAGAAGTTACAAATGGTCTCATTGTGTATAAATGGTAACTTCACTAGGACGAAACGGTTCAAATACGTACATTTATATTTGTCGATACATGAGATATAAACAAACGCTCTTATCGAACGATCATTGCTGTCAGAGACATCTATACCGTAACAGTTCGATAAGGAACCACGCCACACATGGGTCATACACGATAACAGCATAATAAAAATCCATGCAATCAGTCTATATTCTAATCTATAACCCGCTACACGCAGGTTAAACCCATGTCTAAGTAAATCAATACTTGTGCTATAACACGATGGCTCCAGGAGGAAGGGTGTGAGTACATTTGTTATTGCTTTATTTAGAAATATACTTAAAACTTTTCCGAAAGGTTCACTCTATAGAATAGACATCTTACGAAATCCAGTGTTATTCTATAATGACAGCCTTCATTTCTCACTCGTGAATTTTTGGAAGCCGGCGTACGTTTTTTTTTTTTATTTTGTTGCGTATATGTTGTTTTGTATGTATTGTTATGATTATGATAGTAATCAATGACGCGTGCGTATTACTTTCTGACATTTCGCGATCGTGTACTGTGAGTGAGTTTCGAGTTTCGTCTTCAAGATTTGCTCTACTGAGATAGCATTTTTAAGTAACAATCCAACGCAATTAAAAATATTTCATAGGAATATTTCATCGACTGCAGATCTCCTACGTTTTTGATTAAGTTATTTGTAAATTTTAAGTACATATACTAATTTAAGGTCGCTGCTTTGCTCGCATTTTGGTAGATGTATTAGGCATACCTAATAAGCAGCTGATGTCCTTTCCTGAACTTCAAGCTTGTATCATAACAATTTTCATCATATTCGATTCAGTATTTATTCCATCAAAGAGCAATAAACAAACAGACATAATGACAAGAGTTACCTTCGTATTTATAAGATTGGTATAGAAATAATATTGCTAGTAAACAAAAGTTCGCTGGAATTAGTATTTGCAAATGTTACTAAAGTTATTAATTGTGGGATATTTACCGTGTTTTTTATTTTTATTCGGTGGAGCTCGATATTTCGACATTATCTACGAATGTCTTGTTCAGGAGACTGTGAATAAAAATAAAAAATGGTAAATATCCCGCATTAATAACTTTAATAATAAAAATAACCATGTTAATTTAAAATCTTTGCAAATGTTTATTCGAACAGTTGAAAACAGTTCTTGACTTAAATAAACAAACATAAAATAATTCGATGACTTCTGCGTTACATCTTCCACCTACTGTTTTAATTTTGCACATATTTAACAGCAATAGCTGTCGATGGAATATTATACATATGTTTATTATATTATAATATACTTATTCCGTGCGTATGTGTGCGATTTTGTGTAAGGGATTTGCCCAAATCAAGGATAATAGATTAACACTAATGTTATAACATCAATATACTTCACACAAATTTTACAACATCAATATAATTCTCTTCGAAAAAATATAAGCGTAGTCGGTTTCGACTGTATTTTTACATGTTGAAAAAGAGTAACCACTGAGTTTCCTGCCGATTCTTCTCGGTAGAATCCACTTTCCGAACCAGTTGTAACTTCAATAATAAATAATATAGTCGTTAAATGACTACAAAAAATGCGTGCAAAAGCCTAGTTGAATAAAGTATATTTTGTTTTGATTTGATTGACGGTGGCGTTGTTGTGTATTATATAATTATGTATTCTGAACCGCAGTCAAGACCAAGTAGCGGTTTTATATAATAATATTGTAAGAGATAATCTAGTGGTTACGTTTAGTTAACGTCATTGACACGTGGCCCGACCACAAGATTATTATGTTAACCATAATATGCATAGGAAAAATAATACGTATGAAGCTAATAAGACGATTGAATAGTATAAGGATGTAGTATATTGTATTATTTACAGAATTAATAAGGATCTGTTTTGTTTATATATAACTTTGAATTGAATTTAGAATTTGGGTGTAACGTTCGAAATTCAAAATTTGATCGAGCTCGTTTTTAGTAGAAGCTAATGCTTTGTTTTTTTTTTTTTATAAAAAGTTGCATTGGAGACGTGAAAAAAAGGTTTTTGTTCTCATCAAACAAAGTAAACCAAATTACATCTAATATCATCCGTCAGAAGACACTCGTTATGTATGACAAAAACACGCTTCACACGAAATTATAATAAACAAATATAACTCGTAAAAACTTAATTACCTTATTGCAGAATGGTTCCTATAAATCACACAGCAAGATATATTTGCGCAAAAACACATACAAATTATGTGCATCGTTATCATATCACGTTCTTTAACTTAAATGTTTTTGTTATATATAATATCATAAGTATTTTCCTCCCGCGATTTCCGGTTGTGAGGCGGGGGAGGGGTACGTACCTTATGTCCTTTTTGTGTATCTGGCAAATTATTATTTGTAAAACGTCATGATGATCAGTTAAGTAATTGGGAAACGAAAGCGTTACAAGCAAGTAAACTTAGTAGATATAATAGGCTATTTGACAATGCGAAAAATAAATTGTGAATTATTGTTATCAGTGTATACTATGAGTTTAAAAATGGTTATTTACTAACGAAACTTGAAAATAATACTTAATTTATTCAAAAATCAATAAATAAAAATGCATTTTTCAAACGTTTGTCACGTGACACAAAACGCTCCTGATTGGCTGGGCTTATGATGAAGACACTTTATTGTAAACCTTGCTTTTCTACTATATGTACCACAGATTAAAATACAGCAAAGTGACGTCACCCCATTGCAGCGCCTTATTGTCCAAGCGTTTTCGCGCGTTATTTAAATATGGAATTTTTAATATGATATTTTTCGGCCAAAAAAACAGTCAAATAGCCTATTAAAACATCTTTGTCATTGTATTCCTGACTGTAACAATAAGAAATAATGTAGCTTTCTAGCAGTTAGAGATAATTTTAAAATTGGAACAAGCTCCTGAGATTATCCCTATATACAAACAAACTAATCTTACCTCATCATAATATTAGCATGGACTAGTTATAGATATAACTAATGATCTTATTAATTACATATATACTTAATAAAATACGGTTTTCTAAATGAATTAAACCTTGATCTAAAAATGTGCAACGATTGTTCTAAATATATTAACGTTTTCGATAATGGTATTCGGTGTTTTTGAATAGTTTTAGCCACGATCTGGTTGCTCAACGTCTAATCGTCGCGTCTATGTCGGTCAATGTTGCTGTGACACCTCACACGATCGATACATAATGACCTGACTTAAAACTGCTGCACAAGTCGATTTGCCTGCACGTATGACGTAATGACTTTCAATTTTTTGACCATATACAATTTTAATGACTGTTATAAATACGTTTAATGTATATAATGTCGTATGTACACTCTCTTTCCAAGAAAGTTTGGATTTCTCTATATGTAATAATGAATGTTTTTGAGTAAGGAAAAATTTAATAAGAAACTAGCGGCCTGTTCCCGCTTCGATAAGTTTTTTTTTTTATATTTTTACCGACATGATTAACAATTGTCGCTCTATTTCAACTTATTTACACAAAAACCGTAATAAATTATTTTGATTTATGCCTAAACTTCCTCATGAATCCCTCTCTTTATTAATGAAAACCGCACGAAAATTCGTTCAGTAGTTTTGGAGTTTATCGCGAAGATACAGACAGACAGACGCGGCCGGGGGTCTCTGTTTTATAATATGTAGAGACATCAAGTTAATGTTGTATTGGTTAAGATCCTTACAGTATAACCAAGTTAACAGAAAGACGTAACTTTCAATGGCATAACATAGCAGAAATATTTCCTACCATTTATTAAAAGAGTTTCTTTATTGGACCCCAAACATATCATCATATTTAACGAAATTTATGAGTTACGCCGAAACGTTGATAAAAATTATAAACATTTATATTTAGAACGTGTTCCTTTTATGAATACTCTTTATAAATAAAATAATATCATAAGCTAGATACATAATGATATCTTCGAACTATTATCTATATCTAACTTTGAAAATGTAGATCAAATTGATAACATCAAATCGATATGTGACTAGGTTGTCTATAAGGCTATTCAACTTAACGTCTCTTCGTAAAATTTGAATTGTTGCGCGAAACTGAAACTTCGCAAATGTTAACATCAAGGTCATGAATGTCATTTAAGTCTAACGCAACGCAAAGTCGCAAACGGTGTTAGTCGAGTCTGAGAATGAGAGAGTTCGGTGTTGGATGCGCACGCGTCGGTCCGTCGATCGCTCGTATAGTCTCCGATACTGCGCGTAGTTCACTAACAATTCAAATGAATTCCAGAATAGTAATTCGATTAAAATTATCGTATAATGATTTACGTCATGTAGTGAATTGCCGGCCAGTGTTTTTATGATTTTTTTTTTTTTTCATTGATTAAAAGTTTTCCGGTCGCTGCAACCTTCGTGGAAGTGTTTGAAGTTTGTGTTCAGAACATAAGTTTATGATGCGTGTTGTGTTTTGTAATGTCCGCTGAGTACGTTTTTTTTTAAACGAATGTATGAATTTGATATTGTTTAAAATGTTGCGAAGACAATTTTCTCACGAATCTGGGAAAACTGAGCTTGTTCGTGCACGAGAGGAATATTTTGACAGAAGGTTTGTTACCGATTCAATTCTTACTTTATAAACTATCGACCTAAATATACTACAGAATTTTTCTTGTTTCTTTTCTATATTTTCCATGTATATACAAACACCATCCTCTGGAATGACTATATATTAAAAAAAAACTGAAAATAATTTGCGTAATTTTAATGATCTAAGCGTACTTATGGACAGACAGCGTAAGTGACTTTTTGTTATACTATGTAATGATGATGGAGCACATCTCAGCTATAATTTTATATTAAAATCATTTAAAACTTGTTAAAAACGAACTTACTTGTTCTTGAATTTCGGCGAAAATATTAGAGTCATAGAGAAACCCAAAACACGTACGGTGTATAAGGTGTATACAAATATTTCATAGTCGTTTAGTACTTATTACATAATTCAACCATCGTATGCCATACGCCAACTTTCTTTTACAAATGCTTTTTACTATGTCGTAAGTTTACATAGGTAAGTTAGAATGACGAGGTTAAACTATTATAAATTCATAAAATTATTTTCTACTCAGATGAAATTTAAATGCTAACAAATGTTTGGTTCTATTGTTTATAACAAAATGTGCATACTCACTTGTTTATTAAGTTAATCTAAGTTCGTTACATACACTTTCGATTAATAATAAAATAATTACGATAGTTATTATATTCGTAGCTCCACAGACATGTTGTTCCTGTCTTTAGTGTAGGAATCCTATCTATTATTATTATATGTTTTTTGGAAGTATGAAATTTATATTTAGTATATTAATATATTTACAATATTATTTAGGATAATGTATTTTTATTAATATTTTATAGAGAAAAGAGAAGGATGTGTGAGGTTAAGAAATTCTCAAGGCAGGAATTATTACGTATAACAAAAAATACTTCATGCTATATAGTAGTTTTGTGTTTAATTGTTTTTTATCGTATTTCTTGGTATGTTACAAAATAAATGTAAAATCACGATGAAATTCAGTAAATGGTATTGTTAATACGTCGAGTTATGATTCGTTCGAGTTTTCTGTGTTCGGTCAGGAACAAGATTTTTTTACATACGACCGCCGGTGAACTCAGACATTAGACTATCGTATGATTCGATCTGAATAATAATATCTTTATAGAATACACGTATTATACAAACAGTTATGAGTAGGTGTAGTCAGTTGGCTGAAACTATTACACCTTTTATGGTTGTAAAACAAAATTGTAACAATTAAAAAAGTTTTTAAAGATTTTCGTTTTTTAAATATAGAATATTATGTAAGGTTAGTGATAAAATTATAAGGTTGCTTATATGCTAAGATATTTATTTGCATAATCCTCAAAGTTTAAAAAAGACTGATCTCTATTTTAAATATTGTAACCAAATAATCTATACGCAAATAATATTGATAATGTCATTGGTATTCATTTATTTATTCTTAGGATCTTCGACAGAAAAGACGACAGTACAATAACATATTATTAATACGATGATATTTTGTATTTCTTTTTATAAATAAACGCAACATGTATTAAATATAAATATTGTGCAAGTAAAGTTTACGTCAGAATTTATATATATATCCCGGGAATTAAATACCTTTTTAAATAAGAATACTTATCTAAACTTCAACGCTTAAATATAAGGTGAAGTGCATCATAAAGAGCCTTTAAAAATAATTAGGATTAATTAAGAAAGTGTACTTACCGTGCATAACTGATATATTTATGGCAATCCACCTGCGCATACCTTAAGTTCATTATGGTGGAATTTGAAATGTAATGGTTATACGAGCCCAGTGGTTAGAACGCGACATCTTAACCGATGGTTGCTCGTTCAAACCCAGCAAGCACAGCTGTACTTTCATGTGCTTAATTTATTTATATATTCGACAACACCAACAAGTAGTACAACAAAAATATACAATAAACCAAAAGTCATCATGAGTAAATCGGTAATTGCCTACTTTTTACAGGTGTTCGAAGATATCTTGGAAATTGAAATATATGTAGGTCAGCATTGTAAACAGCTAATTGATACAAAAAAAACATTATTAAATTAATAAAAAATAATGAGACAACAGGAAACCAATCTGAATACAGTATTATGTCAAAATGTTAAAAATAAATTAAGTTAAGGAAAATAATTAATTGTGATTTTAAATACATTGTTAGAATTTATGTTTATAATTCATTTTGTGCTCGGCAGTGAAGGTAATAATCGCGAGGAAATGTGCATGTGTACACACATGCCCTTTTTTTGTCATTTCAACACACAACGGACACATACACATTCAATGTGAATCCACCAAACTGCATTAGAGTAGCGGCGTGGTGGAATATGCTTATCTTCTCATTAAAGCGAGAGGAGGCCTTAGTCCAGCGAAATGTATGGGCTGTACCAGTAAACCAGACTCAAGAACTAATTCGTAAGAAATATTAATATGATATACATATTATCTTCCCATCGAGATTATAAAATATCTAAACAAATCTTCTACTGTTTATAAATTAATGTTCTTTGGGTAAACATTGATTGTTCGTTTTCTTTCATCGTTATTTTGTCATTTGAAAGGAAAAAACACAATATTATTGTATATTATGTTTAACAACATTTACAAGTAAAGCCTTGTATGAAACAAATCTAAAAGAGGATTTTATCCGGTGAAAATTGCGAGGAAACCTTCTTGTGTCAGTTTAATTTGTACCACATGTACATATTGTCACATTTGGGAAATGAGATTTAAAGCCATATATTTAAATCTCATTTTCCAAGAGCACCATTTTGGCGCTTTAGCTGTTCTTCTTTTTTTACTGAGAATATGTTTCTGCACTAAAGCTCCGAAAATTGTTCTCAATAGGAGATAAGAGCTTCACACAGCTGCGGGCTATGAAACTTATATAAGAAGACGTGTATACAAATTGTATCGAGCATTGACATTAAATACAATTGCTTTTGTGCAAATCTATTGAAATGAACTACATATAAGTTGTAAGTAATCGTAATGATATTAGCTTATCAAATAATTCAAATATCAGTTCTTGAAATATCTCCTTCTATTGTAAAAAGGTATCCGGTAGCGTATTTTATGTTTGTAAACATTACATTATCAAATTAAGTACCATTATATCTATAAGCTGTTCATTGTGACGAGGGTATGAGTATGTAATTGAAAAAAATTAACGCAGCATGATGTTTCCAATTCTATTGTACATAATATCTAACAGCTAATCTGATTGTATTGAATATAATGCTGTCTCTTTCTCATTTGTGGGGTAGAGAGGGATAGCAAGCCTTTTAATTTCGAGCTAATTAAGTTTTAAAATTAACGTATAAAAATCTTATATATTTGAAGTCGAAAAGGATTATACCTACCAAAAGTTATAATATACGTAAATTATTAATATATATTAATTTTGGTATTTAGTCTCACCGTTAGGTAAATATTCTCTTATTGAAGGTAGTTAGAGCTTATTCCTCCACGCTGATTCTAAATATTGGATACATAGATGGTAAAGTTTTATTCGACACATGAAGGATTTCCACTATGCTATCCTGCACCGCAAAGGATGAATTAATTTAAAATCAATATTATATTATTAAGTAGAAGTTAAGGAAACCGATAAAAGTAGTTTTTTTTTTTGTTTCTAGTACATATTTGGCGAAAAATATCATATTAAAAATTCAATATTTAAATACCGAGCAAAAACGCTACTTGGACAATATGGCACTGCAATGTGGTCGGTGACGTCACTTTCCTATATTTTAATGCGTGGAACATATATGTAGTAGGAGAAAAAAGATTACAAGAAAGTGACTTCATCATAAGCCCGGCCAATCAGGAGCGTTTTGTGTCACGTGACAAACGTTTGCAAAAATGCATTTTTATTTATGGATTTGTGAATAAATTAAGTATTATTTTCAACTTTCGTAAGTAAATAACTATTATTAAACTCATAATATACACTGATTACAGTAATTCACAATTTATTTTTCGCATTGTTAAATAGCCTATTCAGTTATACTTTCGCACACTAATATACTACTGACTCAAGTAGTAGTTTGATGTTGAGAAAATATTAAATGAAGAGTCTTAGTGACTCTTGTTCAATATATCGATGATTATAATGACTTAAAATCTATATCTAATAATACCATGATAAGAGGAACTTGTATAAACGATTTTCATGTTACATAAATAAATATTGGATAACATCACATACATTACTCCGGTCCCAATGCAAGTAGCTAAAGCATTTGTGTTATGGAAAATTAGAAGTAAAGGTACCACAAACACCCAGACCTAAAACGACATAGAAAACTAATAAACCTTCTTCATCGACTCGGCCGGGAATCGAACCCGAGACCTCGGAGGGGCGTACCCGTGAAAACCGGTGTACACACAATTCGACCACGGAGGTGTCATCACCTTATTTGTCAAGTACTATATTATGTATACACCTTTGTTTACATATACAAACACTGGCGACCCGCTGGCTTCGAACGAGTTCGAAAATAAAATTTGCTTAGCTTAGCAAAAAAATATTGAGTAGATTTATTTATTTAATAGCGCTTATATATTTATTAGTTTATATAAGTTTGTCATAAATGAGAACTATGAATGATAATGTTCGTGTAAACAATAGGTATTTTGTCTACGGCTTAAAGTTTCAAATTTGGGAAATTTTATTCGCCAAGATCAAGATTATTGTTACAGCCGTTATCTGACACCGTTACGCAGCGAGGGATTTTTTCGTTGCTTATTTGAAAACGATATCTTTAATGTATAATTCGATATTATATACAGGGTATACTTTGAAAAATAAATTGCATCTATATTAAATGCTCAAGGTAACTAAAATATTTATCTGAGTAACGATTAATGCTCATTGAAGAACAGAATCGAAGGAAATGGCTTTGCAAATATTCTTTGTATTTAACGAATTAATCACGAAATTACAGAAACTATAACGCCTACTAACTTGATATTAGGCAGGTAGCTTCTTTGTAGGTTCTGATTTTGCGAACCTACGCCCACAGGGGAGTAAAACTGGCTTTGGAAATTTAAAGCCGCAGTCTCAGCTATTAACCTATATTTTTTATTATTCTGTAATACCTTAAAGTAAAATATGGTATTTTGAGTTTCCTGTAAAATATTTCATTTAAGCTGTTATTACGGATTGTGCTGTAGACTTTTTTGAGACCCACAATTTGACATATCATATCCTAAGGTGTGAATGCTTTTCTTTGGTAAAACGTCGTCATAGTTGAACCATTTTGTACGTATATAAAATATATATGTTATGTAAAAATCTTCCAAGTTCATTTTTCTTTTTGTTACTGAATATCGTGTCAAAATCCGTTGCAAAAAAGTCGACTCAGTTTCATAATAATAGGTTGGGGAAAAAGTTTCTTCGTATTTTATATGAAAATTCAAAAAGTTTTTTTTTATAGTTTATTTACATTTGACTAAAGTATGAAGGTGCTATTTTGTTCCATAACTTTTTGCCATCTTGTTGGTAATGACATGATCCCATTGCTGTAAAAATTTTGGGGCTTCTGATCGAAAAACTGCGACAAGTGGTTTTGGCAGTCCTCTCGTGATGTTAACCTGACACTGCCTAAGGAATTCTGCAGAGACCGAAACAGATGAAAATCTGAAGGTGCCAAAGGTGCCCAGCCAAACTCTCGTAATTTTTGTTGAGTGGCTAAAGACGTGTGAGGTCTAGCGTTGTCATGGTGAAAAACCACACCCCTTCTGTTGATCAATTCTGGCCGCTTTCTCTCAATTTCTTGCTTCAATCTCATCAATTGTTCGCAATACAGTTCTGAATCGATGGTCCTGCCGGGCGGTAACAGCTCATAATGAATGATGCCCTTCCAATCCCACCATACACACAGCATTACCTTGTTGCGAGTTAATCCGGGTTTTGCCACAGTCTGTGAAGCTTGACCGGCCTTTGACCACGATCTTTTTCGCACGTTCTTGTCGTATGTGATCCACTTTTCATCACCAGTTATCAGCTTCTTCAAAAATGGTTCGGTTCCATTACGTCGTAATAAAGAATCACAAATGAGTACACGGTTCATTAGGTTTCTTTCAGTGAGTTCATGAGGCACCCATATATCGAGCTTTTTTGTGTACCCAGCTTTATTCAAATGAGTCAAAACCGTTTTGTGGTCAATTGCCAGTTCTTCAGCTACATCGTAACTACTAATATGCCGATCTTGCTCCACTTTTTCAAAAATGGCATCAATTTTGTCCGTAACAGGGCGACCAGAGCGAGATGCATCTTTGATATCAAAATTTCCGGCTTAAAAACGCTTAAACCAAACTTGCGCTACTCTCACAGATACTGCATTAGGTCCATAAACAACACAATTTTTTTTCGCGGCTTGAGTTGCATTTTTACCTTTTTTATAGTAAAATTTTAAAATATCGAATTTCTTCTCTAGATTCACTCATTTTAACAACAACAAAAACAAATGAAAATCACACAAATTCCTAATTTGAATTTGGAAGTGCCTTCTTTAAAATTAAAACTTTTTAATGATACCAAAACCAGCCAGATACAAATGGTATAGCCAAAGAGATTTTATTACAAGTTCATACATACTATATGCGAAAAGACTTTTTCCCCAACCTAATATTAAAATATTCAATATGGAAGCGAATATGGTTTTTTTACGAATATTGAGCGCTCCATATGCAACACATGATCTTGGGAAACATAACAATCTACAAACACTTAACCAATCAACAATAAATTTTATTTTAAATTATTATGAAAATTAAAAATGTTTATCTTAAACATAAAGGAGACGCTACACCGTTTTGGTTATTTCGCAGACAACGTTTTACAATTGTTATAAATTTTGTTGTTATTTTTAGATGATTGATGAATGTGACAGTTACGATTGAAAAAAAAGTTAACTTCTAAAACTTTCTTGGACAACTTTAGAACGTATTTTTCTTTCTTGAGAATAAGGTTATTTGACTGAGAAATATATGATATATAATACGTCTGAAAACAAATGTTTAGGAATCAATTTTATTATTAATTCAAATTGACTCGAAGTGAACTATTCTAGTGGTCCCATATGCCAGCCATTTCAACTATTATAAAATGATCGGTTTAAAGTTTAATCATGACAATCATGACGAGACATAATGATTTATAAACACTCTATGTATTCGTTTTCATTACTTATATTGCGTTATCAATTTAAATATTCATTATAATGTAATTTACTTGTAAATATACACAATATACATATAAGAATATCAACGTTGATTTTTCTCATCCCATTTCATAGCATCTATTTAGGTTAGATGGACAAATGGTAAGCCTGATCGAAAGTGATCATCTCTGCTCATATTATGACGCCATCATAAATGCAAAACCAACCTTTGCAACTGAGTTGTTTGCCCTGGTAACTGTCAGTACACTGGCTCACTCACCCTTTAATTCGGATGAAAAGAGTACAATTACTTAACGGTAAATTATACGTATCTACCTCCTACCTATTCAGACAGGCTTACAACAAGTCATATTACCAAAATTAACCAAAAAGACCAAATAGTTTAACTGTAAAACTACGATCTACAATGCGACTTCTGGTCATAAATTTCGTTAGATTTTGGTTATTTTATAAGAGTCTAATCATTTATTTTTTATTATTCTCAAGCATATTTTTCCGAAGTTGACAGAGATCTGTCATTTATTATTTCTTCTTTATTGAAAAAATACTATCCAATCATCACTAATGTTACTCTAAGCAGAGGTATATCAATTGAATGTCCAATACAAAATGCTAATCAGTATAGCGTTTTACGAACAAGTAACTATTTTATATATACGGAACACTAAAACCAATAGTCCGAATTATACAGTAGGATTATTAAAATTCAATTAAATACAATTAGTTTCGCATGATCTTATCGTTTTTATTGCATTAGTGACAGGGTCAAGGTTTGTTATGCAACTGTTTTTATTATAAAGAAGTTCCAAGGTTAGTATTTTTATTTCTTAATTTTAAACGACGGATTAAAAATTGGTCATACTTAAGGCTACGTTCACATTTAGTACTTTTGACGCCTCGCACACACACATATGATTTCTAATTAAGATATAAAATGATACATTCCTTTCCGTACCAAATATCGTATCAGATTCACGTAAGGTGCTAGTATGGACTTTATACAGATACTAGCGACTTAGCACGAGTGCAATACTGATACTAAATATACTACAGAATTTATTTATTAACGACATCACATTTGAAACTTCTAAAATTGTCAGCGTTTTTTTTTCTATATTGTACAAGTATTATATACAAAAACCTTCCTCTCTATTCACTCCATCTACTAAAATAAAACCCCATCAAAATCTGTTGCGTGATTTCAAAGATCTAAACATACATAGGGACAGACAATGGTAAGCAACTTTGTTTTTTTTTACTGTGTCAAAATACGAAGCGTTACATGATAGACCTCGTAACGCCCTGAGACAGTTTCTCCTTGATCATTGAAGAGTTTACTCGAGTCCGCTAATTTGATAATATTGTATTTTAATGCATTACAACGATAGTTAGAAACGGTATAAAGAAGTGTTGACGCGTAATGTCACGTAGTCAATAATATATAATCAATTAATGTACAATGTTCGATTTTTGAACTGGAATATTTATATCGCTTTTTTAACAGTCATATTTGATTTCAGAAATGTATTTATTGTTATACTAACCACAACCTTTACGTATTGGTACAGTTGGTAAAATAATAACTAATAATTCTTCTTCTTCTTTATGCTTCTTTATGCCTCTTTCACTAAAAATAGTACCCTAATAAAACCATGTAATAATGAGTACACAATTTTTACTTAGTTTTTCCGTCAATAGTGACGATATAACTGTTATAGTACTGCTGGTAAAACAATAACAAGGTTAATGCAATACCGGTCGCTTGTGTGCTGCTGATTTGGTTATTGTAGAGCGTGATTCTTTTCGTTTTTGAACGCTTCAAACTGATTAACTTGGTAATTTTTCTCAGCAATTTTTTTTTCAACGTCTAACAAATAATTCGATAAGAGCCACTAAAGTTTTAAATTAAAATATTTTCCTGAAATACAAGCCCAAAAATTTCTTCATTTTTGAATCTTATTGAAGTATAATGATTTTGGATTTGTTCTCCCTAAATCCATCCATCGTCCAATGTGAAACGATTCAGAATTGGTTTTAGCAATTATAAAATTGTTATTTTGATATGGCTGTTAAATAACTTGCTTATAATAAAACAGCCTGTATAATAAAAACGAATTCAATATTACATGTAATATGTATTTATTTAGTCAACCAAGGAGTTAAAGATCAGTGGTTCCTGGATCGCCTTGCTGACTGTTGGACGTGTATAATGTGTTCAGGTAGATTTGTTTTTATCATAAATACGTTTAATTATAAAACAACTATATAATATATCAAGCACTTCGAATTTATCAGCAATTGATTAGTATTTATAGATATAACTGGGTGCTTGTCCCGACTTCGACCGTGAAATAGGAATTCTATTAACTTCCCGAACGCGATGCCCCTAAGTAGGTCCAATTTAATTGTCCACACAAATAAAATCGAAATCAGTCCAACTAATTACGAGAAGTTTGGTCACACATATACAGCAGATTTATACATATATGTATGTTCTAGATGTTTGTGTTTTTATTTTAACGAATGCTTATTTACCTATAATTTAATAGAATTCCAATATTTGTCTACATTTGTAATTTTTATTCATTGTGTCATTATTTCGCGTTTTATGCATGACAATTCGCTAATACTTTATGCTATTCGAACATGTTAGACAAATCAAACTATATATTTATTAAAATAGTAAAATCAAAAAAACCTGAAATAATTTTTTTGATTAACATACAAAACATTGCGTTATATGTTACCACATATTGACCGCGACTGCGTTTTAACGGCCAGTCACTAATACATAGAAAAGTATTTTGTTTGGAAGTGTGTATGCCAGTGTACCTAAATACCTACCGAGTAAGTTATAATTACAGGCAAAAAATACATAAAATTTTATATTCAGTAATTCGCGTCATATTAAAGGTGTAACTTGTTTACCACATTACAAATGTAGGGCCAATAATCATCACTCTTCCTATAATATATAAAAACAAACACAAACATGCAATACACACACATGTGTAATATGTAATTCTTTTTGTTACAGGAGAACAAGATCTCTGAACGCTCCGTCTCCTATACAACAGTTTGGACCATGCGGCAGGATAATGAAGAACTCAGCAATGGTTATGTAAGTGTAATTCATCATCCTCCTGCCCTCATCCCAATATTATTTGGAGTCGGCGCAGCATGTCTTCTCCTTCCATCCTTCTCTGTCAGACGTCATCTCACAAGTAACATTCTTTCTAACCATATCCTCTTTCACACAATCCATCCATCGTTTCCTTGGTCGTCCTCTACCTCTATATCCGTCCACATCCATGCTCAAGGCTTTTCTCACAATATGTTCCTCATTCCTCCGCATTACATGCCCATACCATGACAGCCGCCTTCCACATAACTTCTCAGCTATCGGTGTCACTTTCAAACTTCCTCTTATGTACTCATTCCTTAATCTATCCATTCGCGTAACACCACACATTCCTCTTAGCATTCTCATCTCCGCAACATGTAATATAATTATATAGGTATACCTATATTAATATTTCAAAGGCTCAATATTTCGACATTACCGAACCACCTATCAAAAATAAAAAAACATGATAAATATCCCGAAATTAATAACTTTAAATATAAAAATAACCATGTGAATTTAAAATCTTATATATGTATATATATTTACATAAAATGCAATATTTCGTGCCCTTAGAATAGAATCTTTTGAATTATCGCGCCATACGGGAGGCCTATCTTCAACAGTAGGTTAATTTGATCTGAATATACCAATTAGATTTAATAACGACTCAACTAAAATAATACTATTGAAATTTGTAATGGAAACTTAGTCCGAAACACAATAGTCTCAGGTGAAACTTGTGTTTTTGTTATGATTTTTAAAATTAATATTAACACATCACAATTTAAACATCTCTTTCGTTTTTCGCAGAAATTGTCGTTGTCTTTTAGCCGTGTGGGATTTTCCGTCCCATCGGATTATGAAAGAATATAGATTGCACCTGTGTTAACCGATGATTGCGGGTTCAAACCCAGGCAAGCACCGCTGATTCATGTGCTTAATTTGTCTTTATAATTCATCTCGTGCTCAGCGGTGAAGGAAAACATCGTAAGAAACCTGCATGTGACAAATTTCATAGAAATTCTGCCACATGTGCATTCCACCAACCCGCATTGGAACAGCGTGGTGGAATATGTTCCAAGCCCTTTTTATATTATATTAATGTCAGGAAAGGAGGCTATTAGCCCAGCGGTGGGAAAATTTACAGGCTGTTACTTTACTTTACTAGCGCTCAGGTGCACTACAATACATCCCGTTTAGTGTATTAGTGCAGGCTGTTCTTCCTTGGTATTAGCCGTGGTGACCGAATGTACTTAATTCATGATCTTAATGACAACAACATACAATATTAACAGCCTGTAAATTTCCCACTACTGGGCTAAGCTTCTGCCTTTGAGAAGAAGGTTTGGAGCATATTCCAGCATGCTGCTCCAATGCGGCTTAGTGGATGCACATGTGGCCGAATTCACCGCCAGCGCGAGATGAATTATTAACAAATCAATCACATAAAAATTCGGCGGTGCTTTGAACCCGCAACAATCGGTTAGCGTTCTAACCACTGGGTCATCTCGGATCTTAATGAAATTCTGCAATATTCACAAAATGTGAAATTTGAATGAAATGACGACTAATTTGAATAATTTTGATATTTGTAGGCAGATCCAGGACCCGGCGTCTCAGCGTCTCACGTGGTACAAACCGCCGCTGACAGTCCTCGTTATAAAGAAGGTCCACGATGCCACTATACTAGCGCCATTCGTCCAGCTCGTTCATTGGCTCGTTCATGTAAGTTTTTTGTTTTCCACTAATATCAAGAGTCAGAGAGTCAAATTAAAAGCCTTGGCTGTCCTAAGCCTAATGAAAATTACGGACACCGTACTTCCACAGCCAAAAAATAACGTTTTTTTACGAATTCAATTTGTCATGTGCATTTATTGAAACTTTTAAGAGTTTCTAAACGTTGAACTGTGGGTAAGCAAAGGGCGTGTCTTCTGAAAATATGTAATAAAACTTTGCCTCCCCAAACCCGTAACTACTATAGGGAAATACACCCCTGACGAATATGATTTTGAGGGTAGGCCGAAAGTGTTTTGAACTTTGCCGCATATTTTTTCTATATCATTTTCCTTTAGATTGTAAATATGGAATTATAAAAAGTGATTCGTAACGATTTATGTATGAATTAATCAATCATAATTAGGTATTCTTTATTATTATCTAATTAAGAAACCGAATTAAATTAAATGTATCTTATCTTTCATCTATAACAATATCATTCAGCAAACAATTGAAACACAAAACTAATCTAAAAAACAATATTTATACTATTTTTTTTATTAAATATTTGGTTACTGTGGATTTGAATAGGAGCTATGTATCATATCATTCCGACAATTTTTAACCGACTCCAAGAAAAGAGGAGGATATCAATTCAATTGCATTTTTTTTCTATATAAATTAAAAAAAAAAACATCCGGTTTCCGAAATTGACAAGGCAAAGTTCGATTTTCAAATCTAATTAAAAACAGAACGCATTTTGGTCGCGTAATGCGTCATTAACTGCCATTCACCAATAGCGAATAATTTAGAATTATAATTAAAAAAAAAAACTAATAATATAAATTAAAAATATATATATTAGTATTTGTTATGACTTTAATTTGAGAAAGAGACAAAGGTAAGGTTGATTGTATGTATCCATTTGCGAAATATCGGTTGCGTTCAAACGACTGCGTAATTAAGGTGCGTCAAGTAGTTTTACCTAATAACCGCGTTCGTTGATTTACTGTAAGTTAATTTATTATACCCAACCTTTCACATTAGAATTATTTCGTTTCTATTACATTTACTTATTTAAAACGTTCAATGCGGAGCGGGGTCTAATGTGCCTCGTATGTGTCTCCTATATGGTGGGGCTAAGAGAAGCATAGATGTCTCTGTCGTGCGGAGGCAGTAACATCTATTTGTTATATTTTAAAAACGTGATAAATATGTAAACTTATATGATGATAACTATTGAAAACCGAATGCTATGAAGTACCTACTTTAAAACGGGATCTCGTTGACAACACACCGCACTGAAGAAATAAAATTCGATCACATCACATCAAGTTTTAGTTACACGTTTCGGGGCCCAATGAGCCCCGTATCGCAGGAATGGAAAAAATAAAATAATTATGGCGTGCCAACGTGTTTATCTAAATCAGACAGTCTAAGGCAAGCTGTTTAATGAAAGTAAAATGAATCTGACGGCACAGTCAGACATTACCAGCTTCAGTGCAGCTTAGCTAGCTTCACTTAATTGTAAAATGACGATTCAAAAGTGATTCTAAAAGCCTACTTGAATAAAGTTTATTTTGATTTTTGATTTTCATTTTACAACGACTCTGCGATATATATGTGCAAGTCGCACATATATATGATTCGATAAGACCCCCTAGTGGCTGTAATTAAGGTCACTTACCATTCAAAAGGAATACAACTATACTCGTAGAATACGTGATGTGTAGATGAAAGCTCTACGTCACATAGATTGTCATTTATTCGTATTTTACTTGAGGTGTTTTTCCTAATCGAAAATTTCGACTTTTCCAACTACTGTTGTTAACTGATTTTCGATCAGGTTGTGGGTTGGATCCTTTTCGAGAAACTAAGTCCAATTTTAATACTAATATTATAAATGAAAGCGATTTACTATGCGAAATTAACTTTATCTGTAAGTAGATGACAGTTTTAAATGGGTAATATGTCAATTAATTTTAAATTAAGATGGTTATTTTATTGTTAAAGTTATTACATATTTACCATATGAACAAGACATTCGTAGATAATGTCGAAATATCGACCACCAACTAAAAATAAGAAACATGGCAAATATCCCGTATTATAAATAACTGCAATGCCAATTGAAATAATAAATAAAAGCTAATTTAAATTATAACCGGTATGCTATTCAAACTAAATATTATCACAAAAGCGAAGACAATATGTGGTGCAATGACCGACATATATACAGATACTACTGTATATAATAGCTGTCTATATAGTTATAGACCTATTATCAACTCAATTTCGATAAGTCGATACAGATAACATAAAGCCAGACATATTGGAATAATATGTTTCGTCGCTAAACAAAGACTTTATTTAAAAAAAAAAAGGTATTTTTTCAGTTGTGTATTATATCAAACGAAAACTTTTTAACGTTACTAATGCATGCCAATTTCTCTTATTTAATTGGAACATAAAAAGTAAATCAAAATGAATGTTATTAGAAATTTTATTGCGCTTACTTTTAATCGAAGTTGCAATATGCAATTCATGCTCTTTAATCATATTCATTTAATTTAATTAAAAACAAAAATTTTAAAAAGTAAAAATCTATATGCTATTTGTTAGAAAATGTGTTCGTATAATTCTGGGTGAATGTTATTTAAATACATATCACATTGCAAAAAACACGTTGAATATTTTGCTCGATATTTGCTTATATCCGTCCCTTCTATTCCATTCCCTCTGGGGATAATAAGTAATCCCCTCCTTACGTTGCGCAAAAATAAATCTTACTAGCATACAAATAAGGGCTCTTTGGGGACAATGCCATATTTGACTTGAGTCTAGCCCCTGGGCTAAGAAAATACGTTACGGCTTAGAGAAATATATTCGTATTATATATTTATGTTATTGGACGAGGCCCGCTCCAAGGACGGCGTATTTTAGGGAGTGGTAAAACTCGATGAGGTTATTTGTTTTCGTAGTGTTGCCACCTGTAATAATTTAATCAAAATCTTAAAAAATAATACGGGTATGGAAATCACCATCGACAAGAGTTACAATGAGCAAAGGGCGATAATCTTCCATAGGCCTAGTTCATTCAAGGTATCAGATCAGGAGTACATTACCAGATTAAAAATAAAACCGTGTTTGGTACTTTGTATCTCTTGACTTGGTAGGATTTTCCCTTATTGATTGGGATATTCCATTGATTGGGTTTATAATTTTGTGATTTCAATTTTATAATTTAGTGTTTTTTTTTTAACATCCAACGCCTATCAAGAAACAATACGGACTTATTACAAGTAAAACTCTTAGCCCATTATCGATAGTATTTATTAAATAAGTATGTATTTATATATTTTTAGGACAAGAGCATGGTTGTGTTCGTCGAAGCGGCGGTACTCGATGACACGTTACTTAAGGAATACGGTGACTTCGCGTCAGTCAGAGAGCGGCTGATGACATTCCGGGCCGGAACCGATGACCTCACGGACAAGATAGACTTCATCATATGTCTCGGAGGCGATGGAACCTTGTTGCACGCCAGCTCTTTGTTTCAGGTGATTACGTCATTGTTAAGTATTGCTAGGTTCGAATTATGTAGACCCCGTAACTGATCATCAAGATAATTATAACATTCATACACATCTTAGTATGCGATGTTCAGTCACAGTAAGAAAACCTTCGTCAGTTTTCAAATTCCTTTATCAAGTCGTAAACTCTTAGTACCTTTTGAAACTATAGCACTAAACAGACAACTGCATATAAAATAAAACTTACATAGTATGACAACTTGGTTCAAAATAGTGTAACATCTTTGGACTACGTCTAGTTTTATATCAACATGAAATCTTTTTAACGGCTTAATTAGTCATTCCAAATTTAAATTAGATAAGATATTTTCTGCTGAATTGTCAAAATATATAAATATTAAGCTGCCAGTGTCATATATTCTCGATCGGTAAAGCAGATTATCGCTCATACTGAGCACACGAAAATAGATCTTAAAGTGACGAACCTTTTCTTACCCCGACTGTACATAAAGACAAACAGCAGTAAATATTTAAATAGATAATGTATATAAGTATGTCTTATGTCTATTCCTTATTTAATGCGTAATCTTAATGTTTTCCAGCAATCTGTACCTCCAGTGATGGCATTCCATTTGGGTTCCTTGGGTTTCCTGACGCCGTTCGAGTTCAATAATTTCCAGGATCAAGTCATGAATGTTTTGGAAGGTGAGTTTAACGTCTTCATTATTGTATAGTAGTGACCCGCCCGGGCTTCGCACAGGTGCCCTAACTGATATATAATACAGAATTTGTTTATTTACGACATCACATTTGAAACATCTAAAATGATCAGTATTTTACTATATTGTCCATGTATTGTATACAAAAACCTTTCTATCAAATCACTTTATCTATTAAAAAAAAAACCGCATCTAAATCCATTGCGTAATTTTAAAGATCTAAGCATACATAAGGACAGACAGCGACTTGGTTTTATACTATGTAATAATAATGATGTTTTAATTATAAAATGGATTTGATTTTCCGCCAAATTTGATTATCTGTGTGCTACGGTAATTATTATCTATTTTTGAAATATCAAAGTGAAAAATACTCCATTCGAGTCACACCCAGCTTTACGAAAGTCTGATAAACTTTTTTAGAATTCATATTTAGAATTTAACTTCAAATAACATTTTAAATATGTTGTACTGCCGATTTGGCAATCGAGAGGAAATATAATAAAATACAATTCTGGTTATATATTACCACATTTTTTTACAATAAATACAAGTAATTTAATTAATTAAATTGATAGGTAAAATCGAACCAACATACAAAACTATCAGCAGAGCTGTCGATCGTAACTCCAATCGAAAGTAATAAGTAGCAATTACCACAGTTGCCCCTATTTATATGTCAAGGTCCTACGCCTAGCAATACCCTCAACTCTTGCCTATTTTTACATTACCAGCCTGTAAATTACCCACTGCTGGGCTAAAGCTTTCTCTCCCTTTGAGGGGAAGGTTTTTGAGCACATTCCATGTTGGTCCAATGCGGGTTGGTAGATACACATGTTTTTTTTTATTATAGAGATTGCCGGACGAGCATATGGGCCACCTGATGGTAAGTGGTCACCATCACCCATAGACAATGAAGTTGTAAGAAATATTAACTATTCGTTACATCTTCAATGTGCCACCAACCTTGGGAACTAAGATGCTATGTCCCTTGTGCCTGTAGTTACACTGGCTCACTCACCCTTCAAACCGAAACACAACAATACTGAGTACTGTTATTTAGCGGTAGAATAACTGATGAGTGGGTGGTACCTACCCAGAAGGGCTTGCACAAAGCCCTACCACCAAGTAAAATCAGAATGTCGTTGAAATTAGACACAAGCAGGTTTCCTTACTATGTTTTCTTTCACTGCTGAGCACGAGATGAATTATAAATACGATTTAAGCACATGAAAATTCAGTGGTGCTTGTCTGAATTTGAATCCGCAATTATTGGTTAATATGCACGCTTTCTAACCACTGAGTCATCTCGCCTCTTACCTATATAGTATCTTTATTGTAAAAACGAAAGTATGTTTGTTTTCTAGAAGGTCGTATGATTGTTTTATTCAAGGTCACGCGGCGTTGACCCTAAGATCGCGTCTGCAATGCGTCGTCCTCCGCAAGACGACTGAAGATGGGAAGGAGAAGAAAAAGCCGACGACGATACTCGTACTCAACGAGGTGGTCGTCGACCGAGGACCTTCGCCGTACCTCTCGAACATCGATCTCTTCCTAGACGGGAAACACATAACCTCTGTGCAGGGTGACGGTGAGTTGAAATTCGTATAACACGTCCCTTATATATGACACCGTAATATTACAAAATTCGACAGATTACAATCTGCCTAGTTAGATTGTAATCTAACGAATTTTGTAATATTACGGTCACATATAGAAATAAACGAATTTATTAAAATTATATTAATAAGATTTTTTAAGATATAACAGGTATTGTAAACATACATACATATATAGAATCCAAGCACCAATGGGCAGTAGTGGGGGCAAGTGCGCGGTTGTAAAATTTCGGCCAACTGGATATCTCAGTGGTTTATATATTGAAATAGCTAGGATTTGCTGTATTATAAATATGTGTACCATTCGAGTGTATTTTTAAAAAAATTCAGTCTAAATCCTGGTCTGTCAATGGAGAGTATTTTATTGACTAACAGAACCTTTGTGGCTCAGGTCCTAACTTTAATCAAAATCAATCAATTAAAATCAAAATAAACTTTATTCAAGTGGGCTTTTACAAGCACTTTTGAGTCGTCATTTAACAATTAAGTGATCTACCGAGAAGAACCGGCAAGAAACTCAGTAGTTACTCTTTTCAACATTTAAAAAATACAATCATATTAGTTAAATACAATTATATATGTATGTAATGTATCCTGCCTAGGAGTCAAAAGCTTGGAATTAATACCAACAGGTATGTATTAATTTCAAGCTTTTTTATCATCTACAAAATCTTCCATCGAATAAAAGACCTTTTTACCAATGTATTTTTTATAAACGATTTAAATTTACGAAAAGGTAAAGTTAAAAATATTTGCGGAATTTTATTATAGAAACGGACATTTTGCCCCAAGAAAGATTTGTTGACTTTGCGGAGTAGAAAACTTGGCGTTATAAGCTTATCCTTACTCCTACTGTATTTACAATATACACTAGAAGTAAGAATAATCCGGCTCCGTCTCTGTAAGAGCACGTTCTGTCCGTGTGTATCACGAGTGCGCTTGCAGGGCTGATCGTGTCGACGCCGACGGGAAGCACTGCGTACGCGGTGGCGGCGGGCGCCAGCATGATCCACCCGTCCGTGCCCGCCATCATGGTCACGCCCATCTGCCCGCACTCGCTGTCCTTCCGACCCATCGTCGTGCCCGCTGGCGTCGAGCTCAAGGTGACCACACATCTCCAAGGCATCCATATCTCTAACCTGGGGCGAAGAAGTACTTTCCGAAGAATACTTTTTTTTTTATGGTATAGGTTGGCGGACGAGCATATGGGCCACCTGATGGTAAGTGGTCACCATCGCAAATAGACATTAACGCTGTAAGAATTATTAACTATTCCTTACATCGTCAATGTGCCACCAACCTTGGGAACTAAGATGTTATGTCCCTTGTGCCTGTAGTTACACTGGCTCACTCACCCTTCAGACCGGAACACAACAATACTGAGTACTGTTGTTTGGCGGTAGAATAACTGATGAGTGGGTGGTACCTACCCAGACGGGCTTGCACAAAGCCCTACCACCAATTAGACATATTTATTACTTTGATTCTAGAATATGATATACTCGAAAAACTATGGTTACTCATTATAACTATCGTAGACGAAGGTAGTTGTATATTACCTAAGTAACGTGATTATTGAAACACAGCCTTATTGATAATTAACAAAAGATTGGTGTGATTCACATTTGTGTGTCATAGTTGTCAGCATAATGGTAATCACTACGTGCCGTAGTGTACAGTCAGCAAAACAGTTCAAATCCTCAATCGCATATATATTTTAGTTCAAAGTAGTAAACAGGAAATGCTTCGGAGCTTCAGTTTGATGTTATTAATTTTAGATCGCATTATCCCCCGAGGCACGTAACGCTATGTGGGTATCGTTCGACGGACGCAATCGGCAAGCGTTGCAACACGGAGATAGGTACCATACAAATCCAGAACTATCTATCAGGCACTAACGCTTCGCTATCAGCATTTATTTATATATTTAATACATTTAATTAATTTTGTAACATTATAATTATATCATCATGTATAAATATAGCGTTAGTATTCGCGTTAGCGATTACGTATGACATTTTAGTACATTTAGTTTAAGTAGTGTTACTATCATTTAATTGTTCATTTGTATCAGAATCAATGGACGTGCTAATAACAACGGTGTACACAAATATACTATCTATCTATGAATCAGATATGTAATATGTGTAAAAAAACATTTACAGAATGGAAAGCGAACATTAAAATTTCAAGGTCACAGTTTTAAAATGACGTTTGTGACATTTCACTTCTTTGACGTGTTGACGTTGCTAGTGTCCTTTTTAACATTAGCGCATAAAAATATAGAGTTAATTTGTACCTAAACCTACGAGCTTGTTTCAGATAAAGCTAAGTCTAGAAGCTCGTAACTTGGCCAGCATATCGTTCGACGGACGATCTCAGTTGGTACTCAGGCCAGGAGATAGGTAAAGAAGGGTTATGGAGGGTAGTTTTAAAATCACGCTATATTCATCATTCACCTTTGGCGGAAAGAAGCCGTGTATGGAACTAGGGGGGAGCTTATGTTGTCATTTATTCTTAACATAAGCTGTTATTGTGATTAATACACAAAAGAGATTATTATAGAAGCGGGATTTTTGCATAAATGTCATAATAAATCATTAGTGATGTTTGCGAACATAGGTGTCAAATTGTGATAGGTCCGTTTTCATTTGCTTTCTGTTTTGTTTTTGGTCTGTTTCACATATTTGCGCTTTGCTTGGTGATTGCATGTTTTATTTAGTGTAGTCATTAATTTGTGTAGCTTGATGTAGTCACTAACGTTTTATAATTAATGTCCGATTACTATGTTCATGAAACGAATCGTTTTTCAAAAACATCCTAATATTATATAATGTATATTCAAAGTCGCACCCATGTGACGTAAAACTAAAAGGAAATTTAATAACGATTCATTGAATCTAGAATATAGGAACCGGACATTAATAGATTATCTAGTTTTATTCTTAATTTTTTTATATGATACTAAATAATTTTTAAATATACAAACGTCTCAGATATTTTTGATTACTTTATATGTTTTATTTAGTCTGTACGTAACGACCTCGGTGTACCCGGTGCCATCGATATGCGCGCAGGATCAAATATCGGACTGGTTCGATTCGCTCGCCGAGTGCTTGCATTGGAACGTTCGCAAGAAGCAGAAACAAATAGACGAGCTCAGCGACATGACGCACTCGTCCAGCGACACCCTGGAAGAAATCGACGCCAACCACCACGACGACCGGCCGGCTGACACGTGACAGATTAAAAATTAAACAGAGACGGGCTAATTTTTTTTATTCTATTAACATAATGTACACAATGGAATTATGTTATTCAGACTGTCTTTATTCTCAAATTAGTAAAATTAAATTATTGAATTTTTAATACAATAAAAAAAACAGTACTAACTCCAATATTACAGAATTTCTATCAATGCATTTCACTCAACATATTTAAATAACAAGTATAAAATTAAATGATGTTTATTTATTAGTATAATTATATAATATTACTTTTGGAGACTTGAGAGTTGTACTGAGATGTCGTAGTGAATGGCATAATATTCAATAACCTGTATGTGTTCTATGGCTGGTTTTATCTGTCAGATAAAATTAAAAAGCACTCATTATACATTGGGTCCAATCATTTTAAAGTATCTCTTTATTTTACCGACACTTTTATATGAGTGGTAGATTTTTTTAAATATAAAATAATATTACTAGCCCAAAATTAATGTCTTTCGATAAATTAATCTCTGTTTGTAATTAATCTATTGTTCTTATAAAAGTAATTTTATTCAAAAAATATATGTAAAGATAAAGTAATGTATAAATTTTTTTAGTGTGCACATTTTCGTGCAATTTGTGATAGTTATGAAATAATTAATAATAAAACTACATGAATACGACGACTTTTACACATTCCCTTGGACAATAAAAATTATATTGCGTTATGTCTTTCTTGGGTATGTTTTGATAATGTTACTAGGTGTGTTTACAATTAAATAATATGTATATTGATTTCAACGAAAATATTGTACATAACATTGTTTACATGTACAAAGCAAACAGATATTATAGTTACCTGCATAGTCCACCATGAATTTGTTGCTTATTTTGTGTATTAAGCTCAAATAAATATAATAACTAATACATACTAAGTTAAGGTGCTACATGAAACGAAATAGTGCCAATATAAATTTTAACAGTGAATTATAGCTTAAATGCACAAAATGTTTATTGAATATGTATGTAATTTAAGTATTAGCATATTTGTTTAATACACAATGGTGGAATGGATATTGTAAGTTCTTATTGAGGAACATTTTATTAAACAGTATATTTATTATACACAGGGGTATTGTAAAAATGTTTTATGAACAACTTTTTTGGGATTTTAAATATATGCTATACAGCTTTATATGGATAAATTATAAAAGTACTTACATGAAATAAAAAATAAAAATCTCATAACTTACATTTTAATGTGAATAATTGATATTGAAAGTTAAAATACTGGTGCTGATTCTGTAATACAAAATCTCCAAATTAAATTTTATTTAGAAGGCCTTGCTATCCGTGTCAACCCCACACTAGGAATGGAGATAGCAACAATCTCTCTAATTAAGTTTGGTGATTGTTTACAACTTAGTTAATATATAAATCGGCGCCATTATTTTAATTTAGATGTATTATAAGATTAGTGAATCTATTCTTATCTGTTTCATTTGTGAATTCATTTTTGAAATTTTATAATGTGGAAGAGTAATAATGTCTTAATGTTAAAATATTATAAATTATACAGATTTGACCTATATCTCTAGTTTTCTTTTCGAAACATTGATAACTGATTATTATAAAAAAATTAAAATGAACCACAGATTTAAAACCTGGTTTAATTAACTCAACTAAGATACTATAAAAAAAAATGAGAGCTATTTCAAACTAAGAAGAATAAGGAAATAGTAGAGATTAAGTTTCATATAACACATTATTATTAAAAGTTAAAAAATACAATCCTTATCTATAAATTTGATTGATTGACAATTTGACACCAAATAATGTAGTTTATTTTCTGCGGAAGCATTTACTTCCAAAATTTCTGGTAAAAACTTTAATTTTTTTGCGGATTTCGGAATAAACTGTATCTGCATGCGGTGTTTTAAGATTTGTAAGCCCTCAAATGATTTTTATTTTTACAAAACAGCAGATTTTGTTGCAATTTGTGTGAATTTGAAAAGCATTTTCCTTAGTCGCGGTTGCATGTTTTTAATAGTGTTTTATGTTGAGTTTTGCTTCACCCTAAAGGTATAGTAGTACTGTAGTTTAGAATTATTTTATCATTTGACTAAGTCAATATTTATAAGAAATAACATCCAAGGCCTTGTGGCGCAGCTAGAAGAACAATGGATTTGCTCCTTGATACATTAAGTCACCTTTGAATGTTAATTTCCTACCTACTTCAATACCAAAGCCTTTAAATATTTAAACTTAAACAGATTTGTAACACAAATGTCGTGGCTGTTTAGTGTAGTATCTTTGCATTTCTCCAGAGAAAAAAATGTGACAGCTTATGTCAAATAAATAACCTTAACTTGTTTTTGTTCACGATTTAATTATTTATTATGTCGAAAACTACTGCATTATTTAATCTAATAATCAAACGAAATATTTCTGTTACTACTCCCCGTGAAGGTAAAAGAAATTTCCGAAAATTCGTAATACCTAACAAGAGGGGGTCCCGATTACACAAACAGAACCAGGCAGGTCCAAACCCCGAATTAGAAATCGACAAACGTGGAGTTCGTGATACAGGCTATGTTTTGAACGGCCGCTTTGTTAAAGTACCAGAAATGATTCCTGAACTTATTGTTCCCGATTTAACAGGTTGTGATTTAAAACCCTATGTTTCATACAAAGCTGAGGATGTTATTCAAAGCGAATTTACCGCTCAACAATTATTCGACGCTGTTTATAGTAGAAAGATTGTAACAGATTTTAAAGAGAATAAATTAACAGAAGACGGAGAACCCTTAGAGCCATCAGATGAAGAGAAATTGCAGCCAGAAGAAGCAGTTCAAAGAGCTAAGAGAACCGGCTCTGATATATTTTAGTTGTAACTTGTTATTTATAAGTAGTCTTAGAATGTAGTTAAATTGTATGATATTATAATAAATACATGAAAATTATAAATGGTTCATAATTTCAAAAATGATTGGAACAGCCGTATTCATAAAATTAACCAATGTCATGACACATTTGGAAAAGTCTTGCTTGATTGTTTATAAATTTGAGTTTTTTTAGTAACAAATAATCATTACTTTACTATATTTGTAATATAATCAATATTAAACACTATCCACTTACAATTCTCAACTTAAGTCATATCGGTGTCAGCAGAACCATTTCCAAGTAAAGACTGTTAATGTTTTCCACCCTTATATCTATATAGTCCCACATACATGTATACAGATATGTCAACTAATCAAATTCTTGTCTTTTAATCTCAATATAGTTATTGTAATTTACCCTAGACTCGAGCCTAGTCAACCAGCTAGTATATCTGCTATTATGTTGTGCAATACACAAAAATGTAACAATACTGTTTGTAATAATTAGATCATCATTTAATAACAATTAATAATATATTTAGTAAATGAAATACATATATAATAAATAGATTTTTGACATTTATTTTTGATTAGCATTTTCTATTATCAAAACCTTACAAAAGAAATGGCTAAATATAATTTAAATTTACCTATATTATTAAGTACTGAGTCATGTTATAAATTTTGTAAAATTTATAAAATGAGCACTCGAAAATTATTAATAATATTAAGATAAAAAAAAGTTAAAATGGGTAAAGGTATTAATAAATAATATATACATTTGTTTAAAATTATACTGAAAGTACTGAATTTAAATTAATATAAACAACCTAAACAGGTCAGCTAATATAAAGACACAACACATATTACTTTATTATACTAATAATAAGGTCTCTAAATTAAGCACAACGTAAAATAACATAAAATAAACTGACACAGCTGACCCTTATTATCAGTAATATGAAATTAATCTCAATATATTGACTTAGTATTATTTGAACTTCATTTATCGCTTCGCGCGGTTGTGATTATTGCACTTTGCGGCGCGTGCGCATAGACTCGTAATTTTTTTTATATATACCTACCTACATAGATATAATGGGTGGTAATTATTCCGCTATGGATCCGATGGACGTCCCAGTGCCGGATCTAAGAAAATTATTCGAAAGAGATAGTTATTTGAAGCCTTATGAACGAGAAATCCGACGACGGTAAGTTTATATATCTTTTTGTACATGAATATAAATCTATTATGTTATATTTATCGAAGTAGAAACAAATATCTCTAAAAATTCAACTCCATTGTAGGTTAACTTTTCTGTTTACGAAGATCACATATTCAAGCGATAAAGCGCTTGATAAATGTTACTGTACTTAACATGTCTAGATTATTTTTATGCGTACCTAAAAATTATATTTGTGTTTTATATAGAAATAAAATTGTAGTAAATAATTAATGTCATTAATGTTTCTATATTTAGAAAGTCACATGTTACGAAAAAACTTAAATGTCGATTTAAAAATCAAGCGCTTGATATGCTTACGGTTAACAGAAATGACATTTTCAATGTCAAACTAGAGGTCGTTGTAATAAACAATAAAATTATACTATATTAGAACCTCTTATGTATTCTCTAGTCACTATATAATTATGTTTAAAGCAAAACAGATGTTATATTGTTTATTTTATCTAAGAATAATTTAAAGACATAAATAGCTCTATTGATCAATTATTATATTTTCGTAGCGTATTTGAACTGCATAATTTTTTTCAAAGTGGGTATTGACGAAATATACGCTAGTTGTAGGTACCTAAATGTAAGAATATTATATGAACAGTGAACATAATATCGTAAAAATATTTTTCGAAAAATATACAAATATTATAATTTAAATTAGGTAAGGATATGCAAGTAGGTAAAATATAATACATGTATTAAAAAACGTAACCTTTAACCACCGACTTAAATATTTCTTAACCTAAGTATCGATGTGGGGGCCCAATAAGTACGTACAGGTACAAATAAATTTACAAAAACATGTGGGATTATGAAATTTAAAATAAGAATTGATAGGTAGTAGCATACTTTGAAAAAGACTTTCTGAAATTCTCAATTTTTATTTTCCAATATTCCGATCAAACCAACTAATTATGACTAATTATCATTTCATCCATGTTTACTTTTAAATTTAAACAATATAATAGAGTATTTTTCATTAATAAAAATACTAATCAACGCAATAAAATTAGGTAGAAATTCCAACAACATAAAACAAAAATAAGAAACATAAATTTTGACCATATTACTTGACACAATTTTGAATTGCAAATGTGATCTCCATATTTTTGAAGCTTTAGGAAACAAGTAGGCTTTTCCTTGATTGTATGACTTTAATTTTTTACCAAAACGACCAAATTTTTTTTTTTACCACCAAGAAATCACGGCCACCGACGCAAGTTGAGGCTTATGAGATCGCGTGAAAAAAAAAAACCAAAAAGGTTACTCCCTAAAATGTGTTTTCAAATAAATGTACCTCCATTAGTCGCTTGCGAAGGAATATAATTTTAACTAGAGTTAGGCCTGTCAGTCCCTCAAGTCGGTGGTTAATTGATCATAGGTTAATGTATTTTGCCATGAGTTTTATTTTAAATAATTGCTGGTAATTATATAATACCATACATACGACGGAAAACTATGCACATATATATATATAATTATATCTTATAATGTTGTTAAAGTTAGTAGTTAGCGAAGCGTTCATACATCACTAACATCCTATTGTGTTTAAAATGATGTACATTTGTGATATAGTATATATTTATATATTTTTGATAGTTGGCTCAATCGCCATATCGGGTATTTTTTTACAAAACACAAAGTACAGAAAGAAGCAACGTAAACATCCGCGAGGAAATACGAATACAGCACATTTTAGCTATTTTTCTGTTTGTGAATTTAGTCTTAATATTTCTAGTACTTAGCTATAACGTCAAAACTTCAGAAAAAGGCAGAAATAATAACCTGCACTACTACTTTTTTAAGGCTTACAATGACTTACTAAAACCTAATGTGATTATTATATCGTTGACGGACTGACGGTTAGTTATTAAAAATATTGGTATAAGTTGAATGTTTGCAATATCCAATCAGTTAATTTTGCATCAGTGTCAGCCAAGACAAAGCGCGCCAAATGTTACTTAATGAATAATATGTATATATTTTTTTAAGTTATGCCTGCTTCAAAGACCTATGGAATAAGATTGAATCTTGGGAAGGAGGGTTGGAGGCTTTCACTACAGGATATAGATATTATGGGGTACAATTCGGCGCTGATGGCTCAGTGGTTTGGCGAGAGTGGGCTCCAGGAGCACATTCCATGCATCTTCAAGGAGATTTTAGTAAGTACTTTAACATAAACATTTTGGCCAATATTGGCCTTTGGCTGCGTGCCCAATTTACTACTACGCCTCTTTTTCTATTGACATATCTCATTAAAACACATCACATTCTTCAATTATCTAAAGCTTTTCTTCTTTACCACCAGATGGCTGGAACCCAAAGAGCCATCCATTTAGGAAGTTAGAATATGGCAAATGGGAACTCTACATACCAGAAAACCCTGACGGTACCTGCCCCATTAAGCACGGCAGTCGCGTTCAGTTAATAGTAAATGATCACTTGTACAGAGTGTCTCCTTGGGCGAATTACGTCAAGCCATTTGAGGGATTTACGTATCAGCAATTCATCTACAATCCTGAAAAGGTAACACTACAAATTTAAAGTATGTATTATTTTTTAAATATTTTTTTAAATATAAAAAGGAAAACCTATCAATTTAAATTTTTTAGAAGTCTGATCAACGGTTTGATATTGAAACATCTGCCACGAACAAAATATTACTATCTAAAGTTTTGAAATAATCTTTACTGTTATTAATATTTCTCAGAAATTTTCCTATTTACAGGGTAATTAATATTGCAATCTCAATCTCCTAAACAAAAACTTATAATGTTACGCGTAACATACACGTTAACGCAGTTTCATGCATATTTATATAACATTATGCATTATAGAATAATAATATTTAATACTAATAAATCTTCTCAAATTTTCTTTTTCAGCCATACGAATTCAAGCACAAAAAAGTAAGCAGGCCTGCGTCTTTGCGTATTTACGAGTGTCACGTCGGAATTGCTACCAATGAGGGTAGAGTCGGCACCTATTTGGAATTTAAGGACAATGTGCTACCTAGAATTAAGGACTTAGGTATGAACCAAGAAAAAAAAAACTCCTAGTATATTTGTTATCGAATATATCCCAAACTTTATCTCTCATTCCATTTGCAGGTTACAATGCAATTCAATTGATGGCAATAATGGAGCACGCCTATTATGCTTCATTTGGATACCAAGTAACGAGTTTCTTTGCGGCTAGCAGGTGAGTTTTAGCGCTTTCTAGTTTTTAATCACTTTAGTAAAACAATACACACACTGCGCAATGGCAATTTTTTCAAAACAAATTTATTCACTAAGCCAGTGGTGTAATCCGTTCGATTGTTTCTGACTTTATCGTCTACAGCTATCCAGACTTAAGCGGTGGAAGAAATTTGTTTTATATGTAGTGATCTGTTTACTAAATCATCGTCCTGCCCTTATCGCAATTTTATTTGGGGTCAGCACTAGGGTTGTTGAGGAAGTGATTTTGAGGAAGAGGAGGAGGAAGAGGATTTTTCACGCGCAAATTTAGAGGATGCGGATGAGGATGAGGATATTTTTCGAGTAAGAGGATGCGGATGAGGAAGTGGTAGAGAGAGCGGATTAGGAAGATAGGGAATTATAAATACTAGCGGACCCAACCGAAAAGCCGTTGTCCTGTCTGTACATAACATACATACACTAAAAATAATTAAACTATTCTCTTCGGTCCAGCAGTTATGAGGGAGTTCAATAATATACAATTTATTTTAGGAATTCAAATTATATATAGTGTAATATAAGAATGCAGTCATTATTTCTTTATTAATTACTTAAGTCGATTTTTTTAATCAAAATAAAGGAATTGACTACTCAAAAAATAATCAAAATTGATTTGGACGCTGTTTCCCCTGACAACCGGTTTCTTAGCTCATCATATACTAATTCAGCATTGCTAATAAGTCGTTCGCTGTTTATATTTGATGGAGGAGAAGATAGGTATTGCCGTACAGCTCCGTAAAGCTCCCAAATATTACGGAACATTTTTCCACCGTAGAAGACTGTGTTCATGCAATTTAATTAGTTTTTCTTTAATGTCGTTACCTATTAGTAACTTTAGTACCACGCACCTATCTTCTATTGGTAAACTTTCATTTTCATCGTCACTATTTGGTTCAGAGGCTAGCATTTCGGCTAACATTGAATCTACAATCTCTCCCGTGGAAGCGGTGGCTGTGGGGCAGGTTGTGTCTTGTAAAGCTCAAGATTCCTCATAAATTGCTCTTAAATTTTGAGGAAGCGATAGCGGAAGAGGATTTTTAATTTTTATTTATGAGGAAGCGGTATCGGTTGAGGAACCCAAAATATTGCGGAACTTTTGCATTATGAGGAAGCGGAAGAGGAATCCTCAGCAACCCTAGTCAGCACAGCACATCATCTTCCATACTTCTTTTCCTGACGACATCTCACAAGTAACATTCTTTCCAGCTACATTTTGATTCACAAAATACGTCGTTTCTTTGGTTGTCCTTCTTCTAAATCTATCTACGTTCATGCTCAAAACTTTCTTCACAACATGATCCTCATTATTCAGCATAAATAATAATCTGAATACTAAAGTACATTTTAAAAATCGTGGGTAATAATTAGGTACCAAATAATAATAATTCCAATTGAATTTTAGTCGGTACGGCACTCCTTGCGAGCTGAAAGAGCTGATCGATAGAGCTCACGAGCTAGGTCTATACGTGATGCTCGACGTCGTGCACTCCCATGCTTCGAAGAACACGCTGGATGGACTGAACGAGTTCGACGGCACTAACGCCTGCTACTTCCACGACGGAGCGCGGGGCACGCACGCCTTGTGGGACAGCCGATTGTTCAACTATTCCGAGTAAGTTACTCTAATAACAAAGAAAACAAATACAGAATTACAATTAGTTAAAAGTAACAGCTTTTTCATATTAAGATTCGTTGTAATTTTTGGCAAATTGTTAACCTTACTTTTTCAAACTACTTATCTTATTATGTTGGTTTTTTATGTGTTTTAATATAACTATGAGTACTTGGGTATGTTACTGTTTTTAAGAATTAAAATTTAATGAGTGCTAAATCAATTGTACTTTACGTTACTTATGGGTATTGTAGTTAATATTTGTATATTTATGTTTATTATTTTATATTGTAACACCTACTATTTTTTAATTTGTGTAGTAAGATATAAATCAAAGTACTGTATCAAATGAATACTCTTTTTTTATAGAGTCGAGGTGCTAAGATTTTTACTATCAAATCTTCGATGGTACCAAGAAGAATATCAATTCGACGGATTTAGGTAAGAATAACTTAAATATTGTCATTATATTTTGGTGACATACTTTTCTAGAATTACTTTTTAGTTATAGACGAAAATGTTAATTTTTGCTACTATTGCTACTACCCATTATTGCAGTGGAAACGCATTGGATCAGTTAAATGTGAATCCAATCGATTCCCTCCCCATCTATTAATAACGAAACTTATATTATTCAGATTCGATGGTGTTACATCCATGCTGTACCACAGTCGGGGTATCGGTGAAGGTTTCTCAGGCCACTACGATGAGTACTTTGGCCTCAACGTTGACACCGAAGCACTCGTCTACCTCATGCTGGCCAATGAACTTATACACTCCATCGATAAAAGAGCCATCACTATTGCAGAGGTAAACAATTTCATAAAAAAAAATTAACGATACATTACAACACTACATATTGCTTGACTATTTTATTAGTAATAGAGCAGTGCAAAAATAACATAAAACAATAAAAAGTCACAAACAATATAATATTAAATGGTACTATGCAATTAAATAAAAATTAAGTCGAGCTGTACGCTGTGTCTTCGGTCATTTGTTTAAAGTCTCTAATGTGTAGTCTGTATGTTGTTGTGTGTAATGTGTATGTCAAGTCTGTGATTGCCTTTATGTCCTGGTTTTAGTCTAATTCAATGACAACCTTCATAATGATCTGTGCACTATTCACTTTATTTCGCATTTGTTTTATTCAAATCTGGTATGATGTAAATTATTATGAGATAGATACTGTTAGATAGAATAAAGTGTTTTATTTTTATAATCTTACAGGATGTATCAGGAATGCCGGCATCTGGTAGACCCGTTGGCGAGGGTGGTACTGGTTTCGATTACCGACTGGGCATGGCCATCCCCGACATGTGGATCAAGCTGCTGAAGGAGGAACGAGATGAAGACTGGAAGATGGGTTACATCGTGCATACTTTAACTAACAGGCGTTGGTTGGAGGGAACTGTTGCCTACGCTGAGAGTCATGACCAGGTAGAAATTTATATCATACAAATTTGAATTTGTCATGCATTCTTATTTATAAATAATAGTTATGTCTTTATGGAATTCAATAAAGTTTCCTTAACCTTCTTATTTGAAAAACAGCCCGCTGTTAGCAGAAGTATTTTTTTTTATTATTGTATAGATTGGCGGACGAGCATATGGGCCACCTGATGGTAAGTGGTCACCATCACCCATACACAATGACGCTGTAAGAAATATTAACTATTCCTTACATCGTCAATGTGCCACCAACCTTGGGAACTAAGATGTTATGTCCCTTGTGCCTGTAGTTACACTGGCTCACTCACCCTTCAAACCGGAACACAACAATACTGAGTACTGTTATTTGGCGGTAGAATAACTGATGAGTGGGTGGTACCTACCCAGACGGGCTTGCACAAAAGCCCTACCACCATTTTCTAGTGTGCATCGACTTAGCCTATATAAATGTTGCCCGCATATTGATAAAATGAGCTGAGCTGTATGTATTTTCTGTATTTTTTGTATGGACATATTACTGGAATAATTTTCTAATTTTATTTTATCCATTCATTACAGGCTTTGGTTGGAGACAAAACTATAGCATTCTGGTTGATGGATGCCGCCATGTACACACACATGAGCACGCTGAGCGAATCCAACCCGGTCATCGAGCGCGGACTCGCCTTGCATTGTATGATTCGGCTCATAACAAACGTGCTTGGCGGAGAGGCGTATCTTAACTTTATTGGTAAGACTGAATTTATCGTACTATTTGTAACTAGCTACTGGCTTCTTCCACTTAGATTTACCTTAGACGATGCGTAGGCGCTATAAGCACGTTCTACGTGATCCCATCGAAAGACTCACTGCCGACTATATTAACTTAGTAGGTAACACACATGTGCTTAATTTTTCATGTGCTTAATTTGTGTTTATAACTCATGTCATTCTCGGCGGTGAAGCAAAACCTCGTAAGGACACCTGTATGTGACTAACTTCATAGACATTCTGCAACATGTGTATTCCACTTACCCGCGTTGAAACAACGTGGTGGAATATGTTCCAAACCTTCTCCTCGGAGGGAGAGGAGGCCTTAGCTCAGCAGTGCGAAATTTACAGGCTGTTGTTGTTGTAACACACATTACCTCGCTGGTGGGCTCATGGTTCCTCATTCGTTACAACTCATCGAAGCCTAAGCGAATGACAATCCAATCTGAGACGAGATTCAGAAATAAAAAAAATAACTATTTTTTTTACTAATATAGTCCTAATAATCAGAATGATAAGAATGTTTCTTCGATATTGAGAGATCGGCCGTATACTGAAACGTCCCTCAAATCAAACACTCAGTTGAGCGCAACTTAACTTTGATTAGCTCCTAAATTTAAAAGTATTTTAAGCCCATAAATTTTAACGCAAAATTATCTAATACAGGTAACGAGTTTGGACACCCTGAGTGGCTGGACTTTCCACGCGAAGGGAACAACTCGTCGTACCACTACGCGCGCAGACAGTGGCATCTCGTTGACGATCAGCTCCTGAAATACAAGTACCTCAACCAGTTCGACAAAGATATGAATGCTCTCGAGGAGAAACATGGCTGGCTGAGATGTAATCCCGTAAGTATCTATAATCTTAGTTTAAATGTTTTATTTACTACACTAAGCAGTTGTGTTGTCTTTGACATAAAATACTAACTAGTTTTTTTAATACATAATTCTTCTAAATTTGGTCAATACTATGAAATTAGGGCAAATAGGAAACTTTTCGGGCCGTAAAACATCTTTGCCATGCTTCACGTCTCCAATACGCCACCAACCTAAGATCAAAATTTTTATGTCCCTTAGTTACACTATCTCACTCAACCCTCCAACCCAACAATACAAAGTATTATCCAGACAGGCTTGCACGAAATCCTACAACAAAGGAATAGCTTTGAAAACATACGGACGAATGTTCGTTTTTCTTACTAGCTACGACCGCGCGTGCGGATTTGAATTTAACAAAAATAGTTGTTTTTGTTATAGCCAAGTTATTTCTAATTACATTAGCTTCCAGTTAAAAGTACCGTCAAAATCAGTCAGCAGTTGCAGAGATTAGCCTAATCAAACAGACAGACAGACAGTATACATACCACATGCATTAAGTAAGAAGTGGTTATTTTAATATTATAAACAGAAACTCCAATTTTATTACATGTATATAAATCACCCATTTGGAAGATTAAATTAAGTGTACGATAAAATGTTTAGGTATATTCTTCCATATTGTCATAATAGGTTGGGGAAAAAGTTTCTTCGTATTTTATATGAAAATTCAAAAAGTTTTTTTTTATAGTTTATTTACATTTGACTAAAGTAGGTAGTCAATAAGTAGGTGCCATTTTGTTCCATAACTTTTTGCCATCTTGTTGGTAGTGACATGATCCCAGTGCTGTAAAAATTTTGGGGCTTCTGATCGAAAAACTGCGTCAAGTGGTTTTGGCAGTCCTCTCGTGATGTTAACCTGACACTGCCTAAGGAATTCTGCAGAGACCGAAACAGATGAAAATCTGAAGGTGCAAGGTCAAAACTATACGGCGGATGCATTAATATCTCCCAGCCAAACTCTCGTAATTTTTGTTGAGTGGCTAAAGATGTGTGAGGTCTAGCGTTGTCATGGTGAAAAACCACACCCCTTCTGTTGATCAATTCTGGCCGCTTTCTCTCAATTTCTTGCTTCAATCTCATCAATTGTTCGCAATACAGTTCTGAATCGATGGTCCTGCCGGGCGGTAACAGCTCATAATGAATGATGCCCTTCCAATCCCACCATACACACAGCATTACCTTGTTGCGAGTTAATCCGGGTTTTGCCTCAGTCTGTGAAGCTTGACCGGCCTTTGACCACGATCTTTTTCGCACGTTCTTGTCGTATGTGATCCACTTTTCATCACCAGTTATCAGCTTCTTCAAAAATAGTTCAGTTTCATTACGTCGTAATAAAGAATCACAAATGAGTACACGGTTCATTAGGTTTCAGTGAGTTCATGAGGCACCCATATATCGAGCATTTTTGTGTACCCAGCTTTATTCAGATGAGTCAAAGCCGTTTTGTGGTCAATTGCCAGTTCTTCAGCTACATCGTAACTACTAATATGCCGATCTTGCTCCACTTTTTCAAAAATGGCATCAATTTTGTCCGTAACAGGGCGACCAGAGCGAGATGCATCTTTGATATCAAAATTTTCGGCTTGAAAACGCTTAAACCAAACTTGCGCTACTCTCACAGATATTGCATTAGGTCCATAAACATCACAATTTTTTTTTTCGGCTTGAGTTGCATTTTTACCTTTTTTATAGTAAAATTTTAAAATTTATCGAATTTCTTCTTTAGATTCACTCATTTTAACAACAACAAAAACAAATGAAAATCACACAAATTCCTAATTTGAATTTGGAAGTGCCTTCTTTAAAATTAAAACTTTTTAATGATACCAAAACCAGCCAGATACAAATGGTATAGCCAAAGAGATTTTATTACAAGTACATACATACTATATGCGAAAAGACTTTTCCCCAACCTAATATAACGCATCTTTCACATTGATTCAAGCGGATTTTGTTATTAGGCGTACGTGTCGTGTAAGCATGAAGGCGACAAGGTGATCGCGTTCGAGCGCGCGGGACTCCTGTTCGTGTTCAACTTCCACCCCTACCAGAGCTTCACTGACTATCGCGTGGGAGTTGACGTGCCTGGCAAATATCAGGTATGTCCATTATTTTTATATTCATATGTACGCTATTTATATTTAAACCTAATTTAGCAAATTTTTATTAAACTCATTACTGTTATTTTAAATTTTTACTTGTAACAAGAAAATATGGTTAAGTTATATAGTACTTAAAATTGATGTGCCTACTGCAGACTACAGTACTGACTACTGTTATGTAAAAACTAAGAAATGTTAATAACGAACAATTTTAGGTTATCTTAATACGCTATTTATGCGCGTATTCTGAAAACGTTATAATTTTTATAAAAAATGTCGCATATCACTTTTCACAGTCCGTTATGAGTTTCGAGATTTTTATATGAGGAAAAACTCGAAACTCATATGAAACTACTGATATGAAAATTACTGCACAGGAAGGTGATTTCGTCGAACGCTTTTTCCGTAAGGTGACATATTTGTAGTACGCCCTAAGATACCTTTAAAATATTAGCTCGTATGTTTTATGACCAGAGTCCTAATAGTAAAAATTGTTGTAAGACTATTAAATTTATTAATGACGTTTATGTGTTTTTATTTTTAGGCGGTACTGTGCTCTGACAGCAAAAAATATGGCGGCTTCGGACGCGTGGAACCCGACGGCGAGTTTCATTTAACACAGGGTGTTCCTTGGGGAAACCGAAGCGATTCAGTACAGGTAATTCTGTCAAATGAGGATATGTGTGTTATGTCTAGTGTCCGACCGAAAATTCGGTTTCGGCCAAAAATTAAGTTTCGGCGGCAGTTTCGGTTTCGGCTAAAATGGGCCGAAACTTTTGCCGAAACCGAAACTGATTTCGGAAGTCGTCTTTGGCGGCCGCTGGCGGCTCTGTTCGGTAATTGTCGCGCGCCGTTCATCACTTTACGTTGTATAGGTAAACTTCTTTCATTCCGAAGATTTATTGACGTTTTTTTTGTTGTATTCGTTTATTTTAAAATCCCAATACTTAGCATTTCATTGGCCTTTTCATCTATTACAGATGATTTAAGACAGTGCGTGATTATAATGGACACTTTCGTTGGTGGCTATGCAGACCGATTCTGGAACGGCAAGACCGGCCGCATCTGGAACAGGCGTATAACGCGGCGGATGCGCCTGCTGGCATGTTATCGCTGTCCTGCTGTTTGGCTCTTTTGGTGGCGAGTTTTTCGAACCACGCTGTTTCGTGTAGCTGGACCCCTTGTGCAATCCGAAGCTTCCATCGATCCCTGTCTTCCGCGAGTTTCTCCCATTCCCTATGCTCGATACCAAAGGAAGTGAGATCTCGCTTGACACAATCTTTAAAGCGTAGCAACGGACGTCCTACATTTCTCTTGGCATTCGCTACAGCGCCCAGCAAGACCTTTCTAGGTAGTCTAGAAGCATCCATACGGTGCACATGTCCCACCCAGCGCAAACGACGTTGTTTGAGGAGGGCGCTGAGACTAGGAAGTTGTGCTTTCGTTAGGATTGCTTTATTTGTGATCCTGTCCTTCCACGTAACTCCCAAGATATTGCGCACACAACGCATGTGAAAAGCATTAAGCCTGTACTCTTGTTTTGCATACGATGTCCAGGTCTCTGCTCCGTACAAGAGTATGCTCAAGATACACGCTTGGTACACGAGACTTTTAGTTCGGACAGTAAGGTGGTTGTTGTCCCATACTCTTGTTCTAAGCTTCCCAAACATGGTCGCCGCTTTACCGATGCGTATATCGATCTCCGCACTAAGCGACAGATTGCTCGTTACGGTCGAACCGAGGTAGCAAAACTTACTCACTACGTCCAAGGGAATGCCATGCAGCAGTATGACTGGTTTTTCAGCAAATCCTTGGGCGAATATAAGAGTCTTCTTCGCATTGATGGACATTGAAAATAGATTGCACGCATGAGAGAATTTATCCATCATGGTTTGAAGTTCATAAGAAGACGTGGCAATGAAGGCGGCATCATCGGCAAAAAGAAGACTATCCGCGAACATATCTACCCGATTGCGCTTTGACTTTAAGAGAGCAATATTGAAGAGTTTCCCATCAATTCGTGTGTGCAGATGCACACCCTGCTGTTTGTCACCAAAGGCTACTTTTAAAAGCAATGAAAAGAAAATGCCAAACAGAGTAGGTGCCAGTACGCAACCCTGTCGCACGCCTCTGCGCATATCAAATGGTTCCGACATTTTTCCGTCAAAAACGGCAGATCCTTTCGTTTCTTCGTGGAATGATCTAATGAGTTTGAGCAGCTTTGGAGGACACCCAACTATTTCGAGTAACTCAAACAGTCCCTCTCTGCTCACGGTATCGAAAGCCTTATTTAAGTCTACAAAGGCTATGATGAGCGGCGTCTGCTGCTCCCTGCACTTCTCCTGGATCTGACGTAATGTAAAAATCATATCGGTGGTTGATCGCCCGGCCCGGAACCCACATTGAGCCTCAGGATAAACGCGATTGGCAAGACATTGTAGTTTACTAAGAATCACTCGACCTATCAGTTTACCAACGACGCTCAGAAGGGATATGCCGCGATATGAGTTGCAATCACCGCGGTCACCTTTCCCTTTGTAAAGGGTGATGATATTAGCGTCACGCATATCCTGAGGTACCGTCCCCTCGGCCCAGCACTTTATTAAGAGAGTATACATAAGCGGAGCAATAAAATCTAATTTAAGCAGCTCAGGGTAGATGTAATCTCGTCCAGGACTTTTGCCACATTTTAGTTGTTTCATGGCGGTTTGAAACTGCTCTACTGTAGGGTCATCGTCTAGCTCGTACCAGGTGGGTAGTTTTGGAATTAAAAATTTAATTTGTGGCTCAATACTAGTTGGCTGCGAGTAGAGTCCAGTGTAATGTTCGACCCATCTTTGCAGTTGTCGATTACTGTCACTGATGACAGTACCATCAAGTTCTTTTAGTGGAGCAATCTTTTTAGGAACAGGACCGAGTGCTTTTTTAATTCCACCGTAAACACCGCTGAAATCACCTGAGTCTGCACATCGCTGAATAAATGAAGAAAGATCGCGCCAGTATCTGTTCGCATAGAAGCGTGAGCTGCGCTGTAGTACTGACTTGGCCTCTGTAAGTACTTTAAGAGTGGATGAAGACGGGTCCAAGCGGTGGTTAAGGGCAGCAAGTCGTTTTGACTCGAGCAATGGTTCTAGGTGCTCAATATTTTGTGAAAACCAGTCCTCAGTATTCGTTCTTCGATACCCGAAAGCTTTGCCTGCAGACTCCGTAAGAATTTCTTTGACACGATCCCATTCCTCCTGCAGTGGTGCGTTCTGGTCCCAAGACAAGGTCTTTGAGCATACCAACTCCTTAAAGGATTCAACTTTTTTGCCAATCCTGATCTGAGTTAAATCAATTTTCTTGTTTCCAGGAGTTCTAGACGAAAAGATTCTTTTGCGAACCATTGCTGTTTTTGACACTACAAGAGAGTGGTCTGTGTCACAGTCAGCGCTCTGATATGTTCGTGTATGAAGGACAAAGCGAATGTCTTTCCTTCGCGTTAGGATCAGATCCAGTTGATGCCAGTGACCCGAACGTGGATGCTTCCATGAAACTTTATGCATAAATTTGCCTTTGAAGTATGTGTTGGTAACACATATTTTGTGATTTGAACAAAACTCCAGCAATCGCTGCCCATTCTCGTTCATTTTACCGACACTATGGTTACCAAGGCAATCTGGCCAAGCGACGTTATCTTGACCGACTCTGGCATTAAAGTCTCCCAGGATGTAAAGGTGATCACTAGCAGGCACCGCAACAATGGTTTGTGTGAGTTGATCATAAAACCGATCTTTGACTTCCGATGTTGTGCTTAAAGTTGGTGCATATGCGCAGATCAAGGTAACGAAGCCACAGTTACTCAAGAGGCGAAGAACCATTATGCGCTCTGATATTCCTTGTGGTGTTTGTATCGATGAGAGTAAGTCGTTGCGCACAGCAAAACCCACGCCATGCTCGCGGTGTTCTTGCTGATCCTTGCCTACCCAGAAAAAAGTATAATGGTTTTCTTTTATAAATCCGTTTTGAGGAAGCCTCGTTTCTTGCAGGGCCGAAATTGAGATGTTGAGTCTCGCCAATTCAGCATCAATTACAGAAGTTTTGCGCAGATCTTGTGCACAGTCTGTGCCTCCGCAGGTATCCGGAAGGCCTGTCCTCATTGTGCGGACATTCCATGTTGCTAAGCGCATGGAGAAGTGTGTTTGTTTTTTATGGGTTATATCTTTCTTCTGTTTTTTTGCAGGTGAATAATTTACAGCATAGACTATCTAGGTTTTAGCTAGTATTTCCTACACCCATTGGAAATAGGTCAATGCTGAGACGGACCAATACCTTATTGGCCGGGGGCTGCCCAGCTAAAGCGGGCGGTAATTGGTCAATGGACCTACGATGGGCCCTCCCACTGTCAAGAATGACCCCTAGCGCCCACGCTTACGCCTATTAACGTAGACTTATAACTGGTAACTGCCATTCTTCGCGTTAGTTTCACCGCTGTTGGACTGCGATGGCGGAGTGTCCTCTCCACAGATGTTCACTGTCAAGCCTGGGATACTATTTAGGAAATGTAGGTTTTCCCACCTTCCTGCATTTCCCTCTCGACCTCGCCAGCTAAGCCCACAGGAGTGAGAAGTCACTACGTGTGGAGCTGGTTTGGTTGCAGGAACTAGCTCGTGCCTAACGGAGATTCCAATCCGGGTTTATTTCGAGTTTTCCTTCTCTGATGATGGCTTTTGCACGTTCCTTTTTTTTAAAAAAAAAAAAAACTGCAAAATACGGCCAACATCCAGTACCGCAGTCGCCTCTTACGACACCTGGTACTTGAGGGTGGCACTATTCTCCTCCGCCGATGCCACACGGCAATAACTATAAAAATAGTATTCATTGTTCAATATTATATTAAACTAGCTGTGCTCTCGACCTTGTACGCCTTCGAACATATAACAAAAAAAAATATTATTGTAGCCTAACTTACTCTATATGATATCAGTTATCTGCCAGTGAAAGTTCCGTCAAAATCGGTCCAGCCGTCCCAGAGAGTAGCCGGAACAAACAGACAAAAATTGTAAAAAATGTTATTTTGGTATATGTACCATGTATACATACGTATTGAGTAAAAAAGGGCTATTTTAATATTACAAACAGACACTCCAATTTTACCATATATATAGATAAATGATTAAGTACAACAAATACTAATATACTGTGTTTCTATTTTTTGTCCTAATTAATACAGAATAATGGATAAAATGCACCTAATTTCAGCATTTAAAGGAATTTTTATATTTCGGTTTCAGCTGAAACTGAAGCCACGACCGAATATTCGGTTTCGGTTTCGGCCGGAAAACCAGTTTTGGTCGGACTCTAGTTATTTTTCAGCTTATTTCATAAAATAATCTGCTTCTAGGTCTACATCCCGTGCCGCACTGCTATAGCGTATGCTCGCTGTGAAGAATAAGTTTATTTAAATAACTAAATGCTAGCTAAATGTGTATTTTTAAAGTATGTTAGTATTTGCACTAGTTACAACTCTCAGCAATTTTATATATAAGCTATTTACTATTAAAAGTAGCTGTTATGTTTCATGATATATAATATATTATGTTAAAATGCTAATAGTCTTAGCAATATCTGTCTTGCCAGTCTATAATCGCTCAATATAAAAATAAAAATTTGGTTGCAGTTAGCCAACCATGTCTATTAAACAAAGTGTCTATTGTATTTTTTTTTTATGTTATTTTATACTGTTATGTAAGAAAATAAAAGACTTAGCAGTAGTAAAAATTTATGTTATTATATTTTTTTATAATAAAAATGTTTTCATATTTATATACCTAGTTTTCTTTCAAGATGGTACACCAATTAGTAAGTTATTTTTATCAGTACATGATAAAGGTTTCAATCTGGATAATGAAACATTGTAGCCATGTTCTTCAGCCAATCTCGCACGATCTGAATCAATTATAGCCATACATCTTTCACCTCTTACAGTCAAAGGATGATCTTTATGAGTTTGATCAGCAGTATGTCCAATGCATAAATATTGATCAATAGTCATACTTTTGAATCTAGAACTCCTCGGATAAACAAGCCTGTCAGTTGCATGAACAGATCCATAACAACATGGGCATAGAACAAATTTTGCATTTGATTTTAAGCATTTGTCTAATACCAAGTCACTGGCAATCCCACAAGCATGTAAAGCAATCCCTATATCAAACTTTCCTATAAAGAAGTCTAAATTGCATTGGAAAAAATAAACATTTGTCAGACCCATCTTATGTACTCTATCCCTTGCCCTTAGAAGCGATTGTTCCTTATTTTCTAATAATATAATTGTACATTTTGGCAGGAGATGAGCAACAAGAATTCCTAAATGTCCACTGCCACTGCAAAAATCAACAATATAGTTCCCATCCTGTGCCATAGAGAGTACCGCTTGACACAAGTTCTCCAATTGTTGGGACTTTCTTACAACCCTTTCATCTGGTAAATGGCCCGCTGCAGGGTTTGCCCCATCGGGAATTTCATTCCAGTCAAGTGGTTCAAATTCCAAATTACTCACATTTAATTCCATTCCATCTTCAATAACATCCAGAGCTTTCTCTATATCTTCAGGCTTAGTGAACAATCGTCTTTTAGGATTGTGTCTTTTGGGGTCTGATTTGTACAAACTAACATCTTCTATTTTAGGTACTTCTAGACTTTCTATAGGTAAAGGCAGGGTTTTAATTGTTTGTAAATTAAGTTCTAAGCTTAACACTTCTTCAATATTTGTTACTTTTAAAAACCATTTATATGTCAATGGAAATAGAGATTCAAACATGGATTTACCAATTATTTGTACAATTATATGATATGATGGAAGTAACACTAAGTCAGCTAGGGTAAGAAATGGTCCTTCGGCAAACTGGTGATTCAAATCGAGATCTTCAATTTTGAGAGGAATATCTATTTCAGATTTTTTCTTATTGGATTTCCACTTCCTATGTTTGGGCTTTCTTGCTTCATCTTTCAGTTCATTTATTTCTATTGTGCTACTGTTTTTGTGATCCACATCATCTTCAGTTTTAATATTTTCTTTTTTCAACTCTCTGGCTACTTTAAATATATTATGAATTTTAACGGGTTTATTTAAATGATTTTCAAATCTTATCAAACTCTTCGGTATTTCGTCTAACTTTTCCTTACTGAGTAATTCTTTAACTGTTTTTATCAAATCAACTTCACAGAATTTTGTCCATATTGACACTTCATTTGGTGCTTGAAGACAACCTTGTCTAAAGCTGAGTAATCCATCATCATACTCATTAGAAGACTGTTCAGAAGTTCTGTGTCTACAAATATGTCTGGAAACAGCACAGAGACCAGTAATTATTGTATCGTCAAATAATATCACTGGATACAAACAAGACGCTACTTGCCAACAAATATTTTTTTTATCTACGAAATCTATATGTTCTGCTTTTAAATTCAACAATGTTTTATCACTACTGTCTGTTGTATGCACGAAGTAAAGTTTTATATCAACAGGAATACAATATTTATATACAGAATATGTAATTAGTGACTCTAGAGACACTTTTAATATTGATGTTTTATCATAATCATGTTTTGACGTGTTAGTCTCCAGATACAATTCATTTTTCATCCTGTTTTGATTTTAATTTTACAATAAAATACGGTTATGTATGACTTTTACAGGTTATGAAATAGGAATTAGGAAACATACAAGTGGTAGAGTACCTAACAGATTAAATATCCACCAACCGTCAATGTCATTTTTATTATTTACATTAGTGAATACTGATTATAGACAACCGCAGAATGATCGCAGGATTGTATTATGTCGTCATAATTACAAAATATTTTTTATATTCAGATTTATTCAGACTTAAGATACATTAGCACTTATATACTAATAAGATATTAATAAGATTTATTTAATTAATACTTTAAATAAGTGAATTTATATGAAGAATTTTTAATTCCTCAAATTCTTGTATTGTTATTCTCTTATTCATTGTAATAATTTAAATTTTAGTGAAAAGGATTTTTTAAAAAAAATTTCGTTTATTTTTCAAATAAACTTTTAGAATGATTTTTTTTTATGATATAGTAAATATGTATTTTTTAATATGGCATTTTAGATTTTTGATGTGCTATCAGTATTTATAGTATACAGCATGTTTACATGGTGACTGTCTTTTACTCCATTTATTTATAAGCCTTTTGTATAAACAGATAGAAACTAGTATTCCATGCAATCTCGAGCACGGCCAGATGAACGATGTGAACGTGTGATTGTACACGTTCCGAACGTGAACTCTTTTTAGTTAGTACGTAGTGTTTGCCGAGTCTCCTGCCGCTAAGCCGCTCACATTGTGTGAAATGAAATCTTGAATGTAAATTGTGCCCAAAAATTTTTATCATTACTTTAAAGTTGATAACTATAAAATAATCAAAAAATTGTGTCATTGGTTTTTGATTTTACTATATTGTGATAAAAATAAAATTGTGTGCATATATAATAAATAAATACGTTGAAGACGTTGCTATAAGTGGTGGTAGTGCATTTGTTTATTTTTAGACTTCGCAATTTGCAGTCATGTAATTATTCCGGTGGCGCTAAAATGTCTCAAAGGGATACAGCGATACACCTTGTGGCTGGAGGGTAAGGATAATGTTTTGTTTATTACTCGTGACAAAATTCATTGAGTTAAATTAATGATACGCAGTTACCGTATTTGCATAATTTCATATCGGCCGCAATAACACATGTGGGCTGCGCTATTGATGTTTACGCCACTTTTTATTGAACCTATTTATACTTTACCGGTTATCAATTGAAACCCTCACTGTACTCTTCAGCTACGTGTTCAATTTTATAAATATTGTAAACATATTTTTGTATGTTTGTTGTGATTACATTTTGTTTCTTTTAATCTTAATGAATTATTATTTATCTGAATCGGAAATATCTTTATACTTTGTGCATTTTATTTGGTTATCTATTAAGTTCGTTTTTATTTTTGACGAAATCTTTGAAACAGTAATAAAATGTTCTGTTTATAATTACAAATTTCAGCCTAGACCTAGTACCTATTCATTAAAAAATAAGCACTTACTTTGTATGTATAATAATAATAATGAATAGTATAATCTCATAAGAAATGTTCTAGTTAGAAAAGTATAAGTGTATAAATTAACTCTTTTTTTTTCCAAGTAGAATAAAGACAGTTTAATGATCTGTTTATAAACTAATGGTTGAATGTGTGTTATAATTTTATTAAAATATTCATATATTAGTACTTTTTATAAACACAAAATTCAAATAAAATATAGAAAACTGTTTTCAATCTACATTTAATGGATTTTATTTTACAGATCATTTTATTTATTTATGTTTGAATATGATTTTGGGTATGTGGCCATGCATTAATGTAGACCCTATTCATGGTTATTTACATGGTGTGAAAACATTTTTCTGTATTTCATTTCAAAATAAATTTTCCCTGTCTCTGAAACATTCTCTAATTATTGTTTAGCTCGTGCATTAGGAAAAAAATTGTAGTGTAAACATAATTCCAGGCTTGCAGGCACTGCGGGTGCTGTGGTAACATGCCCTCTAGAAGTAGTAAAGACCAGACTCCAATCTTCAAAGGGTGTGGGTATTCCACCCCCACCTCCATCTGGTGCTGCTAATTCAAAGCGAGTCTGCTCTAAGATACCCAAACACCAGGTAAATTGATAATAACTTAATTAAAAACTTATCATACTTGCAAAACTAAAGCTTCTTTATATAGTCAGTTTTTTTCTATTTCTAAATATAATATATAACTAAATAGATTAGAAAAACTTAATAAAATATAAAATATGAATTATCTTTTATAGTTTTAGTATTTTATTTATTTGTAAGAATTGTAATTAAATGTAACCTAATAAAAATATTAATGTAATATAGAAGTAAATGTAAACAAAATATTAAATGTAAAAGTAGGAATGTAGGAATATAGTTAACATAACATATCCCAAATTAGGCAGGTAAAGCTTTTGATATGTGATAAATATAAAAGCATTTTTGTATAGTTCTATTTTTATTTTATTTAATTAATCTGATAAATTTTGACTGTTTTGTTTAGCATGGTTAACTACCCTCATTTTAAAATAAAGTAGTGAAACTACTTATCATATAACAAATAAATAAAAAAAAAACTATATCTTCTCTATGATAAAGAAGGAATATAGTTCATAAATCAAGGATGAAATAGTTTATATGAGATTTAGTAGAAAGTGTACAACATGCACATTTTATATATTTTTTATTCAATGATCATTTTTTTTAAATATAAAATAGAAATTAAACCTTGAATATTATAAACACATAGCATTTTTATAACAACTCTACTTTTAATGTAGGTTTCATTAAACTATCACAAGATCGAATGTTTGTTTTATGTACCATATATTGATAGTTTCTATCCTAGATAACATTTCTATAATATTAACAATATAAATTTTGGTTATAATTAATGAAAATGAAAAATCTAAAAAATTCTGCAATATGAAATCGTTATTGATATACGCATTGATATACATTTATTAATAAATAAAATGCTGAGGCATTGATATATAATAAAGTAATTTTTAAAATTAACAACTTAATATACCGTTAATACCGTTTGAAAACTTTTGGAAAATAATATTAGGTAGGTATATTAAGGAAATAGCGAACTATGTAATGCTAGGTATAATTTAGAAATAAATAAGGTTCCATGAGATTAAATTTATATATAAAATTCTTAGATAAATCTCAACCACTCCTCCATTATTTATCTTTTACTCAGATAACAATAACGCGTCATTGTAAAAAGATAATCATTTTGACCGAAAAATTTACTAAAACTTTTTTCCTCAAATTTCTTGATGTTTCAGCAGCTAGTAAGACCAATAAGTAACATATAGAATTCCATAAAAAGTACTTCTTATTTTAAATAATTTGTCATATTAGTTGTCTACAAGAATATCTGCTTAAGTACCACACTACAGATACTCTACTTGTAAATACCAATACTATTGTTGTGTTCAGGTCAGTGTAACGACAGGTATAATGTTGGTGGCGCATTGGTTTTGTAAGGATTGATTAATTTTTCACACAGTGTTAATATCTATGGGCGGTGGTGACAACTTATCATCAGGTGGCTCAAATGCTTATCCTTCTACTTGTATGATATGAAAGCTTTATTCATAACATTACTGCTACTTGTATGTATGTATGTGGATAAAATTGTTTATAACTTGGGATTAATAATAATTCAACTGGCTTTGGCAGCTGTCTCCATTTAAAATGAGACACAATTAATGTTTGTGTCTCATCCTATACAAAAAAACTTCGTCAAAAAGTTTCGTTTAATTTACAAGCACTTAAAATCGCTAAAATGATTTATTTAAGTTTTAAGGTTGAATAAGTACTAAAAGTTTTAAGGTATTCAATCCGTTTCTCGTTTTCGATAATCATGTTAATCAATGAAGCATATTAATTAAATAACATTGTGAAAGCATTGCATCCTGTGTAAATATAATAAATCGTGTAAGAAAAATTTTAAAGGAATATTTATATTGAACGAAGAAACTTTTAGTATTTTAATCATCAATATTAATAACTGTTAAGTTTCTTTAGTAACATGCTCATGTATAGAAAAAATAAAGATAAATATGTGTGTTTGGGACAAAATGCAATATTCATTCATTGTATTGATAAAAATTCAATTAATCGAAGATTAACTTATAATTTCAAGGGCGAATATTATACAGAATACATTCTTTGAATAAGTTTAAATCAAAAAAAATTAATCGATTCTCAGGGAAAACTAATTAAATCAGAAATAGATTTATTCGATTATTGTTCATTCATGTTTTTCTTATAGTTTCGTATTAGTTAACTCTATACTTAATGAATGTCAATATAGTTTTCATAACTGACGATTCATTATCTCAAGTTAATGTCATCAAGTTTGCCATATATTTATAACTACGCTCATTTTTTTACCTTGTACGAAACAATGTGGAATTATTTTGGCGAATAATGGATCTGCAATGATTTATCGATATCAACATCGTCGCGTGTATATATTTCATTAATAAACAGCGTATCTCGTGTTCTGTTCTTGATTAAGTTTAACGTCGTGAAATTCGTCTGAATCGTGATTGAATACTATATGTTGTTATTTTTCATTAAATGAATTTGAGTATATATATTCGTCCGTGGCAAAATTATCCCTTATGATATATTTTTTTTGTAAACTCTTTTAACATTTTTAATATTAGTCTGTGGTAAGTTCGGAACTCAGTTACTCTTGGCATATATTTAAATAAACTCTTATTTCTGTCAACTTGCGAAGCAATGGGTTTGATTATCCGCTTGCATTCCTTGCTTGTTCAAGGTTCTCCTGTTAATGAGAATTAGTATATAATACATTGTTAAAGAATAAACAATATCAGAGGCAATATTTATATTTATTTTTTAAGAACATCGTTTTGGAAACCAAGATTTGAATCGATTTTATTTATTTCGATTAAGGTGATTTTTTTTTTTATAAAAAAATAGGTTTTTATTGTTCGGGATCAAATATCGATTTAGTACAAGATATGATTTATGAAATGCATTAATATTTTGATTTGTTTAAATATGTTATCAGTATTATAAATAGGTTGACCTTGCATTTGAAAATAATTGACGATTCAAGAAAACAATGATAAGCAACCACTTTATGTATTTATTTAATACTATTTATATAAGAAAATCACGTTGCAACTAAACATAACAAGATAAGAAGTATGTAAGCGGTAGAAACTGTTGAGTAAATTATATGTACTATTTAATAAAGTATTATTGACTTTTTATGATTGGGTAATTAGATATCGATGAAGTTCATATGGGCCCAAGAACTGTAACCATTTTTTGTTGAAAAATGCACTTACGGGTACTGATAACACCTATAGTGCTCCAGCCTACAGGTATATACTTAGTAAAAACCCCCTGTTTCTTCAGGGGGGGTGTCACGGTATGATCATGACGAGAAGACATGCCGTCTGTTCCATATTATAAACAAATATTAGTTTTACATCTTCCGTGCGATTTATTGATTAATAATGTTGTAACTAAGAAACATTTCTTAGTTTCATTTAACAATTTATGTCTTTAATTTTACATCTTAAATTCCTATATTATATCGGAAGACATCGGGTTTAAATCCTGATAAGGACTTCTGAATGATTTTGTTTTTATTTATGTTTTTAATAAAAAGTATCTTGTGTGACAGCTGTATGTGTTGGATGGTATGTTCCTATATATATGTGTGTGCGTGTGTCAGCCCTGTGGTGAAATAAACTCTAAAACTCTTCAGGTCTATTCTCAGGTTATTTATGACTCTTTTTTAATGATATTGGATGAATGGAAATGATGGAATTACAGTATTAATTTTGTATTTGATCGTTCAATGGTTTGTCAGTTCCGCCATAACTATCGCGTGATAGCGAGCAAGAATACAAATGACCAATTTACTTAATATCGTGTGCTTTGTTTGGCTTCTATTTATAAAATGGTTAGGTATTAACACAAATTACCGTTAGTTGTACATTTGTTAATATTGTTACGCTAATTTCTCAATGGTTTACAATGCAGCTTAGAAAGATTACTAGCCATTATACACTCCTACATTACTCTTAATTATTTTGCACGTCATCAATATACAAAAAGGGATTTCGCGATAATCTGTTCGAGCGTGGTTAAGAAACATCGAACAAAACAAAGTTATGGTTTTTAATACACAAAAATAGTGTTCATAATTTGAAATTGATACATTTCTATAATCAGCATTTGTTTTTCATAAACAAAAAGGTCTCATACCATTAAAATGGACTTTGCTTGTAACAGTTTTTATATTACATATACTATATTCATCCTTAAATGGTTAGAAATAAATGAAGCTAAGTGTATCGCGAATTATATTTTCATGTGCTAATATAGCATCTCCATGATGCTTCGATGGTGAGAAAATTATCTTAAAATAATTTGTATTAAAATTATCATATAATTGAGATATTAAGATGAGAGTTTACCAATGTCCTTAAATGCAAAATAATTTAATAATTGCAAAAATGTGTGTATCGTTATTAGTCATGATAAAACAACAAACCTACAGTTTTAAACCAACCGTTTCTTGTCTTCGTCCGAGAAAATCGAGTAGGTACAATTAGGGCAATTAGCTCCAATACAAAACGAACAAAAACAATTTCAGTACTAAAATTTTGTGTTTTATTATTTTGACTTAAATGTCCACAATCGTGTATTGAACTGACAAGTTCATTTAAAATTGACACTTTGGTTTATCTGGTTTATTTAGAAATAAGTGATGATGGGTTGAATGATTATAAAATTTCCTTGTAAAATTTATATAATTGTATACTATGCTAAAACTCCAGTTTTTTATTTATTTACTGATGGACCATTTCATTAACGCCTACTATGTTCAAATTTTGAATAAGATAAATATTATTAGATAATGACTTTAAAAAAAAAAAACTAGTTTTTACAGTTTTATTTCATATTAACATACTGGACACTAAGAACTAGTTGCTTATATTTTTTAGAACAACTTTAAATAACGAAAAAATAAGTCTTCTTTTAATAAATTTACAAATCATAGGAAATATGTCGGATATACTTTAAGCATTCTGAGAAGTATTCTAGAACTGTCAATCAACATGTTCAGAATTTAATAAAGCCAATAACACGTGAAAATTATGTATAAAAGAGGGGAATGTCGATTGCCGTTACGGCATACGAGTCGGTCTTACCCCCAGACAACTCGATATATCATCACATCAATAATAATGTGTCAATATAATACTACAATGCACAAAATATTGATAAGCGTAGTATTGAGTCTCGTAATAAATCACAATTTACTGTGCACTGTATTAGTTCAGTAGATTATTCATGCCAGAATAATTTGGCATCGTTAGCGTGTTTTAGAAAACCTAGTTTCCCTATGTACGTTGGCAACGAACTTTAAATAGGTACTGAGAGTTTTTCGTAGACTATGTTTACATATATAGCTTGCAAAAACTAAGCGATTTGCCGGTATTCGTAGTTCTTTGAATATCCGGCATCCAGGCGGGTGGTAAAATCAGGTCGGGTAGTGGATAAAGTTACAGTCTGTTAACGCTCCACTTCTGGGTTAAAGAGTCTTTCCCTTTTGAGGAGGAAGAATGCTGTTTTAATTCAGATTGGTGGATACGCGTAGCAGATTCTCATTCGCTGTGTGCAGATTTCCTTGCGAAATGATTTCAGTGGTGCTTGCCCTGGGCTCAAACTCATCATTATCGGTTAAGATAAATACTAGCTCATCACGGCTTCGAATACGGGTAGTGGATACTTACTGGATATCCTTTTTTCACTTGCAAGTCGTTCCAAATTTGAAATTTTTTTCTTATTTTGCTGACGTAGTGATTTTGATAAATTTAAAGTATTTCCTAAGTATAACGTCGTTTGTAACTTAACTTGTTATGAGCAGACTTTGCAAGCTTTGTCAGTTTGCAAAATGACAGGTTCTTTTTCACGATGTAGGCTTCACCATAAATAATAACTTCCACCTTTTCACAGTTGACTTGTGTCAGAGAAGTAGTTTCCTTTTGCTGGCATTGTCACCATGCCTTAAATTAAATAGGAATGAATACCGAGATGGCTTCCAAACCAACAAAAGTAAGGATAGGTAAAAAATTTGGTTCGAAGTTACATATGTTCAAAATAAAGCAAAAATTAAAACTCCGAAACGTTACTCATGTTCAAAGTCCACACTGACCAATTTAATTTTAATTCAAATATAAATACAATATGCGAATTACATTTACATAGTTTTTCTATACAATTATCACAAGTCCATAATAATTCGATCAACACAGAAACTCCGTTTTTACCTGTTTAAGTAGGTACGTAATAACGTCAAGTAGTATTTATCCTTCATCGATTGACCTTTTTTTATTATAACATATGAGCCATTTTTGTGTGAAATATATTTTGGTTCTTGCGACTTATTGTACTTAAGTTTATTTTTAAGACGCATATTTTCATTTTTGTCTGTCATTATAACAGTCCTTGACATAAATTCTTTTATTTTGAGAATTTTTTATTACAATTACATTTCTTATCTTAATACCGCTTGTAATTCGATAGGGCCAGGATTATATTTTTATATACTAGTTGTTACTCCTGAGTCTATTTGAATTAGTTCAGTTGATACTTAGTCCCTTATTTAAACTTATGTTACGTTCTGGTAAACAAGGAACATATGGTAAGATATAGGTGTCGTGTCTGTTTGTAATTTCAGTAAAGTCAGTAAGTCTCTAAATGTTCCACTACTGAGGAGATTACCCGCTCTCCCATTGAGGACAAATTATAGAGGTTACTACACCACTCCACTATAGGCTACATAATTTCAGTGTCCTCCATGCTATTATAGCCTTAATTTGATTTAGATTATTCATTATTAATAATAAAAAAGTTCCTTTAATCACTCGATTATTTTGTGATTATCGATTTATAAATAAGTATCAATACCCTTCCACTCGAATAGCATGATAGAAATAACTAAACAGTTTCAAGTTTCAACCACATCGATTCTACTAACATAAAATTCAGAATGAATGAAAAAGTCATTTTATAATTTATAAGATATGTCCTTAATTTTTTTTATACTAATTAATTGCAATATATTGATAACGATAACTGTTTTAAATAAGTCAAAAGATTAATTACAAGAGCATTAAATAAATGGCATAAAATTATCTTTGTTATATCGAAGTATTTCAGATGATTGATAATGAGGATTTAACTAAAGGTCGTAACTTCAAATTCTTATTCAGTACATGTTCAAGCAGACGATTTAATATTTATATTATATATTTCGTTGCCACATATTGTTGTAATAATAATGTATTCATTTTAATGGCTGCATTCGTTCAGTGACCTATTACGATGTTTCACATTTGTCGAAAGACACCGGACACCGACCATTCTTCATACCCGGCACCGACTAAATGAGCTAAGATGTTATGTTATCCCTTGTGTATAAGTACACTATGTACTTCACTGACCCTTCCGGAACACAACAATATTAAGTATTTCTGTTCGGCGATAGAATATCTGATCAGTAAGTAGTACATATTCGGACGGGGTTGCACAGAACCCTATCAAGTAGGTTTATTTTATTATTTCAGTTTGTATATAATATATAATAAAACAAAACATCTGTATCTATGGAGCAAGAACCGTGGTTTGTTGTGTAGGGTATTTATGGGTTGTACTAGTATTTTTGTCGAAATTATAATAATTTTGTTAACATGCTACTTACGACTGCCCAATCACATCTTATAATCTGACGCCATATTTGCTTAGGAATGGTTCTATTGGAAATAAAAAAAATTGGTTTTCCGTCACCATATCGGGTTGTCGCAAATTTCTGATGGTATTGATGGTTCCGCATATGAAACCATCCATTACAAATCCCACTGTTTAGGTGATTCTCATTCTACTCCGGCAGGATTACAATACCACACGATTTGTTGCTGTGAAATCATTTCATCAAGTAGATGTTTACATGCACTTTTGCACATGTTACAAATAATGTCATGTTAATTAATCTTAAATCTAACACACATTATCTCTTCATTGCTGTGAGTAAACACTATACAAGTTTCTGTATCATGAAATAATTTTAGATACAGAGTAAGATGCTACGAAACTACATGCCAGTAATCAAAAGTGATTTTAATATACATGACGCCGATCCCAAATTTATTTCGGGTATAAATGTAAATTAACTTGTTGACAAGGCTTTTTGCAATACGCCTGGGATAATCACTTAATCAAATATGCATTGGTATTTAGTATTGTTGTGTTACAGTTTAGAAGTCGAAAAAGCAAATGTAAGCCAAACATAAAGGAAATAACATTTTAGATTACAAGGTTGATGGCACATTGGTATAGTAAAGAATGGTTAATATGTCTATCCTTGATGCTGATCGTCTATCACCAATTGGTCGTGCTCATAAATGCTATGGCAGATCTCAATTACAAGTAGTTAATGTCCGGTATGCGTTGCAATGACATAATATTTTTTAGGAATATTTGTTCGAATAACTCGCGCGCCACCTATTGCACGTTAATGGTACCATGCCAGTAAGATTTACGCAAGTGCCAACGACAACTGTACAAAGTTTCAATCAATCAGACTAACGATGCGTGAACAAATGGAATACAAAAGATAAAAAAAGTTTTTTTTTTTTGTAATACTTTGATTCTAACGTTTTTGCTTATCGAACTAATTTACTAAATATCCTACATAATGATTTTTTCACAATATGGTTATACGAGAATATGATCATTAATCGGATATCCGAAATAAGTTCCTGTTTATTTAAAAAAAAATGTTTTTATATTCAAATGATATCCTAAAGAATCTTAATCTAGATCTTAGTCGAGATCGTTCTATTTTTAATCAGCACCGGTTAGGCGTACAGAACAAGATTGTTTTGTTTGCCTAAGGGCACATTTTAATGAGACCGTTGACTTGTTATCTTTGTAACACAAGTATATGTATAGTTAAGGTTATCGCGCATTGCAGATTTTTTATCTATTTATTTTATCTGCAGTGTTCTAATGTAAAGTAGGTGAGTTATAGTTTCTTTTGTTGTAGTTGCATTCACACAAACATTTGTAATCTTTTAGACATACTTACCTACTAAATATTTTTCATAATATTTTACAGCAACTGGTTTTGGATCGCCAGTAAGTTTTTACTATGCGGTTAACAGTACAATAATACATATAAATATAATTTAATTATAGAATGGTGAATGTACTGTTTTGAATAGCTTGCGTAAGTAGCGGGTATTTTGAATTATGAAATTTTTGTCAATTAAATTTAAAATATAGAACATTTAGTTTAGCCCACCAGTAAATATATGGGGAGCTCAAATGCTTAGTACTATATGTCCTTTTCTTTGCGCCGGACAATATGCATGCAGAATTTATATGCATATGCATAAATGTGTAGAGTAGAAAACACTATTGAGACGTATCAAATATCTTGTTTATGTCAGTTTGGATTTTTAAATAAATGCCTTATTGAATATGAGTAATATCATTTTATCTTATCATTAAACTGAATGTACATATCAATTAATATGTCCACCCCCTTGCGTACTGATTATGAATTATATCAGAGACGAACCGAGGAGAATATTATATAAATACTGTTCTCGTATCTAATCTATTTAGATAAGTGTAAAATGAAGACTAACAGAAACTCGTGTAGCTGATACATTGTTCGGAATTATGCAGAGTATCTAAAAGTCAAAAGTGTTCTGTATTGTCTGGGGTATCAAAGGAGATTACAGTTTCGATAAAGTTTGGATTTACAATATAAGACACTTAATATATATGGATAATAATTGTGAATATATCTTCAAGTTTATTATGTACCCAGTGCTGGCAATTGGCTGGCAAGCCACACTGTTAAGTACAATGACAGTGTTTGTTAGGGGATAGTGAACTCATTTTAGTAAAACACTACTTTTTTGTGTTTAAAAATAAATAAATGAAACAAACTATTACACAAGATTAAATAGACAGAAAGATTGAGTTCTTCTTTCAGTTGGGAAAGATTAACTACTGAGTTTCTTGCCGGGTCTTCTCGGTAGACTTTACATTCCGAACCGGTCAGTGCTGCGGTCATTAAAAGATGTTAATGTTTGGCGGAATAATAATTAATGTTTGGCCTATATAACCGTGAAATGGACATATATTACTCTTGGATTACATCATGGTAATCTAAATTAATTATAGGCTTAAAAAAAGGATTCGAATATAATTGTTATGCCATATTTATTAGTTGAAGTTGATAAGAAATCTATATAAAATGTATTATGCATACAGTTGGAGACGTCATCTTTCGATATGGCATGTTGACTTTTATACAATAATTTGTTCTATATTTGTACAATAATTTGTTACACAAACTGCGCCGGCGTCTTCATTAGCGTCTTCCTCTCCACACGTGCGCTCGTCATTATTTACTCAATCGTTAAAACTCTATTATCTAAAACGTAGTGTAAATATTCCCTATAATTTAAAATATAATTATTAAACAATGCAGCTACATTGAACAGCTGATTTTTCATACATATCTATAATTATAAATTATTATTATCTATCGTAATATATTTGTTTATTCTAGATAAAGTTATAATTTTCTTCTCTGGTATGAAGTTAAGTGCGTACTTGAAATAAGTGTCCTCTTAGCCGATCCAGAACGTTTCGATAAGTGACCTTGCCCAATGTCATATGTAGTGGTAATCTGAAACTAATGTTTCAAGGTCTAGCTATAAATACGGCATGTTTTCTTTGATTGGCGATAGTTAGACATGTGGAGTTGGCGTATAAAATTGCTCTTAAGATATGATCGACGATTTGATTGGCTTTCTATTTGAAACAGCCGAAATTGAAAATGCGATTTTTGGCCCCGTTTGGGCATAATCTTTTGCCAAATTTTCTACAGTACACGTTTTAAAGAAGATTAGTATTTAATATATACGTCAATTTGATTTTAGATTGAAATATTTTGGCTTATAAATTTATACATATAGGTACGTGTAAACATGTTTTAGTGAGTGCTACTTACGCCGTTTCTAATAGGTACACGTAAATCTTAGTGGTAATAAAATTCTGTAAGAGTTTACATCGTGTATCATTCGTGAAATGTAAATAGACTTACTGTGTTACTTTATTTTGATTCTTAAATCATATACCTAATTGTTATTGCCCATTTCATATACTAATTACTTACGGTTATTTAGTACGTTGTGAGTTTCTTGTTACTGAATGAAGCTATACTGTAATTTTTCATTCGAATATCCCTGACGAAGCATTTTGGAATGATAAAACGTTGAGCCTTAAAGTGTCCATCGTTTGTGTCCTATAACAGGTTAAGAGGATATTTGAAGTATCTTCGACATACATTACAATTCTCATAAATTATAGCGATACCGATCTTTAAACACAATTATAACAATCAAACGATTAGCTGCGTACTTAAAACAACTTATATTTTAGTAAGATCTATATGTTTGTCTAAGCTTTCATGACCAAACCACTTTACCGAATTCGAAGACATTTGCTATGAAGCAAAATTTCCTAGTAAGGGCTCATAAGATGTAAATTTTCTTTTAATACCTGACGACCGTGACAAATATTATCGTATAATTTGTAAACAGATAAATAGACGCCACATGGTAATTACACATACATACATCATTTACAAACACATCAATGAAATATAATGTCCCACGACGCAATACGACTACACTTCTTACTATTGAAACGCCTATATAGCATAACGTTAACTGAGCAAATCGTCTCAAGTTTATAAAGGTCGGTAATGTTACTATTTATATTTATTATTGTACTATAATTAATTTAAGTTACGTCTTTTTTTAACTTTTGTAATTGTGACAAGGCTCTTACCCTGACTGCATTTATATAATACAGGCTTTATAACAGTATTAATTGATAAGAAGTAGTTAGGTCTTTTATTAGATTTATGATATTTGACAGTCCGCCTGAAGTATATGTAAATAGTAACTTAGTATGAAGATATATGAGTAAGAATCCAAAATTAATAATCAACCAGCAATTGAATCAACAAAGTATTCTTTGCCAAAGCCCTCCACCGCTCCAAGACGTACTTTTTCGTAAGCGATTTATTGATACGATTTTCAGATAATATATTAATAATATATTGTGTACTCTAAAATAATTTTATATTATTTTAAAACATGTTTTACTTTATATTCTTACGAAGAATGATCTTATAAATAATACACATTTTTCGTTCAAAATATCGGTTTTTTTTGTCATACGACGTTTTGCGTAGTTGGACATAATGCTTCATAGCCGTCATTATTATTAGACAAATAGGCCACTAGATTCTTTATTCAATACAAGAACATGAAATTCACGCTTGTCACGTCAATAGTCTAAATTTAAAGCGAGTGAAATTGTGAAGCGTATACTTATATAATAATATTATATACTAAAGCTTGTTCGGAACGTGCTGCATCTTCTGATATAAGTTTTATGTAGCTTGGTTGAGTAGTTTCTTTCAGTCAGGCATGGATAGGTTTGGCAACGTAGGGTTATCGTGATATTCACGTTATCTTGCTCGTAAAAAGTTATACAAGATATTGAAAACGTTATAACGTTGTTATATCGATTTAACGTTATTATGTCGTTATGAATAACGTTTTAAGTCTCTGCTTTGAACTAACCATGAATGACCAAAACGGCACTAAAAGTAATACATATAGGTAACCGTGACGTGACGATATTATTGGTGGTGTGTAAACTGCTTTTGTTATTAAAATAAACGGTAAGTCGTTGCTACAAGTTGATGTCAAATTTACGGACGTCTGAACACCATAACATATTTTCAGTAAACATATAAACTTATATGTTCAAGAGCGCCATATTGTATCTAGAATGACATCATATAACCGGTGGGGAATCAAGACACTTGTAACGACATCATTAGCCAAATTGAATAGATATACAATATAACGTATAAATACATGCTGGAATCACATACCATCTGTAGTCGGATAAAAATGATACTCATAACATTAATTTATTTTTGTCGACACAAAACGAACCGAATTTATAAACACTGTATTGATTACAAAGTGCGGATCTTATAAACGATTTTCGACCTTAGTTGCAACAATATATCTTATTATTATTTATTTGATTATTAAGTCTTTCATCGTCAATGAGCCACCAACCTTGGGAACTAAGATGTTACGTCCCTTGTGCCTGTAGTTACACTGGCTCACTCATCCTTCAAACCCGAACACAATAATACCAAGTACTGTTGTTTGGCGGTAGAATATCTGATGAGTGGGTGGAACCTACCCAGATGAGCTTGAACAAAGGCAATGTTTGAATGAAATATTAACCATTTCTTATATCGCCGATGCGTCAACAATCTTCGGGATAATATTTTATTACTCTTGTGCCTGTACATAATACTAAGTATGATGTGTGGGTGGATCTACCCGACTGGTTTTAACGAAGCTCTTCAATACGATTTGAAAAATATATTCGTTTGCGTGTTTAGTGCAAGAAGTAAAGATATTATAAATTTATCGAACACAACAATGTATGATAAAAGTAAAGATTTCTATAAATATTCGACATTTAATTAATCGTTGCCTTCGTCCTATTTGTTCTATTTTGAACGTCGGAGAAGTAAATGAATTAAGTAAATTACGAACTAAGGCTTCGACAGCGATGCTGTTTTCGATTTTCCCTTGATTTGATTAGAATATGTTATATATGGATAGGGATAGCCATGATTGCCAATCTATCAAGATTGCGAGTTCAAGCCCGGACAAGCATCTTTGAATTTTCATATGCTTTATCAATTGTTTATTAATCTCGTGCTCGACGGTGAATGAAAATATTAAAGGCAAGCTGTACGTGTCGGATGATTATCTGACGCAAATGTTTGCCAAATTTGCCAGCGTGATGGAACTAGCTCTCAATCGTCTGTCTTTCAGTTATAATATCGTCATAGGTTTTCACGATAATCATTTCCATCATCGAGAATAATCATACAATAATGTATATATGTAGCTATGGTTCTTTTGTCTAATACTAGATTATTTATTAAACTTATCACTCTTTTCTTAGTTGTCCACCATCTAGAATGTGGTACAAAAGCAATTACCTACTGCTGCCTTTATAAAAACTTACACGTAGAAAATATATTATAATTATACTCATATACATATTTTTAGTCAGAGCAGTATGATCAACGTACAGATTCTAAAGCGCTTGTTAAATACATGCAGTAAAAAACAATATGGATTGTGCGTTTATATAGTCTTTTCATAAAAAGATTTAACGACTCATTTACGTACTAAAATGTAAACAATAACGAACATTTATTCAGCTGTATAAATAATTTATTGCCCTTATTTCCGAATTCAAAACTGAAGCAATTTCAATTATTTTGTGCTCTATTATATTATATATTATATATAAGTACATATAGGCTAGCGACCCGCCCCGGTTTAGCACGGGTGCATGTATGACATCACAGTGAAAATTTCTAAAATTTTCATTGTTTCTTAACTAAATTGACCGTATTATATATAAAAACCCTTTTCTCCATCACGCTATCTATTAAAAAAATGCATTAAAATTCGTTGCGTAGTTTTGAAGATTTAAGCATATGTTCATAGGTTTAAAGGGACAGAGAAAGTAACTTTGTTTTACAGTATGTATTGTTATTGTTGAATTGGTTGGTAATACCTTTTATAAATGTCTATAATGGAAAATGTTTATAAATTATTCATGAATTTGTTTAATCTCTCTCTTGATAAATTGAAATTTAATTTTATGGACATTTTATGAAAGATTGCCGTGATTGTTTTAATTTACATTAATATTTAGTTTCATAATTATTGAATTAATATTGTTTTGCTATAATCTTATTTTCTATCTCGCTCGCTCTTTTAATTACGTTATTAATGGTTATTTATTAATGTTTTTCCTTTCTATTCAATGACATTGATTAGATAATACCGTCTCTAAATTAAATACATCGGATAGTACGCCGCATGCGAATAAATTCACAATTATTACATAATAAAGATTATTAATAAATAAATATATAAAAGTATAGTTAATGACTTACGTATATGTCATGAATACTTGGCTATGCTTCAAAGAGAATTAGCGATAAGTTAATACTTTGTTTATCTCGAACATCACTCATGTGGAAAAAATCGACGTCGTTTACAATACGAAGGAAATAGTAAGTAAAGAGCATAGCTAATGTAAAACTGTGCCAAGGTATTGAGACTAGATCTCGTCTGCGGATTCGTCCGTCAATCAGGGATAGAGACGGTCTTAGGTATAAAAAGGTATCCCATGACATTCCTTGGGGTTCGAGGCTACAATTTTTTTCTCAAGTTCGATACCGGGTTTGTACGTCTAAGAGCGATAGATATGATTACTGTCGTATTTATAGCATTATGTACCTAATGTAAATTCTGTAACATGTATATCCATTAGTATTACAAAAACTTTTCTCAAATGGTAGGTAGGTACGCCTTAGTACTAGCGTTGGATATTTGCAGGCTTACTACTACAGGCATACTTTATTAAATACATAAATTAAACTGAATCCCCTTATCTTGAGCCCTTTATATTTAGTGCCCTACTCTCTTATATGTTCATTTAAAGCTTAGTTAAGGTTTTCCTTAATACATATTGTACATGTCAAGCTACTATGAAACTTGTAACATTTCATAATTATTCCTTATTCAAATGTATGTATTCTGGTTCGAATATATGATGATATTAAGCAATACCTTACAACTGTCTAGAACCAAATCCAAAATAACCATTTGAATTCGTAAAATTATAAAAATCTTCATCCAAAATATGAAGAACTAACATAGAAGAATGCTGCTTCAAAAAGTAAGCCTGAAGTTATTTGTATTATATTGATAAAAATAACAAAGTCGCTGTTGATAAATAAGGAGCTGCACAATTACAGCAATTAAACCGTTCCTTAATTGCTTTAATGTTTATGTTTACAAACAATTAAAATCCTTCCTTTTACGTCGTTTCGCTTCTCGCTAAGTAAAACTATTAATAGATCGTGGATCGTAGATCGTAGATCTTCAAAGGCACATGTTCGTTTGACCTTATACCGGTTAGGGTGTGAGCTAAATGTTTCTGGAAAGTGCAAGAGAAATGGCAAAGGCGAATGGTTTATTAGTAAAAGGGAACCGGTATTTCAGAGCAGTTGCTTTTCAATTCATTAAGACGATATTTCTTGTAAACACATTGTATCAGTGATGACTAAAACTCGGTCGCTCTTTTCAAGAAACAATTCGTTTTGGCTTAAATAATATAATAGGCTATTTGATTGGTTTTTGAAAACAATTTTATATTATTTAGTAGAAGTTAAGGAACCCCGTAAAAGTTGTGTTTTTTATTTCTAGTATATATTTGCCGAAAAATATCATATTAAAAATTCCCTATTTGAATAGCGTGCAAAAACGCTACTTTGAAAATATGGCGCTGCAATGGGCTCGGTGACGTCACTTTCCTGTATTTTAATCTGTGTTACATATAGTAGAAAAGCAAGAAAGTGACTTCATCATAAGCCCGGCCAATCAGGAGCGTTTTGTGTCACGTGACAAACGTTTGAAAAAATGCATTTTAATTTATTGATTTTTGAATAAATTAAGTATTATTTTCAAGTTTCATTAGTAAATAACCATTTTTAAACTCATAATATACACTGATTACAATAATTCTCAATTTATTTTTCGCATTGTCTATTGCCTATTATCTATGCATTGTAACACATACCAGTGCAACGTATAATGCTTACTGTAGTTTGAAGATTCAAGGCCAACTGTTTTTTGTTGTAATAGTTGTTTATTTATATAATGTCAAATACAATTACCTGAACCACAATGTAACGAAGTCCTAAAGGATGTAAAAGGTAATTCAAGTAGACAGAGAGGCGAAATTCTGTGGAGTAAAGAATGAAATTTAGACATTAAAAATTCTCAATCTTGTAGTTGCCTTTTGAAATCTAAGATTAAATTCGAGATTTGCTCAAAGCCGTCTCTAACAGAACACTATTTGGTTAAAATAGACGAAGAAACTTTCATTGTTTTTCAATTTGTGAATAAGTAATGCTTTTGTGAAATACCTAGTTACTGATTTACTACTACCGGAAAAGCCTAAATCTTTATTTTGAAAATATGCATATATTGTTATTTGATCTGAGGGTGGCCCCTGTGTGAAACCGATTGAATCCTCAATATCTTTGGCTCTTGTCGACATTGCGACATTAAATTCCTGAATGACGTCAGTACTTGTTGTTATGGCTTTTATTAAATTTTTCGATGTAACATATATGTATGTTTTTAATAGGAATTTATAATTATAACTACTAACGCTTTGTTTCTAGTATAGATTATATATTGTACTTTAAAAATAATGTGAAACGTGTTATATACGGTGTAATGTACATTTTCGTCATATATGTATGTAAATTTATAGTGTATAAAATGTCACAAAGTAATGTACTGTAAGTGTCCCACTTTTAAATAGATGCCTCGTCCTCTTGAGAAAATGATATGTAAACTTATATTATTAATCCGATACGTGCAGTTTTCTCACGATTGTTTTTCATTGATTTCCAAACGCGAGATATATTATGAACAAAGTCAGCAACATGAAGTTGAATTGCGCTTGTTTGGCTTTGAATCCGCAATCTTTGGTTAAGGCTCACGTGTTCGAACCACTGAGCCATCACGACTTAAATGGCAAGTACTATAAAATCTAAATTCGACTATAGGTCTTGCATAGTTTGTTGTGATGTATAAATAGTTAAAACGTTCGTAATTTAAATAAACGATTCCTTAACCGGCGAAATGATTAACCGGAGTATAATACAGGAGGCCAAATGGGGCTACAGACGTACGATGGGCGCAATGTTCGCCTACAGCAAGCAAGCAGATCGAATGCTGATGTCCTACAATTATCAGGTGCAGCAGTGTGCGAGGGCGGGCCACGCTCGGACGGCCGGGAGTATGACCCTTATACAGTGTCTCAGGTGAGATTACATTTATACTTAAAGTATTCCTCAATCCGATTTTCATTCACGCTAAACTATACATTTTTTTTGAAGTCTCTATACAAATTTAATAAATAATACATAATCATTATTGGTAATTAAAATATATGTGATTTATTTGCATGATTCGAATTCTTATTATTCTATTTATTTAATGGTAACACTCAACCCCTCAATTCTATAATAATGATTGATAAATAGAAGGAGAAAATAATTAAACTGTTTGTTTTGGTCTATTATATATTTGCACATCATGGCGTGCATAATCAAAGGCGTGCAAAAATTTCATCTTAAAATGATCACAGATATTTATTGTATAAAATTTCAAACAATTATTTAAAAAAAAAAAAAAAAATAACAGCCTGTAAATTTCCCACTGCTGGGTTAAGGCCTTATCTCCCATTGAGAAGAGGGTTTGGAACATATTGCACTACGCTGTTCCAGTGCGGGGTTGGTGGAAAGCACATGTGGAAAATTTTTGATGAAATTAGACACATGCAAGTTTCCTGACGATGTTTTCCTTCACCGCCGAGCACGAGATGAATGATAAACACAAATTAAGCACATATTTATAGTAGTTCTTGCCTGGGTTTGAACCCGAAATCGGTTAAGATGCACGCGTTCTAACCACTGGGCATCTCGGCTCTCGCAAAAATAAAATAGACAGCTGTTTTTTGATAACGAAAACTTTGCCAATAGCACGTGAATATACTTGAGTATATTTATTATGAGTAGCCAATTAAGACTTTCATTAAATTCCATTCATTATCATCATTATTAGTTATTAAATGGATTATTAAAAATATCATCAATGGAAGGTATTGCATCACAAGGCTTATACTGTTTTCGTTGTTAAATATACAACTATTAAAAGTATACGCTTATTTTTTTTGTGTTTGTAATTTCGCCTCCAGTGTTACTCGTACGTGTCTGTAAATATCCTGTCTGCTCTGCTAGACTGTCTTCGTAAGAGTTGTGCAATGATCGTTGTACGTTTTGCTTTATTTCAAAATGTTTCGTCAGATTCGTATGAATTGGAGCCACGCGTCGCAGTGCGTTGAGCGTTGCGAATGTCTTGGTTCCTTAATCAAATTTTGTAATTAATATTTTTACTATGCATATAAATAGCACGTGTTTTGTTTTATTGCCAAATTACATTAAATATTTTTGTATTGATATGCGCACGGTGGTTTTCGTTTCATGTAATATCTATGTTTTTATATATGGAATGGTAAGTGGTCAACACTGACTGTGACACTGTTGGAAATATTAACAATTTCTTAGGTCGTCAATGCGTCAACAACCTTGGAAACTAAGATGCTATGTCCCTTGTGCCTGTAATTGCATTAGTTTACTCATCCATAGAACTGGAGCACATTAACACTGAGTACTGCTATTTGGCGGTAGAATATCTAATGAGCGGTGATACTTATTCAAATGACCTTGAACCACCAAGCAGATAGAATTGTATCAATTGTATATAATATGTAAATTTGTAATTGAGTTTCTCGTTTTCGTAGCTTGTAAAAGTTTACGCATTTTGTGGAGTTTACCGTTAGCCATTTAGAAAAATATAATAAAACATTATTTCTTGAAGTTTAATTTGAGCTCAACAATAAAAGCAATTATATTTGTTTATTTTCTATTTTAATATGTAAATAAAATACGTAATTGTTTACGGAGTTTATCAATGCAATAATGTTATCGTTTCTATCGTTTAAAGAGTCAAACGACATGAAAGTACTGGTCTTGATAATAAACGATCGGTTTCAATTTTAAATTGATGTTGACAATTAAAAAGAAAAAAAAAAACCCGTAGATGTCCTACGCGTTTCTTTTTTTAAATGCAATTATATAATAATTATTTTATCTAACGCCGTGACATAATGACAAATATAACTTTTACTTAATATATGTACCTACATGTCTAATTGAAAGCGATTGTAACAGTTACAGAAGAAATGTCGGTACGGAATGGTATTTGTGGTAATAATTATAATGACGACCTCCGTAGTCGAGTGGTGTGTTCGATTACCGGTCGAGTCAATGTAGATTATCATTAGTTTGCTATGTTGTTTTGGGTCTGGGTGTTTGTGGTACCGTCGTTACTTCTGATTTTCCATAACACAAGTGCTTCAGCTACTTACATTGGGATCAGAGTAATGTATATGTTGTTGTCTCATATTAATTAAAACCGCATAAAAATCCGTTAAAAAAAATCCTTTCAACGATACTTAACTTGAACTGGTTGTATATCAAACGTAACCAAATTAAATTCAATTATTCATTTACTTATTGGCTGTCAATTTAAACAATGCCAATGATTCGGAAAAAACCTGACTTGAGAGGAACCGGCGATAGAAGCTGAGTAATTGAAAAATAATAATATTGCGTTTATAAGGAAAAGTAATATAAAACGATCTTATTATCTTTAGTCATTGCCGTGTTGTCTTAGTTTATCTGGCAATTTTTATGCCATATTTTAATATAAATGGATCGTTTGGTTAAAAATCGAAATAAATGCTATTAAAATGTAATGTTGATTCGAAAGGTGAGGCATGCGACAGGACCTCAAGTTGTAATTAGCTTTTTAAGACCTCAAAACGTGGAGATCGAAAGCTCGAATGTTGAAAATCTATGTGAAAACAAAAACTTCCCAGTTAAACGTTTCTAATTTTTATAAATACATACATAGTCAGTTAGTAAATATAGTTTTGTAATATTCCATATCTTTATTTTACAGCGAATATTTTAACACATATAGATACATGTCTTGGGGTAGCTTGTGTCATATCAAATTTAATTGGTTCTGTGGTTTAGCTATGAATGTGAACAGGCAGAGTAATTTTCGTATTTATAATATTATTATAGATTACTAACATTAGTTATTGCTAAAACGACCTGAATACGTTCGTTTATTTTACAATGTGTACATTTATATGTATATAAGATTATAATAACATTTGGCAGAAGCAAAGTTTATTTTTTATTACTTAATCTTTTAAAAATTTATAACTGATTAAAGATTATATGCGTAAACTAAAAGTTGAAAGAAACAAAATACTTAATATTATTGAGTGTTTTTAAAGTTTCCTTTTCTGCAGTTAACTATTTGGATATTTAAAAATATGCAAAACACTTTCTATCTTTTAAAAGATTTTAGCTTTAATACATTTTTAGATATACATTGTAGTCTATTGTATAATTGCATTTGCGGTTTCACGAATATAAGCTCTCAGTGTAATGGATTAGCGAACGATTTGTGTGTCTTACGAATAGTATTAACGTCAGTTTTGACGAGTATCTTACCATCCATCTCTTTCTAACGAATAGAAATTTGACGCAAAGGAAGATCATATCTCGAAACAGGATATAAGATTAATGGTATATATTTGACATTCTCCGTGAAAGTCCATTGAGTAATTCTATTCGATTTAGATTATATCTACGAGTATGTATATATGTCGTTAAATTACGAAATTACACGATCTGAATTCAGGGTTTGAGAATGTATTTTTTAAATATAGAACAATATTTTCTGTTTTTTTTTTTTGTTTTGCTTGGATTTTTTAGAAGTTGTGATATGAACACAAAAATATTTTCGTCCCACGCCTAATGGCAATATAAGCTCCATATTACGTGTGTTCATTATTAATCGGAAAAAAATACAGAGTAGTTGCGTACAGATAAGTATTTAATGGAAAAGTTAAGTACGTTATATTTTAGTGCTGTGCCAGGCCATATCTAATACCAAAACTTTATTCAATGTAAAGATTTAATCTTTACATAATGGTATAAAAAATTCCAAACGAAGATATACTACAGATCGATTTTTAACATTATCCGTAGAAAATTATTATGTTACTTTTAATAATGAAACAATTGTAATCATTAATTTGTGAACGTTTTTTTGTATTATAAAAAGAAAACTTAAATTTTTTTTTTGTATTTCGTAGTATGGATTGCAACAGTTTAAAGGCTTAAAAGTAATATACTGCTAAGCAAATATGTGACGCGTTAGCAGACCTATCTCAGTGTCTACGAGTCTGATTTGAAAAATAAACATTTTTGCATTAGATAGTCTATTTATTGCTAAGTTATTACTGTATAACACGTCACGTTGGCGGATCAGCGTTTGATTGTTTGATAAAAAACGATTTAAAAAATAAAATATTTTGAACCTGACCATGACACATTGTATCTTACTTCTAATTCAGCGTTGTTGTTTGATATGATGCGAAGGCGAATTAGTTGTAACCAGTAGGAGCTGAAACGGTTATCGTACATGCGCTAATAGATAAGACTTACGCGCCTGTCACGAGAGACGTGCGTGGGGGATTTGCACTCCAATTTTAAACGAAACATTTTGCTATTAGCAACACTAGGGCTGTCGCGACGACAGTTATTACAATTAGTTAATATATTTAAGTTATAAATTATTTTTTCCGATAGGTATCTAATATTTATTTTATATTAATGATTCTTAAATTTCTAAATATTGGTTTTCTATCTTCTTTGTTTGTGTGGAATATTTGATTATTTTGATTTATTAAACTAATTTATTAATTATCTTTGTATGATATAAAATCTAAAATTGGTTTCATCTAATCAACGCTGAGTCAGTAGATGGTATAGGCTAAATTTTTTTGGAATTACGTTATTATTTATTTTAATGGTCTTATTCAGCGAAGTTGTAGTGTACTAGTTATAACACTGTCAACTTTATAGCTCTGTGCTTTTGCTAAGAAATTCTTTGAGAGCATTCTTACTGGCCTGATCCAGAATTTTAACCCTGTTTATTAGTATTTTTCCAACTGAATTACTGAGGTTGAGTGACTTGTTTTATAAATAATAATAAAATACTAACAATTTGTTTCAAACCTTAGTGTGTTAAATCTGATCGAAATGAAAACCCTAATTGTTATTGTCAATATTGCTGATTTTATAACTTTTTTATAAATTTTTCCACAGCGGGTGTCATGTGACGTTCTCGTTTATATACGAATAGGTTTCTAGAATGCTAGCTAAAAAATTAAGGACGTCATCGAAATTAGCTTCCTAAGAGGTCCAATGACGTCTTGTAATAATAGACGTGTCAATAATATTTCACTAATTGTTTTATAAGAAAGAAAAGACTAGAAGATGATGATGGATGATTGTAGGATTGATATTTGTGACGTCATCTACGTTGAATCCGAAACAGAAGTAGAATATTGCACGAAAACATTTCTGTAATTAGTTTGTTTAATGTGTTCACGAGTTTGATATTAATGGATTACGTTCCTTCGTTGTAATGTACAGTTAAGTATATATTAGCATGCTTAATACATACGCAATATGTACTAAACACGCAAACACTTAAAATAAAATTAAAAAACAAGGAGCGGCGAACATTTCGACATATATCAATACTTTTATATATAAAATAACAAAATGATGTCTTTTTTATATATATATATGGGCTTAACTTTCATTCGTCATATTTTATTACGTTATCTGTAAAATTATGATCAATAAACATTTATATTGTCCTTTGCCTTGATAAACTTAATAATCCACTGATTGCTTATAAATCTTCAATATGTGGGTAGAGTGATTATTTTTTGTTGTTGCGACTTGTTGCGTCTTAAAGTTTTGGTTAGATTAAAGATCCGTGGCGCATTGACGATCTAAGGAATAGTTAATGTTTCTTACAGCGTCATTGTCTATGGGTGATCGTGACCATTTACCATCAGGTGGTCGCCGCCTATGCTCGTCCGCCAATATATTCCATAAAAAAAAGATTCAAGTATCTGTGGATTCATTCATACATTTGATTTTCACAACATAGTGTCCAGAGGTTAACATTAGAGATTTTGTGGAGGTCATTAACTTCCTAGGGTTTAGCTAAGGTTGTCACGGTAGCATGCGTAAGCGATCCCGTGGCGTCTGACGAAAGACGGAGAGGGTACCGCAGGTTTTTTAGTGGGTAAACCCGGTGTGCTTGGGCGCACTCGGCGTTCAGGGCTCCGGGGAGTCCCACATCCCCCCCCACTTTCCATCACGTGGGGGAAGCGCGTAAAGCGTTTTTCCAGCGTAATAAAAAAAAAGGGGTTTAGCTAAGGCTGTTTATAAAGACTCGAAGATGATGGGTAGTTTGCTTAGTGGGTTTTTTTTCTCGCATTCGTACAGCAGCGAAATATAAAGCTTCTGGTTTTAGCTATTCGGCTTGTTACATCAAAGTCAGCTCCTTTAGTTGTTTACATGACACCACCTAAGTAAATACTCAATTTTTTAAACAATTCATCGCCTATGAAGCTCCACCTCATATCTTTAGTCTTCACATTCATTTCAAGTTCTGCGTAGTAAAGATGTTGAAAGCGGTTACTCAATACGGAGTTGAGAACATCAAATACAGTATTGCTTCGAGCGATATTCGCTCGATGCAGCACGATGAGAAAAAGCAGCAGAGACAGTAGACAGGCTAGCGGGTACTACTAGGCTGTCTTCTATACTGACGTATAGAAGGCTGTCTTCTATACGAATGTTGTCGTAATGTTCCTAACGTACCAAATGCATTTTCAAAGTTAACAAAGGTATAGAATATATCTCCCTCTTTGAAATTCACCTCTCTATTCTAATTTGATCTGCACCAATGATGTTCTAGTAAACAGATATGTTATTAACTCGCAAAAAGTGAAGACTAGAAAACGTCCTAATTGGGACGTTTGCCTTCAGTCGTTTTACGTAGTAATACGTTATAATACATCATAATTACGTAGTAATACGTTTTGCGTAATTAAAACATCTAGTTATCCCTTTTACTTGTTGTTTTTATCAAGCCATCCTTTTTACTTGTAACGAAATGTAAAATAAACGGTCCCCGGCGCGGCACACTTTTTCTGTTGTTTATATCATTGATCTGCACTGTATTTGTTGTGGTCAGTATAAGATCTGTCATTGCTGAATTTGGGGATCAACCTTCATGCAGACGTGGCTCTTTGCGATAAGAGAATTTTTATGTGTAACCCTTAAATGCTAGTTGTCAATATGCTCCTTGATTTTACGTCAGAATGACGAAAATAAAAGTTATAGGATTTGCATGTGCATATGCATGAGGGAGATTTTTTATTTTAATTTATTAATCATATATAAAATATTTGCACACATGAATGTTCTCGGTAACATAGACTCAATGTCGAATAAATTTACAAATTACTTATCTGAGACAGATATTGTAACGATTTACGTCATTGGATGTTTATTTACATTCGGCTATCAGCTACGATTATACTATATTGCCCTCGATGATCTCAAAATAACAGGGTATTATAATATAATAATAACGTCTGCGATATTTTAAGATCTATAATTAATTACTAAATAGGGGTACAGGTTTCAAATCAATTCTTTGCCAAATATTGCAAGTTCTTATTTCAAATCGGTCGATTAGAAATTTTCATTTGCGAATATAAAAACTTTTTGAAAAAGTAAAGTTGGGTATATTTCTCTGGCCTTTTATGATTCTTTCGAGGATAGGGTTGCAAGTGATTCCATGCGGGTTGATTGTTTCTTGATAGGTACACCTGTGTTAGATGTTGTGCTCAGCCGCCGAGCGCGAGATATATTATAAGCATTCTTTTTGTGTCAAATTATTATATTTAAAAAATCTCGAACATTACACATTCAAATAATCTTTTAAACAATTCAAATTAAGACTTATAAATCGAAAAAGAGAAGAAATAAATATAATATACATTTATAGGTACATAATATTACATACTGATATGGAATCTACTGAATGAAATCTGAAAAATTTAATGCATTTTGATGCAATCCATGTTAATCTAAAAATAATCTTTATGGAATGTTAATTACATATCAGTTATATATATTTACTTATGTCTTGTATTAAATACGATATGGTTCATATTATTTTGTTTATAATGAGATATAATTTTGATCTTCAGTTTTAAAAGTAAAGATATATTTAAGAAGTATTGATTAGATTAATGAAACAGATGTTCTCCGTGTAAAATATAATATAACGGTCTTATATTAAAGGTATATTTAAGGCGTGTTACATATATTTTTATTTTATTATGATTATTTTCTAATATTTTATAATAATGTCTGTGTGTCAGAGACGCTTCCACGGCCAAACCACTGAAACAATTCGATGACATTTCCAATACTTACTTTTCACATACATTACTTTATACTTAATGAAAATGAATATGATTTTTCTATAAAGTTTAATAATAAATATTCATATTAATCGGACCATTGATTTCAGGCACATCGTACAAAACGAAGGCGCCCGCGCGCTATTTAAGGGTCTGGGGCCGAATATAGTGGGCGTGGCGCCCTCCAGAGCGATCTACTTCTGTACATACTCCCAGGCTAAAGCCATCCTCAACCAACACCTTCCACCGGACACGCCCATCGTGCATCTCTCAGCGGCCAGCGCAGCGGGTAAATAACTATTTTAAAACTTATGTTATACATATGTTACGACAAGGAATAATGTCCCCTTAGAATGGAAAAGGCCGATATATAGGTCACCGTCACGTTAAATTGCGATCATATTTTACAGTTCACAATATTTCGACGGATTGTAATTGTAAAATAGTCACGGGTAGTCTATCCGTGACAACGAACGCTGTAAAGTGCTCGAAACGTCGGGATGATAAAAATAATTAGTATACGCAATTTAAATCCGTTAAAACTAGTTTTATTTCAATGTGTAATAATCGCGAAAATATAAGACAACATTATGTGAACCAGTACGGACTGGAAACATCAAATAAGATTACAATCTGTCTCTTCATATTGTAATCTAACGAATTTTGTAATTTTACGGTGATATATAGATTAAGCTTACACCCTCTCGATAGTCAGGAGGTTTTCGGTTTGCGATGTCTTGCCGATTTCTTGTCAACAGACTGTCGCACGCGCTCCACATAGTCCCACCAACATTCCGACAACGTCATAGGCTGTAGTTCTTACTGTCAAAGGACACACCCTTAAGCTTTTCGTCTCACTGAGCTGTCAAACTCTTTTCTTAGATGAATTACTGGGCCTCCTGGTGACCCCGTTAAGTTCAGTAGGACAATAGGATCAGGATACAATTTAAGATTTAAAAAATGCAGAACATTTTGTTTTCAATAAAAATCTTATATACATATACAAACTAATATAAGTTCATTATTATGATCGTCTGACTGATGTCAGCCACGCTGGCCAGTTACGAAAAAGATGAGCAATATGTGCGAAACATAATTTACTGCACAAATGTGTGCACTAATACAAGCGTAGTCCTTTTTCCCTTACTTTTATAATCCGTTGGAAAATCCGACGCAATAATTCTCGCTAAGAGTCAAACGCTTCACATGCTTTCTGAAGAACGGGAAAGTAAACACTATCAATTCCTCCCAACCCCAGGGTCTGTGACCTTATAAGCTCATTCGACACACATAAAATAAATTAGTATAAATGCTTTCTTCGTTATATTAGTAAGATGTATAAAACGCCACGTCGATTTCTACAGTTTCGATCTCGTTTTGAAACTGCGTGTTTATTATATATAGGAGTAAGAAAAGATCGCTTGCCAATTTAATTATTAGGTCAATCCCGATACGCTTATGAATAAAAAAATATTAGTTGCCGTATGCTTTTATAAAGCGGGAATATTTTGGAGAATATAATAAGTTCAAATGTGGAATTATAATAGTGTTTTGAGTAAACTCGTACTTAAGACCTTTTGATTCGACGTGTTATTGATTGTAGAGCTCATTGGTTTGAAATTAAAATTTTACTGAAATAAACCTTCTTTATAGAGTAGTTTGATGTACACTGTTACTCAAATAAGGTTTTAGTTTAGTTATGTTTATACAATTTAGTTTACTAGTCCTGTATTGAAAGCGATGAATACGATCTCCACTTATATTTGATCATCTATCTTTATATACAATACCTTATCGATTGTAAATAACATTTAAATTAAAAAAAAATACATTATTTATTAAAAACATGTTTCTTTTAATAAATTGTCTCAGGTTTTTGGCTCTCGCGTTTTTGGCTTATGTTCGCCAGTTAGAAATAAAAATGTATAAGTAAGTAAGTAAGTAGGTAACAGTCTTTACATTTCCCACTGCTGAGATAAGGCCTCCTCCTCCATAAAGGAGAGGGTTTGGAACATATTCCACCACGTTGTTCCAATGCGGGTTCGTGGAGTGCACATGTGGCAGAATTTCGATGGAATTAGACACATGACATAAAAATGTATCCTATATCATTTATTTTGATCCAAGTATCCATAATACCAAGTTTCATGAAATTCTGTTCAGTGGCTTAGCACAGACAGACATAGTTTCTTTCACATTTATAATATTTGTTAGGTATGGCTATTATGATAACACTTAGCATCATAATTAACCGATACCAATCGGGCCCCACCTATTAAACCTTGATGATGAAATTGACACAAAACTACAAAGTTTAAACTTAATTGGATTAATGGTATCATACACCATATTCTTATAATGATCATTTAATTTTGTGTATATATTTTTTTTATAATACAGATCTTTATTAAAATATAGGTATAGATATAAATATATATAGGTTTATTTTATTATTTTTCTTCTACTAAGACTTTTTACAAGCTTACTTCGAAATTGTAGTCACTGAAATAATACATGCTATAATAAAATATATAACTATCATAAATTCTAGTATAATTTTGGAACAGAGGCCAAGTATGCTTCCAGTCGCCGCCATTTTGATTTATCGAAAACAAAATATATGACTTTTTTATGAAAAATTTTATGCAATTAATATAAAATGTTGTATGTCGTTCATTATTTTCATTTAAGATTTATTCACTCTCGAATAATCGCCCCTATTTTATTAAGTCTATAAAATTGTGTTATTTAGATCTATCTTTATAAAAAAATCTTTTAAATTTGTCTATAAATGTTGTGATCAGTTAAACAATGCTGCATCTACGTTTTTCAAATAAATGATGGAAATAGAGGGTGTTAAAAAGAGATAACTTATATTTTACATGTGTTAATGGAATAGCTATGCTGATCAGAAGAATATAAAATTCTAAATTTATAAATTCTAAAATTGACTCCTCTATAAATAATTTATTGAAACGGAAAGCCCGCCTGGATACAACCCACTCATCGTTTTTTCCGCAAAACATTAATACTTCGTATTGCTCTGTTTCGGTTTCAATGATATAGAGTTTGTATCTGACGAACTAACTTCTTAGGTTCCTTGCTTTAAAAAATGCATATGTGTGCGCCACAGGCTGTGTTGGGCAAATTTTAATTGCAATTAAAATTAAAGATTAACAATTAATTAATTGTTAATTGTTACTACTACAGTTAACAATTAATCAATTGTAATTGTGGAAAATCACAACTAACAATTATTTAATTGTTAACTGTATTAGTAACAATTAACAATTAATTAATTTTTAATTGTTTTGTTAATTTTAATTAAAAATAACAATTAAAAATAGCGCTGTAAAATATAAAGACTTGAGCGAAAACGACGACTTGAAATGTTTTTGTTTTATACCTACGCTGAAGAAATATTTATCAATGCAACTTTATATTATATAATATAAAAATAAACACTTTTTTTCTGTGGAAAGAGACATTTAGAAAAAATAAGCTTAAAACTTAGAGTCTTTGACCACATTTTTATTCGTCTGAAGTCTAATACTTATAGCTTAATTTTCCTAAAAATTTACTAATTACATTTTGATGTATAAAGTTAATTGTTAGTTTTAATTGTTTTATAAAACAACTAAAAAAGTTAATTGCAATTATTTTAATTGTAAGTTGCAATTGACATACGTTAATCAAATTAATTTAATTGCAAGGTGCAATTAAAAGTGTAATTGCGATTAATTTAATTGTAATTAATTTAATTGCAATTACTTTTTTAGTCAATTAATAAAATAATTAACAATTGCTTGATTAATGCCCAACACTGGCCACAGCCGGGCTAAAGCCCTCTCCACTTGAGGAGACCGCATTCATAGTGCAAATGTTGCAATTCAGTTCGGTGCTTATATATGTGGGAAATTTTCATATAAGTTTACTCACAACGTTTTGCTTTATTGCACAGAACAAGGTGAATTATATGAATCAAAATAAGATACGTGAAATAAGTAGTGATAGCCACTATAGATAGATATTTTGAACTCTTTGATATTGTGCTCTTGTTTCTAGCCTATTCAATCGAAGAAGGAATGAAGTTAAACAATTTTAGATAAAGATTATTTTTATTTCAAAAGATCCAATAACAGCTCTGTTGACGTTGAAAACGCAATTTTTATTTACAAATTCATATTGACTACTAGTTGTGCTTACAACTTCGTGCGCGTTTGAATTTAGCAAAAATGTATTGTTCATCCAAATTGGTCCAGCCTTACAAGAGATTAGCCAGAACAAACACACAGACAACAATTTAAAAAAAGTGAAATTTTTATATGTACCGTGAAAACATACATAGACAATCAGTAAAAAGCTCCAATTTTATTATTTGTACAGATTGAACATCATAGATTAATCAAGCTGTCGACCAATGATATCGCGTCAATTCGGTGTCAAATTATGTTTATTTGGCTTTTATCCTCTCGAGGATAGCACATATATGGGATGATTACACCTTAACTTGGACGTATTATAATTTCATTGAACTAATTGCATACATATATTTAGTTCGTAGTATATACTTTAATAACCATTCCATAAACTTTTGGAAGTTCATAACGCCCGTTAAATTTTTACTGACACGTCTGTTTGTATTTAAATATTAATTTTTTTATAGTTCCAAATAAAACGGTAATGTTTTTCGCACGTTTTAATACTTCTCGTTAGTAAGTTGATTGATATTCATGTTTGTTTGTGTAATTTTTTTACAAAGTAATGTGTACAGACTATAAAGGTCGCTGACACACGAGTCACCGGCCACAACGGAGTCATATTTCCTGTAATTTTCATAAATTTTATGTTGTTCCTACAATATAAAATAAAATTTTAACAAAAAGAAAAACCGACTTCAAACAAAACACTATTTTAAAACAAATGAATATCACGAAAAAGTAATAAAAATAATTGCGTATTCAACATATTTTTTAGAGTCTTCCTAAGTTAAATGAAATGAAAAATATTAGACTACTTAAAAGTCGATTAACGATTATATCATGTAGTTATAGTTATTGGTATATTTGGAGCCGGTGTCAGCCACGGTGCCCTTGCCCCAACAATCAAAAGAAAGAAGCGATACGAGCCCCTTGATTGATCCAGTATATTATTGTGTAAAAGGTAATTTGTAAAAAACATATTTGTTACAGTATTCTCGTATTGTTTTTTGATAGATATACTGTAGGGTTTCATTGGCTGACACCGACTCCAAATATAACAATAATTATAACTACATGATATAATCGTTAATCGACTTTTAAGTAGTCTAATATTTTTCATTTCATTTAACTAAGGAAGACTCTAAAAAATATGTTGAATACGCAATTATTTTTATTACTTTTTCGTGATATTCATTTGTTTTAAAATAGTGTTTTGTTTGAAGTCGGTTTTTCTTTTTGTTAAAATTTTATTTATTTTTTGATTTTAAGTGAAGCTGATGTTGACTAACTAATTTTTTTTAATATGGATAGATTAAGCGTTCCGTTTATATGAGTCAGAAACTACTTCGAGGACAATTTCAAAGGAAACTTGCGAATAAAGCAAAAATAGACTTTCGAAAATGCGGATTTAATACGTCACGCGGCGTAAACTACAAGGATCCCTCGAAAGAGCTGTAATCGAACTCAGCAAAAAAACTTTGAAAAAGACCAACTATATTTCGTACATCATATGACATCACATCACATACACAAAATTTGATTAAAGATAGTAAGAAATTCTGCCCCATATCGCACCCTAACTGCGAGCCGTATAGGAGTTCCGTCACTACATAGTATAAAACAAAGTCGCTTTCTCTGTCCCTATATCTTTAAATCTACGCAACGGATTTTGATGCGGTTTTTTTTAATAGATAGTGTGATTCAAGGGGATGGTTTGTGTATATAATAAATGAATAATATAGTAAAGAAACACTGACAATTTTAGAAGTTTGCAATGTGATGTCGTAAATAAACAAATTCTTTAGTATATTTAGTATCAGTATTGCACCCGTGAGAAGTCGGGGCGGGTCGCTAGTTGATTATAATATTCGATTATGACAATTACATGAACATAACCACGTTCCGGAAGGTGATTCAAATATCCAAGTAACCCATAAATAAAAGATTCGACCGAGTATTGCTAACGTGCTCCTCAGAATTGTTCCGTTCCCTCCCGTTCCCTTAATTTGTCATGGATCCTGTGCTCAGAACCTTACCAAACTTTCACCAAACTACCCTTAAAGTATATTCTTTATAATAAAAAAAGAATCATCAAAATTGGTTAACGTGATTTTGAGTTATTCACCTAGTTGTCGCGCACATACATAATGCAAATTTAAGACTTATGTCGTTTACATACGGATACCATCATCGGAAAAAAATAAAAAAAAATGGGACCCCACGGGAAGCACTACCTTTCAAACAAAAAAAAAATTATCAAAATCGGTCCACTCAGTAAAAAGTTATGAGGTAACAAACATAAAAAAAAAAAAAAAAAAAAAAAAAAAAAAAAAAATACAGACGAATTGATAACCTCCTCCTTTTGGAAGTCGGTTGAAAAAGAGGCGACTATTAGCGACAACCGTGTGAGGTGACCCTAAGCTAGCTAGCACAGTCAAAGTCAAAAATCGAAATATAAAAAAACAACTTATGCTAAATTATAATGAATGTTTATAAAAGTTATTTTGGATTAAGTAACTCAACTTATACTAGACAATCACTAGAAATATTTTTTTATTAAATATACATACATCCAAATATTATTCTGTGTAATCAATATTTCTTTAACGTACAGAAGGGTGTTCCACGTAACATCTCATTTTATGTCCTTCACCTAAATATACTTTAAAAACTTCCTATAAAAAAATAAAGTACGTGAATGTATATAGTTATATCAAGTATTCGATATAAATTACAAGTTAATTACATTGTATATAAATATACCTTCATTATTCCGTACTTATTAATTTGGGGTCGACAAGATAATTCTCTTACAAATACATCTGTTGATACGAAATGTTTTAACAGACTATCTTAACTAATATAACAAACGTTTGCAAATAACACGATGGTTACGTGTGACCCATGTCATAAGAGATAACTCAGTAAGCAGAGGTCTAATGTCAAAGAGTTTGTCGAATAAAAAATCTCTAGTCGTATACTCGGGTATTCCCCACATCTCATCCCTCACAGACCATCTGACTTAATTTCGGTTTTAGTTTTGCTTTATAATTCAGATTATTATTACAAATATAATTGTATATAATAATAGTAACAACCTGTAAATTTCCCACTGCTGGCCTAAGGCCACCTCCCCCTCGTAGAACAAGGCTAGGACCATATTCCACCACGCTGTTCCAAAGTGGTTTCGTGCTTTCTAATGTGGCTGAATTTCCTCACGATGAAAAAATTCAGTGGTGTAATGTCTGGGCTTGAATCCACAATCATTGGTTAAGAAGCACGCGCTCTGACCACTGGGTCATGTCGGCATATGTTTGTGTATATGTGATATAAATGTAACCATATGTTTCAGGATTCGTATCGTGTACGATGACAAACCCGATTTGGTTCGTGAAGACTCGTTTGCAACTCGACGGTCAGAACATCACAGCTTGGCAATGTATTAAGAGGATATACGCTAAAACTGTAAGTAAAAATATGATATACTTTATTTAAAATTGTTTATTGTATATTTCATATCAAGAGAATACTATACCTATAAGGCATATTTGGAAATATTTCAAATGTAAGTCAGGCGATATTAAATATAACCGAATGGAATGTAAAATTAAAAAAAAATTACACATTATTAAAGGTATGGATGCAATAACGACAACGGACCTTTTTCTTTAATTTAATTATACTTCTTTTCCAACGGCCTTCGTTCAGTTTAAATTTAGAATGCCCTCAAATAAGTGATAAATATCGGTTGTCAGGTTCAAAAATATAACTTACTAAAGCGAACTAAAACATGCTGCTTAATGATTTATATGTAAAGCTTCGGGTCAGAACGATATATACAATAATGTTCGTCTGTTAATATATAGAATATTCCAATCACAAAAGGACTAAAACCAAATAAACAACATTTGACATTCAATTGACGCAATGTAATTGGTCGAGAGCTTGAATGATTTACGAAATCAAATACGGATTTACGAAAATATGGCGTAAATTGTATTTAAGTAGTTGAGTGGAAATATATTGTATCATTACGTAGTATAAAACAAAGTCGCTTACTGTATTCGTACCCATGTACGCTTAGATCTGTAAAATTACGCAACTGATTTTGATGCGGTTTTTTTAAATAGATAGAGTGATTCGAGAGGAAGGTTTCTGTCTAGAATACATGTAAAGACAATATAAAAAAGAAATTCGAAAAAATCTGTAGTATATTTAGTATTAAGTTACGTCGCTAGTTATAAATAAAGGTATATTAATTAACGACAGTTATTATTGCACAATATAGCAGATCTATTAAAAAATCGCTTGGAATACGTAAATCTAAGCTCAGTTTGTCTTAATTCACTATGTGTATTTTTATCTAGTAAATACATATATTTAGCTCGGAACTCAGAGAACACTGATAACTAATTCGTCATACGAGTTTCAATTAGACTATTGTGTTCGTTGTTCTGCCTTGACCTTGAGTAAATATTGTTAGTAAGACTCTTCATTAATTTGAATGTGTAGTCAAATGGCGCTCAACCCAGTGTCAGTGTCCAGGAGTACCATATTGATCAAATTATCAATTACTAACGACCGACCCCCTCCCCCCTCCCTGCTCCGCATGGGTGCGATACTGATACTAAATATACAACAGGATTTGTTTGTTTACGATATCATTCTTTTTTTACTTTGTTTTAAAACTTTTACTATATTTTAAATAGGGTTTTTACTTTGAGAAAATACCACCCTTATAGTGCTTACAAAATTGATTTGTTACATTGTTCAAAACACCATCCACTAATTACAAAACATGCGCTGGTTCTGATGTATGGTCAGCGGGGCTATCAGCCTCATTACCACCCCGTGCTACTGTAGGTATATTTAGAGAATTCTATAGAAAATGCAGATTATAAATAAATATGAGACAACATCACATACATTACTCTGATCCCAATGTAAGTAGCTGAAGCACTTGTGTTATGGAAATCAGAAGTAACGACGGTACCACAAACATCCAGACACAAGACAACATAGAAAACTAATGGTAATCTACATCGACTCGGCCAGGAATCGAACCCGGGACCTCAGAGTGGCGTACCTATGAAAACCGGTGTACACATCACTCGACCATGGAGGTCGTCAATTATTCATTATTCGTATTACATTATCATATTATATCGCTTGATTTAAGAATCATTTCAAGGCAAACTACGAATCTCTCCTCTTTTCCAGGGCGTGAGAGGTTTCTACAAAGGCATAACGGCGTCGTATATGGGCATCAGCGAGACGGTGGTGCACTTCGTGCTGTACGAGGGCGTGAAGGCGCGCCTCATGGCCGCGCGCGCCATGGACGGCGTGCCCACCGACCAGCGCTCGCCGCGGGACTTCCTCGAGTTCATGGGGGCGGGCGCCTTCTCCAAAACCGTCGCATCTTGCATCGCATATCCACATGGTGAGACTACTATATATATCTCTCTCACACACAGCCGTACACACATACACGCACACACGTACACATACACACGCATAAACATCGAGCATCGTAATGTAAGCCATACACACATACACGCATAAACATCGAGCATCGTAATGTAAAACGCTTAGTAGCATAACTATGTATAGGAAAAGACTGGGGTTTCCATTTTTGCTTGTGAAAATTCGGTACAAAATGTATATTTTATGCCCATGTACATATAACTCATTGAAATTCGATGATTATGCTGTTATTACTCTAATATAGCGTAGTAAGTAAAGTAAAAGTAAAGTTACAGCCGGTAAATTTCCCACCGCTGGGCTAAGGCCTCCTCTTCCATTAAGGAGAGGGTTTGGAACATATTCCACCACGCTGTTCCAATGCGGGTTGATGGAATGCACATGTGGAAGAAATTCGATGAAATTAGACACATGCAGGTTTCCTCACGATGTTTTCCTTCACCGCCGAGCACGAGATGAATTAAAAACACAAATGCTCATATATATATAGTGGTGCTTGCCTGGGTTTGAACCCGCAATCATCGGTTAAGATGCACGCGTACTAACCACTGGACAGCTCTTTCATTAAAAGTGCTATCTGATACATATATAGTAAAATCTGAAAAGATGACAACAGCTATTTATTAATCCAAAGTATAACGACCGTAGGAAGTAAGAAGTAAACGTGACTATGTACTCAGCTTGCGTTATCTTTCATTGCCCCTTTATCGAACGCTATCAAGTGCCAGCGAAGTGGGACAAACCTAGGAACTGAATTAGAAAAATGTACAAGTGAGAGAACAATAAATCAAGATATAGTCATGTTAGTGGGTCAACCTGTCAATGCAATCTCTTGAAACAAAGTGCATGACAGCGGAATGTGTTGCATGTTGTATGTAAATACTAGCGACCAGCCCCGACTTCGCACGGGTGCAATACTTATACTAAATATACCTACTACAGAATTTGTTTATTTACGACATCACATTAGAAACTTCTATAACTATCAGTGTTTCTTTACTATATTGACCATGTATTATACAAAAACCTTCCTCTCGAATCAATCTATCAATTTTAAAAAAACCGCGTCAAAATCCGTTGCGTCATTTTAAAGATCTAAGCATACATAGAGACAGACAGCGGTAAACGATTTTGTTTTATACTATATAATGATATATAAGTATATAAATAATATATTAGGCGAAACGAGCGATCATTACGAATTGTGTTTATTTTGTTTTTAATTCACTTCGGCGTTGAAGGATTTTAAGGTTAGGTTTTTTCTGAAATTAAATCGCAAGTGACGTTTCAACCAAACAACGTGGTAGATTAAGTTCTCAAAGTGAAACTCAAAGCGATGTCTTTCCCTTTTTTTCCTCTTGCCCTTGACTGTTACTTCTTTTACTTTTATAAGTTTTATATAAAAAAATGATAAAGTGGGTATAAGATCTGCGTCTAAATATTAGTCGTATCGTATGTGCCGTCCCAGTGGATTATAAAAAAGGGAATATAGATGTTCTTTTGCAAACCCTTTTGCACTCTGATTGACCTTGCACAGTTGACTGTCGTCGGTGTGGTCGGAATCGCTCATAAAGGCATTATTCTATATCTTAAATAATATTATCTATCTTAAATAGGTAATATTATAAATCCTAAAGTAAGTTTATTTATTTGTTACGCTTTAACGTCTTAGCTACTCTACTAAACATCATGGATTTTAGCATACACGTTATCGTGGGGTATAGAAAATGACATAGCGATCCCCCCCACAGTTTCTACTGGGGAATGCCGCGGTCGGAATTTGTAGTGTCTTGTAACTACTAGAGATATTATGAGATACTTAATATACAGGTAATCTCACAGTCACCAAGTGTTGATCAATATTTATGATAACTCTCAACACACAATATATAAGTCATAAGAAAATATTGCGTTCAACTTTCTTATTATATTGATAAATTAAAAATACTTTTTTCCACAGAGGTAGCGAGGACACGGTTAAGGGAAGAAGGCGACAAGTATCGCAAGTTTTGGCAGACACTGCATACGGTTTGGATGGAGGAAGGCTATCGTGGAGTTTATAGGTAATACTTTACTTTAAGGGAATAACATATATGAGTCGTATGTGTCTCGGAGTACGAAGGCAATGTGATTTATTAGTCTCAATAAAGCTATAGAGAATCGCGTAACTTTGCCAATACATAAATTCAAATCAAAATAAACTTTATTCAAGTAGGCTTTTACAAGCACTCTTGAATCGCCATTTTACAATTATGTGAAGCTACCACCGGTTTGGAAAGTATATTCTATAATAGAATATACCGAGAAGATCAGGAGTTCTAATTAATTAATACCTGTTGACTTCCTGTCAACAGGTATTAACTCCACGCTTTTTTATCATCCATAAAATCTTGTCTCGAACAATATGCTTTTTCTACCGATGTAGAAATCAACATTAATAAATGACTTTCAGACAGAATCTATATAGCTACTTATATTGGGATCAGAGTAATGTATGTGATGTTGTCTCATATTTATGTCAATTTTTTATTTCATTTATTTGATATAACTTTGTATTTCAAATGTTTGAAAACAGTAACTAAGTTGCTTGCCAGTTTTTCTCGCTGGAATCTATTTAATATGTATTTCGAACCGGTAGCTTTGCATTTATTATTAACTGTGTTGTTAATATTTTAAACAATATTTATGCTTCTAATCACCCTGATTTTGAATTCAGAGCCCTACTTTACTTCAATCAAATTAAATTAACTATTATATATTTATATTGCATTGTAGCCTTAATATATTTTTTTTACTCTGGATTTTCATGATACTTAATTATTATATTATCTGCAATGGTAAAATTTGGTTCCTTGAAGGTTATTCGTAAACACCCTGACAGCAATGATCGATAGAACATCATGAGATAGTCTATTTCTGAGATAAATCTTTGTTGATCCACATTGTTGTCTCTGACTGATAAACTCTATCGTACTAAATAACTCATAGAGGTCACATCAATGTCACTTATGTGTTATATTCAACACGTGGCAGTATATTTCATCAAAATCAAAATCAAAATAAACTTTATTCAAGTAGGCTTTTATAAGCACTTTTAAATCGTCATTTTACAATTAAGTGAAGCTACCACCGGTTCGGAAAGTAGATTCTACCGAGAAGAACCGGCAAGAAACTCAGTAGTTACTCTTTTTTAAACATTTAAAAAATACAACGTCATGTTAATTAAATACAATTATTTCAATTAATGTATCCTGCTTGGAAGTCACAAGGTATTAAATCCACGCTTTTTTATCATCTACAAAATCTTGTATCGAATAATATGCTTTTTCTACCAATGTGTTAAATCATATGTTTAAATATGTTTTTTTTTTGTCCAGGGGCCTCGGAACGCAGCTTGTCCGCCAGATACCGAACACAGCCATAATGATGTCCACGTACGAAGCGGTCGTTTACCTCCTCACGACACACTTCAACAATTCCTTCTATGAGAACACATAGTCGGAGAGCAGAGAGATGAACCTGTGATTCCCGTAGAGAGCTCCTGGCTCGACTGTTAGACAATTGGCATTGGGACGGCTCGTTGACCTAAATTATTTCTAGATCAACCGTGTCCCACTTAACTCGTGGTATTAGGTCATACTCCCGAAAATAGATCATTCGCGTAAGAAAACGTTTGACGAAAATCGATACTTAAATAATAGTAATGCTGTGGTTGTTATGTCCCTTTGGTTTTGGGATACGATTTCAATGGACCCAAAATCGTTTTCAAAAGATGTTTTGATGATTGAAATCCATCGATTTACTAAGATTGGTATTTCCAATGAAAAATGTATGGATTTTATGTAAATAGAACCACATAATGTTATGTTTGTAAGGGAGTTTGTAGATCAAGAAGTAGATTACTATATTTGTGTCTTATCGAACAGTCTTCTATGTCCATATATATCAATATTGGTATTATTAGTCAAAGAACAAGTCAATATTGTTTTATTTCAAAAATTTTAAGCAATTTTTCATAAGTAAGCCTTGGTTGTTTGAACCAGTTATAAGTGTGTTGCTAAGTCGAAAAGTAGTAAAAACATTAAGGTACGTTTCTACTGAAATAGTCGGCAATATCTGTTTGCAGCTACTACAATTTTTAAATAATTAAATTCATCGAATAACATTTTGCTCCTTGAATTTTAGCAATCGAGCAAGCATAGACTATATCTCTATGAACAAGACATACAGAACATCAACAGAAACTTTTGACACTCTAGAACTGTATTGCCATCACAAATGTTGCCAACTCCTTTTGTGGGAACTCCGCCATGAATAATGCAACACGAAATAATTGACTATACTGTTGTTTATTTAATATGCTTGCATAAAATTCTACATACAAAAGTCAACAATTATTAGATGTTAAATTGTTAACTAAGTGTTGTGTTTCAGTGTAAGAATTTATAATTTTAAAAAAAGAAGAAAATTTAAATCCTCTATTTTAATACTATTTGATGTTATTTGTTTTTCAAGTAAAGAAGTTTATTTTATAATTTCATGTGAACAGCTTAAATGTATGGGGAATAAGATTATTTGTTACAAGCCTATAGCCAAAGTATAGCAGCTTTTTTCTTAAACATAAAAATACAGCAATATTTCACTTGAATTGTAATTTAACATTATAATTATTATGTAAAATCTATTGTATTGTTTTTTGGTTCCAATTGTAAAATTTTATTAACCATGTGATAATTTTATGCAAATTTGTTTTAATATGGACAAATGCTTCAATTTAATATACTGTTACTAAATCTACATTATGATTATTGAACATATATTTTATTGAAATTGTAAGGCTTCGTATATTCAAGTACCCATACTGAACTAAAACCCAAGATTTATAGTCATAATTGATTTAATGAATATCCGTTATATATTCTTCAGCAGTTAGCACAGAATTAGTAAGTTGTGAGCTGTGATATAGCACATGTAAATATTAGTTACTTTGATATTTTTATTACATAGAGCTCTTTGCAAGGTTTGAAATACATTTTGTCATGAAGGCTTTCCTTATCGATCTAGCTGTAAGTTTTTTTTTAATCAGCAAATCAGGTTATAAAAATATTATGTAGATTTAATGTTGATTCTTGTTAACTTAGGAACTGGTAAGTAGACTTCTGATTGTATATTTGTTAATGGAAAGATTTTGGACGTATGTCAGACTGAGTATAAGATACTATTAAATTTGTTTATTGATTAAATGATTAAAAAATACCATTGTTTCTGTTTAACCATCCTTGTTTATTCTTAATTGCTCAATTACAATAACCAATATATGAACTGGTGCTAATAGGACCAAATAACATTTTAAGTAAAACAATTGAAATATTATTGGGGTCATTCAGCAATTTGTTACAAAAAAATAGTTATTATTAATTGCGCTAAAATGGCATAAGCTTAACTAAAGAAGTAATATAGTAATCTAGTGCACCAGCCCACAGCAATAATTAAATATAATAATAAATTACCATAACACAAAGTCAACACATATTTTTAATTATTTAATAGTATTATCATGATAAAATCGGTTTAAGCAATGATCTAATTGACACATTTGAAATTAACACCCAGACATGAGTTGAGATGGCATTTGGCATATCACTGGGATACCTAAGCATTGTAGTGAGAGGAAAAAGATCCCCATCCAAGGTCACAATCGGTTCACGTCTAAACCAAATGACTGATACAATTATAACCAGAGCAATTACCACTTGGAGAATTATGTTAATTGATCCTTTTATAGCCAAACTCTTACTTAATCGTGACTGTGAGCTCTCTTTTAATTCAATGTCGAGCTTATTTATTTTTCGCTGCAGTTTCGAGTACGCAGCAAATTCATCTTTCATTGATATACTTTGTTGTTCTGCTTTGAGTTTCTTTAAATCGTTTAGAATTACACGTTCCTCGCTAGACGGCCTCGAAAAGCAAGCTGCTATCTGTAAAATATTAATCATAAAGTACATATGATAACATTAATCACTTAAATCAAGAGCAAAATTATTTCTTACCGGTTTAACTAAAATTGGAACTATAGCACTTAGTGTGCATAGAATAACGAAGTATACGAGAAGAAATCCGTTTACAATTTCCAACATGGTGAACGAAAAATAACGTTTGCTTATTTAATACAAAGACAACACCAAATTTCTTATTTAGTGCTTAGTCATTTCTCTTTTTAAATAATTAGGATAATGGTTTATTTTATTTTAAGTTTTCTATACAGTTCGTCTTTTCGCTGTGAATGTTTTTCTTGTCAGTTATAAGTCAGTGTCAATTTATCAAATGTCATTGGTCGATTTGTCACAATATAATAGCATAATTTAATCTGTGCCTTGTCGGCACAACTAAAAGCCATTAAACCAAGAATTGAATTGAATAGCATAATTGCTTTATAATAATTATAATTTTGATGTGTCGAAGGCGACATATATATCTTATTAAATTGGTTGAGGGGTTAGATTCATTTTATACTAATTGTTTGTTCCATCCTCGATAGTTCCATTGATACATTTTTTCTTTAACTTTTAGTTGTTTTTTTCTTCCTTAATTATGTCCTTATATCCTTAATTTCGTTATTTTTTTTAAATAATGTTATTTATTATTTCTGATTAGTTGTTTATTGTTCAATTAAAAACAAGAACTGTACGTCATTTAATTTAATGTAACAAAAATATCAACTTATTAATGCAATTATTTTCTGAAAACCTATTAATAGGTTTTCATAAAATAAATAATTATTAAGATATATTATTAAAAGCTGAGATGGCCCAGTGGTTAGAATGCGTGCGTCTTAACCGATGATTGCGGGTTCAAACCCAGGCAAGCACCGCTGATTCATGTGCTTAATTTGTCTATATAATTCATCTCGTGCTCAGCGGTGAAGGAAAACATCGTGAGGAAAGCTGCATGTGACAAATTTCATAGAAATTCTGCCACATGTGTATTCCACCAAGCTGCATAAGAACAGCGTGGTGGAATATGTTCCAAACCTTCTCTGAGGAGAAAGGGAGAGGAGGCCTTTAGCCCAGCTGTGGGAATTTACAGGCTGTTGTTGTTGTATTAATAGGTTTTAAAACTTATTAGTATTACTACTGCTATTACACATTTAAATAATTATATGTCTGTATGAAAAATAAGTTTTTTTTGGTTATTAAAATAGGATCAAATAATTTTGAGATTTCATGCTTTTAGTATATTATAATATACCTATCTAAAAATAAAACTTATAAATATGACATATCAATAATAACACAAAATGTCATATGGAAACACTAGCAACATTCAATATAAACTTCAAGCTTTTTTCGGTGATGTAACTTTACATTTCAACTGTCAATTTTAAGCGATATTAAATAGATTGCATAATTGTTCATTTCTTTTACTAAACATTTACGTAGAGAATTTGCCGGTTGTTGGCAGCTACTGTTCCAAGCAGATATTTACGTACGACTATTAAAATGTTCGTCACACGCAGGGCTGGCACTTTAATGTAATTATACTTTTTATATTAATCTATCGTAACTTTAATATATTATTTTAATTGTATTATTATGTTATTTAATTACATATTAGTGATAAGAATAATAAAAATCGTAAAACTTCATATAATAAAGCTATTTCATGTAATTTGAACACTTTTATAAATTTTGTTAACAAATTATTCTTTTTAATGAATATATTTTTTACAGACCTTTAAAATTAATGATTCAATTATTATAACCAATATTATATTTATGTATTGACTTCTATATGTTGATGTATTTTTTATTACAAAGTACCTACATACTTCATTACAAAATTTTACTAGGTACATTCAATAAAAAAAGATACTTCCTATTTTTGTATTATAAACTATAATTATGGATTCTGATTGTAATATGGAGTCATACATTTTTTTATGTATAAAAACAAACATATTTTATTTTTAAACCTATCAATAAATTCCTTACACAAAATAAAACATGAGTAGTCATTTAGTGAGTGTTATATTGTTTTTGTATTAAAATAGTTTTTGACAAAAATCCATAAATTATTTTTCAGTTGGAGTGTAGGTGCAGCTCGTCAAAAGCACACTCTACCGGAACTGCCTTATGAATACAGTGCTTTGGAGCCTGTGATCAGCCGTGAGATTATGAGCCTTCATCACAGCAAGCATCATGCAACATATGTAAATAATTTAAATGCAGCCGAGGAGAAACTTGCTCAAGCTCAGTCTAAAGGTTATAGATAATATTTCACCTTTAGTTTTGATAATTATAATTTTGTTTATAAATTTTGTCCGAAGATAAAAAGAAAGTTAAAATTATATTAATTAAGATATGAGCAAGGTGAAATAAATTTACAAGCGATCTTTTAGATTGGAAACAGGTCTTTTAACATTGCGGAATACTTACAATCACTGGAGCATTTCTATCATTGATTTGATTTTAACATATTTTAATTTTTAAGTATATCTGATGTCTCCTTAACTTTTAACAGCAGCAGATACGAACACAACCTTATCTCTGCTGAGTGCTATAAGATTTAATGGAGGAGGACATGTAAATCATTCTATATTTTGGTGTAACTTGTCTCCCTGTAAAACTAAGCCTTCATGCACCTTGTCTCGAGCTATTGAGCAGTAAATTATTTTTAATATTTTTGGTATAAATTTAGGGTTTAGTCCAATTGTTCTTTAGTATTTGATGAAGGATAGAATTAGAAGTATTTATTCATAGTTATATTGTTAATTATATAGTATTATTTACTAATAGACTGTGTAAAAATAATGTTCTTTAAATATGTAAAATAGATATAGTTATTTTAAGACATAAAGCAAATGTGACGAACAATATTTATAATCCATGTTTGACTTCAGGTGATATTCAGACAATCATCAACTTAGCCCCAGCTCTTAAGTTCAATGGTGGTGGTCACATCAACCACACCATTTTCTGGCAGAATCTTTCGCCTAAAGGAAGTAAACCCTCTGATGTTCTCAACAAAGCTATTGAAAAGTAAATATCTGTGAATATTGATTTTTTCTCTTCTATAACAAACTGTAAATATAAACTGTAACTGTGTTTTGTTCCATGTTAATGTTCAGGACCATTTGGTTATCTCTGATTTAAGCCAATTCATTTTTTTGAACAATAATTGCTCTTTTCTAGTCTTTTTCACAAAATGACACAGATTTTTCACAGAAAAGGTTCTATTTAAATCTCTTTGGTTTTATTTCTACAAGAATATTAAATTATTACATGTCTTGATGAATTTATACATAAATTTTGTAAATTTATACTGTGAAGTATGTTGTTGATATTGTTGTGTAAAATTTCTTGGTAACTTGAGAAAAGATATGCCTGTAGATTTTTATCATTTTGAATTTAAATAATTTTGTGTGTTATAAATTAGTACCTAAGTTTAGTCTTCCTTTTAAAAGTTGATTGGTTTAGTTTTTATTTTGTCACATCTATACTTTATTTTTTAATCTTGAAAAGTATTAAAGAATCTAGTCATAGCAATATTCTAATTACATGTTAAATGTATGATAATACAGAAATTAACTTAAATATCTATAACAATTTCAGAGACTTTGGATCATGGGATAATATGAAAAATCAATTGGCTGCCGCTTCTGTGGGTGTACAGGGTTCAGGGTGGGGTTGGCTTGGCTACAATAAGCTGATGAAGAAATTGCAAATTGCCACATGTCCAAACCAAGATCCCTTGGAAGCTACTACAGGTAATCTTTGATTAATAATAAAATTATGTTGTTGATATGTCAATGATTTTCCGTTGCCATATATTTTTTTTTAATATTGTCATATATTTTTTTGCAGGTATTGTACCACTCTTTGGCATTGATGTGTGGGAACATGCCTATTATTTACAATACAAGAATGTCAGAGCCGATTATGTAAAAGCTATTTTTGATGTCGCCAACTGGCAAGATGTTTCAGCAAGATACGAAAAGGCTCTTAAGTAAATGCGTTTATTAAATTTCGCATTTTTAAATCTCTTAGTTGCGTGGGCTTAAAAAGCAATATCAAATAATCGCAATTCCAATTTAGTCATTAGACTGTACCTTGTGATGCATTCATAAGTTTAAAAATATATTTAATAAACTCTGATAATTAACTTTATTGTTCTTTATTTTAATTAAATACCATATCAATATTCCTCTACATCCTTTTCTTCACTATTACCATAATCCATAAGTACAGAAGTTACTATTGAAATAAAGCTAACATGATCTATACTACAATAAATATTAAAAGAATTTTTAACTGACAACAGCGTATTTAATTTGAGCAGTATTAATTTAAGTTGTCCATATTGCGAATTTATATTATAAAAGTTAAATTACATGTGATTTAGTGAAAGAGTTTTATGAATTATGTTGATTTTGTCATTCTCATGTTTTTAAGTGAAAAAAAAAGTGAAACGGAACGTAGAAACGTCAGTGGATGAATCTGTCAAATCATTTGTGATGAATTGTCAGACAGTTTTTATTGTGTTGCGGTTGTTGTTGGGAAATAAATAAATTATCCACGTTATTGCAATTGAATATACATATATTCTATACAGTTGTGTCTTAGAAGAATTTCTCTCGGAGTTTGTGATTTGGTAAGTTAACATTTTAATTGATTTTAAAAGGAAAACTTAGGTACGTCTATGTCAGTGTTATTGATTTTTCAGGGGTAATAGGTGTTAAGACTATTAACGGGAGTGAAAGTTCACATTATCATCTGAATAAAATCCCTATAAAGCCTTACCATAACTTAACTCCTTGCTTTTGTCTGGAATTCATTTTAATATGTTTTCATTTAAATAAAATAAAATATAAAAGAAGAATATTTTTTTATTGAGTTACCTTTGTTCTCGAAGGTTGAAAATTAATAATATAATAAAATTTAGCTTACCGAATTCATTTTAACTCATTAACAATTTTATAAATTAATAAAACAATTTAATTTACTCATTTACTCGGGAATTGTTAAACAACAAATATAATAAATATATTGAAAAGTTCTGTTTATATGTTTTCTACTACAATACTGTTGGAATATCAAAATATTCCAGACCTACCATAATGTTAAAGTCGATGTAGTAATTGCGGTTAATGGGTGGGGTGATTCCGTCTTGTGAATGTGTTTATGTGGGGTAAGGGTTTGATATGAAATTAGGTGAAACTGTAAAACATTTTACATTCTAATTTTAAAAAAGGTTTCAGCCTAAAATTACTTGTAATAGAAAACATATAGGTACTTATTATTTGTAAAACTTCTTTGACACCATTTAAATAAAAAAAAAACAATTTTTTTTCACTCTCAATTACTTTTTCAATAAGTAATATAATCGAAAATGGATTAATTGTGAAATATGTAGCTTTGTTTCTTTGTTATCAATATATGTTTATAAATATGAATTTGAGTTGGTATTTATAGTGCATTCGACATTTAAAGCTTTCTTATAATACAAGGCCTACCTCAAAGTGGTATATTGCATGGGCAATTATGGGGAATTTTCTAGCACTAGTTTGCAGATAGGCAGTATATAGGGTGACCATGATTATTATTAAAAATAATCTCAATTATAATAATTTTATATAAGAAAAATAATACAAATATAAATAGTATTCTAGTAAACAGTGTGTCAAAAGCAATTAAAGTTTAAATTTAAGAACCAATCCAATGTTGTATTGGAAATTATTCCAATCTTGAGGTAAACATTGAATGTTATTTGAATGCAAGAATTTGTTTGCACCAATTATGTCGGACATGAATGTTTTGGGCCTACCCCAAAATGTAACATAAATGCATGCAATTTTGGACGATATGTGTCAGGTGTAGGGATAGGTCCAGTTTTTGTTTTAGGGTGGCCATTAGCTGTTGACGAGGAAGACTTTTGTGTAGATATTTAGTTGTTTTACAATTGAAAAAATGTCTTGTTTAATAAAGATATGATGGTATTTTTTATTAAAGCCTTTTGTTATATAGTAATCAACTTACAAAGTATTCAACTTTGCTTAAGGCTATTGTTAGGAATGCATCAATTATATTTACCAAGCAATGTACATAGAAACATTATATGCAATAAATTAACATGAGAAGTAACAATTTGAGAGTAACTCCAGCTGAAAGCTATTAAAAGGATACCAATGGGTTAGCTTATAATCAAACTGATAACATTGTTATTGACAGACAGTCTGTTTATCATTGAGCAATTGAGTTACTAACTATATAGTTTGACTTTTGGATGAGTCTTTTTAATATGTTATCCATGGAAATGTAGATCTAGTGTTACTCTACTGCGATGTGTTATCGAGCGCGGCGCCGCACGCGATGCCATCGTCGGTGAATGCACTCAAAGGGGGCTCATCTATAATAAATTCAGATCCTGAAACTACTCACGTTGATACGTCATAGAAAGGCTTCGATTACTGCTTTGTTGAATACATGAAGCGATCATATTGTATAAGATCATATTATCATATCGTTCTTTAAATTGCTTTGTGACATTTGCCTTTTTTTTTTAATTATTGAGAACTTTTTTTGAAAAGGTTCCTCGTTTGAACCGAAGCAGCAGATTTCAAAGAGTGTTTATATATCGTCATAGATTTCGTTAACAGTTTTTAAATAAAAGATGGCGGCCGTTCAATGCACTTTCATTACTTTATCATATGTTACAATGATGTGATTTTAGAAATTAAGAATATGTATATTATTATTAAATTCCATTTTTTAAAGACTTCGATTGATCGTTTCTATATATAATGAATCAGTCATTGACCTGCAGCTAAGAGACGGGAACGTTGTTTATCGTCTGTGAAAACGACATCAAAGTTAACATTGGGCCAATGAACTTCAAAATAGGATGGGGAGATTTTATTTACGTTAATACGTGATCATTACAAGACTGAGCGATATAAAATTGTTGTTAAAAAATTACGATACATACATCTTTTACGATATTATTGGATTAAAACCATGTCCAATTTCTGGTCCATTTAATATCTGATTCTGTTTTAATTGTGCGAGTATTATTTTGGTGAATATGGAATGATGTAGGCGGATATTGGCTTGATGGTAAATGTTCACTACCATCTAGAGATATTGTCGCTGCAGGACGTCGTCAATGCGCCACCAGCCTTGTGAACGAAGACACAAGTGCACAAGGGACATAACGTCTTCGTCTTTTCACCCTTAAAACCTTAACACAACAATCTCAATTATTACTGTCATGTCGGTGGAATATCTGCTCACATCGAAGACTTACATACTGTCTGTTTAACTCAATGTTGTTTTGTTTTGAATAACTTCAAATTAGAAATATGTCAACAATGTCTCATTGTTAACAGATTCTCGTTCAAATAACAGACATAAACAATATGTGTCTATATGTGATAGACGGCAGTGCGATTCTGTAAGATTTCACTCCGTGAAATGTTGACAACTGACTTATGGTGATTTTATATTTATAATTAAATCAATCTCGCATAACATATTCTAATATTTCTCGCTCGTGGTCTGCGGCGAGTTTCGAGTTTCTTCTTATAGAATACCTCTACAGGTCTGGGAATTGTCAATAATATTTGTAAGTAAAACTAATTCATTTTTATTTTAAGATATTTTGCTGCAAAGTTGCTGTAAAACTGATATCATAATCAAACAAAATTCAGACTTATTTTATTATAGAACGGCTGTCAATACACCATGTGATAGTAAGTGGTCATCAACGACCATAAATATTAGCACTGTAAGAAATATTTACCATTCCATACATCTTCAAACGAGTCACCAACTTAGTTGGGAAGCTCATCACCCAAGCGGCTTATCTTGCACAAAGCCCTGCCATCAAGTAACTGACTGACAATAAAATCATAACCCAAACTTTGATACCCTATTGAATGTTGACGATTTTGTGAGAAGGTTATGTCTTTGACACTTTTTTTTAATGTATTTTCACGGATTACTTAAAATGTATTCTAATAAGATTTTTCTCTTTTATTGAAAGGCACTAAAGTGTTCAAAGGTGGTACAAAAGTGTCTAAAATAGATTCCAAATGAAGAAACAAATCTTTCTCGTAGCAAATTTTCGAATGTAAACAACTTTATTTATCATGAACGGGTACAGTACCGTACGTAATTCTAACCAAATTACTATCAATTTTATTAATAAAATAATGGCGATGGTAGTTTGCGAATGGCTAACACGATATACATATCTATTCATTTATAAAGTCAAGCCCAGTTAATTTATCTACGTTTTAATAAAATAATGTCAAAAAATATAAACTATTCTGTATTTTTTGCTGTTTTTTTTTGTCCTTAGAAAACTTAGATGATCTTTTTTCGTACTTAGGGCGAAAATGCAGCTAGATCGAGGATCTATCTTAACGATATGAGTAGAGGGTATTAATTTACGGAAGGCAGCCCTACCATATTTTGGCCAAGTTAAAAATTACTAAAGATACAAGATCAAAATCATCTCCTTAAAAAGGATGATTTGCTCAGCATTGAGACATTATAGACGGTTTAGATTTTACTTGGCAAATGTTCATTGATGTTTTCAACTAATGAAATAAAATCAATGCGTATGGAATTTTATACCAAATATATTTCTAGCCAATTGAGTCAATCGTAGCGTATGATTCAGTTACTTTACATTCAACCCTTATGTACTATTAATGTCTGTGACTAGCGGACGGTTTCACGCTCTATAAAATACCTAAGGGTTATAGTGAGTTAGCTATATGCAAGAGTGATTCGCAGTCGGTTGCTACAAAAGAAATTAAAGTTTATTATATAGTGCGATACTACCTAATATAATAATAGATATGAAATTTTAAGGTCACATTATATTACACTTGATGGGGTTTCGTCCAAGCCCAACTGGGAAGGTTAACACCCGCACTTATATTTTACCGCCAAGCAGCAATACTTAGTGTTTCGGTTACAATACTTGTGTTGTGGTAACAATACTTTAACACCATAACTTGTGTTTCAGTTTGAAGGGTGAGCCAGTGCAACTATAGGCGCAGGGGATATAGACTTGCTCCCAAGGTTGAAATTTCAGTGCTAATGTTTTTTCCCGGTGGTGACTACTTACAATTAGGTAGTCTGTCCAACTATCTATGTATATCATAAAAAATATTTGTCCCAAATGTCTTTCACATTTAACGTCTATCGTCATCTTCGTGTACAATATAGTAGTCTACAGATTATGTAGATACTTTCAATAAAAATATATATAAATTAAAATGAAGAACCTAATCTTTTTTATATTGTAATTTTTTTTTTCTTCAGAAATTTTACACCATTATAACATTTTAAGTATTTATATTCGATTGTAAGTCTATTTTGACGTATTAATAAAAAAATATCGAGTCAATTATTCGATTATTACTTTTATATTCGACTGATAAAATTTTAAGGCTTAGTATGTGTTATTTCAGGTACAGAAGGTCTTTATTACTGTGGGCTACCTTTGAATATAGCACCATTTATTTCAATATAAATAATCCTTTTGTATTGTTGAGCTGTGTGAAATAGAGGTCAATCTGTTTTCATCTTTATTAAGGTTCAGCGTTAGAAATAAAAATAAGAGCCTAATGTGCATCAATGATAAGCGTAAACATTTCTGAAATTGATACATTTTTTGGTATATTTTTAACTATTATATCGTAATAAGTATAGGAGATAATGATGATTTTTTTTTAATTTTTTAAGTGTTATAAAAACTAAATAATTATTCATTTGTCGAAAAATAGATACCAATGTCTTTCTCTAAAGTTGCTTTTCAAATTCATACCTACTTTATTTTTTGTGTCAATATTACCGGCAAATTATAATCAAATTGATTGGTTTCTAATAAAAATTGTCATATAAGGAGATGATTATGGGTACAGTTAGCAAATACTACTTTAATTATAAAATACGAGTATATTCTTAGTTATTAGGGAAAAAGCTGATAATATTGATATTGCTGACAAAATATTCTACTCATAATAGAGCTAGCAATTATATATTTCTCTGCGGTAGCGCAGATCCACTGACAATGTTACTCGCAGCCTCTTTTGTTCTAAAGTAGGCTTTTGTCAAAGACAGTAGGTACCTTCTGTTCACTTTGAACGATATTCGCTTATGAGCTTGTATAAAACGTGGATACCTTTCGCCTACTCGATAATCCATACGAAGATTATAATATGTTTGGGTGAGTTTGTTTTGCTTGTAAATTCACGTATTTTTTTTATTAATGTTATTTTAATATGATATTATATTTATTTATGTGCTTTACTTGGTGGTAGGGCTTTGTGCAAGTCCGTCTGGGTAGGTACCACCCACTCATCAGTTATTCTACCGACAAACAACAGTACGCAGTATTTTTGTGTTCCGGTTTGAAGGGTGAGTGAGCCAGTGTAACTACAGGCACAAGGGACATAACATCTTAGTTCCCAAGGTTGGTGGCGCATTGACGATGTAAGGAATAGTTAATATTTCTTACAGCGTCATTGTCTATAGGTGATGGTGACCACTTACCATCAGGTGGCCCATATGCTCGTCCGCCAATCTATAACATAAAACAAACAAAACATGTGCGTATTCTATTAATTTTATAACTATTAAAGTGAATGTCACGTTCCGAGGTGAGTACCGAGTTTCTTCTCGCTAAGAACTGTATGTGTTCTTGATGACTTCGTATCTCATTGGTTAAATATTAAAGCCGAGTGACAGTGATTCTCGATTTGGATGAGTTTATACTGTTGCTTTTATAATTATTGTAGTCGGTATTGTTTATCACGTTCTGACATTTCAAGCTCGTGTTCTGAGGTGAGTTTCGAGTTTCTTGTTACAGAGTAGCCTGACCGTTCGAAATTTAATCGTTTGCATATATATTCAATGCCTGTATATAAGCTAAGATAAATGTGAATATTAAATAGTAAGCATACAAGTTAGTTAAAAAAGTAATTAAAATTTTCCATATAAAATTTCAGTTTGAAAGTTTTAATAGGACGTGGGTAGGCCTGCCTACACGTGTTCTCGTTCCCTGTAAATGCATTGAAGTTCATGTCATGTCAACAGAACATTAATGCAAAGTTAATTGACGTAAAATACTAATTGCGCAAGCAGAACTCTACAGTCTACGGCCCGCTAATGGACGCCGTGATGTAATTTTCATTTCAATTGCTCTCCGATCATTCTGTTTTACAATGGATTGTATGTCGCTCTAAATTTGTTATGTTATGCTGAATAATTCGAGCTGAGATGCCTGACGATTGGCACGCGTGCATCTCAACCGATGATTGCGGATTCAAACCCAGGCAAGCACTCCTGATTGTTTATGTGCTTAATTTGTGTTTATAATTCATCTCGTGCACGGCTGTGAAGTAAATGTCGCGAGGAAACCTGCGTGTGTCTAATTTCATAGAAATTCTGCCACGTGTATTGCACCAACCCTTTTTTTTCTCCTCGCTGAAAAAACGCATTACGCGCTTCCCCCACGTGATGGAAAGTGGGGGGGCGTGTGGGACCTTTCGGAGCCCTGGACGTGGCTACTGGACTATGGCGTTGATAACGCTCATCAGCGAGAGGTCTCCGCCCATAGTCGCCGCGAGGATGTGCCTCTGGAGCCCCCAAGCAGCACACTCGTAAAGGGTGTGGTACGCCGTGTACACTGGCGCACCACACTCGTGGCAGGAGCGTGACTCCTAACGCCGCGTATTGGAACAGCATGGTGCAATATGTTCCGAACCCTTCTCCTTTAAATCTCCCTGAGCCAAGAATAGTCTCAGTAGTAGTTGACAATGATTACAATCACGTGCCACGAAAATCACCAAAATTACATACGAAAAATAAACCCACTGAAGATCTAAAGTTCATTGAATCAATACTTCTTTTCAAAAAGTCCAAGTATCTTAAGTCAGAAAACCATTGGTGTTAATAAATGGTACATTTGTAAGTAAGTAATGGAATGCAAACATTTTCTAGGTCTCTCTTTCCAAAGAGAGTCTGAGTCTCAAGTTAAAATGTCGGAGAGAAACGATATCTCGTTGGAATTTAATTTGCAATGAATGTTTACTGATAGGGTAGCTCTGAGTGGATTTTGTCTATTTACAATCCTTTTTTATCAAAGATCTACCTTTAACTAAGTGCATTATTTCGATGCAAGATAGCAGCTACGGTATAAATCGTATTTTATTATATATTTTTATCTGATCATAATTTATTTAGTAAGTTTGTATGAAATGCTACGTCTCGTCTGTATCATAGTTAAAGTCTATACAGAAAGGCAGAAATACAACTTTTAAAATGGCTAATACACTAAAAAGTGATCATTTAAACATAAATAATAAGTAATGTTAATAGCATTATTATTTTGTGTTTTATTTGGGGAATCATTGCAAGATTATCTTTGAATTATTAATTACATACATTATTAAAATTGTTCATTTATTTGTAATCCAATGGCGTTATGATATTATGTGAATAAAAATGTAAGTGTTGCCATAAGTGAATAATATATATATAATAATTATGTTTCATAGAAAAACCAAACTTATTTACATGTGTATTTACATATATGAAATCTGCTACATACATTATTATATTTAACTTATATTTTGAAAGTGCTGGCCAAAGAAATTTTTTTATAAACATAATATTCATCAACGTAATCACATCGTTACTTTTTATTAGCTATAGTTTATGGTATCGTATCAATAAATTGTTATAGTAAGTTAACTAATCTATAGTTAATAGATATGTATATCGCGAAGGTGCGCCCCTCTACGCGAAATTATTGACGTAAACTAACAAATATAGCACACAAAGGAATCTTTTAAGCCGAGCCTCACTTATAATGCACGTCGATAATAATTTAAGTAGAGGAGCGCGACTTCGTAACTGAACAGATATACATTATTGTGTTGTCTCATATATACATTAAATTTAATAAAACTTTTTAAAGTTTGACATATAACAATGTAGTTTTCGATGTAATTCTACATTGTTTTTTTTGTGTATATCACTTTGGAAGTAAACGAATGTATTGCACAATAAAGCCTAAAATTTCAGTTCTTTTTTTCAAATCAATTTAATGGGGCATTAATGAAATACTATCTTGTATATTTGTTCCAAAAGGCATAGAGTGAACAAAAAATACAAAAGAATAACTAATGTTAATGTTTAATCCTATACAAAAATATTATGTTTGCGTAGTTTTGTAAATCTTATAAAGTTTCGGTACTTTCTAGTTCCAAATAATTTTTGTTATGCGCATATGTCAATCATACTCAAATATAGGTTTGCTTGGGGGAATGAACCTACCGGCAAAGTTTTCCCACGGACATTTGGGGTCACGTTTTGTTTTTTTTTTTAATTTTCATAATTCACCGTCTCCATATTATGCTACTGGAAGCGAGGAATAATATTATCGATTTTATTGATATAGACAAATAATTATTTAAAGGAAGAAGATTATTTTATTGATTTAATTCTATTTTCTTTTGCAGATGTTAACAACGCTATAAACTGTGACGCACTTTCTAAGGTAAGTACTTGTATTTAAAATCGTAAAGCGCGCTTGTTAAAATATTTTCCGAGAGCGTAATATTTTGTTTGCGAGAATTTTAAATAATATTTGTGTGAATAAATTCGTACAATGTGAAATTTGTATGAATTATGAATCTTTTGCGTCACATTCATTACTTCATTATTAAGACTGCTCCGGGCCTCTAATTAGATTCATATTACGGAGGAAAATTGAAATAAGAACGCACCTGTTTCTGAACGTACGTAATAGTGACTGAAAACTTCTCTACTTTAATATTTCGGACCTTCATTAAACAAAAAAAAAAACATCAAATATAACTACGAATAATTAATAACTGTATTTTTACTGTTAGATAATTAAAACCAGAGAAAAGGATAGGCTTAACAAAATTATTTCATGGAAATAGTCTCAATATGTAATAATATTATAAATGCGATAGTAACTTTGTCTGTTATCTCTTCGCGCTTAAACTGCTGAACCAAATTTAATAAATTTAGTAAGGAGGTTATTCGTACAGCGGTTAGGGAAATACTTTTTTTAATTAACGCATTCGAGGGGGTAAAATAATGGTGGCAGTTGGGTTGCTGTTGGTAAAGTATTATAAATTTCTCGCGTTTAAAAACGCTGGTACAGTTAGTATTGTATTATTTTTGTTACATAGACCTTTTTTCTCTTTTTTCCGGGAGGACCAGCCAATGCAGTGACCAGCCCTCTTCCACTAGTATTGTATACGACTTTCTTTAACTTATTTAATTTTTAACATGAATACAAACAGTACTGAATCTGCGACTTTAACCGCGCGAAATTTATAAAATAAAGACTCCAACACCTGTTTTACCCCTTAAAGGTGAAGCCTTAGCGGATTTCTACACCCTATAAGGAAACTACGTAGCCAAATTTGGAAGTTTGTAGCTTAACACTACAAGGTAGGTAAGTTTATGAGATTTTGTGTTTATGAGATGGGTATTTCGCTTTAATATATATATATATATATATATATATATATATATATATATATATATATATATATATATATATATATATATATATATATTTCGATTAGTCCGAGTGAACCTAACAATTTTGTAAACTTTAAATTTCCTCAAAGCTGAGCTATCGTCCCGACAGTTATTACCGAAGATTAAGATATCGTACCTCTCTTTCGGTCTGCGGTAAATCTGTGGAAATTCAGCAGATTTTCTTTTATCTGCGTTCTCTCGTTTGTCCGAGTAAAGAGATTTAAATGCTATTATAAAATGATTTTACTTACTACGTAGTTTATTATTTTTCATATATGTATATAGTCTAATAAATACACATCGTAATAAGGTCATACAAAGAAGATCACGTCTGATTATATTGATATATAGATTTCATTTTCACGATATTCGACAATTTTATAATTTGCGTAAGTCCGTCTGGATAGGTACCACCCACTCGTCAGATATTCTACCGTCAAACAACAGTACTTAGTATTGTTGTGTTCTAATTTGAAGGTTGAGTGAATGAGGTTAGTACCCAAGGTTGGCGCATTGGTGATGTAAGGAATTGTTAATATTTCTCATAGCGCCATTGCCTATGGGCGGTGGTGGCCCATATGCTCTTCCGCCAACTTATGCTGTAAAAAATCAGTTAATAATAAAGTGTTTTTCGTGTTATTACAATTTGAATTAAGAATCAATTCGAATAACAACTCACCATCGAGCTGTTAATAAGTAATGTTTAAACGAGTAGCAAATAAATAATTGATCACTTAACGCTTATTTTAACATCCAATAATTGTGAACCTTATTACCAGAATATATGATTGCAAATCGATCTGGATTAATTGAGACTTGTATACGTTTAAACACTAAAGATGAACACAATAGAAGTTCCTGTTGACAGACAGGAGAACAAAAGGTGTTTACCTGAAGTGAATTCGAGTGATCGTTACAATATATTTGTCAATGTTTTTATAAAACACTATTTATTTACATTACATACATTCGTAGCACGCGTATCTGTATTAATTTAAATATTAGAAAGAATAATAGACTTTTTTTAATATAGGTCACAATTGTCTATAGATATTGTTGCCGTAAAAAAGAAAAAAACATTTCTTACTTTGACAAAGCGTCACTAAAGTTGGATTCAGAGACGTTATGTCCCTTGTGCCTGCAGTTACAGTGGCCCACTAACACTATAAAGTTTAACACAACTATAATAAGTACAAGTAAAGCCCGCAACTTCGCTCGTTTTATGGTGTTGGTTGTCATGTGTTAGGAAAAAAGTAAACTATGTTCTTTCTTGGAGTTCAAGTTTGCTTCATACCAAATTTCTTGGCGTGAAAAAGCGACAAACAGGCAGACTGAAAGAATTACTTTCACATTTATAATTTTATTATAGATTTATAATTTTATTATAGATTGGCTAATACCCAAACGATTGGGAATTACCCAGAGTTCCACCCCGAAGTAGCAAATTTTATTATTTTATTAATATTTTTAAACTAGTAAGTACAATTATGTATGCAACTTCGCTCGCATCGTAGGGGTTGGTCTTCATAAAAGTAAACTTTTTTATGCTTAACGCCTGACGATAAAAAAGTTAGTAAGGCATTGCCTATGTCCTTTTTTGAAGTTGAAGCTGGCTTTATACTTTTCATCAAATTCAGTTCAGTAGTTTGGCCTTGAAAGAGTTTATGTGTTTTTCCTTCAAAATGAAGTATATCCTGTATATCCCTTCTAAACCTTTTTATCGCCGCCTTTTAGAGGTGTCGCGAGCGTCAATAAATAATTAAGGATGAATTCTAGTAAATAACCGCTCTTTGTCTTGAGATAATGTGGTCTCGGCTTTAATGGAGTTTGCGTTAGTAATTTATTACACAAATGTATTAAAATTATAAATATGGTCACTTTAGTTTAAAACTCTTGATATATTATGTATTTAAAAAAATATATGAAACAAAACAATAAGGATAATATATTGTCTATGCCTGTGTCTTTTATAAGGTGCGAATTCTTTATCAATCGAAATCACAGATTAAATAGGAATTACACACAAAATTACCTCTGCAATTTGACTAATATTTATTAATCTATAAGTTTAGGCATATAGTAAAGGATGTTTTAGTATTTTATGCTTTAGTATACAATTTTTAAGATCACCTTTACTCGCAATTTGTGAGCCTGTAATTTAATTTGTCATATATTAATGTTTTTTTTTTTGTTACTAAAAAAATATTTGACTGTTTTGTTTTTCGTGATTCATTCCAATTAACAACTGTCATCGAAATGTATTCGAAATGGGAGTTTTAAAACTTTTACTGAAATATATAAATTACTGTGTAATATTTTTAAAATAATACTAAAAGTAAAGCACGTTTGAATAATAAATTTTGCCACATCTAACTAAACACAAACATTTCCTCATTCCAAACAAAACTCGAGCAATGCAAAGTTTAAATTAATAAGATTTCATTTTGTTTATAGAAAATTTACTTGTGTAAGTTTACATTTTAATAGGTATTATTTTTATTTGTAAGGCTTTGTGGCCGCTTGGGTACCCACTCATTACAACTACCGTCAAGTGCAAGACCCAGTACCGATGCGTTCAAGCTGAGTGACTCAGTGTAACTACAGACACAAGGGACATAACATCGAAAGGTTACGTTAGATAATGAATGGTTAAAATTTCTTACGCCGCCTATACAAATATGTACAATATGTTATACAATTTCCTTTTCTACCATACAGTATTATAATATAAGTAAATATAAATATAAAGATAATTCAAAACTCATCCCTAACAAAGGGCCCTTGATTAATATATTCTTGGTTGTTCAAAATAAATATGATTTCGTAATAAGATAAAGGCATGTTCTTGTAAACATAGGGATGATATAATTCGTATATTTTATGCCTCAACGCAGACGGTATGATAGTTTGATGGCAGACGTTTCTGGAAGTGAATAATTTTGGAAGATGTAGTTTACCAATATATTCGTTTTTTGCAATGCTTTGATGAGTTTATCCTTTCGAAAATTTATTCAGATGTTTTCCTATCTCTTTTTACTTGATAGCGCGTTGTTTATCCGGTCTGGGTAGGTTATTAAACTACCTATTAAACCAACTATTCATCACTTTTTTCATTCTAGTAGTATTGTATTGTACGTAACTTCTCAGTTCCAAAACTGAAGAAGTGCGATAGTTATATAGAATTGTTAATACTTCGAACAGTGCCATTGTTTATGGCCTGGGTGATCACTTGTCTTCAAGTGGCCTGCGTCACAATTATGGTTAAGACATAATATATCGCGAGGATAGCGGATAAATATTTTTTCAGTAACGATCATGGCTATAATTTAATGAGGAAGGCCTTGAGCATGGATGTGGATGGATATAGAGGTAGAGGACGGCCAAGGAAACGATGGATGGATTGTGTGAAAGACGATATGGCTAGAAAGAATGTTACTTGTGAGATGACGTCTGACAGAGAAGTATGGAAGGAGAAGACATGCTGTGCCGACCGAAGGGCAGGAGAATGAATGAAATGAATATCGCGAGGATAGCGGATAAATATTTTTTCAGTAACGATCATGGCTATAATTTAATAGAACTTAGACGTCCAGAGAACTCAGATCCCTACTCTTATTTGTACTACAATTGAACTGCTAAAGAAAATTTATTGTTAAAAGCTCTTGAGTTTTAGACGTTTTATTTAAGAATAAGTACTTTTACTTGGAGTTCAAAAAGAAGAAAAGACAAGTCCTGTACAGTTCGAGAGTTCAAATACAAAAAAAAATTTGATCTAGCGCACTCTTAAAGTATTTTATTTGCGAACACTTTAAGTTTAGTTGTTAAGCTGTTCCACGAATAAAGCTCGCCATTGCTTGTAATTACTGTTGTCCATTGAATACATGGAATCTTTTTAAATAACTTAAAATCTGTTTAAATTTATAAACGTCTTTGCTCTAGATTTCGTATGGGAAGATCTTTGAACAAATATATATATTTTTATATTTTTTTTCCGTGTATTTTCATTTAAATATTATTTTATTAGCTTGCTGAATACCATGGTATATAGTAAAACTGTTTGGTTAATATGTATTAAATATATATTTAAAATAATTAAGAAGTATAGGCCTTCCGTTTATAGATCTTTCAGTTTCTGACGTACAGCTATGTCAGTTGCGTAATGAAAATGACGTCATCAATAATTAATCGTTTAAATGACACCCATGTTTATCTTTTTCGTGCTCTACGTAAAGCTATGATATAATTTAAAATCACTAGAACATTCGAGTTTCGTTAAGTTTTTAACCGACTTCAAAAAAAGGAGGAGGTTCTCAATTCGTCGGGGCCTTTTTTTTTTTTTTTTTTTTTTATTTTTTATGTATGTTACCGAATTACTCGAAGATGGCTGGGCCGATTTTGACAATTCTTTTTTTGTTTGAAAGGGCATGTTTTACAGGTGGTCCCATTGTCAGGAGATCAGGATCTGATGATGGGATCCTGGAGAAATCGAGGAAACTCCTCAAAATTTATAGGCACACCTATAGTGATTTTGGTTTTATTCAAAGTGCCTTGGTCATATGCTCACGAAAAGTGACATTTGATGAAGTGGAACTGATGATGAAGACCACAACTGGTAATTAGAACCTATTAGTACCTAAGTAACTATTTTACGGGTTTAGTTCTATTTCTTTAAGATAGTCGCCAAGCAATTGATGTTAGTAAACATGCCTATGATGAAGTCTAGCTGATGGTGGACTACCAGGAGAATTCCTCAAAGTTTAACGGCATTGTATCGGGAAAAATGATATTGTCTTATTGGCGATGAGCAGTTAACATTAGGCTATTGTAACTTAGGTAACGCTTAATTTGAGTTGCAGTCCACATCGTATTGAAACGGCGTTGAGTTATGTTTAGAGTCGAAAGCCGAAATGTACTGAGTATAATAAAGTGAATGACAAACACTACCAATTGTAATTATAAATAACAAAACAACACTGAAAAGCATTAAATAAAATTTTTATAAATAAAAAAAAACCGCCTTCAAAAATGAACTAAAAAGAAAAAAATAATCAGTTACATCCATATCCAATTAACGATTTTTTAATCACCTTTTGAAGTCGGTGCCAATAAATAGATTTAGTTTTTGTATGTATGTATTATGTACCTATATTAGCAATGTTGGCACCGACTTTGAGAGGTGATTAAAAAATCGTTAATTGGATATGGATGTAACTGATTATTTTTTTCTTTTTAGTTCATTTTTGAAGGCGGTTTTTTTTTATTTATAAAAATTTTATTTATAGTAGAGTATGCTCAAAGACTTTGTATACGTTTGCGATGTCTGTGCGAATTAACTCAAAAGGAAAACATATAATGATAAATATTCCGATTCTCACTTCTATGAAAAATATAAAACTCCTCTACAAGTATAACTTAAATTAGTTTTTTTTGCGACATCTCTCTTATTTATTGATGTCTTTAAAAGTAAAAGCGTGGGCGCTAAGTGCGTGCTGGGTTTGAAATGTGTCAACATGACCTTTATTGTCCTTGAAACGTCGTTAACGTGTGTGTTCCATTGAAGATTCTTATTTTCTTCAGTTTACCCAATAGACGACCATTGCTTAGTTAAGCAAATTTATCATCTTTTATGATTAAAAAAATAGAAAAGATAGAATAACCAAATTCTGTTGTCTCGTCGTAAAGAGTAACAAGTTTTTCAATTCAAGCATAACATGTGAGTCTGAGTTAAGTCACAATAACTGCTTCTTGGAATATACCCGATATAACATAGTGTAAGCCTATAAAGTATTTTAAATATAATATTTATATATAATCAATAAAGGTTGTATAACCTCTTGAGTTATATTCAGTCACAGAATTAATTAATGTAATGAATACTTATTGGTTTAATATTTTTATAAATAAAAATAGAAATATAATATTATTTAATTTGACACGGGAATTGTTAAATCTGGGTTTAAATACGGAAGATAATGGATGATTGTAAAGAAAACTGTAAAAATAAATATCGTAAACCATATTAAATATTGTTAATTTTTTGATGTTCCTGTATATCTGAAGCTGGGTCTACAATAGATAGTCATATTTTATATATTTTTGATTAACGTTCTGATATATCTAATTGGGACAACGTCCTGTAATGATATGTACTCAGGTTTGAATTACAAATAAATTAATAAATATGTCATGCAAATTTATCTTTATATTTTACAAAACGCGTATTCAATATTGCAGAATATAGTTTCTCTTAATTAAGTAAGGCATGATTATCATTTGTTTCTTTTGTGTAAATTTAATTTGATTGTCATGTCATTACGAAACTATACAATTTGAGAAATGAACAAAGATTAATTATTACTACAAGGGAAGCTGGGACAGGGGCCAAGTTATGTACTCAAGTTTAATTTCTTAAACATTTTCTCTTATTACAGTCTGTTATAATTTAATTAATGTATATTTTTAAATTATTCAAATATACTGTTACATAAAAAGACTTCAACAAGGGCTTTTGATTCGTCAAGCGCTACCTCGAATATCGATTTCATCGAGAAGGGACGCTCGCTTGTTACTAGTTTTATAAACTTAAAGTGGATGCACTTTTAGTAAAACTATTACGGTTTTTAATTCTAACAACAAAAACGGAAACAGTTGTTTTGAAATGAAAGAAGTAAGCTATATCTGTTAAACGCATAGTAAACTATGGAAAAACTAGGTATTACTTAAAATGAATTGTACATATATTTTTATTTAAGTTAAAAAAAAAACGATATTGTTCATTATTTTATTTGTTTATGATTAATATGTAGTGTAGCAGTAATGTTGTTAAAGTAATCCTTAAACACAGCAGGTTGCTAAAATTTATAAGATTTATCGACTGTATGAAAAAATACTAATATAAACGACAACATAAAAACATATTACAAAAACGTAAAAACAAACATTATTTTTATAAATAAATACTAATCAATCTTTAATCTAACGTCAGTTTGGATTGCAGCCTAAGATATAAAATTAAAAAAAAAATACATTGAAGTGTGACTGTTTACTGTGTCATAAACTGCAATGAATTATTGCGTATAATGCAACTGGCATTATACAAAATTCATATTGATTTATTTGAACTGTTGTCCTACTTAAAGTTGCTGGAAGGGGAGCTAATGGCTTTCAACTGAAAATGATCGTACTACGTAGTTTTTCATTCGTTTAATGGTTTCGTATTGTTACGTTTTTTAGTGTGCCATTAAGTGCCTTGCATCCTATTTATTCAATGAAAAAGTGAAAAATAGTGAAGTAATTTCTTTTATATCAACAGGAGTGGCGTTAATTTAATATATAGAAACTCTTTTTAAAAATATTTAGTATGAAATAAATTTTAGTCAATCAAATAAAGTATTTTTTGTTCAGATGAGATGGTAGTGATGTTAAAATATAACAACCATTGATTATTTTCGTTTTTATTTCATCTACGTAGAGTTTTGTTTATTCATTTTGCAAATTCTGATATTCAACATTGAATGAAATTATCTTGGATATATGTTCAAATAAACAGTAAAGTAATATATAATAGTAAGTAATATTTAATAATTATATACCTTAGGATTTGAATTGACGGACTGGCAAATGGGCACCCTGGTGGAAATCGTTACCCTTCCCTCATATACTTCAGAGCTTCGAGAAATTTTAACCATCCAATGTGCCTGTAATTACACTAGCTCACTCATCGTTTAAACTGAAACAGAACAATACTTAACAGTGCTGTTTAGATGCAGAGTAAGTGATGAGTGGTCTCCGCAATCGGGCTCGCAAAAATCCCTATAACTGAGTCCGAGGGACTAGCTTGATAGCAATTTTTTAAAGTTAAAATTAGATATACCTGTTTGTATAATCGATTGTGGGCTTGGTTCTGTCTGGCGCTTAGGTTGGTAATACCACATAATACACGACGAATTCAAATGCTGTTATTAACTATTCCTATACAATGAAAAATACAATGTTAAAAAAATAATTACAAAATAATAACCCTGTAACTCTTCATTTCATCTTCTCAGGCTCGTGGGCATTGTGACTGCTGGCACTACTATCTTTTGACCTCAGTGATTAAGCTAGATAAGTGTCTGATCTTGAATCACCAGTTTTGTAAAAAGGTTTTACTATATAATCCAGCCTCTGAAAATTTGTACTCATTAGATAAATGTGAGTACTAACGGTGTTCTTTATTTTTTGGTTTTTCTTTTTACATATTATGGTCTGTAGAACATAAATTGTAAATTTTAATCAATTTACTTAGTCACAACAACAACAAGTTGAACCGAATGCGTTCATAGTGTTTTTTAAATACCTGTTTCTGCAAATCTGGACTATTTAGTAATATAAAAATGTGACAATTCATCGTTTGATTCATTGTTTGTAAAATTTTATTCTGAATAACAATTATATCGTTCAAAACGATGTCGGTCACCACCAATTTCAAGGGAGACCAGGCTTAGGATATATTATTGTACGTAAATATGAACAAATGTAGATTCTTTATTCCCTCACTCTCATCATTCGATTGGTCATTGTGTCCGACACGACACCGACACGATCCCGACATCATCGGATAGGGTTCAGGTGCAGGATCAACACATTCACATCTCTTTTCGAGGCACGGGTGTTTACACATCCAATCTGCATACTCTTTTTTATGATATAGGTTGGCGGACGAGCATATGCGCCACCTGATGGTAAGTGTTCACCATCACCCATAGACAATGACGCTGTAAGAAATATTACAATTCCTTACATCGTCAATGTGCCACCAACCTTGGGAACTAAAATGTCATGTCCCTTGTGCCTGTAGTTACACTGGCTCACTCACGATTCAAACCGGAACACAACAATATTGACGACTGTCAATTGGCGGTAGAATAACTGGTGAGTGGGTGGTACCTACCCAGGCGGGCTTGCACACCAAGTAACAGTAAGATATGTTACAGATATTTTTATAGAAATATCTAATAATCCCGATCTGGTCGTTGAACCCAGAAATTTGAGACCTCCGCTTTTATATTGGTACAACAAGGAATTCAATAATAAATAACAAATTGTAAGTGCAATGGAATTTAAATAACTTTTCCTAAAATCGTGTATAGAAATGGTCGTGTAAAATAGTCGAGTCATACTGGTAATTTCCCGTTGTTAAGAACGTAGTTGCGTGCTTTCGATACCCGTAGGTACTAGGTGAGTTTACATTGATTGGCTGTCGGGACCGACTGGCCGGCGCCGAGAGAGCACGTCGTATAAAAATATTTATATTATCCTTTGAAATAATGTTCCATGTCAACAATTCATACTGCACACATTTCTAGATTAGTCTTTCCTATCTAAATTGCCTTTTTTGCATAGCTTAGGAACTTTATTTTATAATTGTATGTAAAATATTCAGCTAATGAGATTTCTGATGAAGAGGTTCGTGTATTCAATAAGTAATAAAAAGTAAACTAAATTAACAAGCCTTTCATTTCTCTTATGTACGGATATGATCTTGCACCCAATTTTTTAAAGCAATTCTGATAACCTCTGACTGACTGCCTGACCTTAAATTATGGACAAATTTTTGTAGTCAGTCACAATACAGCTAGTGTTATAAATTTGTTCAATTCTTTGGACTAAACATTCAATAAATATAAAATTTGTCAATAATACTATAATAAGAAATAAACTATTGTGAATTAATTTAAAATAAGGATTTTTGCGTAAAATAAATGCCAATGATAAAATTTACGTCTCAGATCTTGAAATTCATTTTAAACATTTTGCATAAAACTTACCGACTTCAAATATTCACCGACGAACTTCAACCAAAGACAGATATTGCATTTGTTCACCCGCCGTTTGTGGAGCGAGTTTCCTCAATATCTTACCATGTTAAAGGAAGGTGGGAGACAGTTAATGTGAACATAACTTTGGAGTGTGTGGTATATTTCGTGTATTGACTGCGTTTCAAAAAGAGAAAATATATTGATACGTCGTACTTGATATTAAATGATCCTAATATTATAAAATAACTAACGTCCCGTCCCGGCTTAGCATGGTAGTAGATTTGGTACAACAAGCGTTTGCAATGTAAGGGAAAATTGTGTTTATTTTCGGCATCACACAAGAAACTCCTAAAATGATCAGTCTTTACCTATCGTCCTTGTATTGCATATAAAAGCCTTCTTCTTGAATCATTCTATCAATTAAAAAACAGCATCAAGGATTATCCTTTGCATAATTTTAATGATTAAAGCATAGGTACAGACAGCGGTAAGCGACTTTGTTTTATACTAAGTAAAGATATCACGTGTTGTCTTATCGTTGAAATCATTTTAACAAAAGGATATTTGTTATCTGTGATGTACTTTTGCTCTTCTATTATTAAAGCAATTTTTTCAAATAACCATCAGCAATATTGCATATGTCGTCTGTCTAGCCGGAGTACGTACTCTGGCCCAATGCCCTATTCACGCCTTACAAATGAATTAATCTATAAATTGTTATAAATTTCTAATTTAAACGGCGAGCGTTCTCCAGTAAGGAAAGCTTTACTGCGTTTTCCGACATTTTGTATTCTTATGTCCAGTTTTATAATTTGTATCCCAGCATTCTCGGAAGCGTTTTTTATTGTTCTTTTAGCTTTGATAGCATCGGTCTGCATTTTTGTATTCTGTTATGAATGAATGTGACGGATCTATTGTATATACTCTTACTTTTTTAATTGTGAATGCCTGTCGTAATTATTCCTTAAATATCTTAAAATACATTTACTGTACACTTATGGTGAACGATAACCACCTGAATAGACATTAGTGCTGTAAGAAATATCAATCATTCCTCATATCACCAAAGCGCTACTTGCGTTAAGATATTATGTCCCTTGTGCCATCAGTTACACTGGCTTACTCACCCTTCAAACCGGAAAACAACAATAGTAAGTATTACTGTTTGATGGTAGAATATGTTATGAGTGCTTGGTATATAACAAGAGCTCGCACACAGCCCTAGCACCAAATAAATTATTTAAAAAAATAATAATACCGAGTTAATAAAGTTTTTCATCATATTTCTGTATCTAATATACCTAAGTATTATATAAAGAAATAAGATGAAAAGGTATTCCCATCTCGACACTGCGAGGCTAGCAACTTCTCGTTTAGATTACCCTATATCGCGTCATGCATTCTTAATGGTTCCTTCTAACTACCCCTTGGGAATCGTTCAGCAAATTATTTTTATTTAAGGCTTTAATAGACTATCAGGCCATCTATCAGCTTTTATGACTACAATATCTTATGTTTTACAAAATTATTCTTTACTTTTGGTAGGGCTACGTGCAATTTCATCTGTGTAGGTAGCTTTTAACTAAATATTCTACCGTCAATAAGCAATACGTATTGCTGTGTGTTTCGGTCTGAGGGTTGAGTGAGTCAGTGACCCTACAGTCATAAGTGATATGACATTCTAGTTCCCAAAGTTGCTACTGTATAAAATAAAATGCAAACATTGATAAATAAGGTCTATTACTCAATACAAGTGCATATTAAAGATGCAGTAGTATTTATAGACTTCTTGGCAGAATATATGAAAAAAATTATTATTGTTTATTGATAAAGTCTATAATTAAAAAGATGGAGAAGAGTAATTACTTAGTTTCTTGGTTGTTCTCGGTAGAATATATTTTCAGGACTGGCGGTAACTGAATGTAATTCAACAATGTAACAACAATACCAAGCAAAATTGTATGAACTTATTTTAATACAGTAAATTTTGATTTTGATTTCCTTAATACTTAATAAATAAACGATGTTCACTACCATCCACTTAACACAAGGTGGAGCATTTGCCAGTCTCAGGTGGACCATTTCGCAGTCTGCCTGCTACTACTACTACTCATAATTGAGGACTCTTGTTTACTACCTAACTGAATAAAACTTAAAACAAAGGAAGCATGTTTCTGAGAAGATTTCAATACATAATACATGTTCGAGAAGTACAGCGTCCGCCGGCAGTTTGCTTGTTTTAAATATATAAAGGCAATTTTAATTCGATTCGTTATGACGCAAGACGCAAGGCTACGATTCTCGTGCTACGAATGATGCAAACGTTTCATTTGCGTATATTATATTGCACCCTTGACCTTTACATATATGTATAAATACTTAGTAAAAATGAATTTATGCAAATTCGTTTACTATGCAAATTTTATTTACAGTCGAGTTTTGTTTTTCTCTTTCCTTTCCTTTGATCGTACTTAAGTTCTATAGTTTTTACCCCTGCGATCAAATTTAGAAAATGAAAATTAAAATAATCTTTTAGCTTATTCATTTTCTACTTGTTTAAATTAGTTAATTCTCTTAACAGCAAGACATTACGTTTGCCTACGTGTCCTGTGCATTTCGAAATATAATTTCGCCTTTTTTCTTTTATTTTGTTAGTATTTAAACAACTGCATCGGTAGCTAGATGATAGCTATATGTTCCGAGTGTCAGAGTAAAAATCACCACGTAGAGCTAATAAAATGTTATTGAATTTTTCTGTCACGAAATTCTCAATAACTGCCCGGAGTGAGGAAGTCCCGTGCCTAGTGTACGTGAAGCCGTGGATCCTGTGCCTGATCGGTTCGTTCGTGCCGGATCGCTGTTCATTGGATATTATTTGGAATATATTGTGTGAGGTGATGGAGAGAACACTATAATATTTCTTCCATAGTTGGCAGCGGGAAATATGTTATATAATACTAGATACTCATCCGGGGTTTGGTCGTCTGAAATAAGAATTTTATTTATTTTGATTTTACTACCTACTGGGTCCAACAACATTGGTGCACCCGTTTAGGAATTCAAAGACTTACTTCGACACAGTTACAAAACTTTCTATTGAGCTATATATTAATATCATTTACTTCCACTAAGAAACGTATGTTATACAAACCCCAGTTTTCGAGATTAGTCGTGTTGACTAACTTCAATCAAGAAAAAATCATCAATTGTCACACTTGTTCATTCAGTATTGTTTTCTCCAACTCATGAACCGATTTTTTTTATTATTGTTTCGGACGCTATTAATGAGCAAAAGTCTTATCAAAATTAATATTTTTAAACTTAATAAAAATATTCCCCTTAATTTTCTTTACTCATCATGGTCGAGTTCTATCCACTAGCGAACACTAGTCGAAATTTATTCACACATGCCAGTCTCCATTAATGTAGTACTATGATTCACTTCTTTTTCCTCTGGTAAACCGTCATAGTGCTACATAGAAAACATATAGTAATAAAATTAATAGACGCATTAAATATAGGGCATGCACCACTTAAGTAATTTGTGTACGCATAAAAATACTATAAAAAATATACTATAAACATTAAAAATTCGAGTAAAAACTTAAGTTACATAGAGTATCCATTGTAATAAATATATGAAGAATAAATAACCTACTAAATTTATATGACATGACTGAGTTTGAACCTTTTTTAAACACTTTTTTCTAAGAAGGAAAACATTATCAAAAAGTTAACCCTCATGACACAAAGTATTTCCTTTTCGTTTCAAAAAATTAGAATTGAATATTCAAATTGTCCTCTGAATTCATTGTTATTAGCTTTTTCCTTAAAATAATTTTTTTTTTTATTTACCTCATAGTATTAAGTAACACACCAAGGGATCTTTAGTCTTAATATTTCAAGTTTTTTTTTTACAAAAGATTTTTAAAACAGATCAGACGTTAAGCTGAAAGGATCTGTGAAACTTCACCGCAATTACAGGGCACAGGGGTGTGAGGTTTCCGCGCGGAATATTTATCGGTAACGCCCAATCGAGCAAGGTCAACGACGTATAACCACGTCTTAACGCACACTCCGTCTTATAGCGAGGACCACGCTTTTTACCTTTCTTTTTATCTTGACGGTATGTAGAATATCTTTGTCAGAGAGGTCATAATAACACAACCATATGTTTCAAAACATCAAATATATATAAAAAATAAAACTATTGATGACAGACATGGTTTAACTTTTATGTTTTAGCTAAACTAAGATACCATAGAAGTTCCTTTCACGTTATCCAAATATATTTAGTTATTTATTCATAACACCCTTCCATTTACCTTTTACCAAGGAGACATTATATTTATCGATCGATATCAACACCCTATAATAAAAAATTAAATTAAAAATTTCAGAAACCCCCGCCACAAAAAACATAAGCTACCTTTAAAAAGTAAAAAATAATAAAAGAAAATTAATTCTAAAGTACCTATATGTATAAGTATGAATTAATATTAAAAGTAGCTTATGTTTTTTGTGGCGGGGGTTTCTGAAATTTTTAATTTAATTTTTTATTTTATACTTTTTAAAGGTAAACATCCTTAAAATATCTCTGGTTAAGTTGTAAATATGTAGGTTCTTGTCGATTTAAAACATATAAGTTAAGATTACATTTTAAGATCAATCTTGTTCTTTTTTATTTTTTGTTTCTTAATTATTATTTTTTTCTAATAATTTTATTTAACTACTAATGTTTTTTGTGATGTACAAGTCATAAACTTTCATTTGATACCCCACTTGAGCATATTTGCAGACATTCGGTTTTTCTTCCCCACTTTAACCCCCCATAACTTTTAAACGGCTAAACCGATTTTCATCAAACATGTCTAAGAACACTCGCCCGTAAAACACCTATAATACAAAAAAAAACTAAATTGAAATCGGTTCATTCGTTCGGGAGCTATGATGCCACAGACAGACAGACACACAGACAGACAGACAGACAGACAGACAGACACGTCAAACTTATAACACCCCTCTTTTTGCGTCGGGGGTTAAAGAAACAACTTGCCAAATTTCAAGATTTCATGATAAATCAATTATTTTATTATTCATTCAAGTATTTCGTTTTTATTTATACATATAAATTATATATAGTACCTCTGATACGCGTCGTATTTTGTGGTATAAGCTTTATGCAAGTCCATATGAAAAAAAACAGTTTTCTCATCATTATGGATAGGTGACCGTCCCACGTGCGAGTTTTACGTTACTGATGAGGTTGGTCGTTAATATTTTCTCCTTTCATCAGTCACATATCGTAAACAAACCGTTGGTTCGGAGTCACAAATTGCACGAAAACATCTATAAATCGAGAGAATGTTCGTCCCGAGCGAGTTATTTGCCACACGCAATGGCGTACCTTACGAATATTTTCTTTGAGAGATGGTACACTGATAAATGTAAGTAGAATTCATTTATGTAACGTCTGCTATATTAAATTACTGTGTTTTTAAAGAACGTAAGATGATTATGCTTTCATGTATATTTGTTGGCTTATTCTGAAATAACTCACTTTTTATCGTAATCATAAAACTCACTAAATGTGACACGCTATTTGTATGCGTGGATAATTTAACTGCTATTATTATAGTAAAATAATATCCTGTAAATGTTCTAGTGTTGGGCTTTTGAGTAGAAGACTATAAGAAGGTTTGCAAACGTCATTCGCAACTCAGTTATTATAATCAATGTTGCTTACTACTATTACCGTCTACATAATAGTTCCGTCGATGGTTAGTATCTATGGAAAACAACGGTTTTCTTTAGATTAAAATACTAATTTAAATCGTATACTAAATTCAATGTATTTGTATGCAATAATATTAACTCACTCGCCCTTAAAACCGGAACACACTACAGAGTATTGATGTCTGACGGTAGCATAACTGATGAGTGGGTGGAACCAGACGTGTCTGGAAAGCCCTACCCACGAATTGAAATTCGAATTCCTTTGTTCAACAGAAGTATGACACTTATTGATAGTCAAATTGAAAAACAAACATTGGTTTAGAATGGAAATACCTTTAGAAAGAAATTCAGCGTATATTTTTTATTGTTTCCACTTAGAACGCATAGCAAATAACAAGCATGTTTTTTCGTTTGGTTGTTTCGTGCTCAGTCTGCGGTCATACTCACCAAAGTTTCCTCACACTTAGACTTATATTTATATTTCAGAAACGCAAATAAGATTCTATTTTCAAATCTCTTTTCATATTTTTTTTGTCTTTTTTTTTGTATTGGGTCTTTAAATTTAATTGTCATAGCTGTTCAAAAATTCAACCTTGAGCGAAATGTGGTCGTCGCGGATATCAAAGGTCAAATCAAAGAAATCGGCTTGGCATTCGAATGGAAGCCCGTATCTCGCTAACATTATTAAGGTCAAGCGTATAAACCGTGCTCCTGAATCTAAATCGAATGCCTTTTCATTAGGCGCCGTTTAATCGTTATTTAGTATCGTGTATTGGTTCCTTTTATTTCGTCGTTGTTGGTCTTACCTTTTTTAATTATAATATATATGAGCCGAGATCTTCTAGCGGTTAGAAGGCGTGCTTCTTAATCGGTGATTGCGGGTTCAAGCCCTGCCAAGCACCGAATTTTCTTGTGCTTAATTTGTATTCATAATTTATCTTGTGCTCTGCGCTAAGGGAAAATATAGCGAGAAAACCTGTATGTGTAAAATTTCAACGAAATTCTACCACAAGTTTATGCACAAACCCGCATTGTAACAGCATGGTGGAATATGTTCCAAACCTTCTCCTCAAAGCGAAAAGAGCCCAGCAGTCGGAAATTAACAGGCTTTTTACTGTGTATATAATTATAATATGCTGCCTGATTATGGGTAATGCTTCTCTGTGCACGAATATACTCGTATATGAGTTGTCATGGCGATGGATTGATCATTAGAACTTAAAAACAACAACGGTAAAAATAGGTCGTTTCAATGGCGTCAACGTTATTGGCGTTTTTTCTATCACAACTGCCCACTGTCTCACTACCCAGCTTCCTATCCAGTTATTTTACTAGAATCTGACATGAATTTTATAAAGGCATAACATGTTCTCCTAGTATAAAAATAATTTAATGTTCAATAAGAGTATTTAATTAAATTAGTGTCCGTCCAGTGGTTCATATCCGATCATAATCAACATGCGTGCTACGAACAGTTTTCTGCTCTAGTTTGCGTTATTTTTAATTAATCGCACTAAAAACAAAGAAGGTGGACATACACAAAAGATGATTAATTTTCTTTTCTTTGCCTATTTATAAATAGATTACGAGTTGTTGCCCCCGAAGCGTGTTGATCAGGTGTTAGGCATAAAAAAGTAGGTCTATAACTTTGTTGTTTAATCTTGCTCGTAACAAATTACATCAAATTCTGTTCAGAGATTTAGACGTGAAAGAGCAAGACAGACATACATAGTTACTGTTCCTTATAATATTAGGATCAATTAAAATTTATGCTAAACAGATTATCGATAACGGTAAAGGAATAAGTATGTATAATATTTGTGTCAGTGTTTAATTGGTACATATAATTTAAATAAGCCTGAAATTTACTCGACGAGGTCAAAGAAATACTTTGAAAATAAATTTGCCATATTGTTATAAAATCAAACGATTATAATATTTTGTACATAACGTAGCATCAGATGAAGTGGCAGAGGTCACGCGATTGTGTAATCAAAATCCATCAGAGAATTCCTACAATGCAATAGGCTCCAAAATTAATGTAGGCCATTTACAATAAACCCTTTCATGTCGTGTTTGTAGTCGCCTAGTAAAAAACATAAAATGTATATTGGTTACATTTATTTCTATGTCTTTGAATCTTGATAGTCTCTAATAAAGTCCTATCAATAATATTCTTTCAAAAGTGAAGACGAAAATGTTGAAATTATCTTTTTATAGTAAAAAACAAAGTCGCCTATGTATGGTTAGATCTTTAAAATTACCCAACAGATTTTGATAGGATTTTTTTTATAGATAGAGGGGTTCGAGAGGAATGTTTTTGTATGTAATGCATGGACAATATAGTAAGGACGCTGACAATTTGCAAAAATTCTAATGTGATGTCGTAAATAAACAAATTCAGTATCAGAACTGCACCCGTGCGAATCCAGGTCGGATCGCTAGTTTTGAAATAAATTCATTATAATTTTTTACATACTTATATCAATTCTGTATGTAGTTTGTCTATGAGAGAATTTAATACAGTGAGTATTATTTATTCGCGCAACGATAAAAGATTAATTACAAAATCCGTTAAGTCTTATAGAAACCCTACTTTACCCTTTGTTTTTCCCAAGCACTAAGATGCCTTTTCAAAACAAACTATGTGTAATACGCTGTCAGTCCCACAATAGTAGCGACCAATAGCGTTCGAGTTACAGTTTCGACGCATGCGCGTACGTGGGCGTCGGTCGATACATTGTGACGTCACGCGCCGCGACCAATGGCGCCGGTCCGTCGCACATCAATCGATGTGAACGATTTGCCGTCGTACATTCGACGTTTTGTATCCTTATGCTCTATTGTTTTTTATTACAGGTAATATACGAAGATATACTCCGTTGAGAATTTAGATTCGGTTATTTTTAAAATGAGGTTTTAATGTATTTATATGTAAAATGTTAGAAGTTAGTTTATGAAGATTATTTATTTTTCTTTAAAAGTAGTTGTTGGAGGAAATTATGAATGGAATGGGTGGTGAGCGTCATTCATTCATATTTTTGTGACAATTGGAGAATTTGTTTCGTAACTTGTAATTATTAGTTTAAATAGATTATATGTATATGTAATTGTCTAGTTTGTCTAGTTAAATACGTGTCAAATGGCATTCTTTAAGCCAGTAACACGACAGAACTAATTTAATGGTGTTATTAGTCTAACATGCATTGTTACCTAACCGTTTTTCACAATTTAAGAGCTTTTTAATTTACAATATAATTGTTGGTTAAATACACTGAAAATGTACATAAAACCTTTTTGTAATGAAAAATCGTTACGACGAAATCAAAACAAAGAAAATTAAAAATAAAATTGAGAACTTATAAGTTCTCCTTAAACATTTTTACAGTCGACGAAACGGTTTGTGATATCGATCTCAGAAATTGTCACGTTGTTAAAAATAATTCATGAATACGATTCAAATTTGTTCTAAATCTGACATGTCACCTGAGGGTACCGTTACCGACCACGTAAAGTTACTAAATAAATAAACATTATAAGTCAGTAAATTTTGAAATATGATTTTGTACGGCTTTTGTTTGTTTCAAGCTTGTGTTGCGTGGGTTGATTAACTCTTACAGTAATGGCTTTAATTAAGAAAACACCTAATGTATTGTTTTCTTTGTTTTAAAAATGAAAATGAGACAAAGCTTGTCCGAAAAGGTACATTAATAAAAAATGATGTTATTTCATCAAAAATATATTGACGTTATATTTGTTTTGGGTGATTTAATATTTCTTTTGAAATAAATAATTGCAATTAATTTTAGAATAATTGTGCTGTTTATTTTATCCTGAAAATAAATATTATTTTTAAAGCTTTTTTTATAATATTGATGTATGTCTCAGAAAAGTATATCATTCTCTCGTCTAAAATTATTAGAATTAAATAATTTTCGTGACCGTTCCGTATTTTCAGACATCCATTTGGGGTTAAAATAATAGTAACATTTTTCGACGAATTTTAGATTATTAATTATTTTCTGTAAATGCTCCATTAGGACGTGTGGTTCAATTTTTGGTTCTAATTGTGGATTATTTTCTACCTGATTGAGGTAAAAATTTGCACACATTATTTAGGATAGCGACAATATAATCTTTGCAACTTTTAACATTGTAATCAAACTATTTAATATCAGGTACTATCGCTATCTCAACTAGTTCATTTCAGTAACACATTCGTAGAAATTTTTGAACTACATTTAATTCGTTGTATAATGTGTTTCAAAAACTGTGTTCTTATAACATTTATAATTATAGTCCTTAATCAGGTGAAATTTGTTTGAGAGTTTTTCGCATTTACTCATATAAATTATTTGTGGGATAATGTTATAATTTTATGAGAGTTTTAGCCAATGCATCGAAAAGTATGGCATATCAAATATCCTAACTAATCTCGTGATCCGGTTTATTAAATGTCTTCCTGGTTATGGTAGAATTATAATTTGGATATGAATAGATAATATATGTATTGTAGACCCAGCTTCAGATAAACAATTAAAGATAAATAAAAAATATTTAATATGGTTTACAATATTTATTTTTCAGTTTTCTTTACAATCATCCATTATCTTCCGTATTTAAACCCAGATTAACAATTCCCATGTAAAATTCAATAATATTCTATTTCTACTTTTATTTATAAAAATGTCAAACCAAAAAGTATTCATTACATTTATATAATTCAGTGACTGAATATAACTCAACAGCTAGAAGTTATAAAACCTTTAATGATGATTTATAAATATTATATTTAAAATACTTTATAGGCTTACAGTATATAGTAAGTAGTGCTTGTCTTTGAATTTCAAAACGCGACTGTAATGTAGATCCCTCGTTTTATCAACTGAGTCACTCTGCTCTTTAATAAATACAGTTTTAATAGTTCAATATCAACTAAAATAATTACAATTTGAGTAGAATTTCAATTAACGCTAATACCTATACGTATATTTATAAATATTCTGTAATGTTAACACTTTTGAAATTGTTATAGCGATGGTAAATTTTATTAGAACTTCTTGTTCAAAAGTAACTTTCCATCGGCCACTATTAAAAATTCCTAGCGTTACTATGAATAAAGCGCTTGTCTTGTAACGAAGGTTTACTTGACAAAGTACTTCAGTAAAATCTCGTTCGAAAAACTCTCGTACAAAAAGTTAATGAAGATATTCTATAATCTTACCGTTTAATCGGTATTGAACTACTAAATTTTATTCTAAACCATCTCAATGGAAAATTAGCACCATAATTGCACAAAATTTTTATATTGTCAGAGTTTGTAAAAATATTTAAGTGTTTTTAAGCTGGAAACGTTTTCGACGGTAATTTGTGTGGAAAGAATAAATTTCTGTTAAAAAGATTCTTATTTTGAAAGAGTACTTTATATTAAAATTAGAACAAAAAGCGGAAGTAAAGAAATCAAAACAAAGTGGGCTTAACGAGCACTTTTGAATCGTCACGTTTAAGTATTGAATTGAACGTAAAGCTGCCACTGACTTAGAAGGTACATTCTGTCGATCAGAACCAGTAAGAAATTCGTGTCAATAAAGTGCAATTTGATTTGATTTGATTTCCTTATTGTGCGTCTCTCAATGTACAAAGAGAGAGTTGCTGTTAAAAGTCAACGTGTATATTATTATAGTTGAAACTGACATTCAGATAAAGGTACGTTTATTTCCTCAAATATGAAAATTCATGAATTTTACACACATACATAGGTATGTGTTTGTGTGTGTGCATATTATTGTATCGTGTTGATTTACACGCGCTTGTCTTACATACATATGTTATAAATAGATTGACAAAGTTAAAAATATCTTGTAACAACGGTCCAACTAACGATGCCATACAAAAAAAGAAAGTTTTTTTAGTGGTTGTAATTCGAATAAATCACGCCTACGTTGTAAGAACAAAAATAAAACGTAAGTGTAGGCACTCTGTGCACTTGAAGGTTAGATTATCTTATTGAAATTGTATTCAGAGAAAATAAAAAGTAATAGAATTACCACAGTTATTCGTAAGTTTGTCAGACAAAGATCTTTATAGAAATATAAACATAGTTGTAAAACGCATCGCAATGACAAAATCAATACTACTATTAGTTTTTTTTACGTTTAAAAATATGAAGACAACTTCATATTTTTCTGTTTTCGCGGCTATTCTCAACAGAGAATATCAGCTACACAGGAAACATTATAGTACTCACACTTGGGCTCAGGGAATAGAGCCCTTTCGTAATCCGATGGGAGAGCAATCTGTCACGATCAGAGAGAGTTCACGGACAAGAGTAACGACTCTACTCTACGAGAGTATTAACACTGCTCATTTTCAATCTTTGATTGTTACTAAAAATTTCTTCAAACCACAAAGTATGAAACCAACAATCTTATGAGTTAGTAATACATCAACAAGAGAGTCAAACCAAGAAAAAATAAAACAAATAGATTACTTTAATGTGATCCGTAAAGAATTCTAATACTTTGTGACAAACGATAAACAGCCTTTTTAGTAAAGAATTCTTTACTAAAAAGGCAGTTTATCGTTTGTCACAAAGTGTTATGATTCTCAACTAAAGTGTTACAGATATAACAAACGCTTTCAGCTGAAACGGCTTGACCTCGTCATTATCATAAAAGCCTCTACATTTCGTTGCATGTAGAGCACTAATTAATGACCCGACTTGCTTACTTGCGTTGGTCACCGATATGCTTAACCTCGTTTCTTAACACCTAATTTCTTTAGCTAATCTTATACTTTAGAGTTAGAACTGTATTGTTTCGTAACACCAATAAGCAAATGGTCAATATAAGAGGGTCAATTGGGGGGTTCATATTTAAACAATTAAGCTCAGCCTAGCTTAGGATAACAAATCGGAATCATTCTCGCTACCGTAACGCCCTCCCAAAAGACGGAGAGGGTACCGCTGGTTTTTAATGGGTATTTGGGTGTACTAGGGTTAGGTACTAGGCGTCTTGGGCACCGACGAGTGCCACTTAGATGAACGCGTTAAGAGTTTGTATAGCGAAAACAAACCAAGATTTTTAAAATTTCTAAAAAATTATAAAAAAAATTTTTGATATTCAATTCGATGTTAAATATTTATTAAAGTTTTTATGTTAAATATGAGCTATAATTAATTATGTTATTCTTTATTTTAATTAACATGGCACTACCTACAAAATTTAACTATTCATTAAACTCAAATTATTTTTGGCGAATATGCTTTGTTTCAATAATACACATAAATTAATTTTATTCTTAATTCATCCATAAATATCTTAATTTCGCTTAAAAATATTAAAAAATAAATATTTTATATTCTATACTTTAATCAAAACTCAGATGAACAAATAAGTTACTCATAATTGTGTGTTTGCGTAGACATGGCGTAGGCGTTTGCGTAGACGCTCTACGCAAATGTTTATGATTATAAGCACGTCAAAGGGTTATAACCTTTTTATGAAGTTAATACATTATTTAATTTTAAGTCGTGGCTGTTTTCTTGTGCGCAGTATCTTAACTAATTTGACCCGATTTTTTTTTCTATCTCTCTTTTATTATATATATGTCTTACTCATGTGCTATGATATAACAAAATTACTTGACTGTGTGAGTGTATAAGTATGTATGAAATATAAAAGTAGTATAAAATAACTGCACAACCGGAATGGGGGCAAGAATGTGAGGAGTATTTCTTCGTTGAATCGCAATTTCTATTATCTCAGCGAAATATGAACCATCCCTACTGTCTTTGAGAGAAGTAACTATAGGACTGAAAGTTAAGGCTAAGTCTTTTTTTAAATTGCCTAATACTTATGTACGAAAAAAAAATTAAAAAAAAATCTTCCAATTTCATTTCTCTATTTAAAAATGTTTTGATATAAGAGGCTAAAATAAAAACATATATTGCACAGCCAGTCGCAGTTCCGTTCGATAAAATAAAAAGTATATAAGTGAGTTTTCAGTCCGATATGAACTAGTAGAACTTATTACGCTCTATTTATTTGCGTTTGTGATAAAAAATGCCCGTTTGGTTGAAGTCAAAGAAAAAGGAATATAAAAATAACCCCCTTTAAAAACCATGTCGTATGTTTTTTTAACAATACATAATTTGTTTTTTTTTTTTTTTTAATTTTTAAAAAATGGGGAACGTCACATACTCTTATTCTTCTGTAAGTAGCTAAAGCACTTGTGCTTTGGAAAATTAGAAGTAGCGACGGTACCATAAACACCCAGACCCAAGACAACATAGAAAACAAATGAAATCCTTTAAATCCTTTAAATCATTTACATACCTATGTTTAGTTCAGGTTTTGTGTTGATCTTTATAAACATCGTATCAATATATATATATATATATATATCATATATATTATATATATATATATATAAAGGCAAATAAACCATTGTAACAGTCCAGTTATATAATAGAAGTTTGTATTTAATTTCCGCAAAATGACAACTTTCAATACAGCACAAAAGACATAGTATATACATAGTTTAAATTGAGAGTTATTGATTGTGTTCTGCCTGACCTTTCGACTTTATGTCGTACTGTTTCATATTATAGACGCAGCCTTCGATGTTTGCGTATTTCAGATTTATGTTTTGTAATCTGATTGCCTGTTGTATCATGCATGGATCTGTATTAATCTTATCTGTGTTCATTCGTTGATAACGTAAATGAAAATGTTGAAATGAATATTCTGACGTATTGGATTTTACAGATTAATGTTAAAAATTGATGCGTATTTAAGCCCTTTTTTGTCTCAAGCTATGTATGTTGGTTATACATACGTCTATTGGTTAATTTAATCATGAAATATTTTGTATTTTCAATGTAATGTCTTTTTGGAGAGTATTGTAAGTATTTATTTAATAAATTTACATTTTATTATCAAGATTTGTTTATTGTTTGCTATATATCATATATCATTGTCGAATATATTTTCATGAATAAAGTTATGTTTATATTATATCAGTATTGAAATAAAAGCTGGCGTGTTCGAAGAACCATTTCCATATAACAATCTTAACGTTTTATAAGTAAAATAAATAAAAATATGAGAATAACTATATGTAATTCAACAAAAGATTTTCATTATTCAATCGTGATTGATTCAATTTTGAGTTCTATATTTTGGAATGATTACGTGATCAACAAATATTGGTCAAAGGAATAACATAAGTTACAAAAAGCCGATTTTTTTATTGTCATAGTCAAAGTAATAAAAAAATATATAATAAAATAAATAAATATTACAAATAGACACAATTGTATCTATGTCAAATGTATTCGAATTTATCGTAGTGTCCAGCCAGCTGAAGGCATCTTCAAATCTTCATGAATATTTTAATATTCGTCTTCTCTTTTGCCGCCTCAAAAGAATTCTGTTTCTTACTTACCTATATACTTGGTAGCCGTGTGACCTAATTTTAGCAAATTTTTTATGTTTTGAGTTGGTGAATTAAATTTTCATGACATTAGGTTATGTAAGGCTTTCTATACCAGAATTATAAACGAGTTTACTAGATGTAAATTTTTATGAAACATATACGTTTTTTTTTAAATCTATACATGTAATGTAATTGAAGTATCTATTGGAACGACTGGGCCGATTTTGACGGGACTTCACTCTTCACTGGCAGTTAGCTGATGTAATAAGGATTAACTTATGTTACAACTATAACTTTTATGTTATATTCAAATGCTCAAGGAGTCACAGAAACAGCTAGTACATAATAAATTAACGCTTGTCATGATTATATACAACGGGTGATGCTGGTAAGACCAGCTACTTAAATACACATTACATACGAAAGTTTTATTCTACATAAATAATGCTGAAGTATTATATCCGTTAGGCAATACCTAAAAGAATGACACATTATTTGATTAACATATGAGATGTAATGTTATGTAATGTTATTAACTATGAGACAAAAAGTCCTGATATTGTAACGTATGAGGCTGGCGGAGATCAGAATTTCGGTATCTAGGTCAACTTGGTCGTCCTCGAGATTCAGACGGCCGTATTGCACTGACTCCCATTAAGTATCCCGGGGTAGTGCAGTGTTCAACATTACGTAATGCTTTTAAAATAGGATAAAACTAAAACCTTGTTCTATTTTTTTTTATCTGGTTTGAACAAGGACAAATGTAAACAAGTTCGCTTTTCGAATTGTTTCTACTTTGTGTAGACTTTGTTAGTGAGATACTTTGTTACTGAGTACTTTTTTATTTGTGTATGTACGTATTTATAAGCTTATTTGGAACTAGAATGAATACGTCATTAGTGAACTTCATCTCAAAGACTTAGAGACAGGATATCTATGTAGTACAAAGACTTCTATAGAAGGTTCTACGAAAACCGCTATCGATAATCATATTTCTGTTATGTTAGAATAGTATAGTTATTTGGAAACATAGTTCTTAGTTTTAGATTTAAATAAACTTCACCTTTTTCGGATTTTAATTGCTTGTCACGTTTTGAAACAAATTTGAAGACTAAATTCGTTCTGTCCGGAAAGTTTTTTAAAAATGTGTGTCTTATTTAGAGAGAGACTTACTTCAGTATTTTTTTTATAATGTTGAGTGTGGTGGTAGTTTAAATAAAGGTTAATTAAAGACCTTAGTTTTATTATAGTGATGTGGGCTATGTTTGCAACCGTTTATTTTTAAAGGAAATTAAATATTAATATCGATTATACTCACCCTTGTGTTAAAGGAAGTATCGTAAGGTAACCTCTGTGTTATATTAAATCTGCCCCATGTGTACCACTAAGCCGCCACAGTGAGGTGGAATGTTCACTAAACCTACTCGAAATTGGATACGGAACCCTCAATACATTAATTAACTTTTTACAAGTGAAAAACTATAGTTATACTACGAGGTGCGTATGGCAATACGAAAATATTCTGCCCCAGTTAATCCAGAAGTCAATTACATTGATTAAAAGTTTCATTTACATCTCTACGTATTGATAATGATTTTTTAAGGGTCGCCGCCCACGAACATCGACCACAACCACAAAACGCCGCCATCGACATATTTCCTGTAATTTTCATACATTTTATATGGACTTGCCGCTTGTAGCGTGAGGCGGCCAACGGCTTGAACTGACTTTAATGTAATACTCCTACTGTCTTATGTTCTACTGTTACTGTAACGATTTAGTTTCTCTTGAGTATCACAGTGAAGTTTCTCAAAAGAAATGCAGAAGTTTCTCGAACAACGCGATCTCTAAACAACCTGATTACTGCGCTCTACTGTTTTAATTAGATTGTCTTGTTGAAATTAAGGCAAGATCTCAGCTTTTAAGTTAACAAAGTTAAATACGTGTTGTGTCTGGTATAAATTCAATGCAATTACGGTCTGTAATATAATTGGAGTAAAAATACATGGGATGAAAGGAAGTAGAGTCGAGATGGCCCAGTGGTAAGAACGCGTGCATCTTAACCGATGATTGCGGGTTCAAACCCAAGCAAGCACACTGATTCATGTGCTTAATTTGTCTTTATAATTCATCTCGTGCTCAGCGGTGAAGGAAAACATCGTGAGGAAAGCTGCATGTGACAAATTTCATAGAAATTCTGCCACATGTGTATTCCACCAACCCGTATTGGATAATGAAATGAAAAAATAATTAAATTTTCTCAGTAATGGTCAATATGATATCTTGGAATGAAAAAAAAAAGTTAAATGTTTTCTTACTCATGTATGTATGTGAGTTTCCTTGTGTAACCATAATTATTAAACGTCTGAATGATTATATATAATTTCCATTATTTTATAGCACCAACGAAACGACGAGTACTTAAATTAAATACCTCTTAATTTGGGTCCTTCAGGGCTTCGGCTGACGGCCATCTCGAGGGCGTTTCCTATAAGATCGCACCTCGACCTTGGGCGGATGCAGCACACGCAATCTCCCTTGTATCGACTTTTGCGTATCTGGGTTAGGCACTGTGGAAGCGCGCCAATCACAAAGCGTTTTCTTTTGTCAATTGACATCCCATATTCATTAATTTATTAAAAATAATATTCAATTTAAATTAAACATCTGTATGCAATTTAAAATGATTTGGCGAATTTTGTTTCTTTTGATTCGGCTGTCAACAGTATGGTAAAGGGATATATGTTTAATTGCAATAATGTTTCAATGACCCGTACCGGGGTTGACCCCAGAAGCTAATCTCAAGTTTTAAAAGAAAGTAACAGACGAGCGAGCCAGTCAAATGGTAATATAAAGGTGTAATTGATATTACCCGTTTCATATTGCGATTACCTTACGAACCATGGGATATAAGTTGTTATCTCTTTTATGATAAGTGCTGTATGACCCACTTAAATGAATTGATGGGTACCACCGATTATATCATCAATTCCTACAGTGTGCCAGTATAAAAAGAAGGGGTCGTTCGATTACAAGCAAAAATTTATTTTCAATGTCTTGCACCTGTTACTTCATAGAATTCGTTTTTTTTTCGTTTGATGTATACGATTTTATAATAGGATCACAGTAAAGTAAAATGAAATCTTGCTTGATTAAAGTGTAATCGATTTTGATAAGCGAACGAGTAATTGGTGTTTACTATTTCCCAAAGACATTGACGCTGTTAAAATATCATCCGTATATAGCCAATGCATCATCACCCTGGGAGCTGAGATGTTATATCCCTTATTTCTCAAGTAACACTTGTTAAACAATAGTTCGTCTTGGATCACACCAATACTAACTATTGTTTGGTGGTATATAATCTTAAGGCGGTATATTGGATACCTACCCAGATGGGCTTTCATAAGGACCTAACACTAATTTAATTTTGAGACTCCTAGATAGCACAACTTTAAAAAAAATTGGGGGCTTCTTAGCTATTTCACTATCATATTTAAAAATGTAATCAGAAATTGGATAAAAAATTTATTCTAAGTTAAGTTTATTTTATTTTCCAAATCCGATTTGCCGATTCTAGTGTGTGTTGGATACATTTTTAATCAAAAAAATATTCTATTTTTTTATCACGCAATATATTATATTGATGTAAAGGATTACAAATAATTAATGATTTCGCTTGAAGGTCGAAGTTTCTAGAACGCAGTAATCTCAATGCTTCGACATTGTTAGCTTCTGGTCTAATTACATTACTCGTTAGATAAATGGCCGCAATTTCAATGTGTTAAAAGCGATAAAGTTCAATAAAGACGCCTAATAAATAAACCTTTAAAAATTAAAGTCAACCTCAAACTTTGTTTGGGAAGAGCCGTACAGTGCTTTATTTGAAAAAGGAACTGATGATTGCGGGTTCAAACCGAGGCAAGCAGTATTCTTTCATTGTTCAAGTATCAAAACTATTTATGCCAAAAATAATTGTTCTCTTAGATTTAAGATAATTGTATGACTTATGTATGCTTTCACATTTGTTAATATTTGATTGATATGTATGTAGGTTATGATACTTATATATTATACTCCAGCTCAAAGGCTTACGGGTCGAATAATGGTAGATATATAAGTTGAGATTCGATCCTGACCCATTGACCTCTTGACCTCCCGACTTTACATTAGCTAGTGCACAATGCACTAAATCAAATGAAAAGTAATTAAGCTTAATTGGAACGGAAAAATAGTAAGCATTAATCCTTGGAAATAAGTGCACAAGATTTTAGTCTTTCTTGGAACATGGATTGACCTTTCACTAAATAAATTATTTACAATATGCGATAAGTTATATATGTAACTTATTTCGATTTTAAATACATTCTAGTTGAAGTTGCGTATTTATTCGCGCAAAATTTGTATAATTTTATATAACTGTCACCAACTTTACTTAAGGAAAGCATGGCTGAGTCCCCTTCCCAGGGAATCAAACTATTTCCGTGTAAAATTTCATCGAAATCAGCTTTAGTAGTTTAAGCGTGAAGAAGTAACAACAGTTAATGTCGCATTTATTATATTAGTACTCATAGATTATAATATATTTGAATAAATTTATTATAACAATAAAAATATCGAAGATACTTTATTTTTATGTTATTAAAATATGTTACAATTAAAATGTTTTGCGGTGTTCGTAACTTCAGTTCATAACAATGTTATTTCTTCTGGAAACTTGGAACAATTTCCTACTATTCCAAAGGGAATACGTTCAACACAGCCACGTTCTTCACTTCAATTTGATAAAAATATTTGTTCTTGAATCCGCCGAGACTCGCTCCAATGACCAGAATATTGTAGCTTGTATGAACACATTCGTATTTTGTTGTTATACTTTTGCTACTGGTGTTTTTTTGCTTATAATCAATAAAAATATAATTTTAAAATTCGAATACAATTTGTTTTGTGTGTTCGAAATGTGAAAAGCAGTTATTGAAAAGGTCTTTTCTTATTTTTTTTTTTTATTTCTACGTTGACGTTCGGATAAATTAGTCGGCAACATTTTATACGATGTCCTCTACTCAAAGGTTGTCTGGTAGAGATTAATGTGTCAGCTAAAATTCTTTACTTTTTATTTGTACAATAGAATATTTTATTTTCTTTGCATTGTAATCACTAAAAAGTTTTCATTATAAAATATTGTATCAATTTATTTTTATAACATATTTTTGAATTAAAATAATAAACGGTCAATAAACTCAGGGTTTTTGGATAAATTGATAAGCAGAAGTCATAATTTGCATATAATATATATGTGTCATAAAGCAAAGAATGCTTATCATGTAACTTTATGTCTAGAAGTTTTCAATACTTGTTTTATCGAATTTATTTTAATAACAGTATTAGTTGATTTTGTTTTAACAATTATAATGCAATCCTTATCCATTAAATAAATTTTCATCAATAATGCTTTACAGAAAATGTAATCACAATCAATTTATTTAAGATCAGAATCGACAAGAAATGTTGCAATTAGTATTTTATGAGAAAATATTTTCTTTCTCATCACAAGCGTAAATAAACTATAACCTTCAAATAGTGGTCTAGTCCTTGGTCTTATCAATAGCATTTGTATTTATGAAGGTTTCGCGTGGCGATTAGGATTGAAGCTTAGCCCAACATCGTTCGCCCCTCGCGCAGAATCCGGGCTTGAATGAGCTACAATTTTGTTTGGTTGTATACTTGTATTGTATATTGTGCGTACACAATTTTCTTACATACATAGATTTTTTTTAAATGAAGAAAAAGCCATTTTTAAATAGAATATCGTTATGGGCAGAGAAAGAAAACATGTTAGGAAACATTTATTTATTTATAGTTATATTATTTATTTATTTAAGGTTGGCTAACGATTTTTACATTAGTCATCCTTACAAACTGATACAATATACAATTATATACGTCCATAGGTTATGTTAAATCATTTAAAAGCAAACACTACATGCTAATTAAATTATGGATTATCTGCTGGCTATAAATACTACTGTAAGCGAACTAAACAAAACAAAAACGAAAAATGAGGAAATCAGAAAAAAATAAGTTGTGTATGTACATGCACACATCGTTCACATTAAATATGAAGCTGATGATATAAAAATTGTTTTAAGATTTATAAAAGTCAATACAATGTAAAATTTATAAATTTAAAAGCCAAACAATCAACATAAAAACAATAATGCAATCGAACTCTATTTTATTAGTTACAAATACATACATTTAATCTTAATTTAAAGCAATATTCCTTCTTCGCTGCTATTGCTGATATGATGAATGAATGATAAATATATAAATAAATAACAAATGGTGAGTGAGTCAGTGTAAGAACAGGTCATATAGCGCGGTTGCCAACGTGCCAATATCTATGGGTGAAAGTAACCTCTTTACAAAAAGTAAGCCTCTAGTTCGTGATTTGTATGTTATAAAAATGTTTGTCCGGTGTTCGAAATTATGATTAAAATTATTCACTTTTTTTTTAATTTTGTATAATTTTTCTATTTAAGATATATACATGTTGGAATATTATTATATTATATTAGTGTTATTTTTATATCTTATTCTTGATCAATATAATAAGAACGAAGTACTAAAATTTAATCGCATTAATGATGTAGATGAGAATTATAGGTCAATTATTCATGGTAATATTTTTTATGTTTCGTGTCGTGAAAATAGAATTAATCGTTATGACGCAGTGATCGCAAGTTCAAACGCTTCACCCATTCATGCGCCTTAAATCCCTAACACGCCCACAACATTCAAGTAAATCCAAGAAAGAATGAAGCCGAAACACATTATCCACTTGTACGTCGAACGCTGCCAACTATTGTTGGCAAAAGGCTTTAAAATTCGCCAGTGAGTCACGATCGATGGTATTAAAGCGAGAACTTTCGTTCGGAACAAGAACTATCCGTAGGTACTATGACGTCATTCCGACTACCCATGTATAGTACGACACAACTTAGATGTAGCATCGGCAAATTCAGTAAAACCAATAGAAAAAGCTTCCTATCACGCCATTCGACGCTATTCGTCGCTAAAGATTCTCGCGTCAGTTCAACCCGAGAAAGCAACGCATGTAAATTGAGATGTCAAATTGACGGTCATGTGGTATTACAAGTTATTACGTTTGAGAAAAGATCATATTCACATAAGAAATTAATATTGATAATTTGGAATATTGATAATTAGCGTACTTAATTCGGGTGTGATCGGTATTACGAATTTTGCCGATGCTACATCTAAGTTGTGTCGTACTATACGTGTAGACTGCCCTCTGTATTGAACTTAATTCGAAGCATACGTATGCTAGCGAAATTAAGTTTGTTTTGACATTCGTCTGGATTTACTAATGGTATTATTTTTGTTTGCAAAACTGTGTTTTAATCTTCATATATAATGGAATATTTCTCTTCTTCTTTTTTAAAATATATTGCTTAGAAAATATTAACTTGTATTCCAGTGTAGTATGAGCTTTGAGAATCACTTTTCTTCGACATTTGTCGTCCGTTGGAAGCTATATTGATACGCCCACGAATGTTTCTGAAAGGTCAAATCATAATTAAAAACAGAAGTGTTCATTTCAGTATTATTTCGTTTAAAGTCATATCCGTTACACAAAATTGTTTACTGTGAAACGAAACTAAGTGTTGTATATTTAAACCTATAAATCTTTCACTAGTTAGTTTTAGGTATACATACATAGGTTATTATAATACTTTCCCAAGGTGTTATATTAATATATGTAAGTAGATATCATAAAATCAAAATATACTTTATTAATTGTAGGCTTTCGAAACAAGCACTTTCGAATAGTCATTTTACAAACTATATTCATTGAAATCTCAGTCAGAAATTCAGAAGATACTCTTTTTCAACATTTAAAATACAAAGTTATCTTTTTAACTTGGTTATTGAATAACTATAATAATTAATGTTGTCGACAATGTTACTCGCATCTATCCCCTGTATAGGATTACTCTTTGTAGTCTTTGTTGTCGTCGAACATTTTCCACAATGTGAATTGTATAAACACAGTATAAGTACTTCAGTGAGAAGCTACTTCATAGATGTTTGGCATCGTCCCAGGTCAAAGTCTTTCTAAATTTGAATACCAAATTTAAATCGATGGCTTGTCTAATACTCTTAAGGCTCTTCATTATTGTTCAATAATATGTTATTAAAATTGAACTCCTTACTAAATTCTATCACTACACAGTATAAAACAAAGTCTCTTTCTCTGTCTCTATGTCCCTTTGCTTAGACCTTAATATTACGCAACGGATTTTGATGCGGTTTTTTTTAATAGATAGACTGATTTGAAAGGAAGGTTTTTATATATAAGTAGTATAAAATAAATAGACAGTATAGTAAATAAACACTGATAATTTTAGAAGTTTGCAATGTGGTGTCGTAAATAAACAAATTCTGTAGTATATTTAGTACCAGTACTGCACCCGTGCGAAGACGGGGCGGGTCACTAGTACTAGAATATAATTCAAACAAAACTGCATGGATTGAACAATTGCTAGATCTCGTTTAGTAACTGCAGAGTTTTCGAGAAGTACAATTAACATTGAAATCCAAAGTGGTAAAAATATTTTGTATAAATTTATTTTGATTTCATTAGCGAATATTATTTTGTAGGTAATGAAATGAGCTCACCAAAAGAGTTAATCCAAACTAAAGCTGCATTTTGAACTTTTCTTTTTGCGTTTTACGGAGTAATTGAACTCGCTATGAAGAATTACATGAATTAAGGTACAAAAAGAAATATGCCCAAGATTTTATTCTTACCGACAGATGGATAATAGGATCACTGATATTGCCTAGAGGCCTGTTTAAGAAATTATATTTACATGTATATTATCATATCTTAATATGTGTACATAATTGAAATTTATTTGTTACTATCGTTACCGTGAAGTTACATAAATTCGTATATCTATCTGAGATACATTTAATTAAGTAAATCAACAACCAGGTTGTAAATGTCCCATAAAAGATTATTATTTATAATATAATATGAAAATTCAAAAATAAAGTAAAACTAAAGCGTGTCGAGAAGGAAATATGTCTCAAGTGTAAAAGAAATATCTGATTTAATATCATAAAATTACATGGTTTTATTATTATTTAGCTAATTTATAGAAAAATCGTGAAGTTTACATAACGTTATCATCATATTTAACATGCTGCGATAACTTGGATATGGTGAAGAAATATTATTTTCAACTGACGTCACGTCCCGTTTAACAAGAAATGCCTAATTTCAAATTCTTAGATAAAGGTCATTTCTTGTATTTTAAGGTAAATATTTGCCGAACTATAATAGTGTTATTTTATTTATTAAATAAGTTTTTCCTACTTTTCATTGACGATATTAAATTATGTTTGAAAGAATAAGGCGATTTATAAATAGAGGTAGAAGGATTTATGTTTTATGGCTGAGAATAATGAAGGAATATTTGATATTGATTATATGTGTTATAATATTTGTGCAGTGAAAACAGACCACTATTTAAAGACAGTTTTTAAAAACTAGTAATCAATTTTAATGGTCATGAATGTCGGGTGTTTTAGTGTGGGTGCTAAAGATCTTATTAGTTTCTCATATGAGCCAATTTTACATTAAGCTATATGAATGAGCCGTTGTCAGGTATGACTCATAAACTGGCTCATAAAATGAGACCTAATTGAAGAAGCATTGAATCTTAACACTAATGGCGTCGTTTTTAAGTCGGATTACGAGGCCGGATCTTAAATAAAACTAGACTATTTAATCAATACGCTCGTGTTGCGTCATCGTGCGTGGTCGGTCTAGTTCCTTAACCCCCACAATTTTATTTTTGAGACACCATTAGTATAGTCCTCCATCCCACGTAATATTTGTTTTAAATATAATAACGTAACTAGTTTGAAGTATATGTTTGCCGGTCAAAGTGACATTATTACTTTATTATTTTGTACAATGGGTTCTATACCTATTTTTAAAATTAAAAATATGAGACAATATCACATACATTACTCTAATTCCAATGTAAATAGCTAAAATACTTCTATTATGGAAAATCAGAAGTAACGACGGTACCACAAACACCCAGACCCAAGACAACATAGAAAACTGGTGATAATCTACATTGACTCGCCCGGGAATCGAACCCGGGACCTCGGAGTGGTGTACCCATGAAAATCGGTGTACACACCACTCGACCTCGGAGGTCGTCAATGTGTGTTAATCATAAGTTGATCGCACTATATATACTAAACCTTTGTTAAATATTGTACATAAGTCTCATAGTTTATAGAGTATTTTTTTTGTTTATAGTCCAATAGCGTTGTCTATAAATTTTATTCTAGAGAGATAGAAAAACTAACAAACCTTATGTATTAATGAGGATTATATACTGAAATGTCCGCTTCTGCGTCCGCTTATTACATTAACATAGAACATGAAATCGTTATGTGTATGTATATGGGTATATTTTAATGAGACTCACTATTCCATTATAAATGACACCAGGATGAAATAAGGCCGCTAGTATCATGTCAAATTTAAACTAAGTCATTCATTTAAAGAGTACATTATCATAAGTGCGCGCTCTGTCGTACAGGCATGTGTAATCGTACACTTAATAAAAACAAGTCGCGTTCAGTACGACAAGGGTTAACATTGTCATAAAGCCGCTTTACACACGTTAAGACTTAATTACATTTGCATACACGTATGTACATTCATATTGTGACCGGAAGCAACATTTATATGAACATATAAGTTCAATCCATAGTAATATTTTATTAATGCGAAAGTCTGTCCGTCTGTTTGTCTCGCTCTCACGCCAAAGTTTCATACACAAATTGTCTAGAGCCTGAGAAAGGACATAGGCTATTTTTTTGGAAACAAAGGGGTAATACCTATTTTTACCAACGTGATATTTTAAGTTAATTTGTAAATATATTGCCGCGGGTAACGGCTTGTAATGAATTGTTCTTTACTTACATAAAAGTACGATGTCCTCATAGTTCTTACATTTACAAAAAAGTAAGATTTCCTCGTAAAACGGACATACGAATTTTATTCCAAGATTTCATTTGCGTGTTCAAATCACAGGCATTATTGATATGTTAGAAAGGATATCCGCATGTGTCAGATGAAAATCTGCTACACGTGTATTTACCAACTCGCGTTGTATGTGTGTGTGTAAGCTCGAAGTCAAGCTCGACAGGACTGGGAGGTCTTAGGCTAAAAGTTACAGGCAATTAAATTAAGAGAATGAAAGGCAAGTTAGCAATTGGGTCATTTGATGATTAGTGTATCAAATAAAATGTGTATATTTTCCAATTGTAAAAATCTTTTCTTTAATATAGAATTTTAGTATAGGAATTATTTATATTACCTTAGTTCTTGTACTTATTTTGTGTTGTATAGGTATCTTTATTTAATAAGTAAACATAGTAACGATCCAAATCACATGTGATATGAGTAATAACATAGTAAATGCATTGCATGCATTTAGTTTTTTAGTAACAATATTTGACACTTTTCTCCATAAAAAGCTTTTGAACGGGTTAGTATTGATAATAATTAACATCATGCATAGACATGGTTTTATTTTATTACATTAATAGTGATAAAGATTTATTATTTATTAATTACCTAATGACTATCTCGACATGTATGTTAAACACTTAAAATGATAGTACATATAATCAACCACATTAAGTTCAAAATTGCTTTCCTTATTTTTTGATACGAGGAAATATAATTAGGTACATAATGATTTACATAATGACAGTTTGTAGGTTAAAGTTGAAATTCGTAATGAACAAAGGAGGGTTTTTAATGCTTTCTCATCTTTAGATTCCCGTCCGAGACTCGAAACTTTCATGACCGATCAAGTAGACGGGGCTGAAATCAAAGTGGACGTGACCAGAGTGTCTACGAGATTCATTTCAGTTCCTCAAACATAACTTCATTTACAATTTATAATGTATTTGAAACTTGTACTTGGTATTTGGTTGTGTAACCCATAGATTTGCTTTCGACTTCTAGAACATATTATTTGAAACCTAAAGAAAATGATGTACTGTTTGATTTTGACGTTTCGACATTTTTCAAGATAAAAGAATGTAGGTGCTAATGCGTAATGAGGCCTCTTTCAAACCTACGCGTCAAAACGTGTAATTCAGAAAAAAAAAACGTTAAATAGTAATTAGGCTTAATTCAGCTGTGCTCTGGGAGTTGAACACTTGAAATGGTCGGGTTGTGTAGATTTGTTAACGTTATTTGCGGTGAGGGCTGCGCGGCGGCGACGACGCGCATCGCGGTGCTAGATCGAAGGCCCTGGAAGGGTAGCGCGCATGCGTGGCTACGGCTCCGCCGATGTCTTCGCCGTCAGCCCGCAGTCGCACCGCGCATCCATCGGCGACGCCATGCCGACCGACGCAGCGACTTGACCGGAGCGCCCAGCTCTAAAACACCCCTGAAAACAAACAGAAGCGCGTCAAATCCACACCCTCGTCCACCAGACTAGGGTAAGTCCATAGCGGCTCGCTTTCGTCCCGCAAGACTGCACCTAACGGGTGCCGTGCCCAAGGTCGGATCTGAAACGCATAGAGGGCGTCAGTGTGCGCGGTGAGTCATCTCTGCGGCGACACGTTTTCATGGCCGCCTCTTCGATCTCCTGAAGTTTTACAGGCGTTTCGATTGGAAAGATGTAGGTTGCAGTGGATGTTACGTAAGTGCGTGAGGAGTGCAGCGGCCGTGGCGCCGGTACTTTCGACTCCGTGTTCAGCCGACCGTTGGCAATTACGGCACGCGAGGATCGCTTTAAGGAAACATTCACCATTTTGTACGCGAATCTTGTGCCGTAAGCAACTTTTGCTAATAAATCGTGTCAGAGCCATGCGCCCGTACCTTTTTATTGTGTTCGAAATATCTTACTCGTTATATAAAACGGATGTTGTGTGATTTGATTACCTTGTGAAAGTGATTTTTGATACTAAATATTCAGTGATTCATCTCATATTACTGCGTTCAAGTTGTGATCTTAAATTAGTGGTGGGTAACTAGATATAACGTTCCTCTTGCACAAAAAATTAAAATTGCATAATATTTTGCGTCTCGGATTTTATCTATTTCTTAAAATCATGTAACTCGATATTAAAATGGAAATTTACTGTTATAAATAAACACGGTTAAAGAAAAAAAAAACGAATAATTTAGACTAAAGAACTAATTTATTATTATATTATTTGAACTTCATAATATGATATAAATCAAAAAAGGTAAAAACTTTTTTTTTAAATAATATCAAAAGAAAATCAATGATCGATGACCTTTAAGCAACGGTAGTCGGGCGACGCGTGCGCAGCTGGCTCAGATGCTATCCGGACCGTGACGGTGGCGGACTAACGGATCTTGACCTGTTACTTTATTGTAATAATAACTAAATTAATTATCCTTTATTTCAACTCTCCGAGAGTTCAATTTATATCTATGTTCCAATTGTAAACATACATTATCATTACGCATTTGACAGTTCCTATTAATTTTATTTGACGTTTCAATAGTGTCTATGTTTTAAATATACACAATATTTGAAATAATAGTTAAAATAACAGATAAATATATATTATTTGCTTATAAAAAATATTAAAAAGAAAAATATTTGTTAGAATTAATATAATAATAGTTGCTTAGTGTAGTGAAAATATACAATAGATTTTCAATTTTAAAGTGTTAGTATGTGTTCTAGTTTCCAATATCACACGGGTGGTTACAGATTCGAATCTGACGAATCGATCCGAGTAAAAATTGAACAACTAGTTAAAGGGAAAATTAAGGTTATCGGTAACGCCTTTAAGACTGGCATTGATAGAATTCTATGAAAAAAAAACTTTAGTTACCGAGAAGTCCTAGTTCGTTAGTTTACCTGGCCTCATTAAATGCTTTAAGCTTTTACAGAGCCAAGAGAAGTATTTCCTCCCAATTTCCCCACCGCAGCGTAACTTACTAAACGAGGTTAAACGCAGATATTCAACTGGTCTTATTAACTCTAATGAGATTCGTAAAATTATAGGCACCTTTATGTTCAATTTTAGGACAACTTTTCTTTCATATCTCTATCGTTGACAACATTGAGTTTTTATTTGAATGATTTTATAAGTAGAATTTCTTTTTTTCTAAATTATTAATTTAAATTTAAACTAAATCTATCTTGATAACTAAAGTAAGAAACTGTTATTGTCTTTTATTCTTAATTGATTTTGATTGTTAATTGACAATCTTCCAAAGAAGAATGGTTTCTCCCTACTGGTATTTTTATAACCATTTATCCTGAATTAAACTTTGATATTGACGTACTATATGATATTTAATGCAATTATGTAGAAATATTCACGATTTTGGATCTATTTTAATGTATGATTACATAATAAATATCAGTGTGTCATAAATGTAAAATTCTGTAAATTTAGTGCCTGGATTTTTCTAATGAGGTTTCTATCTAAATATATGTGCAAAGCGACAGTGTCATTTTTATTCTGTAACTCAATAGTTTGACAGTGTGGATGTTCGTTGTATGAGGGAGGATTATTTGACAAATATAGATTTTCAGCGCTCGAAGCGCCTTGTGATTTCCATTTTCGTTGTTACTTAAGACTTATAGGGTTTCGAATGTCTGGAGATGTTGAAATATTTCTTTGGATTGACAAAATGTTATAAATATAGTACGGTTTTAAAACATAACTTTTATATTTATTTTTAATTTGAATTAAATAAAGAAACAATCGTTGCGTTAAGTCAGTTTTGTATAGTATATTGAAGCGTAAGGTTTGCATATTGATAGTTAATATAAAAGCTATCGACTGGTCAAAAACGAGAAGGTGTGAGCCACATCCATGTATACCGCGCAAGTAAATCGTTACGCTTTTGTGTCTTATATATAATATGATAACTTACAATGAAAAGAAATAGGTAAGCACGCAAGACAGGATTATTTGTCTCTAAAAGATATACATATATCTGTTACTAACGTGAAATGTAGACATTTTTAGTGCCTTTAACTGTATACGATGTTCATTAAAGTCGTATGATTTCTCGTTGATTGAATGATTTTGGTTGGGGTAGGTTACGATATGCGTTCTAGGTAGGTTTGCGTGAATCGATAGCTACATAAAAGAACGTTCCTTTATATAGAGCATCGTTTCAAACTGAAATTATCCATGTGATTACGGTTGGTTGGGCCAGTGTTCGATCCGCTAATGACGAATATGTTTTTTTTGTCATGTATGTGTAATTGTCATGTGTTTTTTTTTACAGGTGCGTTTCGGGCGTAGTACCGATGTGTTAGTGGTGTAGCTGGTGTGAATATCAGCCGCCATGTCATCGGTGAAGGTGGCGGTGAGGGTCCGCCCCTTCAACTCGCGCGAGATAGCGCGGGAGTGCAAATGTATCATCGAAATGTCGGGCAACACTACAGGTAAGATATTTAATTACTTATTCAATTTCTTTTTATGTTTTAATGTTTACGATACACACGGTTTTGTACATTGTAACTAAAAGCTGTATCAGTTCGATAAAATTAACAATACGTACATAATAATAAAAAATATACACTAATATATTATTAAAAGTAAAAGTATTTATTTTTCTCATGGTAAAAAGTCGATCGTTTTATTACCAAGGTGTACCATATTTCAAACTTTTTACCATATCAAAGGTTTTCCCGAACGGATTTGATTTGAGAAATTTCGAGAAACCAGTTTCATACATTCTTCATTTCAAGAGAAACAAATCGATGACATTTAGTAATTAGAAAATGGCTTGCTAAATCTCGCAGTGAACCAATGTATAGAAAATTTGATTTGACAGTACGTAATACTTAATGTTGGCCGTTAGAAATAAAGTTATTTATCTATCTTAATAAATATTATAAGAAAATATTTGATGTTACCAGCTTCACGACGGATAAGAGCCGCCTGTATAATTAATTTGAAATAAGATTTCATACCAAAATTGTAATTAATATAAATTAAACAGTAATTTCTAAGTTTCTTGCCGGTTCTTCTCGGTAGAATCTATATTCCGAACTGGTGGTAGCTTCACTTGATGAAATTGTTTAATGACGATTCAAAAATGCTTGTAAAATCATACTTGATGATATTTTGATTTTGATTTTTGTTGTTCAGTAAAAGGTAATCTAATGCATAAAAAATGAGTAAATATTTGAAGAATGTTCATAATGTTTACTCCAAAGATAGTAACTTAACTTCTTACAAAAAATGTCTTAATAATTAATTTAAAGCGACATTAACGTTCTCTAAATAAGATTTTACGAGCATTACTTATGGCCGCAAAAATTTATTACTAACGCCTCCTTCTTGGGCCTCGGGCGCTTGTAATGAGGAATGACGCTAACCCCTTCCCGAGCCGTTCGCCATTTATGAATTGCGTAAAAGCTTTCCAAAATAAGTGCGCTCAAGATAATTAATATTGATGTGGAATTACTTGAAAGTATATCAAGTATTTTTCCATTCCGTAATAATAATAATATAATTGAATATTCATTTTTACTAATGTAATATAGATCTGTCTGTTCGGCTGTCTGTTTCTCTTGAAACTATTGATCGAAATTTGTTACAATTTTGTATGAATTTTAGAATTAAGTATGCTTAAACTGCAAGGAATTGAGCTGCGATGGCTTCGTAGTTAAAACGCGTGCATCTTAACAGATGATTGTAGGTTCAAACCCAGGCAAGCATCGCATATATGTATATGTGCTTAATTTGTGTTTATAATTCATCTCGTGCCTGGCGGTGGAGGAAAACATCGCGAGGAAACCTGCATGTGTCTAATTTCATCGATATTCTGCCACATGTGCATTCCACCAACCCGCATTGGAACAGCGTGATGGATCATGTTCCAAACCTTCTCCTTAATGGAAGAGGAGGCCTTATCTCAGCAGTGGGAAATTTACAGGCTGTTACTTTACTTTTACTTTGCAAGGAATGATATAGCCGTTATTTTCATGTCTAACGTATGAGAACCTACCCCTAAAAATCAAAACCGCGGGCTACGACTAGTTCATTTATAAATACAGCACGAAATAGAAAAGACAAGATAATAAATTCAAACGAATGCAAAAGTTATACTTTCTTAAACTGAATGCATAAAATTTACTAAATAATAGATCGTATGACATCCGAATGGAATGAAGTTGTTTTTATTGTATTTTATGTATAAATTAACAAAAATTAAATGACAAGAAATAAATTGTTACTAAAATCTATGAACTACTACAGTAACAAAAAAGTTTGTTGTTTGTTTTAATGTTATATCGACCCGTATGTTATAGAACGGCTATACAGAGCGAACCAGAAGTAGAGGGATAGGTTGCCTTGAGAGGGTGTAAAATTTTCCCTTTTGTTACGAGATCTGCCAGTTCACACTAGTGAAATGAAATCGTCAATCTGATGAGGCTTTACTGATGTGATTTCAAATCGGTAGACCACTCTGCTCTAGTCATAGTAATAATATTACATTAGTTTTGCCCGCGAATTTGCTCTCGTTTTTGTTGTTGGTTGTATTATTCAAACAATATTGGTAAAGTTTCATTAAAATCCTTTCAGAAGTTTGGTTTGGTTTGATGTGAAAGTGTACCTACAACAAGTGTACATAAAACAAACCTTTATAATATTAATAAAGATGTAAGGATACAATTTAAAAAAACTAACAACGTGTTGCCAACAGCCGTAGTACCGCTCTATAACCGGCCAGTAACTTTTCTTCGCTCTCCATTACATTTTTTTGGTAAATCTTAACAATTAAGGGAATTGCAATTAAGAGTTCCCTTAATTTTCAGCACATCTATGGCTTGAACTCTTCAAAATTAGACCATAAACCATTTTCTATATGCAGCTTCAGAGACGATCTCTTCAACAAAAATCGCCTTACGCTAATAATATATACGATTTTGCATATTAAAAACTTTTTACATTTCATATAACGACATCAAAAATATATCTGCAGTACGTTTGAAACGTTTTTCGATATGTACTCTTTTCACACATACTGTTTACTCACGAGCTGACCGTGACAGGTGCAACACTGTCGAAATGTCGAGCAAAAATAAAAAAATAAAATGTATGAACGTTGTTAGACCCGAATAGAATGTTATGAAATACTAACTTTATTGAAGTAGACTTTTATAATCAGTTTTGAAGCGTCATTTTACAAGATTTCGGTTGAGAATTTACATAAATAATATTATTATGAGCATTTCCTTAACATGAGTTTCTTATTACTTGAGAAAGTAAATTAAAAATCGATATAATATCTTAAGAAGATAAATTATATTGAAATCGGAATCGATATTCATAGCAATAAATTAGAAACCCCAATAACAAATCTGCCTAACGAATCGATACATCATTCATGTTAATCGATGCGTGGTTATAATATCATTATTTTTAATATCGTTTTAACGTAACGTAAGTGGAAAATATATATTATTATAATATCTATTCTTAGCTTCTCAAAGTTTACGAAAGTTTAAGGAGAACACGAAATTCACGATTGTCACACCATTAGTGTGAATTTGAAACGGGATAAACTGCGAGGCTCGTTTATATATTTAGCAAAATCTTTAAGTGTCTTAAAGATTGTATCTTCTCTCACATGTTTTATGTAACTAATATTCACATATTGGCTTAAAAGTATTGGTTACAAAAAGGTCCCCCAGAGTTATTAGAATATATGGATACTTCCTTGCTTGTATCAAAGTACTTTATTAAAAATTCAAAGTCAAAAAAAGGCAAAGGCTTTATTTATACATTTTATTAAACAAGTTATCGGTTAAATTGTTTTTCAAGAAGTCAAACTCCCGAAATGCAACATTGTTAGTACTAGTAATCGTTTGGGAATGATTCATCCATGAAATAGAAGTAAAAAAAGAAAAGTAAATGTGATTTTATGTAGGATTAGTACATATGTTGCTAACTTAAATAGACATTGCAATTTATTAAACGTCTAAAGAAAACAACAAAGGAGTTTTTAGTTTAAATTCAACCGTGTAATTTTAAGATATTTTAGTACCTGGATTATTTGCGCAAACTTTTAAAATGACTTGGGCCGGCAGCGTGGGTACTTTTTTACAATAGTGAGTGACAAGGTCAGTTTAAAATAGAATTATATGATAATTAATTGAAATACGAAATAAGACTATTGTTGTGCTATGGCTTTATTTTATAATAGTTGTCGCCCGCGGCTTCGATTGCGTTTTATGGGGTTGGCTGGCATGTGACCGGAAAAAAACGTAGGCTTTGTCCTTCCTTGAAGTTTAAGTTTGATTCATACCAAATTTCACGAAATTCGGTTCAACGGTTTGATAGTGAAAGAGCGATAGACAGACAGAGTTACCGTCACATTTATAATATTCGTTTAAAAATATAGAAGTACATATAGATAGCTCAGATGGCCCAGTGGTTAAAACGCGTGCATCTTAACCGATGATTGCGGGTTCAAACCCAGGCAAGCACCAAAATCAAAATCAAAATCAAAGTATACTTTATTCAAGTGGGCTTATACAAGCACTTTTGAATCGTCATTTAACAATTAAGTGAAGCTACTACCGGTTCGGAAAGTAGATTCTACCGAGAAGAACCGCCAAGAAACTCAGTAGTTACTCTTTTTCAACATTTAAAAAAATACAGTCATGTTAGTTAATACAATGATTTAAATTAATATATCCCACCACTATATATATGTGCTTAATTTGTGTTTATAATTCATCTCGAGCTCGCCGATGAAGGAAAACATCGAAACCTGCATGTGTCTAATTTCATCGAAATTCTGCCACATGTGCATTCCACCAACCCGCGTTGGAACAGCGTGGTGGTATATGTTCCAAACCCTCTCCTTAATAGAAGAGGAGGCCTTATCTCAGCAGTGGGAAATGTTAAAAATGCAGGCTGTTACTTTACTTTACTACATATAGATAAGTTGCCTTCATTATAATACGGTATAAAGTTACTTTTACATTTATGATATTAGTATAGAAGTATAGACGAGTTGCCTTCATTATAATACGATTTAAACATGTTAGATCTCATTAATTCATTTTCCAATAGTCACATAACATTAAAGCATTAATATTTTACACAATAAACGGCTTATATGATTAACTGGAACTATTATTCACTATTGTAATGTCACTAGCACTCCACGAAAACGTCTATAATTCATATATGAATCACCCTGCATTAAAATTTTTCGTATTCATTTTGAAAGGGGACGTAGTGAGTCATTTTGCATTTTGGGATTATGCCAATGCAGGGGACATTGTCTTTTCGTATGTTGTACCTATTTCATTGGAACGGTTTGCACTGTTTTGTAGAGATACTGGTTACTGCATTGCCGTTAGTATTCAGAAATGCGACTGTATTTTTATTATGCTACTAAATATAAGATTGTATCTTATGAATTTAATGTCTTGAAATGATGAAGATAATATCTAATAAATTTCTGGTTTTTTGTTATGAACGGTCCGTGCCGTTCGTCATTATCTGGTTATTTTGCTTCCTAGATGAGATTACCACTTACCTAGATGGTCGATGCTGCTAAATAGCACATATTGGGGAACTGTAATGAGATTACGTAAGATATGTGGCATATACTTCTTACATCGTCAATATGCCAAAACCTATGGCCTATATATATTTTTTGGAAGGTTACGCCTAAAGATGTCATGTTCCTTCTAACTGTAATTACACTGGCTAACTCATCATTCTATTCAGGCCACATTCTAGCCAGGCCAGCCAGAGGAATTGATTTAGTATTAGACTAGCCGATGAGTAAAATCTATCCATAAATCATTACGACTCTAGGTACAGAAGACGTTTGTAAAATATAAGTAAGTATGCCGTATTCTTCCAATACCTATCTATGGAGTTTTGCGATTGGTATTCGTTCGTTTGACAACTACGGAAAAAAATACCGTACTGTTATACAAATCATGGTCGTTTGTGCGTGACAACGAACATTTCTAAGCAAGTTCCATCCGTGAAACCTCACAAAGTATCAATGTCACGAGAAGCCAATCACAGCGCTCGAATGTTTGGAAACAGTTGTGTAGTATCTATAAATAGTAAATTAAATTAATCGTAAACTTTCTAAATTACTTGATAAGACTTGGTCGTAATAGTGAAAAATGGTAAATCTGTTGATAACAACAACAACAGCCGGCAAATTTCCCACTACTGGGCTAAGGTCTCCTCTCTCTAGGAGGAAAGGGTTTGCAGAATTTTTATAAAATTTGACACACGCAGTTTTCTCACGACGTTTCCCTTCACCGCTAAGAACGAGATGAATTATAAACACAAATTAAGCAGAGGAATATTCATTGGTGTTTGCTTGGGTTTCACCCGGCAATCATCGGTTGTCATTAGTTGTGGATTAAATCACGTGATATATGGTTCCGGCATTTGATTTCAAATTCATCATCTGAGACCAAGCTCCAACCGCTGCTGTGATAAGCTTCCTCTTGTCTGAGCCGCACACCTTTGATAATCTGAACTGGATACTTTCCAGGCTTTTTTTGTTACGTCATCTACCCATGTTGCTGTGAGAAGACCAATGCTTCCATATCCAGTTCATAAAAGTCATTTAGTCATCGCCTCAAATCGCCTCCACCTTTAATTTTTTCTCCAGCTCAGATCCAATCGAATACTTCATCGCCATGCGTTCAAGGTCACCTTTCACTGTTATTTTTCAAGGTTCTCATTTAGAAAGTCAGTAATATATTCTGAAGAAAGTGAAATAATTATAAAATACTAACACGCATTATTGCTGAGAAATTTTGTTGCTATGTTACTAAATTAAAAATCATGAAAGGACTGCTATCTATCTTCGTAGCAATGTCGCGGATTATAATGTCATAAGTAGTTTAGTCTTAATTAAAATTTTATGGGAGTGATCTTATATTACATTTATAAATGCAAGTTACTGTATTTTCTTAATCATTGATTTATATATTTCTATCATCTTTGATATAACATTCGAAAAAAGACAGAATTGTTTAACATTTATACATAGCTAGTTCCCGCCCGCCTTGTTTTACTAGTAGGGTGTAGGTATAAATTAGCCCTTTATATTTAGGGTTGAATCTACTATACCAAATGAAACCACACTCGGTTCAGTGGCTGAGCCGTGAAAGCGTAACACAAACAAACAGATCTACTTTCTTATTTGTAATATTAATAAGATGTTATGTTTAAAATATTAATTGCATTACTTAATTTCAAATCACATTACGTCACACGTCGTGTTTTGTTTTTAAGTCACGCAACTGTTCAGCGTTCGTGTAAGAACAATGTTCACAACACACAGTGTTGTTTTTACTTGGTGGTAGGGCTTTGTGCAAGCCTGGGTAGGTACCACCCACTCATCAGTTATTCTACCGCCAAATAACAGTACTCAGTACTGTTGTGTTCCGGTTTAAAGGGTGAGTGGGCCAATGTAACTACTACAGGCACAAGGGACATAACATCTTAGTTCTCAAGGTTGGTGGAACATTGAAGATGTAAGTTTTAGTTACTATTTCTTACTGCTTCATTGTCTATGGATGATGGTGACCACTTACCATCAGGTGGCCCATATGCTCGTCCGCCAACCTATACCATAAAAAAAACATATATTAATTTTTCGTTATACTCAACCTTATCTAAAACATTAGTTAAAAAAATGTTTAAGTGATTTTTAATGCCGGTACTAAATGCAATATTAATAAAGAGTTATATGTAATTTATCTTCTTTTTTTTATCGGCGTCAGTGACTTTATTACCAGATACGATACATTAGAAATGATTTATTATTGATTGCCACGCTGGACAAGTTGCTATTTATAAGTACATATATAGCTTTATTATTAGAGGGGGGGGGGGGAATATGTAGGGGACCTTTGTTTGTAGTATTTATCTGATCTCCTATTAGGTTGATGAATAAATATTATAACAGAATTGCTACGCCAACCAACCAAAAAAGTATGCCCTTCTGTAATTAATGGTGGTAATAAAACGGCATATGTTGTGTATATATTTTATATATGTAATTGCATTTTTACTTCAAAGTCCAAGTGTTTTAAAAGCAAACGGAACAAAATTATATATTTGAATATCCCGAATTTCATATCTATTAACACCTTTGAATTGTATCTATTATCATGTAACTTATTATACATTATTGGTGTTTAATATATATATTTATTATACTGCTTTTACTGTTTAACCCATGTAAACTATATTTAAAGGTAGACATTAACTTTTTAATTTTTAAAATGATTGAGATATTTTACACTTTGTAAAATACCATATGATTACATAAGGGTTAAAAGCTGATGACGTCACAGTTTGCGCCACATTCTAAGTACTCATGAATATACATGACTTTGTAATGCTCTCTCGTACACCCTCGGACAGGACAGCTTTTCGTACGATTATCTTTTTAATTTATAACTGTGATGTTATAAAATCTAACGATCGTTCATTAAAATAACGCCCAAGGGACTAAAAAGTTTGAATACGAATATAATATAATAAGTCTTGTTTTTCTTTTTTTGAAATACAATTTATAATTTCTGGGCTACAGGCTATACAGCCCAGTGGCTAGAACATGTGAATTTCAACAGAGAAGTGTAGAACAAATGTTCTTACCAGGCTATGAATATGAACCTTAGAATTTTTTTCAAGTGCTTAATTTGAGTTTATATCTTATCCGCGAACGCTGAAGGAAAACATAGTGAGGAAACCGAAACGTGTCGGTTGGTATTCTGTCACCTGTGTAACAGCAATAGTATCTGCCTGTAAATTTCCCAATGCTGTGCTAAGGTCTCCTCTCCCTTTGACGAGATTTGGAGTATATTCGTCGACACTGCTCTAATGGTTTTTGGATACATATGAAACATAATGACATTGAAATTGGACACATGTAGGTTTCCTCACGATGTTTTTCTACAACACCAACGCGCATTATGAGATTATTTTACCAGCGTGATCGAATGAGATCTAAACCTTCTTGAGAATATAAGGCTTTTCCCGGTAGTGGGATATTAATGGTAATTTACTTATACAGCTTACCTAAATCAATATTATTTGTTATGATTTTTTCTCAAGATTACAATTTAAATAGCCATGCTTTATATTCTTAACCGTTGTTGTAGTTTGCCTAACGACGTACGTATTGATTTTGTTATAATATCATTCTAATGATCGAAATGTTACATAGCTTTTATAACCTTCACAAATGATAAAAAAACGAAGATAAAAAGTCCGGTTGCGAGGTGTTCTTGGAGCGAAGGCTGCGCGGTGCGCATTGTTAAGAAATAATAGTGAAAGATACGAATACAAGATTCTAGAAATTCGTTTTTTATAACACATACTGATTATTTGGAACCATTTCAAATTGTAATTTACGTTTTAGAATTGCGAGTAATTTAGACCGCGTCTGTCATAAATTATTTTTTATGTTGATGATAAATACATTATTTCTATTAAAAAGCCCAGAATACATGTAAATGTGAAAGGTTTTCAACTATATGTAATTATTTTAAATATCTAATTATTTTTCGCCACCAAATTTTTTTTGACCGTACCACACCATTTGACACCAAAGTCCGCCTAATTATTCTGTACCAGGGATCTTATTTTTCTGCTTGAAAGAACTTATATTGTAAATTTGAAGGTAAAGATTTTACATTTTTTGCAGAGTTTCTATTTTTTGTCCTGTAACATCTTTTCATCTATCCTGCAATTTCTGCGAGTGATTTCGGGTGAAGAGGCGGAAATCTGTATCAGGAAGAGCGGTGCTAGAGTTGGCTCTGGTGGTACAAACATTTTTCCCGCAAAATAGTACTAACGGTAGATATTACTACGATGTTAGAAGTCATGGGGTACTTAGTAAGGCTCGATGTTTATTTTTCGATTGTTTATATACATATGTATATAAAAAGGGTTTAATAAGAAATGTGTGAAATTGCTAATCGTTTTGTCTCACGGTATATGTATCTATAAAGATTCAATATAATTCGAGTAGATTCCATTTCTTTACATAGTATAAAACAAAGTCACTTTTTCTGTCCCTATGTCCCTTTGTTTAAATCTTTAAAACTACGCAACGGATTTTGATGCGTTTTTTTATAGATAGAGTGATTCGTGGAAATTTTTTGTATATAATACATAGACAATATAGTTAAGTAACACTGATAATTTTAAGTTTGCTATGTGACGTCGTAAATAATCAAATTGTGTAGTATATTTATAGTATGAGTATTGCACCCCGGCGAAGCCGGGGCGGGTCGCTAGTAAATAATAAAACAAAAAACCATCAAGATTTTGTCTTGTTTTATAAATACCACATTAGAATAGTTTTCTGAAGTCTGTATGATGTTAGAAATCCACAGACTTTAAAGAACATTCTACAATAAAAAACACACATATATAAAACATAACTACAATTATAACAAATATGTATTAGGTACACATAATTTAAAATACCATTGGAAAAATGGTGTTTTTAAACAATGCATACATGTTTTCAGTATAGTATATTAAGGTAAAATAATGGCAGTTATTCCGCCTTATTGCACTACCAATAATGTTATACCCAAAGAAAATTGTCAATTTCGCGAAGAATATTATCAATTATGGTTGCCTCGGGTGCAATATACAAGAATATACGAAATATCAGGTGCGTTAAGAGAATGCGTCCCGACGGTCTATAAGGAATGTTCCCCTATTTGTATTCGTAAGGCAGGGATTCCCCTGTTTTCATTTTGGCTTAATAGATCATTGGCTCCGTAATATGATAAGATTGAAAGATTTATATATCTTTGTTATGTGGAAGTATTTATTGAGTTTTTATTTATTTAGTTCGCAATAATTCGCAATAATTTTTTATGATTTTTGGGTTATATCAATACGTATAATAAAATTGGAACATCTGTTTGTAATAATGTATATGAAGTTTAGTAAAAAGCGTTTGTTTTTGTTGTGTATACACGGTACATATATAAAATAATACATTTTACAATTTTGGTTTGTCGGTCTGTATGTTACGGTTAATCTTTGAAACGAATGGACCGATTTCTTCGAAGTTAAAATCAATCGCACCAGAAATATAAAATTACAGCTATAAAAAAATTGAGTATTCGTATCCGACGGTATTACCTGTGTTAAATTGCATGTACACAGCACACGAAAATAGTCAGAGATTTTTAAACATTAAAAAACTACTCATTAAAAGTTTTTAAGAAAACTCCGTATGGAAAATAGTGATATACATACATTATGTTATGGTTTTTGTAACATGTAAAATCAATTCTTTCACTTCCTTTTTTTTTTTCGAATCGAAGCAATAAATCAGTAACGCTAATCAATACCCACTGATGGCTATACTGTAATATACAAAGAGCTTGTATTTCGTTTGAAATATTGTCCATAAAGTATTTTCTACAGTACAAAGTTATTTACTTTTTTATCTCAGGAGCTAGGACGTGTCGTATAAAGAACAAATAGCTCGTAAACATACTTCGTTTCCAGTAATGTCGCGAACGTGCTCGAGCCGCTGGAACCGAGCTTAAAACTAAAAGTTTACATTATTTATGACCACTTCAATTTCCGCCGGTAATACCTTTCTAATGCAATATGTTTTCCTCTAGCAAAGGTTTAAACGCGGCTTCTTGGAAGGTATATAAATTGCTTCTTTTGTAGTACGTATTTTAATAAAAACATCGTAGCGTAATGTAAGTTAATGTTATATTTTTTACAATAAAAATAAATTAATTTGATCCGAATAGTAGTAAGGATATTTAGTAAAACTCGATTTAACTTCCTAGACAAACTCGATAAAATGTACAGTTTTTTTAATAACTTTAATTTAGTTCGACTATAAAATTATGATTCACGAGCAAAAAGGTCTTGTAATTATTTGAAGATCGTAAGACAAAGTGTTTAATCTTATTGATAAATCATTTTGAAATAAAATTACGAAATTGTGAATCCAATAATCAGATATTGACATACTTTCTAGAATTAAGCGGCACTATTGTCTTTGACGATTACGAGACATTGTGGATTTACAGTAGAATGCACCTGGCGACCAAAATCGATCTTGTATATTTGAAAATTTGTATTTTTAATTACTTTCCTGCACGTCTCTTACGGAAGCATGAGTATATATGTTAAGACCTATCGCACAGCCTTATTAACATTGTACGTACATAAAAATTTAATCTAATTAACTATACGCGAGCGCATACAATGTACCAACAACAAGCAAAAATTGGTATGTTCGGTTAATTAAACCAATTATAAAATTCATGTATAATAAGCTAACTTCTATTTACTTCTATTTAAGGTCATTTTTGAATAATAAAAAAATAAGCGTGCATCAAAATGAGGCTAGAGAAAAACGAGACTGTCTAGAACAAAGACTTAAAGGAATGTAGGTCAAACGTAACGCCTAACCCTTTTCAGGGCGTTAGACTTGTACAATATTCAAAGAAACACAGAGGACAATGACCTTTTACAGACTGCAACGAACATGACTAGATAACTATTTTACAACATTACTTTATTCCAGATTTAAATTTTGATATTCTATAGAGGAACTTCAAATTTACGCTTGGCACGTTAATAGCCTAAATTTAAAGTATTACTGCGAAGCGCAGATATTTTTATAATAATATTATATACATAAACCTCCGAAGTCTTGCAGCTTCGGGTGTAAGTTTTATAGATATACATTAAGTCGTTTTTCCGTGAGGTTTTTTAACAACGTATCTTCATTAAAAAAGTAGGTGGTAGCTTCACTTAATATAGTTGTTAAATGACGGTTCAAAAGTGCTTGTAAAAGCCTACTTGTATTAAGTATATTTTGATTTTTGATTTAGATGTACCCGAACATTGTATTTTACAATCGGGAACGCGTGCATCTTAACCGATGTTTGCGGGTTCAAACCCAGGCAAGCACTACCATATATATGTGCTTAATTTGTGTTTATAATTCATCTCGTGGTCGGCGGTGAAGGAAAACATCGTTCGGAAACCTGTATGTATCTAATTTTATCGAAATTCTGCCACATGTGCATTCCTCCAAGCCGCATTGGAACAGCGTGGTGGAATATGTTCCAAACCATTTCCTGAATGGAAAAGGAGGCCTTATCCCAGCAGTGGGAAATTTACAGGCTGTTACTTTTTACTTTTTTACCCTACCAAGGATAGATGTAATAAATTAGGTCAGAAATTCCTGAGATTAACGCGATCAAATAAACACACAAACCCGTCACCTTTACATGACGTTATTGATACAAAATAATTAGCATTCGTTTTAAAAGTAATAGTAAAGTATACTTTATACGTATCTGTTTAGTATTTTCCGCCATGTTTGAAATATACAGAGTTCCCAACAACCTCGGATTCAATGTTAGAATATAAAGGTATTTTCCGGGCTTTGATAGCGAGGCTTTATATAACAATACTGTTGTCTCTCCGTTCCGGCTGTCGGCTTTTAAACTAATATCGCGGAAGGGAAGAGGGTTGAAAACGAAAGGTTATCTAGCAAAAAATATGTTATATTTACTTTTATATATATATATATATATGTTTTATTGATTTGCACTAAAGGATACCATACTAACTCAAGGCAATGTACATGACGTCATGTGACATTTTAATGACTTGGGAAAGAATAAATGACCAAAATTACCTGTCAAGGGAAAACAGCTTTATTCATTGTTACTTTTTTAGCGTTTTATATATTATTACTGTGATATAGCTTAAGAGTTCGTACGACTAATTATTTAAATCAAATTCGTTTTTATTTACGTTAGATACCAATCCAATATACCAATAAGTCTTTACGCTGCGACTCTTTAGTATACAACAGTAATTTATACTGACAATATGGCAGATTTTTCGAACCAGCGATGACTAATAATCCAAACCAAACCAAAGCGGGTTCCAATAAGTAGCTAATCAGTTAAATCATATTTATACAATTTAATATGTATGTGTTTGTGTAATGCTAGCATTCGTTGTCTCTTCGTGGAAGCTAAATACTGGGTTGATTTATTTGACCTAGATCTATCAAAGTTGTCCATAAATATATTAAAAAAGAAAATATTTTTTATATACTTTTATATGCTTTATCATCTATTGTTAATGATGATAAGTGGTCTAAATACTCTTTATTGCAAAATTTAAGAAGAAATTTAAGTGATAGTATGACAAATCAAAAGTACTTGTAACAGCCTACATAAGTAAAGTATATTTTGATTTTAAAATGAATTCGTATGGAATTAATTTCTTAACACAAAATAAAAATACACAGAACTATATAATAAACATGCACAATGTGCGGAAGTCAAATGGAAGAGAAGAAGCCGTCAAACTCAATTATTTTTGTTTATTTATATACCCATATATATATTACATACGTGGGAACCCAATTCACTTGGAGATAGTACTTTGTGCAGTACAGTTTGGGATCCACCCACTCATCAGATATTCTACCGCCAAAGAGCAAGCAGTCTTATTTTCTGGCTTGAAGAGTTAATAGCTATAGAAGTTATAACTCCAAGTTTGATGCTGCATTGGCGATCTAAGGAATAGGTATATAAATGTATCTTACAGCGCCATTGTCTATACATATGTGGTATATTCGCCTACAAATATAAAAAATATGGAAGAATGCAGTATGCTTTAACAAAGTGTAACAATATTATTAATTTTTGATTGTAAATATAATTAAAAAACTTATTTGAGAAATCCTGTTTAAAATTTTATAATGTTTATTAATGAAAGCTAGTATTTTGTTGCAAAAGGAAATACATAAACTAAGATTCATGTAAACATAAAACGTGGATGCTAGATCGGCGGACAAGATGAAATTGTGTTCCTGTGTGATGGCCGCGCAGTAAAGATCGCATCTGCAGGGTGCAACTTGATGGCTCATAAAACACTGCTCCTCTGCAAAGACGGACGAGTAATACTCGGAAATTTTTAATATCCTCTATAAACTTGTCTGTCTGTTACTAACTGCAACTTTATAGTTGAAATTTGTAAATCTTTTCATTTTTATGTGGTAAGTTAAGCTGCTCCGCGCGATTTTATCGATGTCATTCCTAGATTCATTGAATAGGATATCTGTCATAAAATTATATTATATAATTATATAAATAAGGGTAAATTTCACCTTCGGACATCTCGTCAAAATTCGAAGTTTCATCCGCACCACGTTGATGTCCGAAAATCAACAACAGCGCGATTTTTAAGACATTTTTTACCTCGCATAACCGCTCTGTAGAACCAGCTTGCTCCGCTTTTTCCGAACCGATACCATTTAGGAACCTTCAAGAAAAGTGTGTATTCCTTAAAGGCCGACAATGCACATGCATTGTCCCGGTGTTGCAGATGTCAATAGGCGGTGGTACTTTCCATCAGTTGAGCCTCCTGCTCGTTTGCCCCCTATATATAACATAAAAAAAATAGTAGTGATACTATTGACGTACTAAAAAGTATTAACCATTCCTTACATAGTGCCATAAATTGTGAGTCCATACTACAAACTAGGATATTGTGTCCCTTGTGTCTGTAATTACACTGGTACACTCGCCATTCAATGCAAAAATGTAGTATTGCTCTATGGTGTTATAATAAGTGGTGAGTCACTCACTAATCACTTATAGTGGAAATAAAACCATTTAAATTCATTCGACTAATGACTTTGTTTTTCACGTTCTAGTTTACTATACGCAGCTACGTGTATGTGGTATAAAATTTTCCTATTCGAAGTGGAAATAATTTATAATAAACAACTATTTTCATTATTAATACAATCGTTGCATATTGATACGTTTTGTATTAAAAGGTTATTTCGATACTTGACATTCAAACAAGAAGTAACAAAGCAAAGTTGCCGTTGTTAGTTAACAACTACGGTCCTACGATTTTACGTGTTAAATTACCTACGGTGTTGCGCTTTAATTAATTTATATATAAACTAAAGTATTAACATTATTTTTATATTGAACGACATTTTTCATTAAATTAAGATTAATATGATACCGAACGTTTACCAAGATCGACGAATACCTGCATAATATTTTATAATAAACTAATAAACTCCTATAACCAAATTATAAAATCAGCTCCAAATAGTCTTCTAAGTCTAGTAGAAGATTTGTGATGTATTCTAGTTATTTTCAACAAAACTTTCATAAAGTATACGAATATGAAATTATTATTTTTTTACGATTGAATAGCGTACAATTACTACTTAATTACGTCAGAATTACAAGATGCTTTTAAGAAAATATCACAGCATTGAATATTCACGTTTTCTTTTTTTAAACTACATTTGTAAAACCTGTTTTTACTGTTAATTTACTGTACAGTACATATTACAAGACAGTAATTGAATATACCGTTACACTGATCTGATGATAGAGTTAGGATGTCGTTTATTAGTTGTTAAAATATAGTATGACATGTCTATTAAGACTAAAACAAGGTTTTAGTTTAAAGTTTATAATCTATGCGATGTAATCAATATACTACTTTAATCCATGAGCTTATTTATATATTTCCTTCCAATTATCCATTCTAATCCACCAAGGTGAGCATTTGTACGTCATCACAACGAAACAGGAATAACGTATTTTACTAATATACTTGTATTTATTTATTTCATTTTTTTATAATTTTAATGTTATTTAATACAGAGTATTTAAAAAAGCTTTTGCTGACCGCAAATAGCACAAGATCGAGAAAAATGGACTTCTTTAGAGGAGGCCTTCACCTGAGTAGGGGTTCTTGCTATAAAAAAAAAAACAAAATAACTAAAGATTGTAAAAACTAATAATAATAAACTATCTTTTCCTATTATTATTATATAAGTATTAACTTTCTTTTTGTTAATAGTCATAATCTTTCTTTTTTCCAAAATTGTACTAAAACCAGCACTGTGCAAGAAATAAAAGGCTTTTTATTCTATTTCTTATTTTATTATTTTAAAAAAGGTGAAGGTTTTAATATATAATAATATTATATAAGTAATTGCGATTCTCAGTTTCACCCGATTGTAAATGTTGACTAAGATGATAGGCGTGAATTTTATATTATTGCTAGATAACAACCCGGCTTCGTTCGGGCTTAATTAATGAAATTGGACCAATACTTTTTATTATTTACTTTTCTTGTATATATTTTTATCATCGTTGATTATTACATATCCATATTTACTATTTAGGTAATAATAATCATTCTTTACAATTCTGAACGCACCCGTAAACGTCAAATATGGCCGCCCGTTGAACCGTCCGTCATGTCATTGAATTTAATGGACGTAATATCGAAATATATCTATTATGCAATATTGCTGATATATATTGCTGAATAAAAATAGTTATTTTATATGATTCATAATTGTGGATACGTTTCAATCAGTACTATCGTAGACCTGCACTGAATTATTAATATTAAATTTATTTTTTCACGGACTAGGCGTACGTGTTTTGCTTAATTGATAAATACATTTAATTTTTTTATTGATCACTGTTATGATATTGAACATTGGTGTAGTTTTAATCGAATCAAACATGTTTGAAGTTAATTTCGTTTATTTTAATGATTTTTAATACTGTTCTTACTTATATTAACAGTCTTGTTTAGCTTATAAGGATGTTGACCCAAAGGTGCAGCGTTCAAATCCATCCGCGTCGCGTTGATAGAAGTAATTGCATTTGTCTGTCAAGATGTCAGATCAGCGATTGAGACATACATTTTTTTATGGTATAGGTTGGCGGACGAGCATATGGCCTGATGGTAAGTGGTCACCATTACCCATAGATGAGTGGGTGATACCTACCCAGACGGGCTTGCACTAAGCCCTACCACCAAGTAAATATCATACGCTAGTTAATAAGAAATACGCTTTCAGTTATTTTTGAGATACATAAATTAGCTCACTATAACAACCATCAAAGTTTTATAGTATGTAGGTGGATAAATCTGATATGAAATTATTTCAAATGGGAATTGCTTTTTAAAAAAGTGTATAACGTTTCTATTACTTAGCTATTAAATTCCGAAATGAAAAGGTTTCTTTTGAAATGCAATTTCCGTAATTTTCCCGTGAAAGGTACTCGAATAGGATACGACGGCGTCGACTCCGGTCGATACGTCGCGACGCAGCGCCGCGCACCTACGCCTTACCTTACCGTAAGGAACGTTGGACGTGAAAGAATTATGCAATACGAATACTAAACGAAAAATAAGATGTTATATAATCTTAGGATATTAGGTTTAATATCTTAATTCAAAGTTATTTAGATTATATTTATATTTAGTATCGCTTCGCACAATAAGTCAAAAACGATACTTTTACGATAATATTTAAAATAAGACAATTATTATAATTATTTCATTTAAAGTATGGTAAATATACCACATATGATCTCATTTAACTTAGTCATGACAACCTTATCGATCTTTAGTGACTTTAATCTAGGATTTACTTTTTCATGTGCTATTGTTTTTGTTGTTTTGTTTTTTAAAGGAATAAAGTTCTTATAACCATTGGTACAATGTCTAAAATAGTTTATTATAGTATATTACACTACCAACAAAGCGTGTACGCAAATAGTCTCATTTCTCACTCCTTTAATCCGATGGGATGGCTAATCCGAACCGACCGGAAAGAGCTCGGGCAAATAAGTATAAATAGAAATCCTACTTACTGTCTACTTAAGCGTCACGGAGATTACAAAACCATACAAGCATACCACTAGGCCAATGAGGATGAAAGGTGATGATGAAATTAGAATTTTAAATCCCGTTTTGAGCACCTTGGTACATTTTGCTTTGTATCTCTCTAAACAGGAACAAAATACTTTTAGCCTCAGTAGGGAGACATGCTGATACGAAAAGGGTTTTATTCATAGGTATTATACGAAAAAATTTAGATGTACCATTTTATATGTATTTTCATCTTAGGTGTACTAGACTTTTTAATTAATTTTATTTTCATTTGTTACAGTGATTCAAAATCCAAAAGCACCTCCGGGCAACAAGGAACCTCCTAAAAGCTTCAACTTTGATTTCTCCTACTGGTCTCACAATGTAAGTAATAATTTACTATTATTTTAAATCTAAGATGTGGAATCATAATTATTATTAAATATCTTTATTTATACTCGTCGTCATAGAAGTCGTAGTCAATAAGTTCTTACGGAAATCACATTTTGAAAAAATAAAATGAAACGCTGTAATATATAAGCTATAACCAATGTTATGAATGAACAAAACGTTAAAATATTGTTATTTTATATTCATTTGCGAAGAATTACACCCATAACAACTATATTTATTTTTATATATAAAGTAACCCAAACGGACAAAACACGCAAGAGTTTGATTGATTGTACGCTACTGTTAGAACAAATATTAAAACATTCGATCATTTTGATATGGGTAGGCTTAATAGCAGTAATTCCAAAGTTTATTCAAGATTGATAGATTGACAGCTGACATTGTATATACTAGTTGTATATAGATACACAATGTCCGCACGTGGCTTCGTTTGCGTTTTTTTTTAATATGAAAAGAAGCCTATGTCCTTCTTGGGTTTCAAGCTTGCCTCATACCCAATCTCATCAAATTGGGTTGGGTGGTTAAAGAGTAACAGACAGACAGATTAGTCATATAGACAATTATTTTTCATTTAAAATGTTAATAAGTATAATGTCGTATCTGGCAGACGCATAGTCAGATTATTTTTGCATTTAAAATATTAATATAGATAAAATTATAATTTGTTGTATCTGTAAGATATTAATGGATATCGACACAAATTGACAAATTACCATGGATATGGAAAATATACATATGGAATGTTACATGGAGAATATTTTTGTACAGTCCACTGTGTTTTTAGTCGCTACTAGTCACCGTCACGACAATCGGTGATATATAATATATACATATATTTTAATAGTATATTATAAAACAAAAAAAGATGTAGATTACCCCTAAAAGTTAAATTTCCTGCGGCAACATCGGATAGAACGCGCTGTGATTGTTCCCCTTGCTAGTTATTAGCTTTCAATTACTCTGTCGAACAGATGTTGCAATATTATTTAGCCAACATATGTTCTAGTATTTATGGCAGCTACAAATCAATGAAAACGATTGCTTTGCTATTACACTGAACATTAAAGCAATAATTGTTATACCTAATTGTTTCGTATGAATTAATTGTATGGGTTAAGATTTATTATTTATTTAGAAAAGCTAGACATTTAAGAGTAACTACAGAGTTCTTGCTAGTTATTCTCGACAGAATCTACTTTGTGAAATGGTGATAGCTTTACTCTTAATTCAACACAAAAAAATGGATACTAGATTCAAAAAGTGCTTTTGCGAGCCTAAGGGCTGACGTAAGACTAAAGATCCCATCTTCAGTATCTTTGAAGTCGTTTCCAAATATTATATAGTATTTATTTTATATTTATTATTCAAGCTCGTAAGTGTTGACGTTTCTTTTTAGATATTTTACATAATTATCCTTAACCAACATTTTTATTGTAGAAAATCTTCCTTCGTAGTCCCAACTAGTACTGAAGCTGTACTAGGCTTATTATATGGTCACTGTCTAGAATTAAAATTAAAATTCATTTTACTAACATCACCTGTAGCTAACAGATTATAAATGAAGACATTGGGTAACGTAGGTACAAGTTAAATAAATATTACCTTTGATAACATTTTGGTGAATCAGTGATGAGGTGGGCACAGCCATGTTTCGGGAGGCAGCCATATTGTATCGACAACGCGATTAAGAGATTAGATATCTGCGATACGTGTATTAAACTGTAAGGTTTCTAATCCCGACTTGTATGCCGTTTCCTTTATGTAATGAAGTGTGAATATCTTATCCCGAAAGAACTTGCTTAACTTAGAAATAAAGTGATGTTTCTTACGTTTTTTTGTATAATTATAGTTAATGTTTTACTCGATGACAATGAAATTATGTATCTGTACTATTAATTTTCCCGCCATGACGAGTATCTGTCAATGTTTATGTTGCCAGATTAAAAAATATAATACTATGTTGATTATTATACAAAGTGACAGATTGTCTGTAATATATAAATAATAATAATTCGTTTAATATTAACATTTTAATGGAGTCTTACAATTTATTATTTGATTGATTCACGATTCCCTTAAACGTACTGTGTCTCTTTTTTATTTATTTCATTCCGTTCATTTGAATCTATAGTTTATTGTATACTTTCTAATTAAATATTTTGAAGTTTTAAAAGGCGGTATGTACACAGTGCTACTATATGTTCAAAGGTTTGTTATGTAGCTGTAAATTTTAAATTCTTACATGGAATTATTGTTAGCGTTCTAACTTGTCGTAGAAGTAACATTTCTTTTTTATATATGATATAAAGAAAAAAAAAAGAAAATTTTATAAAGTCCAATTATTGCATAGGCGTAAAGAAATTCGTATTTTGTCCCAAACTCAATGAGTAGAATTATATTGTTTTCGTGCTTTGGTGTTGTCGAGTCTCTATGGTTATTTCGATAGATAAACATTATTAAGTATGTAATAAGAAAAAAATCCTTACGCTAATTCCTTAATAAAAATGACCCAAAGTAAACATTTTGACAAAAACTTACTATAACACTGTATGCCCAAATATTTGCTCTTACAATTGAATGCATGTACGCCTGCGTTGGCGTTACCCTGCGACGTCAATGGCTGTGGACATGGCTTATTATTTTCCTGAAAGACTCGGACTGAGCCTGTTGATGAACTGCAGTAATATTTTAGAAGACTTTTACTCTGGTGTTTTAAAGACATCTTCACATGCAACACTGCCAGTATGAAATACATAAACGTTTCAATTTTCTTTTTTGACTTATAAGAATATATTTATTTATAAATAGAGGAATCTGTTGGTTTTTTTATATAAAGTATTTTAACTGTGTAATCTGTATAATTGGAAATCATAAATTTAGCTGCCGCCACAGCACAGTTTGTAGCGAGAAGCGTCGAATAATTTTGCATATATTAATTCCAATTCTCCGAAATTATGTTCATTTCAATTGCAAATTCTGTAATATCCACGGCATTTGTACCATTTTAACAGTATGTCAGAATCAAAAGTGTTATAATGAATAATATTATACTTTAGCCACTGTTTTGATGATTTTTTATAATCAAAACTTACAATGTTATTATAGGATTATGGAGCAATTGTCCATTTCGAAATGAAACCGCAAACTGGATGGTTTCGCAAACCGTAACGACCGTTCCAAATTAATTGTCAAAGAGATTGGAGTTTGCGGACGATTTTGTGGTTTAGAAACAATTGTATTACGACCTTAGGGTGGCTATTCGATTACGCTATTCATATCGTTTAATGCCTTAACGTAACTTTATCTATTAAGAGATACATTAATTAATGTTACAGCTACCTTCATAACTGTTAAAAATTATAAAAATATAAACCTTATATAAAAGAACTCGATTTTTAAAACAGAAGTTTTAAGGGCAAACTAAATTGTTCTAAAGTATAGTAGTAGTTGCGAATAGGATGAGCCGATGTGATTAAGGACTAACTAGTTTGCTGTAACATTTATACAAATAGCAAAACTTTATCATCTGCGCGTAAATTTCTTCATTGCCATTTTTATTTACCATTTACTTGGTGGTAGGGCTTTGTGCAAGCCCGTCTAGGTAGGTACCACCCACTCATCAGGTAATCTACCGCCAAATAACAGTACTCAGCATTGTCGTGTTCCGGTTTGAAGGGTGAGTGAGCCAGTGTAACTACAGGTTGGTGGCACATTGACGATGTAAGGTTTCTTACAGTGTCATTGTCTATGGGTGATGGTGACCACTTTCCATCAGGTGGCCCATATGCTCGTCCGCCATCATATACCATAAAAAAAAAACAAACCAACAATGTCCATCTCGTGATGGTCGAGAAAAAATGTAAGCACGTGAGAATCAGTACTTCCCCGACCGAAAAAAAATAAACAAGTGAGATCTCATTGGTATTTGCCCGGTTTTAAACCTGCGATTAGAGGTTGAGACCCACATATACCATTTATTATATTTTGGTCATTTGGAATTAATAACTAAATTTCAAATATAAAATTGTGATGTTGGAAGAGGATGATGAAAATATTCCTTGCTCCAAGTTCAGTCATCGCGTACATTGCTCCTGAAACTATGAATGAATGAATGAAATATTTACTAATAAAAATAAAATCAGATCGTTTTTTTTAATAATAATAAACAAAAATGTTTGTACACTCGTTAATGACCCGGCGGGTTCACGACCGGAGTCAGACACTCGACGAGTCGTTGTAATGAACCACTTTGCGTGGAAATGTTGCATGTTTCTTAGTTACATTAAAAACCTTTTATATTTTTGTGTCTTTACAATTGTTTTTTGTACATGTCACGTCATATGTTTTATTTTGTTTCAGCCAAGTGATCCGGAGTTCTCATCCCAAGTGATGGTGTACAAAGATATCGGCGAAGAGATGCTTCAACATTCCTTCGATGGTAAGTAATGACTAAATACTTTGTAGTAGTTACAGTAGTTTTAGCTTGTTGAATAAAAGTTATTTGACCCTGTGTACATTAGTTTTAATCAGTTCTTATTGAAGTTTGTATTTTAGTACGAACTATCCAGTAAACTTAGATTATACATAGGTTTCTGGAAGATCTATAATTTTTATTTGTTTACTTAAGAATTAAGAAACAAATCGGTGCCCGTTTTGCTCGAGACTTGGCTGGGGCACTGCCGTGCCCACAGATACCTAAGTGGACCCGTATATCAGCGAGCTATTACAATACTCGTAATTATTTTTCTAGGCTACAATATATGCATATTCGCCTACGGACAGACGGGTGCGGGGAAGTCCTACACCATGATGGGAAGGGGAGAGGAAGGCCAAGAGGGGATCATACCTCAGATTTGCAAAGATTTGTTTAGGCGCATTCGACAAACCACCTCAGAAGATCTTAAATATTCGGTATGGAAATTGTAACAAACATGATTAATTCTTAAAATAATTATTATTTATTATTTTCTTACTCAATAAAATATATGAAAAAATTAATTAGAAGCTAGCTAGTTTAAAAAGATTTATTAACCTTAATTAACTTATATCAGATACAATAATAAGACCAGGTCTATTTCAATGTCGAAGATTTGTGTTTGGATGGACGATGGTCATAAATGTCGTCGTAATTATACTTGTCTTTTTTTAATTTTAAACTTTATTTAATTTTTATATTTGTCTATATGTGTGTGTCGTTCCCAAAGGTTGAAGTATCCTACATGGAAATATACTGCGAGCGGGTTCGTGATTTACTGAACCCTAAAAACAAAGGGAACCTTCGCGTTCGTGAGCACCCAGCTCTTGGGCCCTACGTGGAGGACCTCAGCAAGCTCGCTGTTATGTCCTATCAAGACATATACGATCTCATCGATGAGGGTAACAAGGCTAGGTATGTAAAAAAAAATTTAGAAAATTAGAATATAATATAAAAGGATATAATATGTGAACGCTACAATACACGAATATTCAACTAGAAAATTCGCATTAAAATTTGATTTCAATTTGATATCTCATCGCAATAAAATAAATTAATCTTAAAACTTGTAAGAATAAAAAAATGACATGTTAAAAACTTATTTCTGTTAATCAAGAAAAATGTATATAAATAAATAAAATGTAAGTAAAGGAGCTTACAGGGTTTTAAGATTGTAGTCGGTTGTTGATCTTGTTAAAATTCTTATGAGCGTATATAACATAACGAAGGTTACAGAGAGTAAATTACCAATAATTACCAAAAATATAGCTAAATAGTCTTTGCTGACATACGCCCAATTTTAACAATGTGCGAACGAATACTGATCAACTCACCGTTCCTCGCTCATATGTGTGTTATGTATTGTTTGAAAAATATAGCGAATACATCTATTGTTACCTTGGCATAGAATTATAAAAACATCTTTAATTATTTTAATCGGATTGAATATAAATAACAATTTTCAGTTATTGTATGTATTCAAGTACAATTATATCTTATATAAGATGCGCTTCTCGAGATTTCACCCGAGATTTTTAGTAAATTTGACTATGTGTATGTGACAAAAGGTTTTACAAATTAGTATTTGAGTAGATTCTGAGAATATGCAGCTCTGTATATTTTGTGTACACAATATGGTTTAATTTACGTTACTTATTTCAAAATTAAGCTTAAAATGTCGTTTTATATGGACATAAGCCAAAAAATAAGAATTTTTGGAAAAAATGGTTACACCACGTGTTTTTTTGTTACAAATGAATATAATTGTGGTTTTGTCTTCAGGACGGTCGCAGCAACGAACATGAACGAGACGTCGTCTCGCTCGCACGCTGTTTTCACGATTTTTTTCACACAACAAAGACATGACAAGACAACTAACTTGGTTTCTGAAAAGGTAACTACGACGAAGGTTTTGCTTAAACATTTAAACCTACATACCGACGGTTCCATTCAGATTTGTAGGTTTGCAATTAGTTTGCCGAATCATTGCTGTATATATAAGGTCTTTGAAAACTGTTTCTTGCCAAATTTCATGATTTTTGTTCAACGGGAACGTAATATGCGGCATAAACAGGGCATAACATATATTATAAACAATCAAGATTGATTCAGTAAAGTTGCAGACTGTAGTATTTGATATCAATTTTAACTTCCCACTTTCAAGAATACGCTTCAGAAAAGGATCGCATAAAACGGTCTTCGAAGTGATTAACAAAAAAATAAGCAAAAAGTCAAGTCATATATTTCATTAATTTATCTAATTAAAATATTTACATAGAAGGTAATTGGAGCAAACCTAAAGATCTAACATGTTAAGTCGGATGCATAATTACATGTTCACTAACATTTCAAACTTGAACGTTGAAAAACTACCGAGTTTCTTGCCGGTTCTTCTCGGTAGAATCTACTTTTCGAACCGGCGGTAGCTTCACTTAATTGTAAAATGACGATTCAAAAGTGCTTGTAAAAGGCTACTTGAATAAAGCTTATTTTGATTGATTGAACGTGTTAATTCGAAGAGTTGCTGTCTTGTGGACAGTACTCCCAAAAATTCTCGGACTACAAAAAACATTATCACCAATAACAATCCATCAAAACTATACGAATAACTAATTCCAATAACATTTCCAGGTGTCAAAAATATCCTTGGTCGATCTCGCCGGATCCGAGCGAGCTGATTCCACGGGCGCTAAGGGAACGAGGCTGAAGGAAGGGGCGAACATCAATAAGTCGCTGACAACACTCGGAAAAGTCATTTCAGCTCTGGCTGAAATTGTAAGTCGATTAGAGGATGACATTGACGCTGTGGACTTTTAGTTGAGCAGTTTGGCGTTATATGAAAATTAATGACTAAATATTTGTATACAATCCTTATCCAATGTAAGTGTAGCGTAGGACGTTTTTGTTTTTATTATGTTCTGTAGTCTGTGACGTCACAGTTCGGTGTTTAGTATTAAATGTTTTAGATTTTCCAGAAACATTTAAATATTTCAATAAGTATTTAAATACATAAAAAAATGTAATCATTAGTTTGGGAGTTGTTAGTTCTCGTAAGGAAATTAAATGCAGTATATTTTTCCTTTTTTGTATCGATTAATAATAGGATAGAATATAACTTAATGTTGTCTTAAATTTTCGCGATAATTACACATTTAAATCTCGTGGTCTCGTGGTCTCGTGCTCTCGTCGTCGTAGGTCACGGGTAGACCAAGGTCTACCCGTGACCACGAACACTGCAAAGTGCTCGAAACGTCGGGATGTTTTAAAAATAATTAATATACGCGATTCATCCGTTATTATTAGTTTTATTTAAATGTAGAATATAACTTTATTACTGGCACTCCTGAAAAACACAAAAAAATATATTGTAAAAAAATATTCGTAACACCATTATTTCCACGTCTTTATAATAGAAGTAGAGAAGTAATATTTAATTTCTTCCCAAAGAAGTCTCATAATAGTAAACGAATTTCTCTCTTAGTGTGTTTAGTTAATAGAAAATATTTCCTTTATTTCAAACGAGTGAATTGACGGTATGTTGTTATTCTCCTCTAAATTATTTTCTTATCAATGATTCGAAATGATTTGCGCGCCATCTATTGTCAATGAATGGTACTATTCTAAGCTCACTAATCAAAAACTACAAAGTTTCAGTTCGGTTGCACGAATAAGTACATATTTGTATATGTATATGTGTCTAGTAAGTTATGTGTCTAGTTAAAGTTACATTGGATAATGGAAGAACTTTTATCGTTTCATATGCCAAACTGTTTACAACTTTAAAACCACGCGTGTACATTGCATTGGATGAGTAGGTTCTGTCATAGTAGTGTGAATGTGTGGGATGCTAGATTTGTATATAACATAATATATGTGTATGTGAATGCGCTAATAATGGAAAATCTCGTTTCAATAACTTCTTATCTTATAAATTTTTAATTTCATAATATTGATGAATAACTTTGCATAATAATAATAAAAAAAAGAAATTATGTGCTCAATTTAATTTACTGGACGGTGTTTTTCTTTTAATGAGAATTTAAATAAATTTATATGAGATGATTGATTGTGAATATGTAACAGTACGGCTATATGTAAGCTATGTATATATGTATACATATAGATTTAAACGTATTTTAAACTGTCCTCTTGCATCTTGTTTCTTTGGACGTGTTCAGTCGGTAAGTGTAACTGTGGTACTATATACATTTATAAAACATTCCAATGGCAGAAAGAGTAGAGATAAAGAAACCTTATTACAAATATTTCACAATTTTTTAACGAATTTGCTATATTATGCATTGCTAACAGTTATTGATTGATGTGTTTTTATATATAACACAATATTATTCAATTTAACTGTTTGTATGTTTGTATTATAACTTTTAAAGTACCAATAACTTAAGATAATAAAAACGCCATTTTTGTTATTTCAAGGTCATAAGAGTTTATTTATCTTTACTGCTCTCGCCATTGGAATTAGCTATTTGTAATTTCGTGGTTTTTATGTTTGTGGGCCTGAAATGTGTATATATAATATTCATAAGTACAGTCAGAGTAAGAAAACCTTCGTCAGTTTCCAAATTCATTCCTTTATCAAGTCTGAAACTCTAATTAAATTTTGAAACTAAAGTACCAAACTGTCAACTGCATTTAAAATTAAACTTACATAGTATGACAACTTGGTTCAAAATAGTGTAACATCTTTGGACTACGTCTAGTTTTATATCAACATTAAATCTCTTTACTGGCATAATTTATCATTACAAATTTAAATAAGATACGATACCTTCTACTAAATTATCAAAATATGTCTGCCAGTGTCATATCTCGATCAATAAAGCAGATAGTCGCTCATACTGAGCGCACGAAAATAGATCTTAAGGTAACGAACCTTTTCTTACCCCGACCTGTACATACATAAATGTATTCACGTTTATATATGCTATACGTTTTGAAATAGAAAACCTTTTTCTGTTTTATCTGCAGATGTTTTAATGCTTTTATTTATCTGTGGCAAAAGAAAATATTATGATATTTTTACTTCCAATAATTGCTTCAGGCATTTCAATGTCTAGGAATTTTACTAGATATATTATTATATTATTAGCTTATTAGATTGAGATCTATGCTGAACTAGTTGATTTTTTTAAACCGACTTCAAAAAGGAGGAGGTTATCATTTCGTCTGTATGTTTTTTACATAGAAATAGACTTATTTAGAAAGTATCTTTGTTCAACTTACTGATTAATGATTTGGTCTAACATATTTTTCTAAATCACTAAAAAATCGTCGTTGCTATTGCCAAGACCACGTGGAAACAAAGCTGTTATCAACGTCACAAGGCTTTTATGAAAAAAGGCCAAATGGTCGAGCATATATTTGTTATGCAATTGCATATAGTTGGTTTTAATTCACGTTAGCTTTTAGCTTTTATTACTTCACAGATTAAAAAATATATTATAAGTGCCAACGAATACTTCATAAACAGCTTTTAAAAGTGTATGAAGACCTACGAACACTTTGCTTTAAGAGGCGGCACTCTATAATTATAGACGAATAAATATATATTTTTTATATTCTAGGCATCGAAAACTAAAAAGTCGAAGAAAGCTGACTTCATTCCATACCGTGACTCGGTTCTCACTTGGCTGCTCCGTGAGAATCTCGGCGGGAACTCCAAGACCGCCATGATAGCGGCCATATCACCGGCTGATATCAACTACGATGAAACTCTCAGTACATTGAGGTAAATTAAATATAATTGTGCTATAGACAATCTTGATACTCAATAACATTAGTAATTAGTATCAAGATTGTCATCTCATAAATATGAATTTCAGTACATTGAGGTAAATTAAATATAATGCAGTTGATAATCTTGATACTCAATTACGTGAGTAATTAGTATCAAGATTGTCATCTCATAAATATGAATTCATGAACGCTTTATAAGCTAACATTTGAATGATTAGGCATTATTAAAATTAGATATGTATAATAAGATTATACTTTCAAAATTATTTTAATGTTATTTATCATTATCATCGTCATCAAATCATATCTAAGAAAATAATCACATTATTACATAATATATTTAATCTGTGGGATACTAATATTTGAAGAGAACGATCTCCAACAGATACGCAGATCGCGCCAAGCAAATCGTTTGCAAGGCCGTTGTCAACGAGGACGCCAATGCGAAACTCATCAGAGAACTCAAAGAAGAAATACTCAAGCTTCGCGAACTACTCAAGGCCGAAGGCATCGACGTCGAAGAAGGTAAGAGATCTGTTACAGATCACCACTCGTTTAGGCTTAGACGTCATGTGACATAATAGTTCGTCTTGTGTGTTTGTACGTTTAAAAAAAAAAAGCTAGAACGAACTAAACGCCACAAACGTTGATTTTTTTCTATACTAAAGTGAACTTTTATTTTCAATTGCGAAGGACCAGATGGTAGAGTCGTTTATGAAAAGAAAGAACAGCCTACCAGTAAGTAAAAGCAAAGAGGCTTGCGCATCGCATATGTACACCCCACCTGTACGCTTTGCCTCCTCAGGGTTGCCAGGACAAAAAATATGATTAATTCACTTCTGACACTTACACTGGCAACCCAACACCTGAAAAAAAAAAGAATTGCACCCTTATCCAGAGCTTGTGGCGTTGTAGGCGTACTTATTTAGTACATGATTTTATATAATCGTCACTTCTTGTAGGTACATACGTATTGTTTCGTTATGTAATATTATAACTGCGCTTATATTTATATATTGGTGTTGGTTTATATCGAATTGGTAGGAATGTAAGTTACGAATGTTTTAATACAAAAATATTATGTATTGAAGTATGTATTGAATAAACTGAGCATTTTATTAATAACTAAAGAGTTTTACAACTTGCATCAATAAATACTTTTTTGTGTCACTTTAAAATTTAAAATGCTCAGAGTCATCGACCGTTCGCGGCATTTAAAAAAAAATATGAAGAAATTCGAATCTGAATAAAAGATTAATGTATATAATATGAAGTCAGCTCTAAACAGTTTTAAGAAAATAGTTTTTAATGTAAAATAACGTCGCGAACGGATATATTATACTTTTTATAAATGTTTTGCAAACAAGCTTCATAGCTTCGCATGTTTTTCTACTATTTATGTCCGTTGAAAAATTTGTTTTCAGATAATAATCATCATCAGCCAGGTCCAATTTTGACAACATATATATTATATTTAAATAAACGATAGAAACAGATTGATTATTTAAATCGCTTAGCATGTATAGTAGCTATTGTGTATTTATTAAAATATAATCGAATCAAAGTTGGACCAAGTGTTATTTAAGTTGGAATATTGTCAGTTTCAGCACTTGTATTGATTTTTTACCGCACGAGGTGCGCACGAGATTGTTTGAAAAGATCACTCGGTGATTGGTTGCAATTGAAATCCAATTAAAAAAAATATATCGTACATTCTTCTTATTGGATAGAATCACGTAAATTTGTGACATGACACTTATATTTTGGAATGGAAGTGTTTTAATATTATTCTCTTGTACCATAAAAAATATTTCTTATGGTAAAGCAGGAGAAGAGAATGCGTCGCCGATGCGCAAGAAGAGCGAGTCTGAATCTGCGTTGTCTCCCAAGCTGTCTCGAGCAGCGACCACCATCGCTGAAGAAGCTGTCGATCAGTTACAGGCCTCTGAAAAGCTTATCGCAGGTATACTATGCTTTATTTTATTTTATCTTCATATATCTTCCATTCAATATATGAAATTGAAAAAAAATACACACATTATCATGCATTTAACACAAATACATTTTACTTACATTACATTAAACTCCTGTAAATTTCCCACTGCTGGGATAAGGTCTTTTATCTGTTTTTTTTTTTTGAGGGGAATGTTTGGAACATGGAATATTTTACTCCAACGCGGGTTGATGAACACACGTGTGGTAGAATTTCGATGAAATTAGTCACATCAAGTTACCAACGAAATGAATTATAAACACATATTAATCACATGAATATTCAGGGTTGCCCGGGTTTGAATCCACAATCATTGGTTAAGATGCACTGGGCCATCTCGGCTTTAACAACATATACATAGTATTTAAATATTTAATGTGATACATTGAATATTTCTATTCAATTGTGAAGGTATTCACTGAATGTAAACCCAACAGAACTCAACGAAACCTGGGAAGAGAAACTGAAGCGCACCGAGCAAATCCGCGTGCAGCGCGAAGCGGTGTTCGCTGAAATGGGTCTCGCTGTCAAAGAGGGCGTCACTGTCGGCGTTTACTCGCCCAAGAAAACTCCCCACTTGGTCAACTTGAACGAGGATCCCAATCTCTCCGAATGTCTTCTCTATTACATCAAAGACGGTAAGTTGAGAGCGGAATTAAAATAAAATTAATATATATAAATTAATTAATCTATAATATTATTATAAATGTGAAAGTAACTCTGTCTGTCTGTCTGTTGCTCTTAAACCGCTGAACTGAATTTGTTGAAATTTGTAATGCAAACTTTAACTCCAAGAAAGCGAAGCCACGGTTACTAGTTTAAAATAATTCGACATATATAAAATACGCGTAATGTGACCTCTATATGCCCTTCACTATTTACGTATCGATAACATAAAACCTAAGATCGTATTACGAGATCGAGTGACTCTTTAATGCGGTTGGGTTACAGTTTGTTTCGTTGCTTCGATCAGGCAGTATATTTACGAGGATCGGGGAAATATTTCTTTAAACAAACTGTTAGTTTTCAGTTTGACGACTTTGTTACCAATTAGGTTTGTCTATGCTCTTCTTTGTTTATGGTTTGGGATCTTGACCAGAAATACTTTTTTATATATATTTTTTGTATCGAAGTGTTGATGTAATGTTGTCTTAAATTTTCGCGATTATTACACATTTTAATAAAACTAGTTATAACGAATTTTAATCGCGTATATTAATTATTTTGGACATCCCGACGTTTCGAGCACTTTACAGCGTTCGTGGTCACGGGTAGACCATGTCCAATACCAGTCTACCTATCTAGAGTTATCAGCTGTCAACTAAGGCATAGTTTTAGATTATTGATGGAGTGCATTATATATTTGGTAAAGTCTTTATGGCATTAATCATAACAGGATTTTGGTCAAAATGAGCCGGATTATTACAAACTGCTGCTGTTTCCAGGTGTGACACGCCTCGGCACCGCTGAGGGCCAAGTCCCGCAGGACATCCAGCTCTGCGGCTCCCACATCCTGAGCGAGCACTGCATCTTCGAGAACACGGATGGCGTGATCTGCCTTATACCGCACCGCGGTGCACTTATTTACGTCAATGGACGAGAGGTGAGTGTTATGGAATTGGAATTTTAGGTATATTGGGTCTTATTTAGGAAAAGTGATAAGGTGTTAGGGCTTGAACGATTTTTGTACCGGCTTAGCAGTTCTTCTGACAAACATCCCGGATTGAAGGGATGTATCTTTAGAATTTTAGAGAGCAATATTGTAAATTTCCATGCTGTGTTTATAGGTATGTGTAGAGATTAGTACTTTTAAAATTATGAGCACTGATACAATGATAGCTGTATATGTATTCTTTACAGAAAAAAAATTATAAAACATATTCAAAAAGAGAATCCGTGCTTCGGTAAAATATACATACTAGCCTTAATTTGTGTAACAAATGCAACGACCGTTTTAAAAACGAACATATGTACTTAGCTATTTTTGTAGTTGAAACCACTTACTAAGTTTCTTCAATTTTTAAAGGCATTTTTCATTATATATGATTATGGTAAATATAAGATTTTTTTTGTATGCAGGTAAACGAACCCATAATTCTGAAGACTGGATCCCGCGTGATCCTGGGAAAGAACCACGTCTTCCGATTCACTCACCCCGGACAGCCACGCGAGGAACCTGTGTCCAACAAGGATACAGTCAACGATACCCCCGGAACGAATACGGATAGCGGTAAGAATTGCCTTAATTTTTTAATTACACATAGAGCAGGATATAAAAGTACAGTAAAAAGTAACAGCCTGTAAATTTCCCCCTGATAGGCTAAGGCCTCCTCTCCCTTTGAGGAGAAGGTTCGGAACATATTCTACCACGCTGTTCCAATGCGGGCTGGTGGAATATACATATGGCTGAATTTCTATTATATTAGACACATGCAGGTTTCCTCACGATGTTCTCCTTCACCGCCGAGCACGAGTAGAATTATAGACACAAATTAACTACATGAAGATTCCTGATATGTGCTTGCCTGGGTTTGAACTCGCAATCATTGGTTAAGATGCACGCGTTCTAACCATTGGGTCATATAGGCTCATTCATGAGGGTATAAACAGCAGTTAAATACTTGGAAACCTCAATAGTGGGTCCCAACTTGACCCACCGAGCAATCTTGCTCTTAGTGTTTATAGAAACGTAACTATTTGTATATCGATTCCCAATATTTCTCAATAAAAAACGTTAGCATAATAAGACCTATCAATAGTAATTCTTTTTGTTTTCTTCTCAAGCAAAATCGGCTCTGCTATTTTTAAGTGCGGTAACAATGTCATTGAATGTTATAAGAACCCTGAACAAACGGTACAAATAAGTGTGTTGTATAAATAACACATACGATAAATTGAATTAACTGATTGTGATGCACGTATCAGTTATTTATTTATTTTTTATTTAATTTAATAAAATGTAACTAATATAAAAAGTATGCTAAAAGAAACTATCAATGAATAACTATCTATCCTAAAGCAAGTATCAAGATTATTTTGTCTTAGTTTATTTATAAGAGTAACTGCTGAGCTTTTCGTTGGTTTTTCGGTAAAAATTCCTTAATTTTTATTTAACTACTTTTAGTAAATAATTAAAATTTGTTATTCTTAACATCAGCACCAAGTGACACGGAGACCGTCGATTGGGACTTTGCGCAATGCGAGCTACTGGAGAAGCAGGGAATTGATTTGAAGGCCGAAATGCAGAAACGATTAATGGCCTTGGAAGAACAGTTCCGCAGAGAGAAGGAACACGCTGATCAACAATTTGAAGAGCAGCGAAAGGTACGCTATATTCTACTGAAGTTAGGGTTTATTTTCACGGAATATATAACTGAAAAGATATAATAATTTATTATAGCAGAAAAAATATTCTTGATCCAAAAAGTTTTCAAGGAATTATAGCTCATTATAAAAGATAAATTCTTTTCAAAAGATCACTTCTACGTAAATTATTAGTTGCGATTGTATATTGTTGTACAAGCTCAAAGAAAGAACATCTATTCAAGATCATACACATGATAAAAAAAGTATTTAATAGGAATCGTTGGAGTTAGTTTTCTTTAGATTTTTGATCAAGGCACATACATTTTATTAATTTTTGATTAAAAAGTTGCTCCTAAACTTTTACGGCTAATCCATTTGTTGGAATCTACTTAGAAAGGGTAATTTTAATCATAAAATAACTAATCAAAGTTGCTTATGGTCCTTGTTTGGATTCCTTCTAGAACTACGAAGCTCGTATCGACGCACTTCAGAGGCAAGTGGAAGAGCAGAGCGTCACCATGTCCATGTACAGTTCCTACACGCCGGAGGACTTCCACAACGACGAGGATATATTCGGTATGTCCATACTATTTATATCGTTATGTCATTTTAACTGAACATACCCCACCAGACAATTCGGTTTAGGTATAATTTCATCTAATACTCGCACATCCTCTTGGGTAAGACATAGCGCTCATCCAGAACGACATCGTCACAATTGGAAAAATCTCTAAACTGACTTTTTCATTCCAACCGATCTCATTTCGTACATACTTTCTAGTGTAATATTGTCAGAATTATTGTTTCAATAGTTTTTGATTGACATCTATATAATTGTGACGATGTCATTCTGGATGAGCGATAGGATTTTTAACATTTTAGCATCCTCCTATGTTCAGGAGCGTTCGTGACAAATTTTAGTGTTTTGAAATTGTAAAAATATATACATTGCTTATGTTCTTAAAGATATCAGGTTATTTGGTACAAGCGATACAATATCAATAATCAACCCATGTTCGTCCACTGCTGGGCATAGGTCTATCCAATTGCACGCCACTGTGATAATTCTTGGGCTATTCGCATCCAGCTCCGGATGCGAGATACGATATTAATATAATTAAATATGTAGCACATATAAATCGCGTTTAAGATCACTTTAATTTTTGGATTTATATTGTTCCCTCCAAATGAAACCTAACAAAGGTTTCATTAAAATTGGGTGAAAATTGCCAGAGAGTAAGATTCGAACTGGCGGCTTTATGTTAGGAGATAACTCGTGTAACTTGATACTATTTAGATTTACCGTTCTGTAATGCCACATAACCTTTCAACGAAATGATATGCTATACGATGAGATCTTCCAAAATCTTACCTAAGAGGTGTAATTACACGAAAAGTATGCAATAACAGTAAGCGTGTGATATTGTGGGGTAGTGAATCCCCTGTTTGAGACAGAATGCTGGTCGGCGCGCGAGGTGGGACTGGCGGCCTGGGCCTTCCGCAAGTGGAAGTACCATCAGTTCACCTCGCTCAGGGACGACCTGTGGGGGAACGCGATCTTCCTCAAGGTTAGTGTAATAACTACACTAGAGTTGTAACATTAACATGGATCAATGTCGTGGTCAAGCATTTTTATGGAGCTGATTCTGTGACTCAATTTCTAAACGAAACTAATTTGATATTGCTGTCTCTTTCTCATATGTAGGTTGTGCCTAAATTCGGTACCTAAATTTAAGATTCAGTCGTAGCTGAAGGAAATTAACACATATCAGTTTTTGTGCAGATAAAAAGGTATAGTACGACACAAATTAGATGTAGCATCGGAAAATGCAATGGAATGAAAATGAAACCCATTACTGACGATTTACAATAGCTCCCTATCGCGCCATTAGACGCTATTCGTCGCTATAGATTCACGCGTCAGAGAAAGCAGGTTCATGTAAATCGACGCGTCAAATTGACGAATATATTATGTTATATGATATTACAAGTTATTACGTTTGTGCAAAGATCATATTCGCATGAGAAATAAATATTGATAATTTAGGATAGCGTACTCAATTCGGATGTGATCGGTTTTACGAATTTTGCCGATGTGACATCTAAGTTGTGTCGTACTATACATTAATTAGTGACATATAGTACGATTTTTAATTCGAGTCAGTAAAATGACAAGTGCAACTGTCACTGATACTGTTCGGCAATCAATAGACATAGACATTTAGTCATGCTTTATTTTATTAAGTATCAAAGCGTTTTTTTTTTTATTATAAATATTTAATACATATTGTATGAAATAATACGATTTTAAAAATATGGACCTTACCAACGTATTAAAATTCACTATTTATTTGAGATTAAAAACCTGCAACACTGGAAATGTCATTTTACTGACTCGAATTAATAATTTTACTATAAGAGATATTCAACCGTCGCAGGAAGCGAACGCGATATCCGTGGAGTTGCGCAAGAAGGTGCAGTTCCAGTTCACGCTGCTGACTGACACGCCGTACTCGCCGCTGCCCGCCGAGCTGGCGCCGCGCGACGACGGCGACGACGACTACCGCCCCTCCGCGCCCACCGTCGTCGCCGTCGAGGTCACCGACACCAAGAACGGCGCCACGCACTACTGGACGCTCGAAAAGCTGCGGTAAGACCGCCCCCCCCCCACAGACTACTCTCGCTTAATAAACAGCCTCGGATCTACGGTGTTGCCGAGACAGAACCTTCCTTCCATACTGAGAATAGCGATTGTATATAAAGACATACAACTATTACATATATATATCTACTGGTGAATTGATTTGTGAAAACCATAAGGAACTTTTAATGCTTTGATATAATAATTAAGACTAAAAAACATCATATATTATTAAACAAAGTCGTTTACCGCTGCATAAATTACGCAACGGTTTTTTTTTTTAATAATTAAAGTGATTCGAGAGAAAGGTTTTTGTATATAATACATGGACAATATAGTATAGTAACACAATTGAAATCTCTAATGTGTTGTACTAAATAAAATAAATCTGTAGTATATATTTAGTACCCATATTGCACCTGTGCGAAGCCGGGGCTGGTCGCTAGTTAGGGATACTTTTCGACACCCATATTATGACAGCAAAATTAGAAATTAATATGTTTTGAAATAAAAAAAAACCATTTCCTGTCGTGACGGTTTACCAGTAGATCCGAGGCTGGATGGAGTTACTAATTTTCCGTTGTGACTTGTGATAGTGGTTTCTTGCAACGAATAGGTTTACGCTGTTTATAAATTACGTTCAGGAATTTTTGTAGTAATTTTTGGAGCTAACGAGAGTTTGTAGTGTAGATACTCGATAACAACTTTATCGATATAGATCTAGTTTTGTAGGTCTTTTATATTTTAATTACTATCTACACTAAATATGTAAATAATATATTATAGATTAAATCTTATTCTTAGAGGACGTAAGAATAAGTCTAAAAGAGTTAGTTTAGTTTAGTTTTTGTAATCTTACAAATATATTGAAAGATATCGACTACATCATACTTTATTTATATTTAGTTTTTATATAATTATTTCACATTATTTAACATGAACGAATTATTATATTTATTTGCATTTCGTTGTATTGTTATTTTTTCGTTGTTCAATTTTTTTTATTTTTTTTTTAATATTCATCTTTTGCTGTAGCAATATGTATTATATTTTTTTACTTATACGATTAGGTAGTCGACGGAATAAACCATTTATTAAGTCCGTATATATAGTTTTATACATGATATGTTATAACACGAATTATACGGTAGGTAAGTATATATTACAAATGAAATTGTACATGTGCATAAATATTTATGACGATGCTTTTTTTGTTTGCTGCTTATTATATTTATTTACATAAATATGCTTACATATTGATCAACACACATATTTATTATAATCATGTATAGTACGACACAAATTAGATGTAGCATCGGAAAATGCAATGGAATGAAAATAAAACCGATTACTGCCGATTTATACGACCAATAGAAATAGCTCCCAATCGCGCCATTCGACGCTATTCGTCGCTATAGAATCACGCGTCAGAGAAAACAAGTGCATGTAAATCGACGCGTCAAATTGACGAATGTATTCGGTCATATGATATTACAAGTTATTACATTTGTACAAAGATCATATTCGCATAAGAAATAAATATTGATAATTTGGGATAGCGTACTCAATTCGGATGTGCTCGGTTTTTACGAATTTTGCCGATGCGACATCTAAGTTGTGTCGTACTATACCTCGATATTACACAAGAGGTGTCGTACATAGGTGGATAAAATTGGAATAAAGACAGGTAAATCGAAAAGGTTAGGTTATAGGGTTAAAGTATTCAGTAGGTGTGGGTATAGATTATAAGCGAGGGTTAGTTGGGCTGTGGCGGCGCCCGAGCGCAGGGCAGGCGTGCAAGCGGTGTGTTGTCCATAGCCACCGGTTGGAGCTCATGCGGCAGATATACAACATGAACGAGAGCGCGTGCGCCGACGACGAGCCCGCGCCCCCCGCGCCCGCGCCCGCGCCCCCCGCGCCCGCCGACCCCGCGCTCCTGCACTGTATCTCCGCCTGCGCTGCCAACACGCGCCTCTCGCTCGCCAACCTGCTGCCCTCGAGGTTTGTGCCTCAGGAGAAACAAAGCAGAGCGAGACGGATATACTAGTTGCGCTTCGTTTCGGGGACGATTTAGATCGATACTTGGACTTTGAGGCGGCCTCCGTTCTGTTGATCGTGTGAGAGTTAATGCGAGGGCTACACATACTGTTTTGTTTCTGCCTTCGATGTGATGTGAACGAGACGGACTTTATTTTACGCTTTCGTCGACATCGGCAGTCATGCTTTTGTAATGTTGTGAGGCTTTTAGATCATATGAGTATTGTCGAGGCGGACTGCGTAATGCCAGGCTTTTATGAGCAGATGTGTGAGAAACGAAATCACGAAGGAAGTATATTTTTGCGTTCGATGTGTCCTATGTCCGTATTTCGCTGCATTTCAGGAGCTTATCAAACCTGCACAACATCATCATACAACAAAATTACGAACACTTTGTACGGCCATTAACTAATCGAGCTACTGATAAAATTGAGATAGAATATAAAATGTATTGTTGGCATGCTTGTTTTATATAATTTATAAATATAATAAAAATAATTACTTTTTCGATGTTACTTAAAATATCGTATATCTTATTTGCTTGCACGTGCTGCATTCAATTCGTCTGCCAAAATATGTTCCAAGCTTTTCTAAGTCATTGTTGTTTTGATGCACAATTCGGTTGAGCGATTATGTATCATATGGTCTAATGTTTAAAGTGTATATTCGCAGGCAACGCTTAGAGCTGATGCGCGAGATGTACCACAACGAGGCGGAGCTGTCGCCCACCTCGCCCGATCACAACATCGAGTCGGTCACCGGCGGTGATCCGTTCTACGATAGATTCCCGTGGTTCCGTCTTGTTGGACGGTGAGCTAAAATTACTTAGTCCAGTCAGATATCTTTATTGTTGTTGTCTTTATTATTGTTTTTTTTTATGGTATAGGTTGGCTTACGAGCATATGGGCCATCAGATGGTAAGTGGTCACCATCGCCCATAGACAATGACGCTGTACGAAATATTAACTATTCCTTACATCGTTAATGTGCCACCAACCTTGGCAACTAAGATGTTATGTCCCTTGTGCCTGTAGTTACACTGGATCAGTCACCCTTCAAACCGGAACACAACAATACTGAGTACTGTTGTTTGGGCTTGCACAAAGCCCTACCACCAAGTAAACAGTGAACAATAATGTTACTAACGTCGTATTATCATCGATTTATTTCGTGGAAGTGACGTAATGATTTGTTTCTCAGGAGCTTCGTATACTTGTCGAATCTTCTGTACCCGGTTCCACTCATTCACAAGGTGGCTATAGTGAATGAGAAAGGAGACGTGAAGGGCTATCTCCGGGTAGCTGTACAGGCGGTCATCGACGCCGAAAAAAGTAAGTAATTAATATCTCAGTTATATAATGTCCCATTCCATTGGGTAGATCATATGAGAATTTTGGGCACTTTATTTTCATGTACTGAAATTGTGTGTGTGTGTTAAATTGTGTGTGTGTGTTAAATTGTGTGTGTGTGTGTGTGTGTGTGTTTATGTTGCGTCTCGTATACGACGAATATGTGTATTGGATACAAGTGCATGAGGCAGCGAGGTCGTATAGATCTAAACCCTTTGAAAAGGAGAAGAGGCCTTAGTCCAGTAAAAGACTAGAGCAGTCATTTTACATGCTGTTTTCTTTACTTCTAATTAAATATTAATTTGTATGATAATGGTTGTATTTTTTGTTTAGATAACGCCGAATTCGCTGCTGGTGTAAAACAGTCAGCTAAAATCTCATTTGATGACGACATCGTGCCGGCTCGGTCTAGGCTCAAGGCGATTTCCAGCGTTGAGAAGAACAACGCCATTAACGCGATCAATATCGAAGACCGACCGGAACAAGACTCAAATATCAAGATTGAAGGTGAATATAATATAATACTCAGATACCATTGTAGTAGCTAAAGTACTTGTGTTATGGAAAATCAAAAGTAACCACGGTACCACAAATACCCAAACTCAAGACAATATAGGTAACTAGTGAACTATTTTTACATCGACTCGGCAGGGAATCGAATCCGAGTCTTCGGAGTAGCGTACCCCTGAAAACTGGTGTACACTCTACTCGACCACAAAGTTCGTCGATTGTTATCGAAGTTGAAACTAAAATCTAACAGAGTTTTGTTCCATTGTTGTTACTTTGTGGTAGGGCTTTGTACAAGCCCGTTTGAGTAAGCACCAACCACATATCAATTATTCCACCGTCAAACAACAGTAAACAACAATAGTGAGTACTATTCTTGTTTTCCGGTTTGAAGAGTGAGTGAGCCAGTGTAACTACAGACAAGGAACATAATATCTTAGTTCCCAATGTTGGTGGCGCATTGACGATGTAAAGAATTGTTAATATTTCCTACAGCATCATTATCTATGGGTGATGGTGACCACTTATCATAAGGTGGCCCATATGCTCGTCCACCAATCTATACCATAAAAAAAAAGTCATGTTCTAAAATTAGTAAGACTTAATTGGTGACGCGTATGTGTATTTGGTACCAGAACTAGCGGTAGGTGAGTGCGACGCCGACAGCGGCCGCGGCGACAGCTCGCTGGCCTCGGAGCTGAAGGAGGAAGACCTGCCCGAACACCTCACGCTGGGTCGCGAGTTCACGTTCCGCGTGACAGTACTGCAGGCGCACAGCGTGTCAACCGACTACGCTGACGTGTTCTGCCAGTTCAAGTGAGTGATGCTGGAATGTTTTGAGATTAACCTTCAACTTGTATAACGTTATCACATGCAGGTTTCCTCACGTACAAACTAATTGATATATCGTAACGTAACGTAACGTTATGATATATCAATTAGTCTGAAATTCATCTCGTGTTCGGTGGTAAAAGAAATCGTGAGGAAACCTGCATGTGATTAATTACAACGAAATTCTGCCACGCGTGTGTCAAAATCAACCCGCATTGGAGCAGTGAAGTAGAATATGATCCAAACCCCTTAAAGGGGGAGGAGGCCTTAGCCCAATAATCAGAAATTTATAGGCTGTTGTTGTGATGTGTCATATTAATTAAATATGTATTTCTTATTGTTTCAGTTTCTTACATAGAAATGAGGACGCTTTCTCGACCGAGCCTGTCAAGAATGCCGGAAAGAACACGCCTCTTGGATTCTACCACGTGCAAAATGTAAGTAAAGAAATTAAAAGATATTTAGATTTGAAAACCTTCAAAGGCGGTGAATTTTAACTAAATACGTATTGTTTTAGATCACAGTTCCAGTGACGAAGTCGTTCGTCGAATATATAAAATCACAGCCGATTGTTTTCGAAGTGTTCGGACATTATCAGCAACACCCGTTGCACAAGGTAATATATAAATTAAAATTTGTTTATACCAGTCTTTTTCTTTTAATAATTTGTTTCTAAAACATTTTGTAAATTTAGTCGATATAATGTTAAACTTTCTACTCCCTATCTTTACTTTTGGATTTACGATTAAAATACTTGAATTTGGAACATGTAAATGGCCGTGTTCAAACCAAATGTATAGTCAGCCGCCGAATTGAGCCCCTGTGTAAACGTTCACGTAGCCAATCAGCGTCCGCGGTGCGGCGTGAAGCGCTATATTAGTCGGCTGCCGAATATCAGCGTCTACGCATAGCGTTACTGCCGATTTACTCAACCAATAGAAATAGCTCCCTATCGCGCTATTCGACGCTGTTCGTCGCTATATATTCTGGCGTCATTTCAACCCGAGAAAGCAAGTGCATGTAAATCGTAATCGTAATCGTATGTAAAAAAAAAATATTACATGATCATATTTATATAAGAAATAAATATTGTTAATTTGGGATATAGTACTCAAATCGGATGTGATCGGTTTTACGAATTTTGTCGATGGTACATCTAAGTTGCTTACGTCGTACTATACAATAAATTGCTTACGGCGGCTAACAGTCAGTTTGGTGTGAACGCAGCCTAATAGCATTGTATAGCATCAATTTGAGAGCGCCTGGTTTGCGTAGTCGAGTGAGTGGCGGGCGGTTGTGTGGCAGGACGCGAAGCAGGACGGTCCGGTGGGGCGAGCGCCGCCGCGCCGCATGCTGCCGCCGTCGCTGCCCATCTCGGCGCCCGTGCGCAGCCCCAAGTGGGGCGCGGCCAGCGTGGCGCCGCCCTGCTGCTCGTCGCACCTGCACTCCAAGCACGACCTGCTCGTCTGGTTCGAGATCTGCGAGCTGGCGCCCAGCGGCGACTACGTGCCGGCGGTGAGGACCTTCCTTTATGTTATAGGTTGGCGGGCATATGGGCCACCTGATTGTAAGTGGTCACCATTACCCATAGACAATTTGACGACCTCCATGGTCGAGTGGCGTGTACACCGGTTTTCATGGGTACGCCAATCTGAGGTCCCGGGTTCGATTCCCGGCCGAGTCGATGTAGATTACCATTAGTTTTCTATGTTGTCTTGGGTCTGGGTGTTTGTGGTACCGTCGTTACTTCTGATTTCCATAACACAAGTGCTTTAGCTACTTACATTGGGATCAGAGTAATGTATGTGATGTTGTCTCATATTTATTTATTATTATTTATTATTTAATGACGCTGTAAGAAACATTAACTATTCCTTACATCGTCAATGTGCCACCAACCTTGGGAACTAAGATGTTATGTCCCTTGTGCCTGTAGTTACACTGGCTCACTCACCCTTCAAACCGGAACACAACAATACTGAATACTGTTATTTGGCGGAAGAATAACTGATGAGTGGGTGGTACCTACCCAGACGGGCTAGCACAAAGCCCTACCACCAAGTACCTTAGCAAACCTATCGAATACTGTAATATGGAGAAGGAAGTAGTCTTCATTTGTCTGTTTCTTCTTCATCAGGTTGTGGAGCACAGCGACGAGTTGCCGTGCCGAGGCTTATTCCTCTTGCACCAGGGCATCCAGCGTCGTATTCGCATCACTATTCTTCACGAGCCATCGTCTGACTTGCAGTGGACTGATGTCAGGGAACTCGTCGTTGGTAAGGAACATTACTTAACATAACTTTAATAAATAACCAATTAAGATCATTTTACTTTTTGTAATTTTTTAAATTCTGATAACTTCAGGGCTGGTATTCTATTTGAAGATAAATACGTCTATAATCTCTTCATGCTTAAACCCAGATGAACCTTAGATGAATTAAGATGAAATTAGATGTGGAAATAGTTTGAGTCCAGGAATACTTTTTTTTATTCACTCCTCGAGGGAGTAAAATGGGGTTCACGGCTTAATCTCAGTTTACCTTGACTATAAAGTTTGATAAAACATACATATATGTATAGTGTGTTAATGGCCTGTTAACATGTACAGTATTGTAATATACATAGATGTGATTATTTATGTTATTTTCATAACGCAGGACGTATTCGCAACACACCAGAACCCAACGATGACTCGAACGACGGCGACGAAGACGGAGCGCTGTCTCTCGGCTTGTTCCCCGGAGAAAGGCCGTCGTTGGACGACCGAGCTGTGTTCAGGTAATTGGAAATGAGAAATATTTTTATTCAAGAAATGTTAAATTAATGTTTACAAAAATCCTTACCATCATAAAACTAGAGTCGCTGAGGTTTAACGTTAGTCCTCAGTATAATCTATGGTTTATCGCTAAACCCTTTTTTATAATAACGTTTTTTGCTTAAACCCTAGTTTAAACCAGAGTTTTTAGTTAAACCACTTTTTGTAATGAGATAGTTAGAGCCTTAATTCATGATTAAAATTGGTTAAAAATAATTCTTGGACGTATTAAAAAAAGTTAATTTTCTTTAATATGCTAACGTGTAAAAATGTCATAGGCTAGGTGATATATCAAGAAAATCTGCAATTTGCAAAATTCTGGTCAAATTAAACGTTTATAAGATTGTGTATTTAATAAATTGATGATTTATGCGAATTTATATTACAAAATATTGTCTTTGACGGAGGTCATAATTATGTACTTAGGTTCGAAGCCGCCTGGGACAGCAGTCTGCACGGATCGCCTCTCCTGAACAGAGTCAGCGCGAACGGAGAAGTCGTGTACATTACACTCAGTGCTTACCTTGAGGTAATTTAAGTTGTCTAAGCGTGTTTATTGAGAAAATAAATATCGTCTAATAAATATCTTGTTCATATCACATCTGACGATTAATTATCAATTGTTTAGTTTATTTAGCAAGAAAAGTGTAAGCCCAAGTATTTTCCTAAATTATTAATTTCCTAATTTAATCAATGGACATCAATCACGCGAAACTTCATCGGTCTACGATCTAATTTCATGATCAGATTAGGGGTTGTCCATTAATCACGTGATCTTTTTTTAGCATTTTTTAACCCCCCCTCCCCCATTGGTGAAACGTAGTGAGGTTTAAGGCCACCCCCCCTCCCCCTTCTCAACATCACGTGTATTTTTAGTACCTACAACGAATCTTAAAATTTTCTGAATATTATCTTAATTTAAATACAGGTATAAACTATAATCTTATTTTATTCTGAAATTAAGGACCATAAATCGCGCATTAGACGAAAAAATAAATACACGAGATATCTTACTACACCCCCCTTCCCCCTTGTGTTAATTTCGTGATTTTTATCAAACCACTCCCCCCCCTTTCAAGCCTCGCGTGATTAATGGACAACCCCTTAATTATATTTGTCTTCCAATGTTTGTGTCTTTTGTGTTACTGATATTCGTTTGGTCGCGATGAGTGTACCCGCCGGACTAAGATGACGGGCGCGTCTTTTGTGTTGCTGATATTCGTTTGGTCGCGATGTGTGTACGATGTGTGTGTCGGACTGAGCCCACGGGCGTGTCGCGCAGGTGGAGAACTGCGGTCGGCCGGCCATCGTGACGAAAGACCTGTCTGTGGTGGTGGTGGGGCGCGAGGCGCGCACGGGCGCGGGCCGCTCGCTGCGCCGCGCGCTCTTCGGCTCCCGCGCCGCGCGCGCCGACCGCCTCACCGGCCTCTACGAGCTCAGCCTGCACCGCGCGCTCGAACCCGGTAAGACACCCCCCCCCCCACCACCCCCAATCTCACGTGATCTACACCGGCCTCTACGAGCTCAGCCTGCACCGCGCGCTCGAGCCCGGTAAGACACCCCCCCCACCACACCCACACTCACGTGATCTAACCGCATTCAGTCCAAATAATAAATAATAATAATAATAAAAATGCTTTATTGTTAACCATTTCTTACATCTTACAATAGTGCAGCCCTGACTTCTGAACTAGTGTTAACCGTGTGTCAGAAGTCAGTTCCTTCCCAACGTTATTACAATTCTAAAGGGTATTACAATAAGTTCTTAAGACTAATTACTATTATTTTAATTAATAAATTTAAAACCCAGACCGTGTGTGTGTGTGTGTGTGTGTGTGTGTGTGTGTGTGTGAAATACTTGATGGGTCGATGCCTTTTGTTACGCTAGCGTTAAAGTTAGGTTTCCTCACGATGTTTTCCTTCACCGCTGAGCACGAGATGAATTATAAAGACAAATTAAGCACATGAATCAGCGGTGCTTGCCTGGGTTTGAACCCGCAATCATCGGTTAAGATGCACGCGTTCTAACCACTGGGCCATCTCGACTCTTGCCATGCCTATTTGTTATCGATAAAATGTTATCACCGTTTTCCCTGTAGGCGTGCAGCGACGCCAGCGCCGCGTGTTGGACACGAGCGGCACTTACGTGCGCGGGGAGGAAAACCTGCACGGCTGGCGCCCGCGCGGCGACTCGCTCATATTCGATCATCAGGTCTGGACATTCATTTACATTTCCAAATCTTTAGATTTTCTATAATGTCGCTAACTTTTCAATAAATATTAGAAGTAATGAGTCCGAGTTGAGACACGCTCGACAAAGTTTGCATGTTCCTTTGCTAATTGAGTAAGCGTATTGTTTGTTATGGCAGTGAGACGATTTTCGTGTTCTCTCTGTGGTGTAATTTATTTTCTCTGAGCTAGTAGTTTGGATATGATTTTATTTGCAACGCTAAGATTCCTGTATTTGTGTTTTGATATTTCCTCTTCGTTACTTTTGATCTTAGAGACTTGTAAAAAGGTTTTAATGTAATATCGATCTTGTAACGGAAGTCATTAACGATTGTTTTCTCTTACTCAAACAGAAACGTATCTGGCGCAAACTGATCTATGATTGGCCGCTCGACATTATCGATAAATTCCAGGTCCACAAATGTGTTTCCTTAGCTATTTAGTATGTGCGCAATCATTCATTTGGTGTTCTAGTCATTCGTACTAAATAGCTACTGAAAAGTAATTTGTGTACTGGTTACTTGCCCATTCATCTCTACTTCACGCATATCTATGAACAAATAGTATTATATATTTAGATTTTTTTTTTACTATCTCTACAAGGGCGGGCTTACATTCGCTAAAACACTTCTATCTTTTAATGGTGTCTTAAATTTTCGCGATTATTACACATTGAAATAAAACTACTTTTAACGGATTTGAATCGCGTATGTTAATTATTTTTAACATCCCGACGTTTCGAGCACTTTACTTGTCTACCCGTGACCACGAACGCTGTAAAGTGCTCGAAACTTCTATCTTTTGTTATACTTTCTTTAACGGCGTTAACTATATTAAACATTAAATCGTCCCATTCTATCAACATTGATTTGACATTTGAAAGAAAAGGATATAGCATTGTTCTATTAATCAGTGAAAACTTTAGATATTTTTTTTTAGATTTAGATATGACTTTGTTTGAAATATTTTTCAAGGAGTGTAGATTCGCCCTTATCCTCTTGTACGTGATATTATTCTCGTTAAAGTTCATAGGACGACGCTAGACATTTTACCTCCATCACACATTTGTAACCTTGAAGTATACACGCTTTTTCATTTAATACATAAGCTTTATATTTAATATTTATACAAAGACATATATTTTACATAATTATTCTCAAATATACACCCTTTTTTTAACTGCTTGGTAATTATATTCTTTTTTTAAATTTTAAATTTCAATAATTTATTCAACTAGCAACTTTTTAGTTTTGCTCAAAAGTGTTTCTCAAACTGTCGCCGCCTTGCCCACGAAATGAATAGGAGAAGTGAAGCTAATGGTGCTATGATTTCAGTGGGAGTTGGAGAAGATGACTCGGCTGGAGCAAGTCGGTCGGACAAGACACTTCCTGGCGCTCCGCGAACGCCTCCGTCACGGACACGAGAACACAGTCGCACCTAACGACTTTACTAAGACAGAAAAGGTATACCATACTTAAAATCAAAGTAATAAAAAAACTGTTAATTAAATGGCCAGATATAAAAGTCTGGAGAAAAGCAATAGTGAATTGGAGGCCCTAATAATTTTATTTGACATAATAATTTGAACATTTTCACCAGTAGAACATTCTGTTAGTAACATTATCATAATTTGACTTTATATTGACATATGTATTACATAAAATTGTTGACTAGTCGGAATCTCCATTGTGGGCAATTCCGCTTTTATGGAGGCCCCAGGACAGGTGCCGCAGTTACCTCCCCCCTTTATTCTAGTCCTACAACTATAAATATTTAAATATCTTGCCAAAAGTGTAAGAATTTGACGCTGGTAAAAAAATTAAACTGGTGTCAAGTATTATACAGTATGTTTACAAATGAATGTGTTATGTACAGGAGGTTAGCAACATGGCAGCGAAGGCTGCATCGGAGTGCGCGTACGGGCGCGACGACGCCGTGTACGAGCCGTGGGACATGAGTCCGCGCGAGCGCGACCTCGCCTCCAAGTTCATCAAGCTCATACAGGGTACCCCTTAACGGATACATATACATTGATATTTATTGTTTACGGATTCAAAAAAGGGATGACTTTGGCGTGATCTTTATTTGAAATCATTAATTGACTTAAGCGTTAAATTAATTATTATACGATTATTTTTCTATTCTTGATTTAAATGACTCTTGTTATCAGAATTAACACTTAACACTATTCGAATGCTGAAACATTTGCTATATGACCTGCACTAAGGGCAGTCATTTATATATTTAAGGCTTGTTTATTTAATGATTTTATATTTGTAATTTATAGGAAGAATAGGCAATAATAACAAGGACGTGGATGCGGCGGTATCACCCGCCACGCCGGTGGACGAAGGCGTCTCGGCCGATATCTCGACGCCCAGTCTTCTGTCCTCCATACACAGCGCCAGCAGCTTCGAGTGAGTGTCGTTTTCCTTAAAAATTAACCTCACATTTTAAAATCTAAGTGATTTAACGTTTTGTTATTCAATGCATTCAAAGGATCCTAGATCATCAGTCATGATTCGTTGGCTCTTATTTATGTGTTATGAGGCGGGTACAGTGTGTTTTCTTTATCTGTGACTCCTATGATACTAATTGCCATGTGCGTGTCGTATTCCTTAAAAATTAACCTCACATTTTAAAATCTAAGTGATTCAACATTTTGTTATTCAAAACATTCAAAGGATTCTAGATCATCAGTCATGATTCGTTGGCTCTTATTTATGTGTTATGGGTGCGGATACAGTGTGTTTTCTTTATCTGTGACTCCTATGATACTAATTGCCATGTGCGTGTCGTGTTCCTTAAAAATTAACCTCACATTTTAAAATCTAAGTGATTTAACGTTTTGTTATTCAATGCATTCAAAGGATCCTAGATCATCAGTCATGATTCGTTGGCTCTTATTTATGTGTTATGAGGCGGGTACAATGTGTTTTCTTTATCTGTGACTCCTATGATACTAATTGCCATGTGCGTGTCGTGTTCCTTAAAAATTAACCTCACATTTTAAAATCTAAGTGATTTAACGTTTTGTTATTCAATGCATTCAAAGGATCCTAGATCATTAGTTATGATTCGTTGGCTCTTATTCATGTGTTATGGGGCGGATACAGTGTGTTTTCTTTATCTGTGACTCCTATGATACTAATTGCCATGTGCGTGTCGTGTTCCTTAAAAATTAACCTCACATTTTAAAATCTAAGTGATTTAACGTTTTGTTATTCAATGCATTCAAAGGATCCTAGATCATTAGTTATGATTCGTTGGCTCTTATTCATGTGTTATGGGGCGGATACAGTGTGTTTTCTTTATCTGTGACTCCTATGATACTAATTGCCATGTGCGTGTCGTATTCCTTAAAAATTAACCTCACATTTTAAAATCTAAGTGATTCAACATTTTGTTATTCAAAACATTCAAAGGATTCTAGATCATCAGTCATGATTCGTTGGCTCTTATTTATGTGTTATGGGTGCGGATACAGTGTGTTTTCTTTATCTGTGACTCCTATGATACTAATTGCCATGTGCGTGTCGTGTTCCTTAAAAATTAACCTCACATTTTAAAATATAACTGATTCAACGTTTTGTTATTCAATACATTCAAAGGATCCTAGATCATCAGTAATGATTCGTTGGCTCTTATTTATGTGTTATGGGGCGGATACAGTGTGTTTTCTTTATCTACGACTGGTTCATACTAAGTGATTAACCACTGCTCCTACATTACTAATTCAATATTTAGTTATTCAAAACGTTTAAAGGATCTTAGATGATCATGACTCTTATTTATGTGTTATGGGGCGGATACAGTGTCTTTCCTTTATCTATGGCTGGTTGATACTAACTCTCATTTATGTGTTACGGGGCTGATGCAGTGTGTTTTCTTTATCTGTGACTCCTATGATACTAACTGTCATGGTCGGCGGCGCAGGCTGTGCTCTCCGGAGCGCGCGCTGCTGGAGAAAGCGGCGGCGGCGGGCGGGTGGGGCGCGGGGGGCGCGGCGGGCGCGCTGGCGGGCTCGCTGCTGGGCGCCGGCGCGCTGTTCGTGCCCGACTGCGAGGAGGTGCGCGTGTCCGCCGCCGTGGCGCGCCGCGGATACCTCAACGTGCTGCAGCACGGCACGCACGGCTGGAAGAAGCGCTGGCTGGTACGACACGCCCCCCCCCCCAACTCCGCTCTTATAGTACGACACAACTTAGATGTCGCATCGGCAAAATTCGTAAAACCGATCACATCCGAATTGAGTACGCTATCCCAAATTATCAATATTTATTTGTCACGCGAATATGATCTTTGCATAAACGTAATAACTTGTAATATAATATGACCTAATATACTCGTCAATTTGACGCGTCGATTAACATGCACTTGCTTTCTCTGACGCGTGATTCTATAGCGACGGATAGCGTCGAATGGCGCGATAGGGAGCTATTGTAAATCGTCAGTAATCGGTTTTATTTTCATTCCATTTCATTTTCCGATGCTACATCTAATTTGTGTCGTACTATACCTGCCTTACCTTTACCGTTTGCTGACACTGTGTGGTGGCGTGTGGTAGGTGGTGCGCCGGCCGTACGTGTTTATCTACCGCGACGAGCGCGATCCGGTGGAGCGTGCCGTCATCAACCTCGCGAACGCTCACGTGGAGTACTCCGAGGACCAAGAGCAAATGGTCCGCATGCCGAATACTTTCAGGTACTCTCTACTTTCATATATTTGTCCCCAGACCGAGCGTTTACTTGGCATTCCAAAGCTTAAAAACACAAGATGTGTTGCTTTTACGAAACCTCTTTTACTTTTTTATTCAAATCATTGGATACCTTCAAATTTATGTGCTTAGATAATTCGGACTTATATTATCCCTTTCAATCAAATAGTATAATGAACAAAATTTAAACATTAGCTTGAAGTTAAGTTCACAGATAATATTATACAGACTATGTAAACCTCAAAACATGGCAATGATAAATAACAAATAGGATTTAGGTTTGTTACTATCCAAATTGGTAAATATATAAAAATTACCGCCTTTTTGGTTTTTTGTTTGACCTAAAGGCAGAGAATCGCCCTTCAGGCATTGAGGGCGACTTTTATTCCATTTACTTTGTGTTGTGGTGGTTAATAAAGTATTGAAATAAATAATTGTTTGTAGTGTGGTGAGCAAGGAGCGTGGCTACCTGCTGCAGACCCTAGGAGACAAGGAGGTACACGACTGGCTGTATGCGATCAACCCGTTGCTCGCTGGACAGATTAGGTGAGATTATATTTTATCTGTTTAGTAGAATAAGTCATAGATAATTGAATGCTTTGAAATTCTTCAATATTCGACTCTTGAATGTGATCTCAATAAATATATATTGAATGGAAAAGTAATAAGAAAAATAATAAGCCTTTCTTATATTTTTAGCTTATTAAAATAAAATTTGACATAATTATTGAAACAACCATATGTAATGTCAAAAAAAAAGGAATAGCTACTATTCCATTCGAACGACGATCGTTAGTATTTCGAAGTCAAAGAGTGCCGAACCGATGGTTCACCGTCACCGTCACCGTAGTGGTAGCTACTAGCTAGTGGTAAGCGCGCACAGGCGGCCGGTGCATATGTATGTACGCACGCTGAAGGTGTCCGCGCGCAGGTCGCGGTCGGCGCGCCGCCGCCCCGCTCCCCCCGCGCCGCCCGCCCCCCCCGCGCCGCCCGCCGCGCGCCTCGCCGCATGAGACGCCCTCACCATGGAGTCTATACTCGTTTATTAAGTGCGTCGCCGACCGACGGACGCTCGCGCACAGACCGCTCCCCGCTCTGCGGACCTCGGATAGATATTGAAACGGCCCCCTAGCCTTTTGCTCGATCGCCGGCCGGCTCTGGCTACGAGCGAGCTCCTGACCTATAAATGGTACTCTTTTTCTATGCAGTCGTGCGAGTACATTCGCCCGCGTCTGACTGATACTCGTATCCAGAGCTCGATCGGTCCTCGTATTGAATATTATATCTGTATCTATTTTATCTGTAGTTGATTAGTTTTATGTAATCGAGGTCTCCGTGCTGTTTCAATCTACGCGTCTACTGTTAATCTCCGACTGTAACGATGGAGATATGTATATGGTTTCTATTTGATTCTATAAATCAGTAGTAGAAATGTCGAGCAAAAGTTGAGACTAAATATAGAGAATTCTGTGACTGGTTTGGTAGAGAGATTAAAAGATAACGAATTTCTTTATTTAAAATTTAATTAATCGAAAAGTAATACTTTAAATTTTCGAATGAGGGTGGTTTTGCAGAACAATTAAGTACCACTGAAACGCGTGTCCTCGTCGGGACCACGTGATAAATGAATATAGTTAATAGTATATTTTATAATTATCATTCGAAATTATATACCAAAGAATCAATTAATTTAGCATATCTGTTTATTATTAACAGTATTGTATATGGCATTTAATGCGACACGCAATCTATACGTAAACATAGATTGGTGTTTTATATGTTGTTATATTTTTACAATGTTCAAAATAGTTTTAAATTTATGGTCAAGTGTGAGTTGGGACCAAACCGGTGCACCGATAGCGGGAATGGGGTAATATAAAAAAAAAAAAAAAACTATTTACACAAATAATTACCTAATGTATTGAAATTATAAGCGGGCTGTTTTAATATCTATGGTAGGACGCACAATTTTACAATAAGTTTTTTATCTATGTATTTTCGACAGTGTATAAATGTTACGGGTCTTTGCATCGCCGTTTGTTTACTTTCTTGCCAAATATTAAAAAAAAAAACATGTCACATTACACATATAAAATGTAGACGATAAAATCTTGCCTTGTGATACTTGATCTTGATTTGTTTTTGTATTCGTCGAAAATGTTATTTAAAATTTTAATATAAGCTTAATAGTTCTAAGTTATCAAGGTGCAATGACTCATATAAAAAAAATATATTATGCCAAGTATAAAAAAAAAGTAAATTAGTGTTTCGTGCAGTAAGTATTGTCAAATCATATGTTGCGCACAAAACAAGTCGGCGATGTCTCAAATAGACTCCATACTGTACCGTGAGGATAAAAAACGATTTACTAAGATACGACAAAATGAAATGATCTATATAGATTTTTCCCCTAATGTTACATACAATATTGATGTAATTTAACTTGTATATACGTATGGCTTGAACGGTAGATTATATTTTGAGGCTCGAACGGGCCAGATCGGTTGGGTATCCGTATGTCGTCATACGTAAAGTTTGATTTAAACCTAGTATCGAATGATTGTAAATACATATATAATTGAATGTCAATGTAGTTAAATGTAGAACTACCTACGTGTTTCAAAATAATTTAAAGGCTTCTGATATCTGAGAATAATTTAATATATTTGTGTTGTAGTTTATTATAATATTTTCAATTTGATAATTTTATTGAAATGGATTGTATAAAGTAGGTTAATGTGATGTTACCGGTGTGTCCACGATCACGCAATGATTTAAACCGTCATTCGTTAGTGTCCAGCGTCACAAATCATTCCGAAGTGTCTAGTCACAGCTACTCTGTAGTGTACATTGTATGTGATAGAGTAGATCCATAGGTACAATACGCGCTGCGAACTCACACCAAGTAGTATTTTAAATGTCTCGGTGTTATGTTAAATACACTTACAATCATCTAACTTCCTTCACAAATTCACCCTACCATAGAGTTCATAATGTCGCAGAGATGGCAATTTATCACCGTAGTTAGAGTAATTGATGTGATTATAGTTTTGTGCCCTTTTGTATTCATTTCCTCAATATTATGATTCCAAACGACTCTTAATCTTGTTACCGCTTCGATGGATGTTAAATAAAAATAATCGTCACTTAACTATCGCTTGTAGGTGACTATTTTCGGAATAAATCGTATTATATAATTCTATCTCGTGACAACTCTGTAAGCTTAAGTAAAGTTTACTAAATGTAAATAAATGTCTTTAAATAGTTCGTTTGGCATATATGAGTTTCAGAAATATTAGAAAAAAAAATTATATACATAATTATTATATATAAAAATTGACATAATTGCTTTCTTCTACGTTTTAAAGTCCAGTCACCGGCTTGCGCCCTGAATCGTAGACAAATTCTCGGCATAACACTAGAATATTCAGATAATAACTTAGCATAGATAAATAGTTTTAAGATCAAAAGTATTATCCAAATTTAGTCATGCTGTGTGTTATAATATTTATTAAAATTGTAATGATACAATAATTGTCGTCGAGATGTTTGAAGTCGTTTTCGAAGTCGACGTTTCCGCCGGGCGCAACGTCGAACGCTTACGTTACCGACACCTCATCGCCGTTCTAGAGGATTCTGACAACGTGCTTTATTTATCCATTAAAACGTCCTTTTCATTAACTTAAAGTTGTGAATATGTCTTGTGTCCAAATTTGTTCTATACCACAAATATATTGCTATATGTGTAACTCTCATATTATCTAACGGATGAAAGGATCTCAAGTCGTATGTAATATTTGTAATAAATTTATTTCTAGTCATTTATTTATAACATTCCAACGCTGTTAATTCCTCTTTTTCAACTAGCGTAATGTATTTTGCAAAGCAGAATCGTCTGTCTAGTTTACTAAAGGGAGATGTAAAACACGAAATGATGACGTAATATATTTAATTTCTCTAATGACGTAAGTTCGTTTGCAAAGCTTCGTTCGGTTATATTTTTGTAGTTCCAAAAGATCTTTTTAAATTAGAGATAACGGCTTAAGCTGGATTATATATATTTTTATAGAGTGTACTCTAAGGCTACTGTTATTTTTATAGGGATAGCTGTTTTCTAACATTCTGTTCACTGTTTCGTGTAATTTACGTTTAAGTATTAGTTGTTCGGGAGTGTTGGAGTGAGGGTAGAGGTGGGTTAGCGCTTACCCGAGAGTATACAACGGCGAGGCCTCTCGGCCGGTCCTTGTGATTTCGATAGTGATTGTTGTTTGTTGGGCGAGAATGATATTTGAATAATTATATATTCTATATATAATTTATGGATTTCATTCAAATTTATAAAAATAAGAACAATGTAATAATTGGTAATATTACTCATTGCTCTAAATGTACTATCAAAATATATTATACACAGTGTTAAAGGTCATAAATAAAATGCTTTGAAAATTTCCATATTGTTGTTTCCTTTCGACCATTCCTTACATCCTTACACGTAGTAGATTTTGTATTAATTATAGTAACTCGTCCGTAAATGACGAACCAAACCTGCGTCTGAAAAATTATCATTAGTAGTACCTACTGAACTTAATTGGAGGAGGCATTTGTCCAGCCATGGCATGGCTGAATTTTTTTTCTATCCACTAACATCAAAATAATTTAATTTGTTTGGTTGAAGTAATTTAAATTTACAGTTGCAATATTTGATTAACACATACTAACAGATTAATTTAAAAATAAGCTCGTAAAGTACCAGAATAATAAAAGTTATAATGTCGCCAGTTTATAAAACAAGATGGAAATTATGAGGACTTAGGATTCGATCCTCAGGGTACTATTGGTTTAATGCAACAGCCAGTCGTGTTTTGTGAAACAAATCTAAGCCATGCCAATAGTATCTTCCAAAGTTTATGACCTATTCTTGTATATTCTTATATTTAAGTAATAAAAATAATTGAAACTTCGAAAAAATGTAATCGGAAATAATTTAATTAAAAAATGAACTGCGTTCTCTTAACTCAGTTGGAATTCATGGAAATATTTTTAATCGTATCAACAATTCACTTTTTACGTAACCATATTACGGAAAACGTTGGCAGTCATTCTTTGTAAAAAAAAAAAAAACGAAATTAAAATTATAAAACTTAGTTTATCTTAGATTAATAATATTATACCAAAACATGTAAAGTACTATCTTGAAGTCATTTACGTCACTGCACAGAAAAAGTACAACAAGAAACCTCTCGTACTTCATGAAAATGGATTTAGATTTTTGTCGTAATCATCGTCATCGTCATCCTCAGCAAATGGGTTAGTCGGATCATTTATTTCATCATCGGCGAATGGGTTTTTAGATTCATCATATGTATCATCGAAGGGATTTCTACTATAGTTGGTGATAGCTGTTGACAATCTTGGTGCTTCCCTATTGTTGACGTCACTCTGGTGTGTAAGTTTTTTGGTATGAATTGGCTCTAGTTCAGTCACGTTTTCTTCTCGACTGGCGCTGTATAGCCTTTGGTCAATGAACTGCGTTCTGCTGTCTGGTACTGAAAATATAAAAAAGCAGGAAGTAATAAGTATATTTGTTTGTCTACTCAATATTATATTTAATAACATGCGAAATGCGAAATGCTAACAAATACCTACATGCAAATGCTTGAATGAAAAAGTGTACCTTGTTTGCTTTGTTCCTCCTGCAGCCTCAAGTTGGTGGATGCGCTCTGCTCGTATGTCTGCATGGAAGTGTTCGCGGCCTTATCTTGGCTGGACTCCGGGGGTACCGTGACAACTGTCAACTTATTGAATAGCCTTCGTCCGAAAAACCCTGGCACCACTGCAAAACTGGAAACAGAAAAAATACTCTTACTGACTCTTACTTATATTAATGTAACTGAAAATTTATAATTTTGCTAATCTTTGGCTGATCATTCGAAGTAGTAGGTTCTGTCCTTGATGATGAAAATGAAATATGCGGTGAAACATATGCTAGAAATATTGTTTTTTTAATATTCATTGATCATTATCAACGCTATCCTAATAACATATATATCATAATCTTATTTATTACACACAAACCTTACCCAGAAATCGAAATCAAAATATATTACTAGATTTTCGAAATACTTAATCATTATAAATTAATCAATCGATAATATTAATACTATTTTTGAGAGATTAACATTAACATTAAATTAATTATGTCTGTCTGTCACAATATACCTATAATATACATAGAGATATTCTACTTATTAAAAAAGCGTGGAGTTAATACCTGTTGACTTCCAAGCAGGATATATTAATTTAAATAATTGTATTCAATTAATATGACTTTGTATTTTTTAAATGTTAAAAAAGAGTAACTACTGAGTTTCTTGCCGGTTCTTCTCGGTAGAATCTACTTTCCGAACCGGTGTTAGCTTCACTTAATTGTAAAATGACGATTCAATAGTGCTTGTAAAGCCTACTTGAATAAAGTTTATTTTGATTTTGATATCTTACAATTTAAAATGCTACTTGCCGATACACGATTCGTTAATGTTTGTCACAGACATTAAACAATAAAAAATCGTCGACAAGATAACATTAATAAAACATGACTGTTAATAACAAACATAATAAACAGGTTACACTTCTTGGTCAAGGTTTTCTTTAATTACTGCGAGACGGACGGACATTTTTTACATCTGCTGCGTAAAATATAAAATTTATTCTGTATGCGGTTTCGTCTGTTCATGCAACAGACTTCCTATTTACCGCATTTACACACGATGTTCATATACTCATTATTTAATTTTGAAATGTACTACAAGGCCAAATGTAATTAGTCGTTTCTTACACAATATCGTTTAAATTTATTTTTGTATGGTATTACTCTTGACCGAATTGTTTACAAAACAGATAGTCAAAAGTAAATTATTTGTTTATCAAATGAGAATAAGTACGTGTTATGACTACAATGTTCTAGAGTAATTCAGACTGTTTTAATATGGCGAACATTAAATATAGGCTATAATAACATATCCAATGTCATCTTCTAGTCTACTTTCTTTTTCTTTTGATATATTTGGATAATATTTCATTTACATTTGACAATCTCGAAAATCGTGAGATTCCTTAGATATAATTCTGAGCATTGCCGAAAAATAATGTAATTAATAAATAATCGATTTTCAGTACACATACAGGACGAACAAAAAACTAAACGTAATCACATCTATTTTTTTTTAATTATAAAATCGAACTAGTTATACGAAATTTTATACACATATGTGTATAAAATTTCAAGGTAAAGGTAGCATACCATAATAATCAAAATATTAATTGCTAAACAATACAAAGTCAGAATATTACAATAATCATAACCAGGGCCGTATTTAGGGGAGGGCAACCGGGGCAACTGCACAGTTTTCAGCAAGTTAACAAATACCGAGATATAGTCAAATTATAATAATGTTATTATTTAATATTTTAAAAGTTACGGATACAAGTAAATAAATCATAGCTTACTGATTGAAATAAAAAAAGTAATTAATTCATGATAATATAATTATTAGGTTGTTCACGCTTCTGTTTGTCTAGGGCCCCCACTGCTTTGTGGCCCGGGGGCCTCCAGACCTTTAAATCCGGCTTTTTTACCAATTCTTCAAATGAAATTGCAAGTATGCCGAACAATTTCATTTGCTAAGTGTAGCAATCTTAATATATAATAGCGTAATATAGTTAGGTGCTACCATGCTAAGTATACACATGCATACTGTTCTACAGCAACTGACATATTTAATAATGTATTCGACAGGTTATGTTAATATTATTACAATTAGTACTAGCCCCAGGATGTTTTTGGAGGTTTTAAGAAGGTGCCAAAAGTAATACCACTACAAAGATAATATTTATTGCAAAATACGTTATTTAAAAATTAAATGATTGGTTATTGAAAACAATTTCTCTGTTACTTTTGTTAAATTATTATTATTAAATTCTGGATGAAAAGGCGCGAGTTTTAAGTTGTACCTCTATTCGATTACATTACAGATTCGGGCCGATAAGTACATCATACATACCTATAGATTGTCTTTTGGCACTGTTGCTTGAAAACCCAAACACATGCGTTATAGCCTGATGTATGAGCTAGGTAAGCTATTTTTCGGATCAGCAGAAATGGACTAGCCACTAAATAAATAATCCATCATTACACAAACCTCTCGTATCCATCATCAACTGCATTATAAAAACACCAAGCGAAGGGCGAAAACATAGCGTTCACAAACAAAACATTTAAACTATCCACGCGTTATCAATTTTCGATAATAATTTATTACATTAGGAATTATACTTGATAAGGTAAAAATGTATTCGCGCGATCACGATCCGAGTAAGAATGACATTGAACGTTAAAGAAAGGCCAATAATTCAAAATAGAAAAACATGTTGCGTGCAAAATTACACGAATACTTAAATTGTCTGTTTTAGTATTCAATTATTCTTTCTTATTCTTTGTCTAATTAAACCACTAGACAAATGCTTACTTTGAAGTTATTTTACTATACTGCCCCCTGGGAAGATTAAGTTCCACAATTTCATCACGGTTTCAGGTATCTTAAAGATATTTTCCACTATTTACTTATATACATGTACTCGTAATTTTCAGTTTGATCTATTAGATTGTGAGCTAGTGATCGGCAGACTTACGTTATAGTAGCACGCTCCATATTACTGTCAGGTATACTGCTTGCACCTGCTGTTGGTGAAATGGCTGTTCACTATTCCCATCGCGTGTTCGTTTAAGCGTGCCATGGAGTCGAAAAGCATAAAAATCGACTTTCAAAAGGTGATCGCAGCAAGTCTGCCCTTTTGATATCTTAAAATATATAAAAAATCATATAGAAAACTTCAATGGCAGGCACTTACTCCGGTTCCTTCTATATCTTCTATCTATATATACAAAATAACAAGTCCTGACCGACTGATTCTGAAAGTATTAAAGTTAGGGACTTGAAATTGGGTAAGTACCTACGATAAATTTATTGAGCAGACAAATACTAAGAAAGGAATTTTGGGAATTCTACCCCTAAGGGGGTGAAATAGGGGTTGAATATTTGTATGAAAGTCCGTCATTTTTAAAGTTAGAAACATGAAATTTTATACTTAAAAAGTATGATTTAGTCATGTGTTAAAATTGCACGTGCTTTCATTGCAGAATTACACGCTATTAATGGACGACAACGAGTAGTTGGAATACGTCGCTGAGGATAAAAGTAGCTAATAGGAGCTCTTAAAATTAGGTACTTACAGATAACGTGTCCATAATATGTGTATGCTTATAGATACAAATTTACATAATTTCAAATGACAAGGTCAACATTTTAATGTTAAAGGCAGCTATCCGACCACCCGTTTTGTAGCGAGCGATCTTCTAAAGCATTAATTCTAATATTATAATGTAGTGTAGGTAATCTTTATTAAATGTTTGCTGAATGAGGATTAATAATGAATTGGAGAAAATGGCTTCCCAAGTAACCTATGCTTTATCTATTTTTGATGGATAAAATATTTATTATGTAAGTTTATTAAAAAACAGCCACACTCTTTCGCGGACTTTTCCTACTATTTTTTTAGTATCTTCTAGGTTAGCTAGCGTTACCCATGTGAGTACATTTTTTTTATTTAAATCCTTCTTATACTACACATTCAATTCGCTTATGCTATTATCAAATGAAAACCGTATCAAAACCCGTTGAGTGGTTTAAAAGAGAGAAACAGCTGTTTCTATAAACAAAAAGCGACTTTCAGATTATTATTATGTATTATATACAATATTTTAAGCACTGTTTCAATGAGGCATTTCAATAATTATATGGTTGAATAATTTACCAGAATCACAAATGCTACATATGTCATGCAACTTTAAAGATTTATAGGTACCTAATTCCAATATGAATTAAAGTAATTTCAAGTGATATTATCTAAAATTAAAAAAATAAGTAAAGTCTAAATAGCTGACAAAAAGTAGTCAGGTACATGAATTTAAAACAATTATTATAATTTTATTATTGTTTACACAGATGCTATGGTACATTTGAGGCAATGTTATCATAATGAATAATAAGTAGGTACATTGTCTATAGAAAACGGTCATGAAGACGTCAATGATTTGAATATAGTCGTGATTCTTAGCAGGGTTAATAAGGGAGGGGATAATATTGTAATTCAAAAGTATGTGCGTAAACACAAGTTCAAGTCTCCATTCTTTCATTCTCATGACTGAAGACAGTAGTACCTAGTAGTAAAAGAAAGTAATGGCGCAGAAGCAAATGCTACGGATGATGTTTGGGGTTGATTTTAATCTAGAAAAAGAAATCAATGTATATGAACCTATCACTACTCTTTTATAATTCATGCAAATATAAAACTTTTGTGCAAGTCTGAAAATGTATAATTTTTCGGTCCAATAACACTATATCGTGCTCTTTAAAGTAATTTTCTTTGGGTCGAAATTGAAAATACGTGTTATGATATTGTATGAATATATAATTTCCCTTTCCTAAAATATTTGAGAGTTATGCCTTATAGAGTAATATTGTTAACTTATTACAAATTTTCTAGACTATGTTAAGCAAACACAACAGCAAATAGTTCAAAAGGAGTGCAAAATGTGTAATAATAAACAAGTAACCGAATAACTATTCAAACAAAACTTTATAACACTTGTTATTTTACTACTTCTGTGGTACTGGACATTAAATCAAACCCTTAAGCATGTATCTTTAAACCATACACCTGCTGATAATAATAAACTGAATAAGGCAGTTTACTATTACCTGTGGTTGCTGTTGTCTGCTGTGACATTTCGAGTATGACGTTTCGTTTGATAATTTTCTATTTCAATTCGTATTATAATTTATAAAAATAGTCAGCGGATTGATAAATAAATCTAAATAGCGTTGGCTACGCAATAACTAGGTATATAATCGTAGGGCTTTGAATGGCCGTTCATAAAAATTGTGTGTGTACGATTTTCAAAAGCTGAAAACTTACTTCTTTAGCGACCCATAACATTCTCGTTTTTATAATTATTGAGTAAGTAATTTAAATTTTTACTTGATATTTATAATATGTTCGAATTCTTAAATAAATTTCAGACGTTTTTTTACGTAGTTTTAAGTATTTCATTTGTTATAAACAACTCCAAACTATTATGAATAAATATTAGAATACTGTATCGTTTATGCTTTAACATAGCGGATTTGAATTTTTAGATTATTTTTGTTACAATAAAAGAAATATTTTAATCTTGTTAAAGGTCTGATAAATATGATTTATTTTAAATCAATTTGTCTATAGTTTGACTAATATTTTAAATTATTATATAATATTAGTAAAAATGTAAAGAAATATTTTTCAATTTATGTAATAGTAAACACTTTGACTTATTCAATCTACAACTGGAACATATAATTTTTATTGATATTTTAATTTACTGTTAAAATATATTGTGAGAGCATTATTCAGAATACCATAATCTCTGTGTCAAGTGTGACGGTAAGGCGTCATCATCATATTCAATCATTGAATTAAAAGTATGCCAAATTACTAAGCACTTTGCCACACATCAATTCAAAAGGAAACTTAAGCATTGCTTACAAAACCATGCAGTTTCCAATCCTTGTAATGTTTACCTTCATTGCTGCAGTTGTCACGTAAGAAAAATCATAATTTGATATAAAAAAAATATTATTCTTTTGTATTTTGATTAAAGATTCTATTGAAAAAGGATTATTTGTTATAAAATTGTACTCTCATGAAACTGGCCAACTGGTATGGCTAATACAAAGAAATAGTTTTAAAAATGATAGCCTTACAGCTAAATCTCCCACCTTAGATCTTAAATGTTTTCAGTAACTTTATTAATAAAAAGAAAAAAATTTAATGTTGCACTTTAAAATTAATGTTTTTATTGATATATCAGTTGATATTGTCTCAATACTATTCAAAAATCAAAAGTCACAATAAACTTTATTCAGGTAGACTTTTACAATTTGTTTAACAATTAAGTGAAGCTACGAGCAGTTCAGAATGTAGATTTTACTGAGAAGAACCAACATGAAACTCAGTAGTAACTCTTTTTCAACATTTAAAAAATACAGTCATATTAGTTAAATACAATTATACTCATATATAATTTTATTTAGCCCAGAACTCAACAGGTATTAACAATTCCACCCTTTTGTATCATCTACAAAATCTTGTATTGAATATATCTTTTTTAAAAACAATTTTAATTTACGAAATGGTAAATTTAAATATGTCCGCGGAATTTTATTTTTACAGCAATGGATACCTTGCCCCAAGATTATTAATTAAATTCTGAAAAGTTACTTTAGTGAAATAAAATTGCAATTTTTATATGAAGTAAAACTTCTGGAAAATGAAATAAAAGCATTATCTTTTATATCCAACAATAATTATCGAATGAAAAAAAAAAGAAACATTCAAATAGTGTTTATTTTAAATATATATTAAATAAAAATTAGATAATAGTTATATCATAGTAAAAATATGGAATAAGAGAAAGCTTTTTGTATTAATAATTTATTATATTATCACAATTTTCAGTAGACAATACTTTAATATATATATGATTATATTAATATAAATTAAAATTTTCTAAAGAGTGACATTACTATCTGTAGGAATGTTTGAATAATTGTTTTGTTTTTGAATTAAGAATATACATTAATATAGACAATAGCTATACACAAAGGAAAAATTTAGACACTAAAGGAACACTTCTGATATAAAAAAAAATTTAATATCAACAAATACATATAAACATGTAACATCAATCAAAATTGCACACATTCATTTGGATCAAAATGTTATTTATATAATTATGTAACATAATCAACATTTAGAATCTATGTTTTTATGTTAACATAATTTACAGAACTTGCTAGGTAGAAAATATACAAAAAAAATATTATATTAATAATAAAATATAACATTTAAACTTACTTTATCTTTGCTTAAATGAATATTTTTATATAAGAATGTGTTGTATAACGCAACTGCACATATGTCACTGCACACTTCACTAGCCAAGCGTTACCAAAAAAGAAACTACTTGTTAATTCAAGAAAAAGGGTTTAGATTTTTGTCGTAATCATCATCTTCACCAAAAGGATTAGTCGGATCATTCTTTGTCTCGTCGGCGAATGGGTTTTTAGATTCGTCATAATTTTCATCAAATGGATTTCTATTATCATTGGTGATAGTTGATGATATCTTTGGTTCCTCTCTTTTCCTGACAACACTTGGGGATGCGAATGGGGACTTTTTGCTGTGAATTTGCGGTTCCAATTTGGTCATGTTAGCTTCCAAGCTAGAGCTGTATTGCTGTTGCTCCATGAGCCGCATTCTCCCTTCTGGAACTGGAATCACTGATGTGCCTTTCGGAGCTACCTGCTTCGCTGTGTTTGATACAAATACTGAAAACATAAAAAAAAATACTTAAAATACATTCATATTTGAAAAAAATGTAAATTAATGAATGAATGCATGTATTATTCTTTATTGCACACCACAAACAAAAAACAAAAAAAAGAAAGCAACACAAAATTAATAAAATACAAAAAAGAATTAAAAAAAAAAAAAAACAAAAGGAGTACATTACAGTGTTGTACAATGGGCGAACTTCTGGCTTGTTAGCCATCTCTTCCAGACAACCCAATCAAAAGGAAATTTCAAAACCATCCGCATAGGCGGTGCAGTCATAAACTTACATACAAATAGTTACACGCTATAATCCATTTGTTGTTCAAAATGATAAATAATTAAATCCATACAAAAGAAAATTACGAAAATTCCCTGCAATTAAATTCCATGCTCAAAAATAAATTAGTATAAATGGAAGTAGAGTACCTTGTTTGCTCTGTCCTTCTTGCAGTCTCAACTTGGCCTCAGCACCTGGCCCGTAAGACTGTGCGGCAACCGCAGGTGCGGGTGCGGGTGTGGGTGCAGGCGCAGGCGTTGGTGCGGGTGCGGTTGGAGAGGGCTCTGGAGGTTCCGTCACTACCGTTACCTTATTGAACAGCCCTCGTCCAAAGTACTCTGATACCACTGCAAAACTAAAAACAGAAAAAAAAAAACTAAAATTAAACTCAGAAATCATCAATCTTATCCGATATGTACAATAACGAAAATCCTAAGTTACTGGAAGTTATACAACTATTCTTTAAATTTAATACCATAACCAACATGAAAAAGACAGTCTTTATCTTAAGAAAACAGTATTAGAATTTTTTCCTTTGGTTACTTTGACACTTAGTCTAACTACATAGTGCCTTAACGTAAGGTTTTTTGTAGAAAGCCGGTATTTGCCCCTAGCTACACTAGCCTCGCGTAGCGTAGTTCAATGTACAGTCGGGGTAAGAAAAGGTTCGTAACCTTAAGATCTATTTTCGTGTGCTTAGTATAAGCGATAATCTGCTTTACCGACTGAGAATATATGACACTGACAGACATATTTTGACAATTCAGTAGAAGATATCAAATCTAATTTAAATTTGGAATGACTAATTACGCCATTAAAAAGATTTCATATCAATATAAAACTAGACGCAGCCCAAAGATATTACACTATTTTGAACCAAGTTATCAAACAGTGTAAGTTTAATTTTATATGCAGTTGTCAGTTTAGTGCTGTAGTTACAAAAGGTACTAAGAGTTTACAACTTGATAAAGGGATGAATTCGAAAACTGACGAAGGTTTTCTTATTTTGGCTGTACTTTTAGAACTAGCGCGTACTGGTAACTTTTGTAACGGTGACTGTTTCGTCACTCTTGTCGAGTCCATGAATATGTATGGAGGTGCGCGCACATTACGACGTGACATTTGTGTCTGCATCTGTACATATTCACGGACTTGACAAGAGTGACAAAACAGTCACCGTGACAAAAGTTACCAGTGCGCGCTAGTTCTTATTTTACAATATTTGCTCACTCGTTTTAACACGTCACACGTCAAACAAAGTATCCAAAACCGTTTGACAAGCATGGTCATGGAGTGTTCGACGTTTATTCGAAATGTTGATCCAAACTTTCTAAACAAATCTGAAGGCACAATTTTTGAGATTAAGGCGCGGAGCATTTTACGACAGTAAAACTTAAAAGTCCTCCTTATTAGATCTTCGGATGTGGAGACGGACCGTTGATTCATTTAAACCGAAAAAAAGTCTTTAAACAGACTTACGGCAAGTAAGTTAGTTATGACATATCTGTGTTTTTTAAGTGCCTTAAACTCATAACCTGTCAAGAGAAGTATCTCATCACAGGGCAATTTATCACCATATGTCGTGTGTCATATACGTCCCCTTAATATGTTTTTCTCTCTTATATTTATTAGAAAGTTTCGTATGAAAATATTTCTTTCATGACCAAACTGTATTGCCCGACCGAGCGTACCTTATCGGCGAGGCTATATTCTCTCACGTCGCCTATCAAAGTGTTAAGCGATTTTTGGGCCTGTTGCGGGATATAAGACTTTTGAAAATTGGGTTAAGTTTTTCGATATAGTCCATATAAATCAAAACCGGATATAAACCAAAACCCACGGAAATTTACCTGCAACTTATCCACTACGTTGCGAACACAAGAGAAAACATAAAGATCCGTGGCTTTCAACATTTCCATCGGCAAGTTGTCACGACGTACGACTTGTTACCATAGCAACAACTAACAAGTCAGAGATTAGGAGATAATTATGAAGAAGAGAAGAACATGTTGCGGGCTAGGCAACTTGAATACATACTGAGATAATCTAATAATATTTTTTTCTCTTATAATATATTTGTTATTATTGGCTTTATTCATATACTCGCTTCTAACAAACCTGTTTAGCTCAGTAGAATTTATATAAATTTAAATTGAGTTCGGGCGGAATCTGATGTAAAGCTACTATGTAAATATTTAGATTCTTTGTAATGTTTCCTTTGTGGTATCGACATTTGCTAAGGATAAGTATTTACTAGGTCTTTTGATGTAAAGAAAAATATTTGGAGCTTTTATTCTGCTTGCTTTAATCTTATAAAGAAACTTATGGTGTACTTCTAAATATTCTTCTTTATTGCTAGCAGCAGCTTAAGACTGGTCTGCCATTCTATTGTACATTTGCATAAATAAACACAAAATGTTGTTTAACCTGTGAAGAGTTTTTCGACCAAAAATTGCTGATTGATCATTTTTCAGAGAATCACGCTGACACTGAGCAGAACCGTTTGCTTTTTGTCGACATGATTCTGAATATGAAGATTTACATAACGAATTAATACCAAGTACAAGCATTCATGCATTACAACATATAAAAAGAATATCGAAGTATTACGACAAAACGCATTTTGAGCTTACTTGTTTTTTATATTTATACAAATGGTTGTACGATGGGCTGATCCAACTAAAAAAAGAAATATATTAAATATTATTTTATTTTTCAGGTTAGATTTTATCTACCACTGCGCTTGGCAGCAAACGACTAAATTTTGACGTAATATGGTTCATTTTTATTTCAAGAGACTCCTAAACATGCCGTGATTGATAAGACTTTTCTATGCCTGACTTAAATTAATGAATATAACACAATACAAGAACATATGAAATATAAGAATTTTAATAATCATATTCTATAAGACTTTATGTTCTTGTTGGTTTTTTAACTGAATACAATTGAAACCAAACATATTTTTTCAAAGTCTTTAAATATGTGAATTTATGTTCATAGCTGTGGAAATATTTGAAATAATAATAATAACCATATTTATATGGGACACGTTAAACGGCATGGCAGGTTATGCAAATAAAATGGACAGTATTTGAAAAAGCCTGCTGAAAGATGTCGTCAACTAGAAACTACTCGTACATGAAAAATAAAAGACTTATCGAGAAAGCTACGAAAATCATACAGCAAATGCATGTTGGGTCGAAGGATTATTTTTAGATAACATTTGAAATACTTATTATTTGTATTAATTTTTAAAAATAACGATAAATAAAAAAGTTTTCTGGACAAAAGTTCTTTTTTGTTTTCCCAATTTTTTTAAGTAAAATTACAAAATTAGTAAAAAATTATTTACCTGACTATGTAACTCTAGTTCAAAACCCATAAAAAAATAAGAAATCTCCTTAAATAAAGTTACGATGTAATTTTTCACCTAATTACCAAAAATTCGTTATTGCCTCCGATTATTTACTGCCAAAATAAAAAATCGATAAAAAGCAAAAGATTTTTTAGCTCTAATCTTGAAACTGTAAGGTATCATGACAGAAATGATGTCAGTGAGATTAATTCCGTTGTTTTCCGTATTAATACTATTTGCATTAATACGGAAAACATACAAGTTTATTCTTTACATTTGTCATATCAGTTTCAATCACGACTATAGAGTACAGGGAAATAGGAATAAAAAAAGAATTTACCAAAAATATTTCAGTGTGTGTATCATAATCGAAATATATTATTAATAATAGTCACGTAAAATTTCAATACTAGGCTAATAATAAAAATGATGTTACCGCGAATTTATCTAAAATTATTCGAATTCGTTTATTTTACTTTAGCACTAAGAAACATCTGACGTAAAATTAAAACGTTAATAATTTTTAGGCTTCACAATGTGAAAGTCGGCAGTACGAGAATGTAACGGGCTCAAAAATGAAATAATTGTGAAAATGCCGCCCAAAACAGCAGCACAGTATAGTCGAGAATACAGGGCAAGAAAGAAGGCTCAAAAGAATGCTTACATCCCAAGATCTACGCCTAAAACACCAACAGAGCGTAGTCGAGAATTTAGAGCGCGGAAAAAGGCTTTAGAAAAAGCTGCAAAGGGACACTTAACAACATCGCTTGTGACGGAACAACAGCAAAACACATCGTCGGAGAATCTTGAAATAGATATTGAACCAACAAAACCAAAAAAGGAATCCAAAACACCAGCAGAACGAACTCGTGAATGTCGAGCTCGAAAAAAAGCTTTACAAAATGCTGTACTTCAACGTTTATTGACCTCTTCATCAAATATAGATCAAGCAGATACAGATCAACAGATTTCTCTGACGAAGAATATTACTATGAACGTTGAACATAACTCTATCGGTAAAATAAAGGCATTGAAGAAAAAACCCAAAACACCAACAGAGCGTAGTAGAGAATGTCGAGCTCGGAAAAGGGCTTTAGAAAAAGCTAAGGAACACTTAATAATAACACCTTCCTCAATTTTCCTTCAACCTGATATGAATCAAACAAACAGTCCGTCGGAAAACTTACCTGAATTATTACAACCGGAAATTATTCTATCAGAAAATCTTGATGTTATTTCGCAAAATACTGTAACTGATAGTCTAGCTGACGTGCTTTCACAAAATACTCTTTCAGAGAATCTTGTCGATGCCCTTTCGCAAAATACTCCTTCTGAGAATCTTGCTGACGTAGAAAAGCAAAATTTAGCGTCAGAGAATATAATAGAAAATTCAAAACAATCCGTGGATAGCAGTCGGAACTTAAAAGATAAATCCAAAACGCCAGCAGAGCGTAGTCGAGAATTTCGAGCCCGACAAAAGGCTTTGGAAAATGCTGTCAAACACCTACCAAGTAACGTTTTACTAGACAATGACATTTGTGTCACATTCGGACCTTGAATAAATACAAGAAAAACTTTGAAAAAGGCCATGGAAAATACTGTCAAACACATACATGCTAGCGTGATGATATAGATAACTTATTATGTGAAACTATTTATCGACAGAAAACATAAGTGTACGATATGAATCAAGATTGAGTGATGTTGTACTTCACAAATACGTCACCAAATAATACTGTAAATAAAGAAAGAAATGTAAAAAAATATAAATTATATTTGTCCATAATATTTTTATTTTGATCTTTTCTTACTTTAACTATTAACTCTTGCAAATATAATGTCTAGAATATGTTCCTGTTTGTCTTTGTTGTACTTTTTACAAAAAGAGATTACGAGATAAGCCATTTGATGGTAAGAAGTCATATCTGCTAGTCAATATCTTACTATAGTCTGTTCGCGTTAAGAATGCAGTGAGTTGTCATTGTTTACCGCCCCCTTTGACCAATCAAATCTTTTCAAATTACAAAGTCAAGTTCTCATTGAACAAGTAAAGACATAAGTTCGAACGTGGTGGTTGTGGATTTAATTAATTATTAACTGATATTTTTATAATTTAAATTAAATTTTTATTATTATTAACTGATATTTTAAAAAAAAATGATACCACACCAATTTGTAAAAATAAAAGTGCGAGAAATACTGCGACCACGTCTTACAAGAAGAAATTGCCATGTGGGATTTAGATAATGTTATGGAACGCGCTGCAGAAAATTATTTTATTATAAACACTAACGACGACACTAGTAATAGTGATTAAAATATTAATGACTTAATTTAGATTTTTTACGTTAACGTTAATTTTTTTAATTCATTACACTTAGCCTTTAAAACAAATATAATTTGTTGGAATTTTAACACAAATATATAAACACCTTTACCCTTCTGTTAAAAATATTTGATTGGTCAGGGGGCGGAGTCAGGCCGGTACACAATGACAACTCACTGCATTCTTAACGCGAACAGACTATAATTAGAAGTCGTTAGTGTAAGTTTTATAAATAAATAAATAAAAAAATAAATATGAGACAACATCGCATACATAACTCTGATCCCAATGTAAGTAGCTGAAGCACTTGTGTTATGGAAATCAGAAGTAACGACGGTACCACAAACACCCAGACCCAAGACAGCATAGAAAACTAATGGTAATCTACATCGACTCGGCCGGGAATCGAACCCGGGACCTCAGAGTGGCGTACCCATGAAAACCGGTGTACACACCACTCGACCACGGAGGTCGTCATATATACGGAGGTTGTACTCACGGATCGTGGTCAGCCAGGAGTCTTGAGTGCAGTAACTCGGCGCCGGCGGGCGGGGCGCGAGGTGGGGGGGCGGAGCTGGCGCACGAGGGACACTCGCGCTCCGACTCCGAGTAAGTTTGGAAACAACTGCATGAGGTGGAAGGTATTAGTCAGTTGTCTCGTAAAGAGTAGTAGTAGAGTCGAGATGGCTAAGTGGTTAGAACGCGTGCATCTTAACCGATGATTGCGGGGTCAAACCCAGGCAGCACCGCTGATTCATGTGCTTAATTTGTCTTTATAATTCTTCTCGTGCTCAGCGGTGAAGGAAAACATCGCGACCTGCATGTGACAAATTTCATAGAAATTCTGCCACATGTGTTTACGGCTGTGGTTGTTGTTGTATTATTTACGAGACAACAACAACAACAGCCTGTGGAATACACATGTGACAGATTTTCTATGAAATTATACACGTGCATGTTTCCTCATGATGTTTTCCTTCACCACCGAAAACGAGATCAATTGCAAACACTAATTAAGCACATGAATATTCAGCTGTGTTTACCTGAGTTTGAACCCGCAATCATCGGTTGAGATGCACGCTTTCTAACCACTGGACTCGTAAAGAATAATCTAAATCAATACACGGAAACAATGCTTACTCTTGATGGAAGGAGTGCTGGCAGAGAAAATGTACGGTAGGCAGTTCCAAGGGTCTGTTACAAGCGGCACATCTCGAACTCTGGAAGATGACTGCCTCGTTCTGGATCGTTTGGATCTGTGCCTTCATCTTCTCGATTTCGCTCTTGTATTTCGAGGCTAGTTCTTGTTCTCGGGTTATTACTTCGTCTTCAGATTTTAGAACATCCATCAAATATCTATGAATGAGTGGAATAATAGAATATTGTTACAAAATATGATCCACCAATAATTTATGCTAGAATATAGGCAGGATTTTTTTAAATTTTAAAAGATTTATTAGTAAACTGAAAAAAAAAACAATAAATTATTTTAATTTTATTAATTAAATATGTATTTCAATACTAACTTGCGAACATCGCCGAGAGTGTACGTCGGTGTGCTTGCGAGGCAGTCGATGACTAGAATAGGTGACAGTAGTTTTTCGCTGTCTGAAACAAAATTGAAGTACAATAGAATTAAAATATTATAACAATTTATTTCAAGTTATTTAGTCCTTCGAGCAAGTTGTTTTCACGCTATGCGACATAGACGGTGAGAGATGGCCCAGTTGTTGAAATACGTGCATTTTAACAAAGATGATTGCGGGTTCAAATCCAGGCAAAAACCACGTTCTCGGCGGTAAAAGAATACATCGTGAGGGAACCTGCATGTGTCATATTTCATAGAAATAGTGCTGTTATTATTGTGTTATAGATGGGTAGGTGCGGGGGGGGGGTCAGGTTTGTCTGTGTGCTCGGTACTCACCCACGACGCGCAGTAGCTCAGGCAGGCAGGCTGGCGGCGGCGGCGCCCACAGCACGTCGAGCCACAGCCGCGGGCACGCCGCGCCGCGCCGCCGGCACACGCCCAAGGCCAGCTCCGCCTGACCCGCGCGCAAGTGCAGCGCCACTTGCGAGCGCCAGCTGACACGCGAGGCCAGCGTTAATTGGTTACAAATGTAAATAAATAAATAAATATAAATATGAGACAACATCACATACATTACTCTGATCCCAATGTAAGTAGCTGAAGCACTTGTGTTATGGAAATCAGAAGTAACGACGGTACCACAAACACCCAGACCCAAGACAACATAGACAACTAATGGTAATCTACATCGAAATAAAACTAATTATAACGGATGCATCGCGTATATTAGTGTTCGTGGTCACGAACACTGCAAAGTGCTCGAAACGTCGGGATGTTTATAAATAATTAATATACGCGATTCATCCGTTATAATTAGTTTTATTTAAATGTGTAATAATCGCGAAAATTTAAGACAACATTAAATCTACATCGACTCGGCCGGGAATCGAACCCGGGACCTCAGAGTGGCGTACCCATGAAAACCGGTGTACACACCACTCGACCACGGAGGTCGTCAAAATTGGTTACATATGTAAATATCCCCGAAAGATAACAAAATTCGATACATTACGAGCAGTGTTGGGCATTAATCAAGTAATTGTCAATTATCTTATTAATTGACAAAGTTCAAGTCTTTATATTATACAGCAGTATTTTTAATTGTTATTTTTAATTAAAATTAACAAAACAATTAAAGATTAATTAATTGTTAATTGTTACTAATACAGTTAACAATTAAATAATTGTTAGTTGTGATTTTCCACAATTACAATTGTTTAATTACAATTGTTTAATAATTAATTGTTAATCTTTAATTGTTCCTGCAATTAAAATTTGCCCAACACTGATTACGAGCCAGCGAATTTTCGCGAATCTATCAACACTTTGAAATTGCTCGAAATAGATTATAGTTTAACGGTATTTGCAATTTTACGGTGAAATAATATGGCGGATTCCGGGGTAGCGGGGGACACGTGACGTTCAACCAATACGCGCGCCATGCATAGGTTATACGCCAATTCACAATTTGATCTCTTCCCATCAATATATTACAATATAGCGAAAAATAATACGTTAAATTTCAATCATATTTCACAGTTAACACGTTGAACGCCGATGGAAAAAGCATGTTGTTTCGTTTAGGCCACGAGGGTCACCGGTGAGCCATAGAGTGTTGTTCCGTTCAGGCCGTGGTGGTCACCGGTGAGCCATCGGAGACCTTCACTTCAAACTCAATTTACCGGCCGAAACACAACGATACTATGCAAAAATGTTACTAAGGTGGGCCACTTGGCCCTGTAGAATATAAGATTCGGCTTGGTTCTTTTGTACGGGTAAACACTTTGATTTTTTTCCAATTTTTGTCAAATTATAGGGCTGTTCCATAGCAAAGGTATATCTAAGGAAAAATAATTATTGAATTTAGATGCATAAGTAAAAACAAATTATTACGTGAAATGTTTTATTCGAAAAATAAAAAAAAACAAAAAAAAAAAACAGAAATTAACCTGTATCCTAATGATAAATTGAGCAATATTATGGTAATTTTCCGTTTGTATCTTCACTATTAACAATAAAATAAAATATAATATTCCAAAACAACAAATCAAAACCAACTTAAACAGGCATCAATACACAACAAAACACACGATATTTTAAACATACAAACACACGATATTTTAAATTTAAATGCAATTAAGTATAACATCTTGTAGAGAAAATACGAAACATGAGAGATCTTTACCCAGCAATGGGACATTATTAGTTCAAGAAATACTAAAAAAGTAATCAAAACACATAAAAGACTTATTAATGTTATATCCCGTAGAGAAAGTACAGAACATAGAGAGATCTGTAACCAGCAAAGGGATATTATGAATTTTAATAAAATGCATAAAAATATTTGACTTTCTTATAAGTACTTATTCACAACTTTAAGTGAACTTCATTAAAACATTCCAGACATAAGGATGGTTTATTAGGGCAAGTAGAGCAGTAGGTTACCACTTTCTTTGCCTGATTTTTCGCCATTTTAGCACCAATGATTGCTGACTTCGCTTTATAACACTGTTGACAAGTTCGCCTAGATTTTCTGCTGATTCCTTCTCGCTTTACCAAAGTATGTTTAAGCCTTTGTGGCATTTTTCTTTTCAATGCTTCTTCATTTTTCTGACATAAGCCGCTTAAAAGTTTTCTTCGAAAATCTACAATTTGGATCATTTTATCATTAGTCACAGTTTTATATAGTATTAAAGCATTAACAACAGAGGTATTTAACAGTAAATCTATTGCTATTTTTTTGTACCATTTAATCGATTTGCGAAGCGGTGTGCAATACGAAGTCATTTGATCGGACAAATCCACTGCGCCCTTCCCTTTATTATAATCAATAATTATTTGAGGCTTTGATATAATCCTGCCTCTCTTTGTGACATTATGAAAACGAACAGAATGTTTTGTAGATAAAACTAGTACCTCCCTTTTGTCCCGCCATTTCATCACAGTTATGCCATCTTCGCTTTCTTTTGCGATATATTCGCCTTTTTTTAGCTTTTTTTGGACAACACTCTTTGGTAAATGCTTCCGATTTTTTCGGAGAGTTCCAACTAAATGTGTCTCATTATCTAAAAGTTTTCTAGCTAAATCAATGCTCGTATACCAATTATCAGTGTATAATGTGTGACCTTTATTCAATAGGCCACGACATAATTCCATAACTACATTTGTGGGAGTAGTATTCGTGGCATCGTTTTTGCCACCATAAACATTAACTTTATAGGTGTATCCAGGTATTGTACAAAGTTTGAATTCCTTGATACCGTATTTATGACGCTTTTGTTTATTATACTGTCTAAAAATGATTCTTCCCCGAAATGGGATTACACTTTCATCAATGCACAAATCTTCACTTGGCGTGTAATGCTCTTGATAATTAGCATTCAACATTTCTAAAACATTACGGATCCGATGAAGCCTGTCTGATTTATTTGCTTCGTCATTTCTTGAAAAGTGAAGCATTTGAAGTAACAACTCGAACCGATTGCGTGACATTATTGTTCTTGGATAAGGATGACTTAAAACTTCATCGGTAGACCAATAATCAGATAAACGAGATATTTTGACAAGGCCCATGAATAATAGAATCCCAAAAAACTGTTTTATTTCTGCAAGATCTGTTGGCGTCCATCGACGAAGCCGTGCATGCTTAGAAACTTCCTCTTTTGAAGCAATTTTTTGAATAGCAAAGAGATTAGTACACTCAACGATTTCTTGAAGTATGTCATCTGACACCATAAGCCCAAAAAACTCATATGCAGATTTGTTAGTCATGCTATTACGAAAGCGCAAAGGAAAACCAGGTGTTTCAGTGAAAGGTATAATGTTCCGTTGATTACCTTTTGGTTCATACCAACTGTTCGATGCCGGTGTATTACCTGAAAAAGAAGAAACTAGCATATTAATTGATTATTACGTAGAAATAAACAAGTCTTTCCTCTTTATAATTTCCTAAGACATAATAATTTCCATAGACGAATACCACCTTAGTCTGCCCGCGACCATGAACCCTGAAAAGGGCTCGAAACGTTGGGAACTCAGTAAAATAAAAAACGCGATATAAAACCGTATTAAATTAGTTTTATAATTCCCAAGTATCCATATCCATACTTCCATACTAATAAAATAATATTATAAATGTGAAAGTGTGTTTGTTTGTTTGTCTTTTATTCACGCTTTATCTACTCAACCAATCTTCTTCAAACTTTGCATACATTTATCTGAGAGTACGGAGAAGGACATAGGTTACTCATCATCCTAGAATTCCCATTGGATTATCGATAAACTACATTGAAATTTGTCATGCCATACAAAAAATTAATAGATGGCGCTGATCAATTCTAAAACCTTTAATTCTCTTCTTTTCACGACAATAATTCAGGCGGGCGAAACCGCGGGCAACAGGAAGTAGATAACTAAAAATGAATAAGTTTGTAGGTAAACTTACCTGATAAATCGGGTACAACCCTACTTTCGTCATTGTCTTCTTCCGAATCGGAGGGCAATATTATTCGACATCTTCTCTTTTTTGACGGATTAAATTCATCGTCAGAACTAAATTGAAAGCTATTATTTAGTAAATTTATTTCCACGTTTTCAATTTCCGCTAAGTCTTCTTGAGTTAACTCGAGCTCTTCAAAGTCTTCCATCATTTATTTAACTGTATAAGAAAATACCGTAATACAAAACAGTAGAAAAAATTTTGTTAGCGACGTACGTCCTTCCGTAAGATCTTTGATTTCGCTACTAAAATGGCTGCGCTTGCGGCAAAAGCAAGCCCGAAGCGAGCGGTAGCGGGCTAGCGGGGCGCGGGGTGGGCCGCCGCCTGACCCCGTGGCCTGCGGGGAAGGATTTACGAAATTCCTGCCGTTCGGGCCTCGGGGTTCACCGGTGTGCCTAGTTCAATATTTCCAATATTTTTTAAGTAATTCAAGAAAATTAATACTGTACAGTACGAAATAACATATAAGTAATCGATTGGTGCAATAAAACGATATGGCGAAAAATGACGGAAGACGCAATTTCTCTGTAGCCTGAACGGTTTATGTCAGTGGGCCCACCGGCGGGCCGTTGGGCGTCCAACGTGTTAACAATCAGTCTCGTCAGATTGTAATCTAACGAATTTTGTAATCTTACGGTGACATATATAATCCGCGCCCTATCAGAATGGGACTGAAGTTTGTGAAAGTGTTATGAAAATAATCACACACGAGCGAAGGATCGTTACCGAAGACTTTCTGAACAATAAAGATTAAATTGTTCCATTTTAAGCGTTCGATAATATGGTGCTATGGAATCTTTATCAATGTTTTACATACTTTTACATACTTTTACTTTTTGTATTTGTACTCAGAATACAGGTGTCTATTCTGAACAGTAACAAACAGAACAGTTTAAATTAACTGACGATAACGAACAGAAAATTTAATATAATTTTATTTTATTTTTACAAGAATTATTACCTTAATTATTTACTTAATTACCATATATGAAATATAATGTAAATATATGGTATGTATATTCTTTTGGGCGCCACTGCTTAGACTTATATAAAAATATAAAAGATAGCAGCAAACTTCACGCGTGTATCCATAAAAATCATTTTAAGATTCTGATTTAAGATTAAATTTATTTATCAAATATATTACTATTCTAAATGGTTGCACTCACAGTTTCTTCTCCTCGTACAGATGGAGAATGCCAGTCTTGAAACCCAACATTTGGCATATTATAAGAGTTTGATCTTTGTCGTAATCCGCGTCGGGATCCTTTAATACTGAGAGGACTTTTTGTTCGTATGTTTTTTTCTCATCTTCAGGAGACTTTGCCCTGAGAACGATAATAATTATATTTGCAGAGCTGACACTGGAGCTTGAAATAATAGATCTTCAGATTTGAAATATATTAGGTAGCTTTTCGTTTGCGTTTGCGTTTTTTGCGTGCATGTGAATCTGATGATCTGGGTTCAAAGCCAGGCTAGCACCACTGAATATTCAAGTAATTAATTTGTGTTTATTATTCATCGCATGCTCGGCGGTGAAAGAAAATATCGTGAGGAAACCTGCATGTGTCTAATTTCATAGAAATTCTGCCACATGTTATACATACCATCAATTGGAATTGGAACAGCTTAATTGAAAATGTTCCAAACCTTCTCCAAAAGGTAGATGAGGTCTTAGCCCGGCAGCGGGAAATTTACAAGCTATGTGTTGGTTGTAAGCTTTTAATAAAATCACTGTACGTACCATACATGGATGTAGTGTTCGATCAACGCATTATACACCAAGCTGGAACAATTAGTGTCCGTAGCGATCATATGCTCAAGGAAATCTATCAACCGTTCCGAGTTACTCAGGAACATATGAACGTAATCGTCCGGAAATGCCCTGTCTGGCTCTTTAAACCTTCCAGTGAGCGATGACTCATCAGCTAATGGGCGACTTCGAGGTTTGTAGTCCGTGCATAACACTAGAAAATATACATGTATGTATTTATGCTATATTTTCCAGTTCGATATCAATGGGATTTTCCAGGGAAGATCCTGCACTAAGACTCTGTATTATACGTACAAATACATATTTGGTAAGTATTATAAATATTGGAAAACTGTTTAAAATTATTTTATTGAAAGAGGTCTTCAAGCAAACAGGTTAGCACGTAAGGTTCCAAGTGATTTTTTTACCAAGCAAACTGGCAATAATGATTTGTAAATATGACTTTTAAATATTTTGAGTCTTTATTCTGCCTAACAAAGCAACTAAAATACTAAATTTCAGAGATTTTTTGAAGAAAATGAATTGTATTGCATGGTCGACTTCATTGAAGGCCATCAAAAAAATCGGGATGAGTTAGCCAAAAATTCACTGTCAAAATAAATATTATTTTGTTATTAGCAATTGTGTAAATACTACGACATATATATTCCATCCATAGTATTTCTATAATATTCGATCTTGACTTACTAAACACTTGACCACAAAATATTTGAAATAAGAAATGAAAAAGCTCTACTTACATTTTAGCAACTTGGTGCTCTCTTCAGGTTCGTGCTGTATCAACTTGTGCCCGTACTTCTTCATATACATGTCCGCATCATCGAACTCCAGCTCAGCAATATAGTCCAACGCTTGCTTGAATTCTTTCTTGTCTTCTATCACCATCCGTAGGTACCAGTCGTGTCGTTTGTGGTTTGCGGCGAGTGAGAGAGCATCATCGACACTCACTTGTCGAACGACCTTAAAAATATCACTCATATAATAAAGATGCCTTAAGGATTATTAGTAGGCTGTGTCCAAACAACAACAACAGCCTGTAAATTCCCACTGCTGGGCTAAAGATCTCCTCTCCCTTTGAGGAGAAGGTTTGGAACATATTTCACCACGCTGTTCCAATGCGGGTTGGTGGAATGCTAATGTGGCAGAATTTCTATGAAATTTATCACATGCAGGTTTCCTCACGATATTTTCCTTCGCCGCTGTGCACGATATGTATTATAAAGACAAATTAAGCACATGAAACAGCGGTGCTTGCTTGGGTTTGAATCCGCAATCATCGGTTAAGATGCACGCGTTCTAACCACTGGGCCATCTCGACTTTAGGCATGTGTCCGATATATCGAAACTAATTTAAAATCGGATGCCGCCTGAACATCATCTGTCATCGATTTGATGAAGACGAGTAACTGTTTTCGCCGCATCTAAACAACTATGAATATCGTTTTGATACGTCAAAGCATTCAAAGTACAATAAAATGAACTCATGATATTCGCCCTACCTCTTTTAAACTTTACATTACCCGTCTGTGGGAAAGAGATGAAGCGAGTGTTAAACCGCTTATGATATCACATCCGTTTCATCTCTTTCTAGCATATCGTACAATGTTAAGTGAAACAAAGACAGGGCGATATCTGAAATTAGATGTCAAAACCGATATTTAATTCAAATATCCGTTACTAAAACGATGTCGAAAAATTCGCACATTGCCCGTTCCTAATTATTAGTATTATTATGATGTGGCAATATCAGAGCCAGCCAGACCCTGACTCAAGCAGTCGAGATGGCACTGTGGTTAGAATGCATGCATCTTAACTGATGATTGCAGGGAATTGCTGAAAACATCGTGACGAACCTACATGTGTCTGATTTCATCGAACTTGTGTGTATTCCACCAACCCCCACTAGAACAGCGTGGAATATGTTCCAAACTTTTTCCTCAAAGAAAGAGGAGGCTTTGGCCCAGGAGTGCAAAATTTACAAGCTACTAATGTTAATGTAATGTAATATCAGAGAGTGTGCAACATTTTACAACATACCTTAATAGCGACATCCACATCAAAATCGATAACTTTATCCTTCGAATTTATGAACTCTTTCAGTTTCCCTTGATGATCATGCTGATCTATCTTCACATAGCAAGTCAGCAAGAGTGTCGTGTGGTCTTCTGTGGCGAAACCCTTCTTGTGAAGCTCTTCCAAGTATAGAATGAGTGGCTCGAGGTGCCTTGATTCGAGATATTTCCTTATGACGTATGAAGTTTCAAGCCAACCAATTGTTTTGACGTACTGGTCTATGGCACACTTTAAGTCACCCTGTATATAAAATCTTAGATTTTATTATTGAATCAAAATAAAACAAATGATGAACATTTTTTCATCGAAAGGTCAAGTTTTTTTTTTAAAAAAAAAAAAGAACATATTTGGCAATTTAAAAAAAAATCATACCTTAAACTTTTGGTTAAAAAGGTTATTCACCCAGAGACAGGGTCAGTCATTTTATCCAAAATTGATAGGATATTGGACTCAATATTAAATACGGAGCGTTATCGTATTACTATGACGTATTAACAATTCTTTATTACTAGACACAAACAATATGGTATCAAAAAGTCTTTACTTGTCTATTACCTTGTTGTATAAATGATCTCCATATTGCTTATAAATCTCCGTCAACCCTTCAGCATCATAATGCTGACTGCTCGCTATCCTTATCGCTACGTCGTACAGATTCTTCTTGAACAACAACGAGAGTTTCGACTGCAGATCTTTTTCCTCCAAATATATCATTTCTTTATTCTTCGTTAAAATATAGAACGATCCCCATTCTGTTAAAACTGCATCGATTTCTTCAAAGGACTTTGAAAATACTATGAATTTGTTTTGGATATCTAAAATGGTTATATGATGTGACTTAGGAGTGCTTGTTGAGCTCGATGCCTTGTTTGAAGTTTCATTGGTTGTGATGACTAGGTAACTGCGAAACCAGTTGAGGCGAAGTTTCTCCCCTTCGAGGGCGTAGCACGGGCCACGTCCTTCCGTTGTGTAGCAATATATGGCCTATAATAAAAGAAAGATTCAATTATTTATACATTTTATACATTAATTAACTTTGCGGATTTGGCTCTGCGGGCAAATGGGCCTGGTATTGGCTTACGAAATTTTAGCCATTCATTAGCTAATGCGCCACCAATTTTGGGAACATATTTATTTTGCCTGTAAAGATTATTGCGATATATGGCCTTTCTGGTAGTTGTGTGTGGCCGTCTTCCAGCACGCCGCAGGTCACCATTTATGTCGGTGAGGCGGTGCGCGTCGGCCAGCACGCTGCGGGTGGGTACTCACGTCGGTGGTGGCGACGGTGAGGCGGTGCGCGTCGGCCAGCACGCTGCGGGTGTGTACTCACGTCGGTGGTGGCGACGGTGAGGCGGTGCGCGTCGGCCAGCACGCTGCGGGTGTGTACTCACGTCGGTGGTGGCGACGGTGAGGCGGTGCGCGTCGGCCAGCACGCTGCGGGTGTGTACTCACGTCGGTGGTGGCGACGGTGAGGCGGTGCGCGTCGGCCAGCACGCTGCGGGTGTGTACTCACGTCGGTGGTGGCGACGGTGAGGCGGTGCGCGTCGGCCAGCACGCTGCGGGTGTGTACTCACGTCGGTGGTGGCGACGGTGAGGCGGTGCGCGTCGGCCAGCACGCTGCGGGTGTGTACTCACGTCGGTGGTGGCGACGGTGAGGCGGTGCGCGTCGGCCAGCACGCTGCGGGTGTGTACTCACGTCGGTGGTGGCGACGGTGAGGCGGTGCGCGTCGGCCAGCACGCTGCGGGTGTGTACTCACGTCGGTGGTGGCGACGGTGAGGCGGTGCGCGTCGGCCAGCACGCTGCGGGTGTGTACTCACGTCGGTGGTGGCGACGGTGAGGCGGTGCGCGTCGGCCAGCACGCTGCGGGTGTGTACTCACGTCGGTGGTGGCGACGGTGAGGCGGTGCGCGTCGGCCAGCACGCTGCGGGTGTGTACTCACGTCGGTGGTGGCGACGGTGAGGCGGTGCGCGTCGGCCAGCACGCTGCGGGTGTGTACTCACGTCGGTGGTGGCGACGGTGAGGCGGTGCGCGTCGGCCAGCACGCTGCGGGTGTGTACTCACGTCGGTGGTGGCGACGGTGAGGCGGTGCGCGTCGGCCAGCACGCTGCGGGTGTGTACTCACGTCGGTGGTGGCGACGGTGAGGCGGTGCGCGTCGGCCAGCACGCTGCGGGTGTGTACTCACGTCGGTGGTGGCGACGGTGAGGCGGTGCGCGTCGGCCAGCACGCTGCGGGTGTGTACTCACGTCGGTGGTGGCGACGGTGAGGCGGTGCGCGTCGGCCAGCACGCTGCGGGTGTGTACTCACGTCGGTGGTGGCGACGGTGAGGCGGTGCGCGTCGGCCAGCACGCTGCGGGTGTGTACTCACGTCGGTGGTGGCGACGGTGAGGCGGTGCGCGTCGGCCAGCACGCTGCGGGTGTGTACTCACGTCGGTGGTGGCGACGGTGAGGCGGTGCGCGTCGGCCAGCACGCTGCGGGTGTGTACTCACGTCGGTGGTGGCGACGGTGAGGCGGTGCGCGTCGGCCAGCACGCTGCGGGTGTGTACTCACGTCGGTGGTGGCGACGGTGAGGCGGTGCGCGTCGGCCAGCACGCTGCGGGTGTGTACTCACGTCGGTGGTGGCGACAGTGAGGCGGTGCGCGTCGGCCAGCACGCTGCGGGTGTGTACTCACGTCGGTGGTGGCGACGGTGAGGCGGTGCGCGTCGGCCAGCACGCTGCGGGTGTGTACTCACGTCGGTGGTGGCGACGGTGAGGCGGTGCGCGTCGGCCAGCACGCTGCGGGTGTGTACTCACGTCGGTGGTGGCGACGGTGAGGCGGTGCGCGTCGGCCAGCACGCTGCGGGTGTGTACTCACGTCGGTGGTGGCGACGGTGAGGCGGTGCGCGTCGGCCAGCACGCTGCGGGTGTGTACTCACGTCGGTGGTGGCGACGGTGAGGCGGTGCGCGTCGGCCAGCACGCTGCGGGTGTGTACTCACGTCGGTGGTGGCGACGGTGAGGCGGTGCGCGTCGGCCAGCACGCTGCGGGTGTGTACTCACGTCGGTGGTGGCGACGGTGAGGCGGTGCGCGTCGGCCAGCACGCTGCGGGTGTGTACTCACGTCGGTGGTGGCGACGGTGAGGCGGTGCGCGTCGGCCAGCACGCTGCGGGTGTGTACTCACGTCGGTGGTGGCGACGGTGAGGCGGTGCGCGTCGGCCAGCACGCTGCGGGTGTGTACTCACGTCGGTGGTGGCGACGGTGAGGCGGTGCGCGTCGGCCAGCACGCTGCGGGTGTGTACTCACGTCGGTGGTGGCGACGGTGAGGCGGTGCGCGTCGGCCAGCACGCTGCGGGTGTGTACTCACGTCGGTGGTGGCGACGGTGAGGCGGTGCGCGTCGGCCAGCACGCTGCGGGTGTGTACTCACGTCGGTGGTGGCGACGGTGAGGCGGTGCGCGTCGGCCAGCACGCTGCGGGTGTGTACTCACGTCGGTGGTGGCGACGGTGAGGCGGTGCGCGTCGGCCAGCACGCTGCGGGTGTGTACTCACGTCGGTGGTGGCGACGGTGAGGCGGTGCGCGTCGGCCAGCACGCTGCGGGTGTGTACTCACGTCGGTGGTGGCGACGGTGAGGCGGTGCGCGTCGGCCAGCACGCTGCGGGTGTGTACTCACGTCGGTGGTGGCGACGGTGAGGCGGTGCGCGTCGGCCAGCACGCTGCGGGTGTGTACTCACGTCGGTGGTGGCGACGGTGAGGCGGTGCGCGTCGGCCAGCACGCTGCGGGTGTGTACTCACGTCGGTGGTGGCGACGGTGAGGCGGTGCGCGTCGGCCAGCACGCTGCGGGTGTGTACTCACGTCGGTGGTGGCGACGGTGAGGCGGTGCGCGTCGGCCAGCACGCTGCGGGTGTGTACTCACGTCGGTGGTGGCGACGGTGAGGCGGTGCGCGTCGGCCAGCACGCTGCGGGTGTGTACTCACGTCGGTGGTGGCGACGGTGAGGCGGTGCGCGTCGGCCAGCACGCTGCGGGTGTGTACTCACGTCGGTGGTGGCGACGGTGAGGCGGTGCGCGTCGGCCAGCACGCTGCGGGTGTGTACTCACGTCGGTGGTGGCGACGGTGAGGCGGTGCGCGTCGGCCAGCACGCTGCGGGTGTGTACTCACGTCGGTGGTGGCGACGGTGAGGCGGTGCGCGTCGGCCAGCACGCTGCGGGTGTGTACTCACGTCGGTGGTGGCGACGGTGAGGCGGTGCGCGTCGGCCAGCACGCTGCGGGTGTGTACTCACGTCGGTGGTGGCGACGGTGAGGCGGTGCGCGTCGGCCAGCACGCTGCGGGTGTGTACTCACGTCGGTGGTGGCGACGGTGAGGCGGTGCGCGTCGGCCAGCACGCTGCGGGTGTGTACTCACGTCGGTGGTGGCGACGGTGAGGCGGTGCGCGTCGGCCAGCACGCTGCGGGTGTGTACTCACGTCGGTGGTGGCGACGGTGAGGCGGTGCGCGTCGGCCAGCACGCTGCGGGTGTGTACTCACGTCGGTGGTGGCGACGGTGAGGCGGTGCGCGTCGGCCAGCACGCTGCGGGTGTGTACTCACGTCGGTGGTGGCGACGGTGAGGCGGTGCGCGTCGGCCAGCACGCTGCGGGTGTGTACTCACGTCGGTGGTGGCGACGGTGAGGCGGTGCGCGTCGGCCAGCACGCTGCGGGTGTGTACTCACGTCGGTGGTGGCGACGGTGAGGCGGTGCGCGTCGGCCAGCACGCTGCGGGTGTGTACTCACGTCGGTGGTGGCGACGGTGAGGCGGTGCGCGTCGGCCAGCACGCTGCGGGTGTGTACTCACGTCGGTGGTGGCGACGGTGAGGCGGTGCGCGTCGGCCAGCACGCTGCAGGCGGGCGCGGCGCCCATGGCGTCCAGCACGGTGCAGCGCTCGCTGCTCGTCCAGCACACCATCACGCACGCTCGTGACACGACGAACAACTTATCTGCCCCCCTGCGCGAAACAGACTAGCTGGATCATACACAAGAAATAATTAATAGCTGTCATTCAGTGGCGTAGCTAGATGAGGGAAGGCCCCGTTACATAGAAAAAGATGCGGGCCCTCACCTCCTCTTTCCCATCTCTCTTTAACTAATAATTACCCTTTAAAATTATAGATACCAAATAAGGAATCTTGTGCGCAGGGTCGAGTTTTTCTAGCTTCAGAAGCTTAAAGTTGGGAGGGCCCCTTAACTCCAGGGCCCTGGTGCACTGCACCACCTGCCCTACGATAGCTATGTCACTGCTGTCATTGTCGTTACCACATTTATATTTTTCCATTTATTGGGGAGTCAAATATTTAACGAAATTCAAAGAAAATATGCCTTTATCACTACTATCACTATACACTTGACACCTTCATTGGAAATGTTTAGTCCACCAGAAACTACTGCTTAGAATAATTATCTATACATGTAATTAAATCAAGTAAAGTCATACTTAAAAGCCAATCCCGTTATAGGACTGGATCCAGTATCCGGCAATGTCTTCATCTTTCCACTGCGTTGTCTTGCGATGTCCCCGCGATATAACGTCACAGAGCCATCTTGAAAGCCAACAGCTAAGAGATTCTGTAGGACAATATGTATAACAAAAAAATTCTATGATATCAATGTATTAAACAACACCACTATTAATATGTAGCATTTTAAAATAAAGTAGTAAGGTAACAGCCTGTAAATTTCCCACTGCTGGTATAAGGTCTCCTCTTCCATTAAGGAGAGGGTGTGGAGCATATTCCACCACACTGTTCCAATGCGGGTTGGTGGAATACGTATGTGGCAGAATTTCAATGAAATTAGTTAATTAATTCCTCACGATGTTTTCCTTCACCGCCGAGCATGTTATGAATTATAAACACAAATTATACATATATATAGTGGTGCCAGCCTGGGTTCGAACCTGCAATCATTGGTTAAGATGCACGCATTCTAACCACTGGGCCATCTTATTTTAAAACTACACACAAAAAAGCAATTGCTTTTGTAAATGTAAATTAATTAATTACATTGATTAACTTAGCCACAGCAGGACTTTTACAATAATTAATTGTTAACCTTATTATCGTGTACAGCTAGTGCAGTAGCCTGTGTGGGGTACATGTGTGAAGGCACCGCCCGTGATGTCCTCACACACTGTGGGTTGCCATGTCTGTCCACACGTGACCAGTCCCATACTTTAATTAGAGGGGTCACACCAGCTTCATTTTCCTGGAGAAATCGAAAAAAAAAATTTTTTTTTGATATAACTTAATTATATATATGATAGAGGGTAAATCATATATTTTAATTCAATATTGTTTATTTGCAAAAAAATATACTTATGCTTTTAACATATTATGTATTTATTTGAATGATGATTTATTTTTACAATTAAAATAATTTACTTTAATTTTAATGATCATTGCAATGATTTGATTTAAACTGTAAATTTATTTTTTAAACGCTTACCCCAATAGTTACCAAATATGGATCATGGGGTAGCTGCTGGGCTAGAGTGACTGTCAAATCGTATGCCTTGAATGATGTGATCTCCCATGAGCGAGAGATCAAATGTGCCCAGCCAGTTACATCACACAGGATGACATGGTTGTTACCACTTGTGGCAACTGTTACATTTGTATCCTGAAATACAAATTTTAGTCAAATTCAAAGTCAAAAATCTACCATAAATCTACCACCGATTTGGAATTTAACACCTCAGACCTGAGAAGAACCAGTGAAAGAAACTCAGTCATTTTTTTTTTATATAGAAAAAAAGGTTCCCTTAACGCCTTCTATACATTGCTAGGTAGGGCTAACTATTTATTCACATTTATAGTTTATATCAAACATGGAACTTCACAAACAGAGTGATGGAAACTTTTCTTTTATCATAAAATTAATATAGCTATAAAATTTAAAGTGGAAGTATTAAATACATACTTTATATAAACCTGTCAAAAAAGGCAGACTATTACAAATGTATAAGTATAGATCAGCTGTTATATTATTTTTAATTAATTGGTCTTATTGAGTTAGTTGGTTGGTGGTGTTTGATAATTATCATGGATCAGACATGTTATTTTTAATAATTTAATATGCTTAGGTCATATATTTTGTGAACAATGTAGAATATTAGGTATTGGACATTTAGCCTCCATGCATATAATATATAATAGATATGCTCATAATAATAACAAAAGAAATATTGCACTATGATTATTGTTCAAAGATAGAATACTTTTTAGTAGATACTCAGTAAAAATCTTTCTTTTTAACCTATTTTATTTCATTTTCAACTTACTTGAAGACATTCAGCAATCTTTCCATTATCTATATTCCTATGAACGTCAAAGAATGTAAAACGACGCCACTGAAACATATAACAATAAATAAAATGTTAAAATTGCTTTTGAAATTTTGGTAATACTAATAAAATTTCTAATTAACAGAATGAGTTTTTATCTAAAACTAATTGAATTTAGAATGGTGATTATGGTTAGTATAAGTTTATTTTTTTATCGAAAATGGATAACGTTTTGTTTGAATTAAAAATAGATTCATTATTATTAGGTATACATTTGGAATATTTGTGCCTAGATGATTATAGAAAATTTTATCTTTAGATATGTAAAAATATAAATTATGGAGTTTAACAGTTAAACACCATTTTAAATTACTAATAATAAATCAGATAATAACGTTTTAATTTTTTTTTTTTTTTGTTATTCATACCTAATCGAAAAGATTGTGGTCGAAATTTTATACATTAACTCACCTCTAAAAAAGCCATTTTATTATTTCTTACAAATATTTCAACATTATAGTATTATTTCCAAATCAATGCAACCTATGCAATTTCCACCTACAAGAAAGTAAAGGAAATTAGAATTAGGAAGTTACAAACAAAAATTGACAAACTGATTCTGATTTTAGCCTGACAGTGACAATTAACGATGGGCGGTTCGAGTCGCCTGACTCGAGTAACTCGAGTTACTATCACGCCTCGTAGCTTCGAGTTCGTATTGTTTCGGAACGAGTCGCTTCGCCTCGGTATTAGAACACGTCGAGCCACCCGCTTCCCGCGGCCGTGCTATCTGCGAGCGAGCGCGAGCCCGAGTTCTGCCGAACGTTGTCGAATGGCTTACCGAGTTACCGACTGACTTTCGTTTCGTTTCGACTTCGTTTGACTCGAAGCAATCCGAACGCGATTCGCGCCAATAATGATATTATGCTCGCTGCGACTCGAATTGTTGTCAAAGTTCGGCGAGTGTTTCTGTTGCTTATGATAATATTTATGCATATGATATTATTTAGTTTTGAATTACATAATTATGGCCCCTGGAACAAAAAAAAGTGTAGTGTGGGAGTTTTTTAATAAAAATACGGACAGTGCACAAGTGAGTTGTAAATTATGTTCAGCAAAATATAAATATGTTGGCGGTACAACTACTTCCCTTGTGAATCATTTAAAAAAAAAGCACATAGTGCAATATGCAGAAGCTGTCGGATCAAATTTACAGGTCGAAGAAATTGAAAATAGAAACACTTCGTCTCAAAATTCAAATGTGGTAATTTTAAACGAACCAGCACCAAAAAGACAAAAACAAATGCGGTTAACTGCGCCTACAAAAATAAATCAAAGAACTGGTGATGAAGCTTTATTAAATATGATTGTTTTAGATATGCAACCATTACAAATAGTTGAAAATGAAGGGTTTAGAAAATTTGTTAAAACATTAAATCGTGATTATGAATTACCATCCCGAAAAAAAGTCACTCAAAGTCTGGAAGAGAAGTATAAAATATGCAGTAGTGAAGCTAAAGAAAAGTTAAAAGAGGTTGCAGATATTGCTATAACAACGGACATATGGAGTTCGGATAGCCAAAAAAGTTTTATCAGTGTGACTACCCATTTCATAAGGCAAGGAACATTGAATTCGGTTGTTATTTCAACCTCTGAACTATTAGAAAATCATACATCACTAAATATTGCTAATTCGTTGAAAGCAATACTTATGGAATGGCAGATATTTGATAAGGTTGTCACGATCGTCACTGATAATGCATCGAGCATGAAAAAAGCCGTTAAAGATTATTTAAATAAAAGAAACCATTTCTGCGTAGCACATACTTTAAATTTAGCGGTGAAAGATTGCTTAATTAAAGACAGTGAAAATGCTCAAACTAATTATTTAAAAAATTCCGAAGTGCTTGACATAATTTCAAAATGTCGCGCCATTGTCACACATTTCAAACAAAGCGTAAAATCATCAAACACGTTAAGAGACATGCAGAGACAAATGAACATGGACATAATTAAATTAAAACAAGAAGTAAATACGAGGTGGAATTCAACTTTTTATATGTTTGAAAGATTGTTGAGAACAAAAGTTGCTCTCTCAGCAACATTACCATTGCTTGATTCTCCACCGGCAAATTTAAATGCAAGTGAATGGGCTATTTTAGAAGACTGTGTTGCCCTGTTGCAACCAATCGAGAAGATGTCTACTACATTATCGGGCGACTCGTATCCGACATTATCCTGCATAATTCCACTTGTCAGAGGATTACAACATTCGGTATCAAAAAAAGTTCCGAGTACTTCGGCAGGCCAACATTTACAACAGTCGTTGCTGGATGTTATAGACAAACGACTTAGTGTATATGAAAATAATAGAACAGCAGCAAAGGCTACCATACTTGACCCAAGATTCAAAAAAAAGGCTTTTGGTTTAGAAACTTCTGCTGAAAATGCTGTCAAATACGTTTTGGAAGAACTAGCGCAATATCAACTGCCTGCATCAACAGCGAGACCGCTGGAACCTGCCCCAGCTGCTCCATCAACATCTCAAGCTGGTGATGATGAACTGTGGGAAATTCTTGACAAAAGAATTAGTGAAAGCAATACACAACAGACCCCTTTATCTTCTGCTTCAATAGTACTGAAACAATACTTAGAAATACCGTATTTGGACCGTAAGCAGAATCCCTTGGATTTTTGGGAGCAAAGAAAACATGTACTTCCTTCGTTATATATAATGGCACATAGGTATTTATGTATACCGGCGACGTCTGTTCCGTCGGAACGACTTTTTTCTAAAGCGGGTATTTTAACAAACCAAAGACGAAACAGACTACTACCTAAAAAGGTAGACCAAATTTTATTTCTTAATTCATACTGTACTGAAAAACAACAATTCTGACACATTTTATTAAATAATAAAATTTGGTCAGAATTGTTGTTTTTCACATTTTTATTTTAAATATTAGACCTGATCTCATTTCCTTTTCTACCTTTTTTGAAGAGAAGGAGAAAAGTATATATATTTTGTATGATTGATATTTTACGTTTGTTTTGGGACTTAAAAATTATTTACCGAGTCAACAGTTTCGTGGAATGTTAACTATTTGACATAAATGTTTTGTTATAAAGCGTTTCATCAAATAGTTCCTACGCGGTAATCAACGATAACAACTCGGTCAACGATAGCGATTAGTTGGTCAGTCATTATTAGTGACAAATAATAATGACTGACCAACCAATCGCCAACATTACCGCATAGGAACTATTCGATGAAACTCTAGTTTGTTTCTGTTTTGTATGATTGATATTTTATCTATATTTGCTTTGTGATTTAATAATTAAGTGTCATTGATTCAATCACTGATCAGTCAGAAAAAATATAAGTCAGAAAAAATAATAATAATAATTTTAAATACATATTCGATTTTTTATATTAAAAGAAAGATGACTTTTTTTTTCAAAATGTTTATTTTAATTCAAATTAAAAACATTATAATTTTAGATGTATGACTTATTTAACATCCTGACCTATAAAAATATTTAAAAAGTCCTGGATAAATAGTAAACTAAACATAAAATTATCTGCATAACGCACACGGTACAAGGTATACCGGCGAATCAACTCGTAAACTCAAAGTTCTCAAGCAAATTTGACTCGTTAAGCACGGTCAGTGCAGAGACTCGTTACATCGAGCGAAAGATCGTACGAGCCCTTGGCCGCTTCGAGTTGACTCGAGTTACAATTCGAGGCAACAATAATATGAACTCGAGTTACTCGAGCTGAAAAAAGTACGAGTTCGCCCATCGCTAGTGACAATACAAGTATTTTGACTTACAGAACGACTTTGACAGCTGCTACTGTTGTTTATTTTTTTTATTTGGTGGCTTTGGATGTGAGTGATATCTTAAATGCTTAGCTCTAATTTTTTACACGAATTTTGCCACACTATTTTATATATAATAAAATAATAAGTAAAGCGTAGTAAAATAATCTGCCTGAATCTCATTTGTTTTAATTTTTTTTTAACAAGATATAATAATTTATTAACGTAAGAATTAATAACATTAAATGCTTAAATATATACAAATATGAAATAAAACCAGTTACTGTATAAATCTTGACCGCGTGGAATGGTAGCAAGAATGCTAGCAGCATTTCCCCGTTGAATCGCAATTCCGATCCTTTGGGCAAAAAACGAACCAGCCCTCCTGTCCAGGGCCGGATTTAGGAAAGGGCAACCGGGGCAACTGCCCTGGGGCCTCCACATAAGTGGGGGCCACAAAAGTTTTCAGTGAGTCAACAAATACCGAGATATATTCAAGAAATACTTACTGATTCAAATTAATAAAACCTAAAGCTAATCCATTAACCCATGATATAATTATTAGGTGGATCTCCACGCTCCTGTTGGTCTAGGGCCTCCACTGCTTTATGGCCCCAGGGCCTCCAGACTTAAATCCGATTCTGCTCCTGTCACCAGTGTAGGCCATGAAGCGAGGTATTATACTTTTGATGAAGCTTTTTGCACCACTACTCGAAGGGCCAAGCGTTTCGAAAACAAATGGAACAAATTTGAACAAACTAATTAAAACACATTTGTTTTAATTAATTATAATACAGGGGACATAAAAACATATATAAGATGTTTGAGACCCTATTTAAGTGATTATTTATTGTTGTCAAATATATAATCAAAATAGTAATAAAAATGGTTATTTTTTTATAGTATAACATGCAATTAAAATATATCTAGTTTTAAAAATAATTAGTACGTTTTAGTGCAAGGGAAAAAAGTTTTTACGTTAATTCTGTCATTTCAAATGTACAAACTTTTTATATGATTTATTAAACTAAGAACCTGGTACTTTAGCGATTAACGACATCGTTTTTGCGTCAGGAATAATATGACGGTTTGGTATTGAATTGTAAAACATTAATATATTTGATAAATTTATTTTGAAAAATGCCGAAATATTATAGATTTAGAGCCACAACACCCACACGCAGAACAAAGAGGTGTAAAGATAAGGACAAGGAAAAAGATGTGGAAAGGTTAGAATTGTTAACTTTCTTTAAATTTTGTGTAAATAAATAATATATTGTTATGTAGGTCATATACATCATAAATTAAACAAATTGAGTAACAAACTGAACATCATGCTTAGGTTAACTTGACATTAAATAATGTAAAATTCTTAAATTTGGTTTTTAAGATTTTGCGGTATAATTCATCATAATTTATACTCGCCCTGCGTCTGAAGTGGCATGGCCATTTTTAAATAATGAAAAAAATAATAATAGTCCTTTACGCTGTATAATGAAAGCTCGTTAGCAGAAACATTTACAGTGCTTTATGTGGGCTCTATGTACTCTGAAAAAGCTAGTAGGTTAAGTAACTAAAAGAGTTTAAGGGTGCAGACTCGAAGTTCTATTGATCATTTAGGTATATAAATAGTGTGTTTCGTTTTGTCTCATATATTTTTTTTTGTTCTTAGAACGACCCAGTCCGTGAATAATTGGTTGGATTTGACATTAGCTTGCACGCTAGCGCCATCTTGGTATCTTCGACGTACTTCCTGGCGCGAGACTCCACCTCTAATGGGGCTTCCAAGACAATTAGCTACCGATCTTCGTGCTTCATTACAATTCAATAATCGACCTGTCTTTGTTTTCAAAATACCTCAAACGGATCCATTCTAAGTAATTGTAATGGTTGCAGATTTACACTTAATAAATTTTCGCGCGTAATCAAGTGTCAAAAATTGGGACGTAAGTTTAGTCTAAATTTTTGTATGATTTTTTATTCTTTTGAATAATTTGACTAAATTGGACCAAAATAATTGTGGAGTTATTACGTAGCTCTTACGGTATTTAAAATACCGGTTTTTCTATATCTTGTATATGTCAAATACAGGTTTGTTTGTTTTGAATAAAAGAAAAATGAACGAAAGAATTGATTTTTATTATGAAAACATTAAAAAGTTTAAAATTTTACTAGCGTCAGACAAAATCGATACAAATCAATCATCGACGAAACTTGCATGTTTTAAATGAAATTCTGCTAACACGCATTAGAGTGGCGTGCTGAAAAGCTCCATCAGCATTTCAAAAATTTTCCAATATTCATTCTCTTTGCTAAGTATGAAATGGATACCCCATTACCATACAGTTTAAGATGGAAGTATACTTAATCGATAAAAACGTGGTGGATTTGAGGTATGTAGGTATGCAACAACTTTTGTTACTTAAATAAAAGTCCTTTACTTAAATAATGAGATAAAAATATAAAAAAAAACATTTGTTACCTACTGTTCGCTATGCTCAAGTTATAGTATTGTTAATTTGATCCATAAAATTTTCTTTTTATATTAAGTTTCTTACAATTTTAATAATTTATGAAGATATGAAGGCAACACTAGTTCTTTATATTTAAAAAAAAACCTATTCAACATAGAGATATAAGTATTGTTAATATCTATCGTGTATTTCTTACTGTATCAGGTATTGTGGTCAGGAAGTTAAAATAAAACAAGACATTTTATCTGAAAACAAACAATATATTTATAAAAAAAAACAAATACTATACGAAATTAATGCGTCATTATATTTTAAGTAACTCAAATCTATCTAAAATGTCTATACTTTTTCTACATTACATTTGGATGGCTAAGCGAAGTCTGTACAATTAAGACTTATTTATTAATTTGCATGTATAAAATGCTATTTCAATATATCTACAGTGAAAAGATATGCTAAAGCGTTTTTTGTTTTTTAATTTGAAAAAGGAACAATAACACAGTTTTGGTATATTCCATTTATTACGACATACATTGTTTGTATTCTGTGGTAGTGAAACTATAACAAATAAGATGGTCAATTTATATAAATGTTAAAATGAATACTTTTTATAATTCCAATATAAAAGTACGATAAAAGAGTAATAATAAAAAATTTGCAATTCAATTCCATAAAATAAATAATAATAGATTCAATAATTGTACCATTTGTCCAATTACGTTTTAAAACCAACATGTGATTAAAAATCTTTGTTCAAAATAGTTGCTGGTTTTAATAACGATACCAGATCATGACGAAATTTCTAAATAAATTAGTAGATAAAGCTTTTAAAAAAATAAAATTTTTGGACGCCATACTACTTACCTAAATAGCAAACTTTGCGTACTTTCCAGATTACACTAAAAATGAATATTTTTTTATTACATAGATTCATTTTATTAAAAAATATATTTAATACCAACTAAAGCAGTTTTTATATTTTTTTATTTTATGATTTCACAAACATAGTTAAATATAATGATTATAACCACTAGAACAACTTTAATTGTACAAAATATAATTTCTATAAAAGCATATTAAAAGCATTTCAGTTATGGAATAATATTAAAAAATGAATAATCATAATATATATAGGCCTACGTGAAGAGTAACCATTGATAGAAAACTATAAAGATTATCTGCATTCGTTCTTGACCGCCATTTTATTAATTATTTGGGAAACTGTTTGGTAGCAAATTTTAATGTTTTGATCAATAAAATAATACAAAACATAGACTCAAATTTGAATATTTATAAAAATAAATTAATGGTGGTCACAGATAATACCAATTCGCTACGTCTAAGGTCAACTTTACAGGTTTATAAGCCGCGATCACACGTCATATTAGTAAAATCCTTAACGGCTTAGGCAGCTTACACATGGCGCTAGTATTGCCAACGTCACATTTACTTCACACGAATCAACTTAATATTTATACAGGCAACACTATTAGTCATCAGGTAGAGTATAAGTTTTCTATCAATGATTACTTGTTACAATAATTCCATATAATTTCGTATCACATTTAAAAGCCCCTTAAAACTAAAATGTAATGAATAAGCATGCTACTAAAATACCGTTACAATCTCACTTTTATCACAATAATAACGATTCGACTTAGATCATAAAATTAAATTGCAGTTAAGGGATAGTTAGATACAGAAGTCATTTATATTTAGGTATCAGCAAAAGTCTATTTAACATAGAACTATTTACATTTTAAGCTTAAATATCTAATTATAATAAGTACACTAATATACACTTAGATTAAAAAATTAACGATATTTGACATCACTTGACAGGACAGTGTTTGACAGATATTAAAAAAAAAACTTATAAGGTGTTGACATAATATTCGATATGCTAATTTGATTTTTTTCAAACAAACTGTGAAATCTTATAATAATACCATCAATGCAGCACAGATAAAAATTCCACATTTTTAAAAGTGTTTTGAGATTATTATTTTTGTCGATAAATAAGAATATCATTTTTTTTAAAGTGTTAGGAAGGCGAGCTCCATTTTATAAGTGCCTAAAGTAAAATATCAATCATATCCAAGAGATTCAAGTTTAGCTCGAGCGTGTATCACATTTTTTTGAATTCTTGATGTTTTCAAAATTAAATGTTATAGTTGAACAGGTATAACATTGAGATTCGTAATAATTGTTTAACCCGATTTCACATAATTCGCGAATAGAGCGCTTGAACTGTTTACTGCGCTGAAAGTTTTCGTTCATCGTCACTCAGAAGGTTACCCTGTTTTTATCGACTTAATCCATATCCATATGTTGGTACAGTCAGACTAAGAAAACCTTCGTCAGTTTTCAAATTCATTCCTTTATCAAGTCTTAAGCTCTTAGATTTCAAACAACAAATCATTGCGACGCAATATGTCATTCGGTCGAGTATGTCGATCGGTAAAGCTGATTATCGCTCATACTGAGCACATGAAAATAGATCTTTAGGTGGCGAACCTTTTCTCAACCCGACTGTACAAGTCTATGAGTGGCCTTGCTTTTTATATAATGGATGCATACATTCGAATTAAAAAAAAATATGGTGTATGTGTGAATTGTGTAACAGATTAAAAAATAACATCAAAACATCATAATCCACTTCTTGTTACTTTTAGGCCGCGAATGGCGCTTAACTATTCTTATGATTATAGCATTATGAAAGTTTCTAGTTTTCATTTTTTTTTACAGTGTATCGTTAACATTATAATTGGTGTACATTCTCGATTTTATCAAAATTCAGGTGACAAAGCTTAATTAAAAAAACATATTTAATACAATTAGATATAAAATTGCAAATTGTAATAATAGCATGACAGTATATATATTTTACCGTTTTTAAATTATAGTTAGTGATGACCCTAAATATCGATAAAATTGAGTATACCTTTTTTCACTTTATTGGTGAAAAGTTGGAAATATCCTAAATATTCATCGGTATTGTCTTAATTTGTATGTTTATTTTTTATCGACAATTATTTAAAGATTAATTGATATATTACGTAAAACCGAAAATTGTTAATTGTTTATTGTCCTGAGCCAAATTATTTCAATTTTAAAAATATAAACATGTGAACAAAAGACTAGTTAGTGATCTTTAAAATTACACGAATATATTATGTATATTGTGAAGTCGTGTTTACTTTGATTACATCATAGTATATTATTTACTTAACTAACAAGATTTTTTTTTTACGTTTGAACAACTTGAAACTTATGTATACACTTTCAATATAAGATTTTATATTTTTATAATTGTATAAGTGGTAATAATTATTTCATGGCTTCAAAAAGTTTTCGACAGTCGATCATTGTCAGATCCCTCTTTTCCATTGGGCTTTTTAGGCAAGTGCCCAGGGCCCCGCAATCGATAGGGGCCCCCTCAGAACAAATAAATAAGTATAATATAAATATGTGATTGTTATTAAAAAATAAATCTATAACCTTGTGTTTTCTATTTTCATTATCTATTCTAACAAAATAGTGTTTTCTCAAAGTCATAGGGGCCCCATTATTCTAATATGCCCAGGGCCTCCAACTGGTTAAAGACGCTCCTGATCACAGTTGCTCAAACGTGATATTATAAGAATACAAGGTACCTATCTACTTATCATACAAATAACATGTTTACGAATTTGATCCTTCAACATTTATTTTACGGGAAGATGATTAAAAAAAAAGAGAAAATAATCTTACAAATAGCTTACGGAATATTTTCTAAGTGTCAAACTTTTCACTAGACGTCGAAGGAACATTTATAATTAGTAATCGATTCATTTGCAAGATTATAACAACTCTGGGTAACCACATACGATACAATGATTATTCCGATATATCTGCAAATTTTGTCAAAACCATAAAAATAATAATAAAATAATTGATATAATTTAATCGAATGATAAAAATGCAAATTAATCGAATAGGTTAACTTAAATCGATTAAAGTCATACGTAGGTAAAAATATATAGATTAAAAAAAAAACGATTAATCTTAAAATAAATGACACATAATTATATAAATCTGCAGCTATTTCGAAAGTCGTATGGGTGTTACCTATCGCCAAACAGAAGTTTGGCGAGATACGTCCGTCAGCTGCGTTCGTCGATGTTGGTCACGACATGCGTGTACAGGTGGCGCCGGGTGACGCGCACTAACTCGTACTCGAGTGTCGAAAGACCATCCTTCTGGAATGTCTTACTAGTCTGCGACAGGAGTTGGTACCTAAATAAGAGAAAAAAATTAAAACCTATTTTCTAAAAGCCAACACCTAATTGGGTATAAAACGACCCAATTAGGTGTTGGCCGCTTTGCTCGCGTAGAATATGAATATATTTTCAACAAAGAGAAACAAAGAGGTCGTACTCCTTTGTTTCTAAAATATAGCCTATGTCTTTTCTCAAACTCTAGACTATTTGTGTACCAAATGTCATTTTAATCGGTCCAGTAGATTAGGTGCGAAACCAAGACAGGCAGACAGAGTTACTTTTGCATTTATAATAGCCAAAACAGACTGAAAATAACCAAAATATGCTAATTGAGCAGTATTCATAATAGTTGCCTAACCAAGTACTTGAACTGCGTTTTCCTTCTAAAATTCAATTAAGATCAAAACTTCAACTCTGAAAATATATTGTTTATAATTAATTACTTTAATTGATAATAGATAAATCAATGTTTAAAGTGAAACATCTCAACTCCTTTGAATAGAATACACTTAGTAGGAGTTAGGAGTTTGAAAGAGATGTTTATTTGACTATTATAGTGGTATCCTAAATACAGAATTTTTGCTACTTACATTTTTAATAATTGTAGTTATGAGTTTGACCACAGGGTCATGTTTTTACGAACTGTGTTAAATTCCAAACACGTCATATATCGATCGATATGCCGTATATAATATAAATTAATGATTGAAATAGCGTTATAGCTTTTATATGTAATTATACTAACTACATACCATTTTATATATATTCTAACGAATAGTATAAATGGGTAACACTTGTACAATTTGTCTGAACAACTCGACCGATCATCATGGAATTTTCATAATCTTTGTCAGGGGTACTGTAAAGGGTTAAGTTACTTAAGACTTGCGCCTTCTGGGCACTTAATTAGGCCTAAGTTATTCGTTCTTCTCTCACACGCAGATGATGTTGGGGCAGAGACTAGTAGAGTATATAGAAGTAGATGAAACGGATGATATTTTGTGAATAGAAGACAACAACTCACCTTTTAGGATTTGGTGCGGATTTCTTATGATCTAACATGGCGTAGCGCGCAATTGACATCTTGTACCTTGCTATGTGGTAATTCATCTTTTTTAACCTGAAACCGAAATTAAACAACATATCAATATCAAAAATTAACTTTGTTCAGGGGGTCCTTTTATCAAGCACTTTTAAAATGTCATGTAAATTCTAAAGAATCTGCGAATATTTTCATAAAAAAATCTAAAACCAAGATGTTATATTATTTGGATAATTTTAGATAGGATATTGATGCCTTATTTATTCAATTTTATTGGACCAGCTCGGACTTTAATCTGGTTTTTGCTGCCTAGTAAGCAAGTTACCCAATCAAGCTGTCAAGGTGAGGATAATGAAAAAGAAAACTAAACTTACCTATAAAACATATCGTCGTCCTCCCCACCCCAGCCCCAGTACTTATTCGAGAAACCATTCACCTTGGTGAACTGCTCAAGAGTCATGGCAGAAACACCGCCGAAAATATCCTCATATGGTAACCTGAAATTTAAATATATTCGAATTAAAACGATAATATTTTATCTGTGGTATTGAAACGTTTGATTAAATTTGTCGAAAATTCGGAAAGCAGTAGGACAAACTTTGATGGTAGGGTTTATTTGGAACCTGAGAAAGATTACGAAATTAGACACTTACTTAAACTTTAATTTATCAATAGAAGCGGACATGTGCCTAGGCTGTCGTGGGCAGGAATACAGATTTCTAGAGTCGAGAGGCAGTAGGTCTATATCGTGGAAGATGAAGCATTGCCAACCACCCGGCTTTTGCTTTTGACTCTCCACGAACCCGACGTTCATTAGCTTGGCACGATTGAAGTCGCTTGTTCCTGAAATTACAAAAAAAAAAATTGAATTATGTCCTATACTCAGTAGTAAGGCTTTGTGCAAGCTCGTCTGGGTAGGGACTTAGCATGTAATTTTTGAGGGTATTACGGTCTGAAGGGTGAGCGAGCTGGTGCAACTGCAGACATAATATCTTTCAAGGTCGGTGGCGCATTGGTTTTATAAGGTATGATTAATATTTCTTACATCAATGGTTATGGACTGCGGTGATCGCTTAGCACTGGGTGACATATTTGCCGGTATCATCATCGTTACATAGCATAAAACGAAGTCGCTTACCGCTGTCTGTCTTTATGTTTGCTTAGATCTTTAAATTTACGCTACAGATTTCGTTGCGATTTTTTTATAATAGATAAAGAGATTCGAGAGGCAGGTTTTGTCTATAATAAGGTATAGAAACAATAAAAATATTTTAATATAATTAATATCAGCATTGTACCTTTGCGAAGCTACCAATAAAGAAGAAGTTACCAATAAAATGTCGTATGTCGAAATAAATGTCTCATTTCTACCGTCATACCCCATAAAGATTTATATTTTTTATAAAAAACAATAATTTAAAACATAAAATTATATTACATTTTGGAAATACTCGATTGAGTTCATGCCCGCCTTTCATTTAGTAATTAGGATGCGAGTAAATTACAGCACTATTTACCTTCCTGTTCGATGATAAATATGCCGTATTCGATTTGCTGCTTCATCAGGAACGGGTGCATGTGGTTCAGGAATATCGCCAAATGTTGCTGGCGATCTCTGCACAAGGAAAATAATTTTAACAATGACCTACTAGTTTTTTTTTATTTTTATTATTCTTTATTGCACAAAAACATGTACAAAGGGCGGACTTAACGCTATAACAGCATTTTCTGCCAGACAACCCAGAATAGTGTAGGAGAGTAGTCAGTAGGATGTTATACATAAACATACATATACATAATATACATAAATATGCACAAACATATACGTTTTTACTGCGACTCTGTATGTACCTATACCGTACTTTGAGGTTCAAGTCGGCTTAATACTAAATTCCACCGTCTTGGTTCAGAAGTTTAGCCGTGGCATAGATACAGAAAATGACACATATAATACAGATTAAATTTTGCATTTATAATATTCGAATAGATTGCAAACACATTTTTATTTTTGTATTTGAATATTTTGCTCCAAATGTAGAAGCTTGTTGGGGATAAAATAAAGAGAGAGCAATATCGTCGTGTTATATGTTACGTCGTCAGTGATAACAGGGAAATAAACCCATTTATGTTTCTTTATTGAAATAAAGCAGTAAAAAGTATAGTATTACATTTCCCACTGCTAGGATAAGGCATTCTATTTTTGATATTTTTCGGATGTTATTTAACCACGTTGCTTCAATATGGTTTAAAAATACACGAGGCATATTTGCATTTGACATATGCAAGTATCCTCAAGACATTTTTCTTCACCACCGAATAGGAGACAAATTATAAACACAAATTATAGACGAATTATAAACATAAAGGTACAGTAGGGCTTGAAGATATGAACGGTTGAAATAAAACTAGTTATAACGGATTTGAATCCCGTATATTAATTATTTTTGACATCCCGACGTTTCGAGCACTTTACAGCGTTCGTGGTCACGGGTAGACTAAGGTGACATTTGTCTATTTAAAGAACAAAAGAAATATTATTTACAACTACCGCCAACATTAGATATGAACGATCTTTGGTTATGTATCACGTGTTCTTGCCACGATCTCAGCAATAGATATTTAATTATTGCTATATGTACTCGCTTTTGATGCTACACTTTAATGTCTCATACACTCCAGCCTTTTTAAAATCTGAGAGACTATAAAACTGTTTTTGTGTAATATTATTCAAGAAGTCAATTTTCTTCTACAGCATAAATTTTGCTCTTGCGCAATACGCGAAAGAGTATTAAAAAGTTATGGTTATTTTGAAGTGGAAAATACATAATCAATCATTAACAATGTGAATAATAAAACCATTAAAATCGCCAAATCTTGATAAAGGTACTATAAAATCCTTATTTAATAATTTATTGGAAAAGTATTAGAAAGCGACGATAAATAACAGTGTCAGAATAATGACTTAAAGTTCTTCTGTTTTAATTTAACTGGTTAATTTTTCGGTCCAAAACAAAGCCGATAAAAAATATTCTATACAACAAAATTCTAGTAAGATAAATGATCAGTTATAACTTGTTGTACTAATTTACAGTTTCTTATAATACAAAATTGGATACGAGAACACAAACACAATAATAATACGTGACGTAGTCTAGGTGCCCAATATTTTAAAATCATTCCAAAATCATAAATCCGCTCCAAAAGGTATAAAGGGAAAATGTCGTGCCAAAGAAGTTCCCAAGGTGTGATAAACGCTGGCTTGGCGTTTATGAAGATTGCTTATTGGCCAGATAACATAAATATCACGACCCTCGCTTTCACTTAGACACGGATAAGTGTGAGAATTGGTTTTAGAATTTCAATGCGAAATCGCGTTTATCCCAGCCTCTTATCTTTTTAAAAGATAAATATATTTCCCTTTAGACATGGTGTAATCGAATTTCATTTTAATCTATCAAGCCCGACTTGTTTAAGATTACTTTTAAATTTAAACAATAACTTGTACAGCCTGAGTATCTTATAAAATGCTGTTCGGATTTTTCCGGATAAATATTTTCTATTTTTTAAATTATAGCAAGTTTATAGTTACGGTTTTATCCCATTGCTGAACAGAGTATTCTGTTCTACAAAAGGGAAAATATAAATTTGAATCCATTACAGTGCACTGATAGTTGAATATGTTTTGGAGAATTTCTTTCGATATTTGCTAGGTTCCTTGCCATAATTTACTAGAATCTGTCTTTCACGGCTATACCTTTGAGCTGATGTTGATGAAATTTGTTACGACAACAACAATAACAACAAGCTTGAACCTTGAGGACGGACAAAGATGTGTGAAATATCATCTATGCTAGTTCTTAAAGATTTTTTGTCACAAAGTGATTTCCACGTGAATTCCAAATTGCCGCGGGCAAGCTCTGTTTTATTTACTTGTCACTATTTTCTTAAATCTTTAGGATATGGCTTACAATATTTCGTTTTACCTGTAAGGAACAATAATAGCGACTTTGTGTCGTGCTGTGCAGTTCGGCGGCGAATAATATCCACCGACTTGTACTTCGGGATACCTTTTTTCGACCCAATCAAGTTCTATCTCAGTCTTGTTTACTGATATTGGACCTGAAAGAAAAAATAAATATAGCTTTTTTTTAATTACTTGCTGTTTTCATTTTTTTGAGTGGCCAGTAACAATAATTAAATTTAATTTTAAGAGATTCATATTCACGAAATATTCTAGAAATATTTATGGAATTTTTGGTTGTTATGTAATTTGGCATGGAAATAATCAAATATTAACTTAATAATTACCCAAATCAGGCGGCATTTCATCACAAAGAGGTAAAGAAGGCTCAGAGACTTTAAGTTCGCCGTCTTCCGTCGTGACCAGATTCTTTATTCCTTCCATTATTTTAGTAATCAAGAGCGGTGTACTAAAATCTTCTGATACATTCTGGCGCGTCATATTCGATGTTTCTCTGCTTGTATTACTTTTGTTCGTGCTGTTAGAAAAGTAGACTTTTTGGGAAGAATTCTTCAAATTCTCTATCGTAGCAGCTGGAGTTAGTTTTTTAGGCCAAACTTGCGATGTTTTATCACTAGTCCTGTAAATCATAACATCATTAGTAACAAAACTGACAATAATCGAATATTTTAATGTAATTTAAAAATAGAATTCGATTAGATAATTATAAAATATTCGAAAGTCTGTGGCATTTGAAATAATAGCTGTCAAGTCGATATGTTGTCACAGATTATATTACAGTTTAAAATATCTAAAGGAAGCGTACCTGAGAGTGGATTGCGTTGCGTTATGCAGTGGTGTGTAGAGGTAGGTTCGGAGTGGCGAAGCGTCGAGGATGGATCCGAATAAGTACTCGACCGCGGCGAGCGCCAGCACCAGTAGTAGCAGCAGGCGGAGCGCCCGCGCCGCCCGCCCGCCGCCCGCGGCTGCGCCCATCAACGCATGCGGTGCGCGAGCGCGCGACTCGAGTTCTGATTTAAAAAACTTTTTATTAAAACCTGACCTATTTTTTAGACGACATAATATTTGACATATAAACAAAGTGAAAACTTCATTTAGTTTGTATACTCTGTATAAGTAATGTTTAATTTATCTGTGGTCTTGTTCTGCTTGTCATTGATTGAACGATTATTGCGCGCTAAATATATATGAGTATTTATATAATAACTGGGGAAACAATAGTTTTAAATGTTGTTTCTCTTTTCAGGTAAATTTATAGATCAAGTAATGTTAAATAATAGTTTTTGTTAAAATTAGTGTAATAAAACCTCAACTCTTTTCAGAACAACTCATTCGGTTATTATTTTCCTGAACCATAATATCTAACAATAAGTATAAATTTACAAATTATATACAGATACAGATTTCTATTATCATAATAATAGAGAACTACTGGTGTTTGAAATATCAGTTTTTCGAATCTTTGTAAAATTCTTTAGCCAAATATAACTGCCATCGTCTCTTAAAAAAAATTTCACATACCGTCAGATGGTCCAGCTTAAATACAATGTAAAAAATAAACGAAGATTGTTGCTATAAATAATTAAATTTAATAAAAAAATATACGTAGTTTATTTTGCCGTTCACGGTTTTGTATATCACATTTCACACAGTTGCAATTCATGTAATATATTTAATAATAACAATAAAAACTTTAAGTATTTGTAAAATTGCGGAAAGACTTAAAACTGCGTTTCAAGAAACGAGAATTCCGAATGCAATAACAATAAAAAGACGGTAAAAAAGTTATTAAAAATGTTATTAGCAAAGTAATTACTGTAGATTAAGAAAATTAGATTTTTCTAGCAAATACGACCTATAATGCGCGAACATTACGTTTTAGTGAACATAAATAGCTGTGAGAAAAAATATTATCTGCGAATATGTACCTGACTGCGAGCTAGGATTTATTTAACACTAGTGACACGCCCCGGCTCCGCACGGGTGCAATACTCATACTAAATATACTACAGAATTTGTTCATTTACGACATCACATTACAAACTTCAAAATTTATCAGTGTTTCTTTACTATATTGTCCATGTATTATTGTCCAAAAACCTTCCTCTCAAATCACCGCATCAAAATCCGTTGCGTAGTTTTAAAGATTTCAGCATAAAAAGGGACATAGGGACAGAGAAAGCGACTTTGTTTTATACTATGTAGTGATTAATTTATCTGCATTTTAGAGAATGAAAAATGTGACCATTTTCATTGAAAATTTACATAAAAGCAATGGCAGTCAAAAAAAGGATCTAGTGTTCTGCGTACAGACATATGTAATATATATTTTTTGCTCAAAAACACTCGAGGGACATTCGGATCACTGAGCCATGAAAAATGGTTCACAGTCAGCAGTTATTTTTAAAGGCACCGGTTTTCGCTAAGTTTCGTAAACATTTATCTTGCTGAGTTCAAACTGGACGTTATTTATTGCACCAAGTTTACAGCTGTGTGCTTTGACTGTGGCGGGCGTAACAGCCTGTAAATGTCGCACTGTCGGGCAAAGGCTTTTACTTCTCTCGAACAGAAGGTTTTAAATATAAATAAATATTGGACAACATCATATTACTCTGATCCCAATGTAAGTAACGACGATACCACAAGCAACCAGACCCAAGATAACATAGATAACTAATGAACGTATTCTAAATCGGCTCGGCTGGGAATCGAACCCGGGACCGGGAGTGGCGTATCAATGAAAACCGTTGTACACACTACTCGACCACGGATCTCGTCGGTTATGATTTTATAAAGTGGATGAATAAATGATTAATTTACAATTAAATATTAAACGTGTAACATAGCGTCTTCGTACACATTTGAATTTAACAAAAAAAGCTCTTGTTGTAACCTAAGTTACTCCTTATTATATCAGATTTCGGATAGTGAATTCCCGTCAAAATCGATCCAGCCATTGCAGAGATGACCCGTAACAACCAGACAGACAGACAGTCAAAAATTGTAAAAACATGTATCATATTTTTTTAATATTACAAACACACACTCCAATTTTCTTATATATTTGGTTTAGTAATTATAAAATATAACAAGAGTAATCGATTTCTCGTCATCTTCTGGTACATAAAGGAGAGAAAGAGATAGGTATATCTCGTGTCTCGTTCTTTTCTTAAACTGTGTCAGATATAAGATTAGTATAATCACGATGAATCAGTGTCGACCACAACCCTCTGGGGTTGGAAAATAACTTTTTGATTGTTTCGTAGCGCTTTAGGAAAAGTTAAATTGTTATAAAATTAGCAAGCTCGACATTATGATCAACTATAATCTAATTATACTTTAATCTACTTTAGTGAAGCTTTTAGAGCATTAGAATGGTCATTTTCAGAATTGTTTCAAATATAAAACCAACGAGACGTAATTTAGATTCTACCGAGAACCGGTTAGAAACTCAGTATCTAGTCATTCGAAATTGAAAAATTTATCCCAATTAATTAAATTTAAATTATTGCTGCTCATTCACAACGAGCCATAGCATCATTATATTTAAATTATAGATGGGAGAGTAACTTGGTATGCCTATCTGTTGATCTTTCACTTCCAAACCGTTGATCCGATTTTCATACGAAACCAGCTTGAATTCCAAGGAATTGTTATCAAGTAACCCTGAATTCTAAGGAAAGATTTAGAACATAGTATGCCTAATACCTGATTACTAGCCTCTAAAACGATAGTAGAGCTATGGCCGTCAATTAGTGTACTATATAAATTTTTAAGAATGAAGTGTGGAATGCAAAACGGTTTTTCCAAAACAGACTGTTAGATTTTTTTTCTCGTGAACAAGACTTTCGTAGTAAAGTAACAGCCTGTAAATTTCCCACAGCTGAGCTAATGGCCTCCTCTCGCATTAAGAAAAGAGGGTTTGGAACATATTCCAATGCGGGTTGGTGGAATGCACATGTAGCAGAATTACAATGAAATTAGACACATTCAGGTTTCCTCACGATGTTTTCCTTCACCACCGAGCACGAGATGAATTATAAACACAAATTAAGCACATATACCATATATATATGGTGGTGTGGTGCTTGTCTGGGTTTGAACCCGAAATCATCGGTTAAGATGCACGTGTTCTAGTCACGGGGCAATCTCGGCTCGTTCGTAGATAATGTCGAAATATCGAGCTCCACCAAATAAAAATAAAAAAAAAACATGGTAAATATCCCGTATTTAATAACAGACTGATAGATTTTTAGATATATTTATTCTCCTCAGCTTTACGATGTTAGTAGATTAGCTTAAAATCAATAATTAACTTTAATAATTACCTGTTTCTGGAAAGTGTGTAAGGAAGGAGCTCTATGAAAATTTCCCATTGTCCGCACTAATGGTCTTCAACCGAAACTGTTGTAGATGCTGCCATTTTTGCCTGCAAAAGAAAAAAAATAACGTTAAACTCTTTGGTCACAAAGGTTCAGGACATAGAGGAATGTAACAGCTTCTTTCTCTTTTGAAAGATTAAGAGCATATTACTCGTGCCTGTTTTAAATCAGTTTGTTGGATAAACTTGTGACACTGGAGACTTTTTGATTCTGTCATAATGCTTGCCTTCGTCGCACGAAATGTATTATTAACAAAGAAAAGGTATATGGTGTTGTGGGACTGGAGCTCGCGACCCTTGAATAAAATTTCAAGGTCACGAGTTCAAACTATTGAGTTTTTGTTAATAACGTAATTAGTTAATAAAAAAAATGACTTATTGAAAATCACTTTCATACTACACGTAGCTTTCATTAGATTTGGGCTGTACCCAAAAGAATTACTTTTAGTAAAACTAACCTCCTAATTCAATTATATTGGGCTTAACTTGAGTAAAGTCATTGATACCATAACTAAGTACTTATTATCTACTGGCCTGTTTACTGATTCGTAGGTTTGAAATATGCGAGAAAACAAAAGAAATTATATGATCAATATCATTAGATTAGTCCAAGTTTTACCCCTGTCATGTATACACGAAAACTAAAAACAAAGTAACAAGTTGCTATCTTTACAAATTCAGTGGATATTTTTGTCAAATGTTTGAATCCGTTACAAAATACTATATCGATACGAATTATAATTTTTAATTCGAATCAACCAAGACATCAGGGATATCTGTGCTTATGTATTGATATAAAAAGGTTTTTTTTTTTTTTTTTATAATACGCTATTTACTTAATATGCAATAGTAATACGTTATAAATCCATCGGTACTAATGCACAAATTGTACAGTAAAAACTCTTTTGTTGAACGAAAGCAGTTGTATAAATTATATGTTATTTACACTTGAATCCTTTTTTATTACACGCGCATTATGACGTAACGAGGAGCGGGGTGGAGTTACGTATAATGACATGTGGTAATGAATGCATACTTGACTGGATGCGTTGCAAATCGAGAATGGTACGTAGAAATTAAAACGCAAGTACTTAATTAAGTACAATACTAACGATAATACTTGATTATTTTCTTATTAAGTTTGTATATTAAAACAACAGCTTTTAAATAAATGCAAATGAATGCTTACATGGTATATATAATATATACCATAATAACATTTTTTTACAATTTTGTCGTCTGCCATATACATAATTGATATAAATAAATTTTGAAATTACTTTGAAAATAGTTAACTCGAAAATTGTTAATTTTTGCATCATGCATATGGGGATTAATATTATTGCAAATAGTCACCCCCATCACCTCCAAACAGGAATACGTCGAATTACAAATAACTCTGTACATCATTTAAACATCAACATCATTTTTGTAAATAACTTAATAGATAATACTATACATATAGTATTATCTATTAAGTTATTTATAAAAAAATCATTATGTTACTGCTATTTAACGAAACATAGAGTTTTCGATACTTTTTCTACTTCATGATAGAAATATTATATACGAATGCTGTTGTTGTATACATATAAAACCTTCATAATAGCTAGCCTATTTACATCAGCATTATACTAAAACTTTATTGAGCGTAGCTTGTCCCCAATTAATATTTGTAGCTTTTGTTTCTCGTAACAATAACAGGGCCGGCTGGTTTAACGGCATAATATTTTTAACGTCGTTGTTTTGTTACTGGAACCTTCAAGGATTTTTTTTTTTAAATAATAAATATTTTTTGACGTCAGTCCGTCACATTATATTGTAACCTTCTATTATTCTGTTAAGCATCTACAGTGCTGGATTACCTAGTATGTCATTATCTATTCTCTTTATTTTGATTGAGTTTACAAGTGTTGCCATACTTGCATGTTTTTGTTCCTTCCTTATTATTTTTATAAATATACTAATTTATGCATGCGTAATATATGTTTAGGAACAGTATAATTGACGTTTACATTTTTTTAACTGTTTGACTTTATGTTATGTTGGCAATCTTTTTCAAGTCTTTAACTCACCTATATTGATATTTTTATAAATTCTACCGAGAAAAACCGGCAAGATACTCAATAGTACCTTTTCAACATTTAAAAATACAGTTATTAACAATTATAAATGTTTGTAATACATTCTGCCTAGAAGTGAACAAGTATTAATTCAACGCTTTATTGAAAATGAAAATTAAATATGAAATAGATTTATAACAGTTACTCGTATTTACGCTTTGTAGACTATTCTGCTTATGCTATCCATGACAAACGGGCAATTATTATTTTCCTTCAAATATAACCAGAAAATAATAAAATTATTGATTGCTTTTGAGTTGTCCTTTGCAACGCTAAATGTGACGATTAAGCGATATTATATATTTTTGGATTTCATCACAAACGTATCACGATTACACTTTTATGAGGCAAATGTGTTGAGCCCTTTCGTAAGCTTTCAGGGAATACATTACACTCGGTTTGCAGGAAGAGGTTGTAAAAGCATTTTATTTAACATCCTCTTTAGATGTGCTGTTGTCAGTAATTTAAAAGCAAAAAGTCGCTATTTACAGAAGTATTTTTAAATAAAATTAATTTAATTGTTAATAGTTTGAATAAAATAATTGTGTATAATAACCAATAGGTTCTACTAGTTTCGATAGTTGTAGTCATTTTAATTAATATTTACGTACTGATAAAACTTTTCTTTATACCAACGAAGACAAAACAGGAATTTATTTGCTATTCAATGGGATGATTTATGTATGTCACCGTAAGACTACAAAATTCATTATTATTCGCGAAAAATAATGCGTTAAATTGCAATCATATTTCACGGTTTACAATATTTTGACAGTTTACAATCTAACGAGATAGATTGTAATCTTACGGTGACATACGAGTGTATATAACCCAAAAGTATAAAAAAAATCCCAAAACAACCTTATATATATTGGTTTACACAATACTTGTGGTAGGGCTTTGTGCAAGCCCGTCTGGGTAGGTACCACCCACTCACCAGTTATTCTACCGCCAAGTAACAGTACTCAGTATTGTTGTGTTCCAGTCTGAAGGGTGAGTGAGCCAGCGTAACTACAGGCACAAGGGACATAACATCTGAGTTCCCAAGGTTGGTGGCACATTGACGATGTAAGCAATAGTTAGTATTTCTTACAACGTCATTGTCTATGGGCGATGGCGACCACTTACCATCAGGTGGCCCATATGCACGTCCGCCAACTTATACCATAAAAAAAACCTACTACTAAAAATCACATGCGTGAAGGATGGGTATCGTATATAAAATAAGCGTATCCATTTTTCTGGTAAAACATTATTCGGATCAATTAAATCCTTTAATAAATATCAAAAATATCACGTTAACGGGGCCGGCAAAATATTTGTTTTAAAACTTGTCATGTTTGAGCGCAAATTTTCGCTGTACGCTGAAATTTGTTTTGAGTACACAACCTTTGACATGAGAAGTGGTTACCGGGAATACTCTCAAACAATAAGGTTCTACGTACATTATATTACGAGCTTTATGTTAGAATTTGAGGTAGTTTTCGATCAATACCTACACAGAAATTTTAGATTATTTTTTATCGTAATTTTCAAATCCTTAATACTAAGCGAAATAGCTACGGTTGAAACATTTCAAACTACGTACTTAAATTAGTCGTGTCTATTTACTAGACATTCGTGGGATGAATTAAGTACGAAAATGTTAAAAGTATGAACGCAGTAAGCAAATGTTCCATGTAAAAGGTAATTTTTCCACAAACAGCGTAACCTTTGAAACGAGCTGCGATTGCCAGGTACGTCATCAAACACGCGTTTGAAATGTAAATAAATTTACTTTGTACATAGCTGAGCTTCCTACCTAAATGTAGATTGTAAATCAAATTCATCGCCCGAATTATTAAAATTGAACTTTAGTTCGATGGCTTAAAGTTCAATTTCCAATGAATTAATCTGATACGACAACCGCTATAGTAGCTCGTATATCAATAGGAAATATTTTATGAATGGCTCTTTAAGGGGATAGAAAAATTGCCATATAAAGGAATAGAGAATTTCCGGGCCACAGGTTTCATTTGATGCAGAGATTCAGACGAGGGTACGGCACCATTTGTCACGCTAAGTGTAAATCATGATCTTGTGTTACCTCTTACTATTATTATTCATAAAAGTGCAAAGTTTCATCACATTAATGCCAAAATAAAGGCCTTAATAAATAAACTTTGCTTTTAATTTCTTCCATGTAATGTAACAGTTTAAATAGATCTAGACCAGTTACAAACCGAACCAAAAAAAAAAACTAAAAAAAAAGTTTTGAAATTATAAATATGTATAAGAATTTATTACGTAATAAAGAAAAGAAAGTAGATAAAAAGCCCTTCGATTCGAATTGAATTGATTAACTTAAATACATAATATAGATGTCATCTATATTTCGAGGCAAAACCATTGATCTGAGAAATGGAATAAAATCGTTTTCGACCGAAAAAAAGCAGCATCGCATCTTATCAGCGATGAGTCGGGATTCGCCGTCTTCAATGATAAGTGGGCGTCTGTGAATGAAAGGACGTGAACAGATGTCAATACAAAAATACTACGCACGACTCTACAAAAGCCGTAGTTTCGCTTTTGCGTGCAAACAGCCTGCATATTAGATGTGAGTCCTCGAAATGAGATCTTTGTTCTCGATAATTAACCAATACGAAGACACAATAAATAATTATAATCTAAAATAGTGTTGGATTTTATAATATATTTTTCATCAAAATTAGGATTTAGGTTAATGAACGTGAACGACTAGACTAGATATGTCTGATAACGTGTGTATGCCTAACTCTTCGTTATATTTATATAATGTACAATAAATTCAAAACTAACGTAGCGACACAAAACACTTCCAAATGACACGAAACAAAGATTATTTAATCAAATGCAAATGTGGTAAGGATAGCTAGTCCACAAATTGTACCATAATGTTCGCAATTTTGGGATTAAACATAACATTTATTATACACAAACACACGCAGCATTTACAGTACTGGACAAAAAGTAGACAACATTTGAAATTTAATACGTGCTATTAAACTTACGAAATTAAATATTGGAGTACTTGCACAGCGGTTTCAACGACAGTTTACAAATTCACGTTAACATTTTCAGTGAAACATCATCACAGAAATTCGAAAGCTCTATAAAAATAACACAAACGTGTGTGATGAAAAATGTTTGCTGGACAAAAAAAGTTAAAAATGAAATTGGAAAAAAAGAGAATTTGTGAACGCATTCGCATCTAATATATTCAGACCTTCAGCATAGATAAAAGCCTTAAAGCGTCGAGACATACTTTCCACTTAGTTACATCCATTAGTTTTATATATTTTTTTTTCAAGATGTTTCTTGCCGATCATTAGTGAGATTTTTCTCAAACAAGTGTTTTTACACTTATTAGCGGAAACCTTTTTTTTGTATAATTTGTGGGAACAAATACAATATTATTATTATATTAATAATATCATACAGGAATACAATAAGAATCCATATGTATTTTTCATTCGTCAATGAATCTTCATCATTGGCCTGTTTCTAAAACGATTTATATCGGAATAGATTTGTACTGAACTCAAATGATGTAACAATTGGTGCATATGCCCTATACTAATCAGCGCCACAAGTATGCCAACCGTTTTAATATGAAACGCAAAGTTCCCTACTGGAAGAAGAAACGAAGTAGCTAATTGCTATGTGAGTCCAAATGAAGCAAATATAGTCAAAGTTGTCATTACCGTTTTTAATGTGATAGCTGGCAAACGAGGAGGCTCTGGTACCTGATGTAAAGTGACTACCACCTCTCATGGACATCTGCAACATCAGTGGGATTGAGGGGCCGGCCTTTAAAGAAGGAGTACGCTGTTTTCTTGAAGGTTCCCAAATCGTATAGGGTTTGAAAAACCGAAAGCTGGTTCCACAAAGTGGTTGTGCGAGGCAGAATATTATTGGTATTATTGTTTTGGGCGATTAACGCGAACACATAGCTACGCCAAGTGAAGATACACAAGTTACAAAGTTTTATCGACATCTGTCACTTGCAACTTTCCGTTCTACGAAAGTGTTAACAAAGTTATTTGTTTTGACAACGAGATGACTTCCCAAGTAGGTTGGGAAATTCGGATCGAGCGCGGGGCAAGTTTTGCTTCGCGGCTGGAAATGTCAACAGAACTTATAGCGAATACGCGATTTAATTTATCCTCAACTGGTTCAAACATGTTTAAATATTTAATCATTTTCTTTGTTATCGTTCTTCATTCTGTGAGATGAGAGCTGTTTTGAATTATTATATTATATTTTTAAAACGATGAAGTTAAAGGTTATGAATAAGCTTGAATAAATATTAAGTTATTAAACTATACTAATTATTCATAATTACAAAATATCACTTGGTGGTAGGGCTTTGTGCAAGCCCGTCTGGGTAGGTATCACCCACTCATCAGTTATTCTACCGCCAAATAACAGTACTCAGTATTGTTGTGTTCCGGTTTGAAGGGTGAGTGAGCCAGTGTAACTACAGGCACAAGGGACATAACATGTTAGTTCCCAAGGTTGGTGGCACATTGACGATGTAAGGAATAGTTAATATTTCTTACAGCGTCATTGTCTATGGGTGATGATGACCACTTACAATCAGGTGGCCCATCTGCTCGGCCAACCTATATCGTAAAAAAATGACATTTATTTGGAAAGCTTTTAGTTGCCTTAAAACGGCGAATTAAGAACGATCTTTGTCCACATTTTATACTATCGGTGCAAACATCTGAAAAATGTGAAAGTTCGAGTCTATTCACCCTAATTTAAGGGTTAAAAAGTTCCGCCAACAGTTTCGTGTTAGAGCGGCGATTAATTTATCGAAGTGCGCAATTAATGTTGGTGAAAAAAGCATTTTATGGCAACACCGCTTAATAAATTAGCGCTAATGACCGCTAAGCCATCCCGCGGTAAACCAGCCGAGAAGAGAGTTCTGCTTTTTTAATTTTACATTTGCTTTAAACATACCTGCCCACTTGATATATATATTTTTTTAATATAAGCGATTTGTAAAAAGGTAACCAATCCTAATATCAACGATGCACAGATTATGTTAATGTCTATATTACACTGGCTTGTACAGCCTTTAAATTGTAACTCAGCCATACAAAGTGTTGTAGCTTAAAGACAAGATGAATCAAGAGTGATTGAAAGGTACATATCGAGTTGGATTTACATGAAGTCACGGTATTGCTAACCGTTTTTTCGATATTAATGTGTAACGCACGCGCAAATACAAGTAAGCTCTCTGTTCTAGTAGAACGTCAATCTGACGCGACTGGTGAGTTCAGGCGCAAGAGTGACGTCATAAAATAGGTTGATGTCGGACTGCTCTTAAAAAATCTCAATAAAAAAATCAACTGGCACATAATTTCAGGGCGTCAGACATGCAGTTTATTAAGCTATCCGCTACACATCCGGATTAGTTAACAACAATGTCATAATGCGTACATAATGTAATATATGTATATGCATGTTTGGTCATTCATCAAACATCAATAGATCTATTATCTTGACGGAGCCTGTCATGTATCGGACCGCAATATCCCACACGCGGGTGAACAGAGGTCTCCTTGACTCTCATTAAGAGGTTTTGGGTCTTATTCAAACATTCTACTCGAATGAAATAAATATATACGATATTTCTATGGCTGACGAATCAAGAATACACATAAGAATTGACGAAATTTATAGAATCATTTTATTGTGGAGAACGAGAATTGTCAAGATAGCTATCCAGTTATTGCACCTGTTTTAATAAATAATAAAAAATTTAATTAAATAATTGTGTTATCGTTATCATAAATTTTTTAATAATTGAGATTATAATCTATTTCGCGAGATTGTAAACTGTCGAAAGTTTGTGAACCATAACGAACTGCTTACAATTTAACGCATTATTGTTCGGCAGTTCATAATCTTTCGAAGTAAATTTCAGTTCAATTATATAAACTCTAACCTAAACTAATCTATATTATGAACTATCGATATTGTATATGTTTCACTGCAAGTTGAAAAAACGTTTACAATCATTCGATAATTTACAATTGCGAAAGATAGCTTATGATATAACGGTGATATATACACTTGTGTATATACATATATGTATATTGGATGTATTATATGTGTATTGTAACATGATCCAGGTTATAATACACAGCTGTTTCCGTACGTGCGGTTATGTTTTAATCTCCTGAAACCGGAAATATAGGAATCAGAGTAGTCATAGAATTTAATTGTTACCATTGAAATTCTAATAATCTCATATGAAGTATCTCGTCACCATCTAAAGATTCCATGATATTGTGACGAGTAATTTAAGTTTTTATTACATGACTATTTTACTTGGTGGTAGGGCTTGGTGCAAGCCAATATGGTTAGGTACCACCCACTCATCAGATGTTTCACCGCTGACCAATAGTTTTTATTTTTGTGTTCCGGTTTGAAGGTTAGTACGCCTATGTGACTGAAGGCACAAGGGACATAATATTTTAGTTCCCAAATATGGTGGTGTATGGCGAAGCAAGGGATGGTTTATATACTTAACAGCGCCAATGTCTATGGACAGTGGTGAGCACTTAACATCAGGTGGTCCATCTACAAAAAAATATTATTTAGCGTTTAAAATAGTTATACATTTTTAGTCATAGACTTTTGGTTTAAATTTAAAAGCACACACGTGATCATTGAGCTGAGTTGGCCCAGTGGTTAGAACGCGTGGATCTTAACCGATAATTGCGGGTTCAAACCCAGGCTATATACATGTGCTTAATTTGTGTTTATAATTCATCTCGTGCTCGACGGTGAAGGAAAACATCGTGAGGAAACCTGCATGTGTCTTATTTCATCGAAATTCTGCCATAAGTGCATTGGAGGAACAGCGTGGTGCAATATGTTCCAAACTCTCTCCTTGATGGAGGCCTTATCCCAGCTGTAGGAAATTTACAGGCTGTTACATTATTTACTTTACATGATCATTATTATTTGCAGGCTAGCTAAGAGTTAAGACAATAAAGGTGCTGAAGATAATTAATCGAACTAATTCGAATAATTATCTCAGTTTCTCATAACAACACTTATTTTGCGAAAAGGAGATAAAAACATGTTATTTTTTTTTATGGTATTGGTTGGCGGACGCGCATAAAGGCCACCTGATGGTAAGTGGTCACCATCACCCATAGACAATGACGCTGTAAGAAATATTAACTATTCCTTACATCGTCAATGTGCCACGAACCTTGGGAACTAAGATGTTATGTCCCTTGTGCCTGTAGTTACACTGGCTCACTCACCCTTCAAACCGGAACAGTGTGAACCGGAGTGGGTGGTACCTACTCAGACGGGCTTGCACAAAGCCCTACCACCAAGTAATAAATTTATTTAAAAAAAATATTTAATTATCTGGATCAATACTATCAATGCTACTTTATCTATGGTCGAAAGCTTATGAAATGATGTCTAAGATGATTACTTTCGAGCTATACTCGTATATATATTGAATTACAGGAAAAATTTTAGTTTTCAGGAAAAGTGTAGTTTTAGTGTTTCTATTTTCGATATATTCACGCAAAAATCTGTCCCTGATTCGCAGTTCGTGTATTTAAACGGCTTCAGTTTTGTTTCAAAGCACATATCGTTTTTTTTTTTTTTATTAACAAACCAGTTGGGATTTTCGATTGTCCACAGTAAAGGTAAAAATATAAATGATATTCGAAAAGTAAAAATATTTCTTTTTAATTATTTATAAAAATATTTACGTCGTTTTGTACATTTTTTTATGATTTTTTCAAAAGATTTAATCTATATTAATAATATAAATGTGAAAGTAACTCTGTCTCTCTGTCGCTCTTTCAAGACCAAATAAATATGACATGATAATCAACTAATGAAAGGCGAGCGAAGCCGTCGGCGACACCTGAGCTGAGATGGCCCAGTGGTTAGAACGCGTGCATCTTAACCGATGATTGCGGGTTCAAACCCAGGCGAGCACCGCTGATTCATGTGCTTAATTTGTCTTTAGCATCTAATAATTAATTGCAATGTTTTCTATTTACTATATATTTTATTTAACCTATTTACTATAAATTTTTAGTAACTTAAGTATTTATTTTTAAGTTATTTAATATACAGACTAAATTTTGTATTGTGCTATAATATTAAAATTGATATCCATCATCATGGGACGGAAGGGTCAACATCACGTCTACGATGAAAACCGTAATATCATCAAAATGAAATGTCAGCCATTAGGCGATATAATAACAACGACTTCTATATAAGTAGACTAGAGTAACTGGTAGACTTCCCGTCTCTGTATACGATTACACAATAATAATACAGGCTTAGTGCAAGCCCGTCTGGGTAGGTACCATCCACTTATCAGTTAATCTACCGCCAAACAACACTACTCAGTATTGTTGTGTTCCGGTTTGAAGGGTGAGTGAGCCAGTGGAACTACAAGCACAAGGGACATAACAACTTAGTTCCCAAGGATAGTGGCACATTGACGATGTGAGGATTAGTTAATATTTCTTACAGCGTCATTGTCTATGTGTGATGACCCCTTACCATCAGGTGGCCCATATAGTCGTCCGCCAACTTATACCATAGAATATATAAAATTCAATACAAGATTGTTCTTTTCAGCATAAATCTATCGAATAGACACTCCTGTCCTTTAAGGGACAAGGAAATATATGTATATTGCATCGTAAATAAGGTTACGAAGGATTTATATCCACGAATCCCCCTTTGGGTTTAGAGATTAAATATTTGAATAACATTTGAATAAATTGTTATACAAACAATACAAAGTTATATTGACGCTAACATTAAGATATCGGATTTTATTGAATACTTCCTGCAATGCATAATACTGGTAATGTCAATAAAATATTAGTATGTTTCAATAAAATAAAAAGTAATACGACATCTATATCTATTATAATAATGTATTGTAGGGGGTAACCGAAACGAAGCGTCTGGTGCTGTATGTTTATATAATGTATATAGTAGATATTAATACCTATATATCACAACTCTTATTATGACAATATGCAATTATATAATCGTTAAGATTTTTTTTTTAATAATGGTTTTATGTAGGAACAAGCTGATAAGCTACTATCAGATATTATATGAAAATTACGCAGACAAAATCCACTACGTTTAAATGGAGCTCGGTGGAATATGCTCTAAAATATTTCCCCAAAAGGAGAGAAAGCCTTAGTGGGTCATTGACAGGCTGATACTTTAGTCTTAAACACAAATTTTCCGAATTAATTTTCCTCTTCGACAAGCTACAGATTTTTAATTTTATAAATTTACAAGAGGCTTATTAAAACTTTCTTGAATATTAAATAGTGTCGAATATCCGATGTAATTATTTTACAACTAAGAGGAGCTGTTCGTAAAGTTATTTAGAAGTAGCCTTAAGACCATCTTAAGTGGCTTAACAACTATTCCTTTTTTAAATAATATCTCTTGTACTAGCTAGAAAATAGGTTAGATAAAAAAGAGGTTTTATTGTGGTTTTTCATATTAAGACCTTTTTATCAACCGTGTTGTAGGCGTTGACAGTCAAATATTAGAAATAAAACGTAGCCTATGGAGATCTTTGTAGTTCTAGCTTTCAGTGGCTTAGCCGTGAAAAGCAATAGACAGAGTTACTATTATAAGCTGTATGGGACACAACGACACACGTTTACATAAAAAGAAATAAAACATAGGAAAAGGCGAGCTTATCTTCAAAGAGCGAACTCCTTCGGGCAATCTTTGGGCTGAGAGAACGCTCCGGTGATAGTATACATGTAAAACTTACAAGATATAATAAAATATGCAAGTTTAAATAATAATATATTCTATTATATATGTTTAATGAACAAATGATTTATTTAATACATTAATTTTATTGAAGTAATAGTACAGTAAGCAATTCATTAAAATTAAATATAATATTATTTAAAGCAGTCTCTCAAGTGCAATAATTCTATACTAATTATAGTATATTAATTGGCAATATAACTGGAGGTACAAGGCACATTGGCAGGTCGCATTGACGAAGTAAGGAATGATTCAACTTCCATAAGGCACCAGTAGGTCACCGGCAATTTCTATGTAAGTGATTCCACTTACTGCCAGGAGGTTCGTTTGATGGTACGCCAACGCTATATAGATTTAAAAAAAACTTTCTTCATTGGTACTGTATAAAATATTATTTTAAGGGATTATCCCTTACATCGTCAATGTGTTATCAAAATTGGGAATGCCTCGCTCACGAGAAACTTGATGGTCAGGTGGTACACACTTCTAAGAAGTAAGCCAACCATTTTGGCCTTTAAATGTTAGTTTTCTAAACAGCTTTTTAGTTTCATTATTCGATACACAAATTCTTACATTAATAACATCATGAAGTACTCATCTCATTCCAATTTAAATACAAATTGTATACAAAAATATATTTTTAAATAAATATGTCGTGTGTCAGAAAAAAACGAGACAATTTACAAGAAACCAATTAAAACTTTGCATATTTTCAGCTTGGCCTCGACTAAATTTGAAGCAATTAAACTTTTTACCGCCATAACTTCATTCAAATAAGGACATTAGACGAACGGAGGCAATTTTAGAGACTAATCAAATCTCATTCTACCTTCGAGCTGGGTTCAGCTGAAATTGCTACGTTATATATTAATATTCTGTTAGTGTATGAGTATGTTATAGTAACTGTCCTGTCCCATTGCTCGGCTCTCCTTTTTTAAGAAGATAGTGGTAGATAGGTCCATATATATTTCTTTTTGAATATGTATAGTCTGATTTTACATTTAAAAAAATATAAATATTAAATCGCTTGAACTTATTCATCGATCACGAACCACGAGACTCGTGAACAAGACATTCTTAGATAATATCAAAATAGCGAGTTCTACCCACTAGAAATATAAACATGGTAAATATTTCGTATTAAATACAATAATAAATATAAAAATGTTATTTTAAAATCTTATATAAAATATATGTATTTTACTTGCTGTATTTTTCTGTCTTCCTAGCATTATAGTTCACCGAAGCACATGCCAAACAACATGCCCTTTTCTTAGGCGGATGTTAGGGTCGCTTTTGTATACTACCATGATAAAAGATTTGCCCTATACAAACGCAAGTTAAAAAAGTAAATTCCAGTGGAATTAATTATGCAGGAATCATCAATCGGTCTCTCTAGATCGAATTCCCAATGCCAGTCTCGTATCGATCGATTGGGCACCAATTACATGCTTCAGCAGAATACCTAACCAATGTGATTATCTTTTATTCGTACATATGTCCTTTTGTAGATTTACCAATATTTTCATATAATATCTATAATAAGGTTTTGTTAAGAGGTTATACGCCTTGAGCCTTTGTATGCAGGTACATGTTATATAAATTTTTTTATTGTAAGGTATGTGGACAAGCAAATGGGCCGCCGGATGGTATGTGATCAACATCGTCCACAGACAATGGCGCTGTAAGAAATATTAACCATTCTTTACTTAGACAATTCGTTACCAATCATGGTAACAAGACAAAGATATTATGTTCCCCCTACCCAGAATAAAACAGTACTGAGTACTTTTTGGCGGTTGACTGAGTACTTTTTGATAGTTTTTGGCGGTAGAATATGTGATAAAAAGGTGGCTAACCAATGGGGCTTGCACCACAAAAAAATAAGTTATGTTATAAGAAAAAAAATAATGATTGATTTGACATATGATTTTCATTAATGTGCGTTTTGTGTAAATTGCCTGAAAGTTAGGATTGCTGATTACGTCGGAAAAATCATTGCTAATGGGCATGGTCCGAGGAGATCGTTACAGTTATATATATATTACGATAAAAACGTTTTATGTAAACCCTTATTCCATAAACCGAGAAACCCGAAAGGGTAGCTGGTATATTATAATGTTACTTATTATGTGATAAAACATTATTGTTTATCTTAATAAAAAAAAAATAAAAGACAGTAACTAAAATACAAAATTTTTCAAATATAGAATGTGTTCATTTTTGTATATCTTAATAACAAAAAAAAACAAAAGACGATATTAAAATACAGATTTTTTTAAAATATAGAATATTTTCATATTTTTTTCATAATAATTTTGAAATTAGACCAAATTCATGTTTACTACTAGATGTTTCTACCCTCCAAGAAATGTAAATTTTATAAAAATGTATCATCTATTATAGTTTAACGTCTATATAACGTCAGATCAAAAACAATTTTCCGACGTTACATTCTCTAATCAGCAAATCCCCTCAGCTTTGACAGTCGGAATGCTTAATCCCGACCTGGATTGACCCTTTTTCTCTGCTCCGGATAAATATAGAACGAAAAATTCGCATTTCTTTTAACTTTCACAACGAAAAGGCGTGAAAAGGGATCTCGACTCTTCCATTCAAGTAATGAGTGTTAATTGTGTACTAAATAGACAGCGTCTGAAAGATTACCTATTTATAGCACGGTGCATTTTATTATTCGTAAAACGTAGTAACTCACACTTTATTCGAACAAAATTTTGACTTATTGATATTCACACACAAAACCGCGATCTCAGCGTACATAAGCGTTTATAATATACGTGCTCTAACCCATAATTAACTATAATTTTCCAAAATTCCTTCAAATTATTGCATGAGAAAATACAAACAAATCAAAATATGCTTTACACGAGCAGGTTTAACAACATTATGTGAAATATAAATCTCATTTTGCATTAATGACTTTCAATTTGACTGCACACTTTGGGAATGAGATGAACGCCTCCAGGCTGTTTCAAATAACAAAGATTAGAAGATTATTATTGTATATTTTAAACATATTATAAAAAAAAAAATGATCCCGCTGAGTTTCTTTCGCCGGTTCTTCTCAGGTCTGAGGTATTATTATATTCCGAACCGGTGGTAGTTTCGACTATCAATAAGAAAGTGTAAACACTTCCATTTTCAATAAACGTTTTTGACTTTGACTTTGACTTCACGGTTCCGAAAGTAGATTATATTTGCTGGTGTGTGAAGGTGAAGGCAAATGACTGTTCGAATCGTACTAATTGTTTATTGCTAACGAGTATCACACATACACAATGGGCGCAAACGTCCGCCGATTGTGTTTGTAATACTAAATACGAATGTCTCAACATCCAGGCCAAAATGATTTGTTAATTAACCAGTTAATTCCAGATATATCCGGAATTAACCGGTTATAGATGTCAAATATATCACGCGAATATATTACATAATCCAAATGCATTATGTATTGTGCAATAAAGTCAATGATTGAGCGGTGATTGTATACCGATAACTTTCTGTCATAGGCAACTTAACAATCGTAATCAAAAGACAAAGTATTATATTCCGAAGTCTATACCAGTGATTCCCAAAATGTTCCAGGTGGACCCCCAGGGGTCCACGGGAGATATGATAGAGGTCTACGTAGGCGTGAATAAAAAATGGGGGTACATAAGATTTTAATGGGGGTCCACGAAAATTTATTTGCTTTTGATAGTAAAGAGCAAAAATGTAAGCATAATATAATAAGTTAAGTGTTAGAAAATGTACCATGTTTCGTTATTATTTTTACCTATCGGAATATAGGGAGAGAATTCAGAAGCGACACAATTTTTATTTTTATACGACTTTAAGAATGTGGTAGAAATGTAGCAGCAGGGCGTCCATCGAAACCAATAAAATTTTTAAAGTGGTCCACGAGAAATATAAGTTTGAGAACTACTGGTCTATACAATACATATATCTATCATAGATAAGTTTAGTTTTAATATTCGGTTAGCGTGAAAATGTTGTATGTATGTTTTGTCGTCGTCGGGCATTTAATGGATGTCCTCCGTGATCAAGTAGTGTGCACAAAAGTATTTATGTTGTCTAAGTTTGGAAATGCTAGATTTTTTATTTTCATATTATCAAATCAAATCAAATCAAAATAAACTTTATTCAAGTAGGCTTTTACAAGCACTTTTGAATCGTCATTTTACAATTAAGTGAAGCTACCACCGGCAAGAAATTCAGTAGTTACTCTTTTTTAACATTTAAAAAATACAAAGTCATGTTAGTTAAATACAATTATTTCAATTAATATATCCTCCTTGGAAGTCAACAGGCATTAGCTACACGCTTTTTTATTATCTATAAAATCTTGTATCAAATAATATGCTTTTTCTACCAAGGTATTTCTTTAAAATCGACTTGAATTTACTAAACGGCAAAGTTAAAAATGTCTGCGGAATTTTATCGAACCCCATTTAACACTGCCCAATATTACATTGCTTGTAAATCAATTAAATTATATTGTCCCGCTTAGTAATAGCGCAACGAGGTAATTGTTGTCTACTGCAGTGCTAAACTAAATTACACTGACCGTTTAAACGGCAGCCATATATATGTAAATGTTGTACAAAAATTAGTTTTAAAAAAATAATCCTAATTGACAATTGCTGATTCAATCTGGCTATTGCGAGAATAGTTTTATAATTCATCTAAAATTCGACAGTGTTCGAAATATTCTAAAGTAACATGTACATGTCTAATGAAATAATGACATATGTGAAACCACTAACACGGAGACCAAATACCAGTATTGGTTTTTTAGCCTGTACTTTTCCCACTGCTGGGTTAAGGTTACACCACGCTGTTCCAATGCGGGTTCGTAGAATACACATGTCGCACAATGTCTATGAAATTAGACACATGCAGGTTTCCTCACGATTTTAAAACGAATTATAAACACAAATTAAGAACATGACAATCAGTGGTGCTTGCCTGGGTTTGAACCCACAATCATCGGTTAAGATACACGCGGTCTAACCGTTGGGCCAGGTCGGTTCTAAAAAGATTGTAATCAATGTAGTTTTCAATACAAATTAAAAAAAAAGTGTCAGACGTGCCTATCATTATTTAATGATGCTTCTTTACACGAGGTATGTTAGTTAATGTGTATTACATGTGTCACATGGAATATGTCCCAGTAATCATTTTATCCAATCAATAGCCGGTTCGTTTTAATGTTTATAGACAGCGTGTTCAACCGTAATGATTAATGTAGTTCGACACGCAATATAAATTACTTGTGCTAGTTTATTTATAAATAGAACGCTATATTATTTTGTTTTTTTTTTTCAATATGCTGACAAAGAAATATTATTGAAGAAGAATTAATATTGAATTAAAAAAAAAAAACTTGGCTGTATGTAGTAGGATTATTGTAAAGCAAAGAAAAAAAAGATTACTGTCAAAACACAAATGTTTAATATTACACAATATATTGCCACTTGTGAAACTACAATATCATAGCTTCAATAATAATTCGACGTTATATGTAAACGGCCTACTACTATATATATGACGGATTATTAAGACACTTTTATTACGGTATTTTAATTTTAAGAAAGGAGTATCTACTTTTTTTTATATTTATTTACAAACCAAATTTTTTGTGAAACGTTAATGTTTTGTGTAAATTTATAAAAAATAATGTAAATATTGTGCCTATAACTTGCATCTGTGTTAGATCAGAAATCGCTTTTAAACTAACCAAGCGTTGCCACTAGACGTCGATGCCATACCCGGTTGAGGTTTATTTTCATAGTTTATTTCATATAAAATTCATTCAGTAAAAAGAAAAACTAGGTTTAAATGAGCAGTGGTTAGAACACGTGCATTTTAACAGATGATTTCGGGTTCAAACCCAGGCAAGCACCACTATATATACATATATGTGCTTAATCGTGCTTAAAATTCATCTCATGCTCGGCGGTGAAGGTAAACATCGTGAGGAAACCTGCATGTGTCTAATTTCATCGTAATTCCGCCACATGTGCATTCCTCCAACCCGTATTAGAACAGCGTGGTGGAATATGTTCCAAACCCTTAATGGAAGAGGAGGCCTTATCTCAGCAGTGGGAAATTTACAGGCTGTGAATTTACTATATATTCCATAATTTTTCTGCCGTTGGATTTTAATAACAGTATTTTTTAAATACTGTGAAACAGTTTAATGTATTGATACCGTATTTTCTTTAAAATACGAAACAAATAATAGCAGATTTCGATATCTGGATTATTTTTCTTTTTTTTTTTTCGTTTTGTATTTAACATATTATTTGAAACCAGTTTTAATTGGTTATATAAATCCGGCAAAAATGTTTCAAGCATTTTTTACATTTATTATTAATAGGTTATTTAAAATAAGGAATAATGTCGTTCAAATTAATGGCGTGACATCGTAACTATCATTGACAGCAGGAAATTTCCCTTTGAATAAAACATTCAAGGTTGCCTACACAAATGAAGACGTAAATGAATTACGCTAAAGACTCCTTCACTCAGTCGTTTTATAATTGAGTTCTTTTTTTTTTTTTAAATAAAAATCCATCAAATCCGACGACGACGACGACCTCCGTGGTCGAGTGGTGTGTACACCGGTTTTCATGGGTACGCCACTCCGAGGTCCTGGGTTCGATTCCCGGCTGAGTCGATGTAGATTATCATTAGTTTTCTATGTTGTCTTGGGTCTGGGTGTTTGTGGTACCGTCGTTACTTCTGATTTTCCAAAACACAAGTGCTTTAGCTACTTACATTGGGATCAAAGTAATGTATGTGATGTTGTGATGTTGTCTCATATTTTGTCTCATCAAATATATTTAAGAAAAATGAACCCTAATGCCTTTACCTATGAATGATTTTTAAGATATTAGTTAAGCAATTATGTGTCTTTTTTATTTCAAGATTTTAAGTCGCCGACACCATACATTCCTTGCATAGCCAATACAATATAAAACTTGGAGCTAAGATGTTATGTCCCTAGTGCACTGGCTCACTAACTCTCCAAGACGGGATACAACAACTGCAAATTGTTCTTTCAAAGTCGTTGTGACAGAAATCCGTACAATATAGAAACGTCGATAACATCTTTTAACTCAATTCTAACCTATAAAATATCTATCCAACGTAGTGTATAATGATTACAAGAAAAAGTATTTTTAATAAATAAAAATAAGTTAGTAACAGCTTCTTAAGACCTAATCATAGGATTGCTCTTCATTTTGAAGAGGTATGAAGCCTACTCCATGCAGTTTCAATGTAGGTTGGGTACAATTGGTTTTTTCGCAATCACCACGAGCAGGATTCCTGACGATGTGTCTCTTCAAGAAAAAAAACTAGATGAATTATAAATACATATTTTTTGGAGAATTTGATCTTAGAATCATCGCTTAAGATATACGTTTTGTAATCGTTGGGCTATCGCGGGTAAATGAAAAGTAAAGTTTTATTAAAGTTATATTAAGACATCTATTCGAATGAAATTGAATCGATGTGTAAACGACGTAACATTGCATTATATATTATGTAGGAAAAGCCATCAGTCAATTGACGGTATTACAAAATCGATATTTCATATCGACATTTCATTTACAAGGTTAGATAAATTTATTGTCATTGTGGGAATGTCATTTTTAAGTGGATTATATTGATTACACGATTTTTTTTACTGCAAAGTAGAACGCGACTTTATGTACTAAGAATTAATTAAACCATAGTTATTTAAATTGTTACAAAATAAAACTAAAATGCCTCATATTTCTTAGTTCATTATACAAATTTACGTATATGATAATGAAAGCACAACAACAATAAGTATATTTTTACTTTCAATTTATATATAACTTATACTTAACATATATCTTACTAAGAAGAAGTGCTCGTCTCAAAGGCCTCTTCTAGAGGTTGCCATTTGAATTGTGTACTGTAAAAAGTATTTACTGTACAGAAAGAATGGTTGTGTACAGAGTAAGCCGAAAATAGCGGAATTCACTTGAGAGTTTTTCCTTAAGGTACTTCGACTTAGGACGTTATCGAAATTGTGAAAGCTCTATTAAGAGTATATGCGGTCGTCACCTCCAAATATGAGGAGCTACATGCATCGAAGGCGAAGACGGTGTTGCTATGGTGTATGAATAGACTTCGTTGCTGTAAAGGGAACTTTGTCTAATGTAATCCTGTTGTTTTTGATATGTACGACAGATTTAGAACCCTTGTCCATTTGGTATTTTTAAGTGTTGCATATTTTTTTCCTATAATGCTCTTTTTAAAATATCTGATCAAAACATTATACATGTAAAATGAAATATTTCGGAATTACTTGTGGTTCCAATTATGATCTTATTTCATTCACTGGCAACATTCACGTTTTCCCAAAAGCCAAATATCCAAATAAAAGAAGTAATCTTTTCATCATCATAAAATATTCGAATATTTATTCCCATGACGTATAAAATAATAAAACCGATGGACTTACAAACTTAAATACATATAAGATACTTTTTAATTTAAAAAATTTAACAACTTATTCTACGTGAAATTGTGGCGAGAATGCTATCAACATTACGCCGTCAAATCGTTGTTCCGATTCAGCAATAACACGGGGTATTAAACTTTTGACAATAAACAAAACAATACCTTACGGTTTTCCAGAGCAGTCCTTCATTTACAATCAGAAAATTCTAAAATTAATACGCATATAGTTTTAATACGGTAATTGAAAGGTTCTTATATTTATAAATTATTTATAAGCCAATATTATATTTATAAAATTTACTTTATTTTATTAGAAGATTAGAATATCAATCGATGATTTTAAGTTCAAACCAGGAACCACCGCTGAATTTTCATGTGTTTTTATGTTTATTATTCATATCATATTAAACATCACTAGAGCGAGGTAGATTATATAAGTTCTTAAAAAATGTTAAATAACCATAATATAATAACAACGTAAAAAGAATACCTACCAATTTATATTTAAGATAACCAATTATTTTATACGAAAGAAGCTGCATTTTAATATCAGAAAGGACACAAATCACGTTTACGAAATATCAAATTTTCTATTTTTCTCGACGCTCTAGTTAATAAGTAGAGTTCAGTAAAAGGAAACATTAGCAAGTTACAAACGGTAAATATTCACTGCAATAACCATGTTTGAAGTGCTCGCCGGGTTCCGTATGTTTGTGTATGTGTTTGTGTTACAGTACACACGGGGAACAGTTCCACTGCTATAGTTTATGAGTTTAGCTTGATCCTCGTTGAACTCGAAACGTAATTTCAATCCGAAAATAGATATCCAGTTTTGTTTTAACAAAGGTTTTGTGTATAGCCTGGAAACGATTATTTTCCGGGATATCGTCATAAATGTTAGAATAGAATTGAAATGATTAATTCCCAAACAAAGGAGAACAAAGGCTAATATTATTCTTGTATGACAAATTTCATAAGATCGAAATTGTGATAGTAAACGGGATCAGGATCGATTCTGCGACTTTTTACATCGCTACGCCTTAAGCCATTGCGCTACAACAACATCCTGTAAATTCCCACTGCTGGGTTAAAGGCCTCCTCTCCCTTTGAGGAGAAGGTTTGAAACATATTCCACCATGCTGTTCCAATGCGGGTTGGTGGAATACACATGTGGCAGAATTTCTATGAAATATGTCACATGCAGGTTTCCTCACGATGTTTTCCTTCACCACTGAGCACGAGATGAATTATAAAGACAAATTTAGCACATAAATCAGCGGTGCTTGCCAGGTTTTGAACCCGCAACCATCGGTTCAGATGCACGCCTTCTAACCACTGGGCCATCTCGACTCATTTGCGCTAATGACGCTTTTATTAGTCACTTATAATGCCCGCGACTTCGCTTGCGTTTACCCTAAAACGTTAGTTATGATGTGTTAGACAAAAAATAGCCTTTCTTGGTGTTCTAGTTTGCTTCATACCAAATTTCATGAAATTCGGTTCATTATAACATTTTATGTACGATACGTTACGATGTTTTTTATTTTTATTCGTTGGAGTTCGATATTTCGACATTATCTACGAATGTCTTGTTCTCGTGAACAATGAAAAGACATTGTAAATATCCCGTAATTAATAACTGTAATTCGGTTCATTGGTTTGAACGTGAATAAGCGTCAAATAAACAGACAGAGTCACTTTCACATTTACAATATTAATATAGATTAAAGATCGTCTATCAATGCCATCAAGAACTAGCCTTGGGTCTGTCCAATCATAATTAGCATTTTTAAAGACTGCCCTGACTCATAAATTAAGTAAAAGTAAAGTAAAGTAGCCTGTACATTTCCCACTGCTGAGATAAGGCCTCCTCTTCCATTAAGGAGAGGGTTTGGAACATATTCCACCACGCTGTTCCGATGCGGGTTAGTGGAATACAGGTTTCCTCACGATGTTTTCCTTCACTGCCGAGCACGAGATGCATTATAAACATAAATTGAGCACATATATATAGTGGTGATTGCCTGGGTTTGAACCCACAATCATCGGTTAAGATGCACGCTTTCTAACCACTGGGCCATCTCAGCTCTGTCCCTGACTCATCCAAAAACGAATTACATTTTTAATTCTAGCGATTTTATTTAATTTAACCTTTAAAAACAATTACCAATGATTTTATAAAATATAAAAGACAGATTATACATTAGAAAAAACGTTAATTAAAAAGTGCGTGCCAGCTGCGTGTAGGCGTACAAGGGCTTGTTAGATCAATACGGGCATTGATCTAACAGGCTCATATAAATGTTATAGGAATAAGGTTGTATTGTACGAGCTACTCGTCCTGGATTTGCACGGTTATGTTGAGGTTTTTAATGAATGGAATAATTCGGTGTTATATTTAAGTGTTATATTCGGTGTTATATTTAAGTGTTATAGATAGTACTAGCTGTGCCTGTGATTGATTTAATTTATTGTTGTAGTCTAAGTTACTCCTTATTTCATCAGCTTTCTGCCGTCAACCAGAACGACAATCAAAATTTTTATTAAAAAAAATATTATTATATTTATTATATATTTATGTATAATGTATGTATTTAGTAAAAAGTGGTTCTTTTAATATTATAAATAGACACTCTAATTTTATTATATGTGTAGATTTATGTGTATAAAATGTTTTCGTATTATTTATTTTGGAATGGATTAATATTTTATGACAGCACTGATTCAAGAAAAGCCTATGTGGTAGAATTACTTTCGATACATACGTCTTTCCGCACAATGACTCCCTTATCAGCGATTACGGGATTTAAAACAAATCTCTGGGGTTATCATTCTGTAAATAACAAAAATGTATTTATAACTAACGGGAATGAATCAATAAACGACGATTCCCATAAGATAAATTACCGTTATATATATATTTATATTGATAAATCCACTGATCCGGAGGGATTTCGGCGAGTAATGAATCGTTGAGGCGGCGTGACGTTTGACGGCACGCAACATTAATCAGGATTCGTGTGAAAAATTTACTTGTATGTAAATAAGAGATGACGGTTACCCGCGTTTTTAAAATAGCCGATAAAATGCTATACGTCATTCGATTTATAGACCAATACAATGCTGGTACATGTCATGTATGTCGTGATGACTTCCGTGGTCCAGTAGTGTAGTGTGCCACTCCGAGGTCCTGGGTTCGATTCCCGAATCAATGTAGAAAATTAATTATTTTCCTATGTTGTCTTGGTTCTGGATGTTTGTGGTACCGTTGTTATTACTGATTTTCCAAAACAAAAATGCTTTAGCTACTTACATTGGGATCAGAGTAATATATGTGATGTTCAATATATATTGTTATGCGCCAAATTAAGCAAGTTTTTCATTTATATCTTAACTATATTTGAGAAAAAGAGAAACCACGTGGGCGGATAAGACTGTCGCCTTGATTCTCGTATTAATTAGCAAGAAAAATGTCTTTTTCGATGAACAGTAAATTTATAACATTGTTTTTCCTCTATATAAAAGAAAACTTTGTCAGCCTGAAGGGAACAATTTACCGGAATATTATTATGTCCTAGTATAAACAAAGTCTACGTATCTTCATTTTCAATGTAATTAAATAATGATAGGGTTCTGTGTTCCGTTTTACGTGCACCAAACTCAAAGTTATTCATAGAATTGTTCTACTATTAACAGCCAGGCCATGAGTGCACTCACAGACACAAGGGGGATAACATTTTAGATTCCATTTTGGCTTTCAAAATTTATCATTTTTCGTCTAGAAGATTTTATAGTGTTAAAAATGCAAGTAGTAATTTATTTGTGTTTTTTTATGCTATTGGTTGGTGGACGAGCATATGGGCTACCTGATGGTAAGTGGTCGCCACAGCCTATAGGCAATGCCAATGTTTGAGACAGTAACCATTCCTTTCATCACGAATGCGCCACCAACCTTGGGGCCTAAGATGTTATGCTGTAGTTACACTGGCTCACTCACCCTTCAAACCGGAATACAACTATACCAAGTACTGTTTGGCGGTAGAATATCTGATGAGTAGGTGTTACCTACCCAGACGGGCTTGCACAAAGCCCTACCACCCAGAGATTGAGTTTCGACTGCAATATTCCGCATTAATCTAAATCTACGACTCTAGTGTTTCAAATGTCAATTTTAAACGACAGCCAAATCTTTTATTTATGTTAAAATTACTTACATTAAAAACATAAGAAGATACAAATCAAAACTAAAAATAGCTATGATACGAAACTTTACTGCGTGGAATGATGGCAAGGATGCCAGCAGTATTTATATATACTAATAATAATCATTGTATAACATGAACATAAATTACTGGATTTATATGACGAATATTTTGAGTAGATCATAAGCTACCACCATTTTCCGGTCGGTATCCTACCGAGAAGGATCTCAGCCTATCTTACCGAACTTCCTTCCTTTGCGAATCTTATTGATATAATTATTAATTAGATGCTTTGAGCGCCGTGTTCGAACTGTCTTAACAAGCAATATTGTGATTTAATGAGAGAACTGTGAACTATACGTTCTCACACACACACACACACACACATATATATACCTTATTGTGTTTATATATGTGATTGATTTATATAATAGCGATAGTAGATAAAGTTGCTGATATCGAACTTCAAATTTAGATGGTATGGGGGAAAGTTAAAAGCATGCACTAGTTTTAATGAAGTAGAATTACATCAGTTTGTTTTTCGAGCAAGTATATAAATGATTGATCAATAAAAAACTGATTACTAATGCATTGTATATATGCCTTAAGAACCTTTAAAAATGTCAATGCTATAGTAGGAGCAATAATTATCAAGGAAAAATAATTTATTATGTATAATATTTAAATATTAAAGTAAATTTATAACATTTTAATATTTAGCCCTAGCCTTGCCCCTTTGCGTCGAAATTAATGTTGTAGACTAAGTTGCCTAATTACGTTAGATATTCGCCACTAAAAGTTCCGTCATAATCCGTACAGCCGTTTCAGAGAGCAGCCGAAACAAACAGAAGAACAAAGATTGAAAAAAACAATTTTGGTATATGTGCCGTATTAACAAACATAGGTACATATGCGTTTAATAAAAAGAGATTATTTTAATATTACAAACAGACAATCCAATTTCATTATATGTATAAATATTTTACTAATTTCATCAATAGTTCTGTTTTACTGCACCTAAACGTTTTTTAATCAAAAGTTATATCACCGAGAGATTTTAACGATACGACCGCTTCCTTTCATATTATTGTTTCCCATAGATATGATCCTTTCTTTACGTACCGTGAAATAAATGTTTACTATAAAGATCTATTCATAGGCAAAAAAAACTCCAACTAAAAATAATTATTATCAGCGTGCATTAGTGAGGCGTGCTTACATAATGTATTAGTGTGCGTAATAATTAAGAAAAGGCAGCAAAAAAGTACAATGGTTAGGTACAAATGGTTTATCTCGAAGGGCCACGCGTTCATGAGTGACTTGATCCTTCTATTCGAAAGATTTATTTATCTGCGGAATCTCGTGTTACAGACAAGTTGTCTCAAACATTTAATGTCAGATAAAAGTTATTTGTTCTTGCACGCTATCTGCAGACCCGACGTATACTTACGCTGGCTCGTTGCCAAGATGTGGCTTATATTAATTACTCCAAGACACTTGGCGGTGAGCGCGGCCTTCGACCGCAGGTTACCTACCGTTTGGTAATAAGTCACTTCGTTATGCACTATATGTAGCATTGACGTGGGCTGACATATATACGGGTCACATGGTCACACATGTTTTCAGATTGGTTTTCTTGACCGCAAGTCAAAATGCTTAATGATATTTGGCATATGACTTATATGGGTTTAGGTTTAGTTGCCCAGAAAATCCAATATTAGAATGGTATGATAGAATTATATTTTTTAATGACATATGCAGGCGAATGAGCAGAGGGCATTTGATGGTAAGTGGTCACCACCTCCCACAGACACTAATATTGTATGACATATTAATCATTCCTTATATCACCAATACGCAACCAACTTTCGGAACCAAGATGTTATGTCTCTTGTACCTGTAGTTTAATTTTCTAAATATTTATTTGCACTTGTGTCTGGTTAAAAACCTTCAATATTAAGCGTTAGATAACCCAATTTTCGTGTCAAATTAGAGGCTATATAACATCACGCTACATAGTTTATCGTGGTAAATATATTAATCGATAAAAGTTCGTACGAAACATTTAGCAACTTTTCTATGATATAAAATTGTGCTAAATATTTCGTATGATAAAAATGGATGCCCTTATTAGTAGGTACTTGTATAACAGCGCTATAATACCGTAAAAGGGCCAGCACAAATACTGGCGTGTCGGCAAGCCCTAGTCTTTATAAATTGCTTGCAGATATTTTGTGTGACATATATGTATCAGGGCTTACATTTATAAAAATTACTTAAATAAGCTATACTTATATATAGGTACATTATACACGATTGTATATCTATACACATATTTTAGATGACGTAACTCTATCTAGCTGTTACTGTTTCACGGTGAAACCATTGAATAGTTCTTGGTGAAATTTGGTTGAATTCCATAGAAGCACATCGGCTATTTTTTTATGTCTAACAACTAACGATCCTCTAAAGCAAACCCTCAGGCGATAACTATTTAATTTAACAATACATAATAATTCTCCTTGAAGGAATGGTAGCTAGAAGTTAAGATCACACATAAAATTTTGAAAAGTAGCAAGTTTTACGATTCCCGACCATAGATGTCGCTTTATTAAATTTATAATTTTCTACATCGCGCTATAAATATTGTAACATGTATAACATAAGTTGGATATTAATTTCTATGCATCGATGTATGTTTTAGCGTCGATTGTTTTTTTTGTGATATAATATAATATACATATAATAAAATTGGAATGTCTGTTTGAACTTTGTAATACTAAAACAGCCCTTTGTTACTCAATGCATATGTATGTAGACACGGTACATATACCAAATAACAATGTTTTACAATTTTTGTCTGTCTGTTTGTTTCAGCTAATCTCTAAAACGGCTTGACCGATTTTGACGTCGCTTTCACTAGCAGATAACTGATATTATAAGACGAACTTAAGCTACAATAATATTTCTTTTTGTTAAATTACGCGTAAACGGTCACGGGCACAACTAATATAATATAAATATAATCGTTTTCATGGTACAATTTCATTCTCTTACTAAAACGGTAAAATATAATGTTATATTTAAGCAAACTCCACAGTGACATCATGCGGAAATCCGAGAATGGAATTTAATAAAACGAATGTACTGGACAAAATACGGCAAACATTCTATCTCAAGAATTGAAAGGGGATGGATATAAAAGTCTACATCACTTCTAGCGAACGATGCTGTAAGTATGTGTTCATTCAATTCAATTCGTTCTATAGTGTCTTGAATTTATTATTTACTAGTGGTCACTAGGAAGCCCCCCACGACTTCACACGTGTGCAATTCTGATATTAAATATACTTCAGAATGTTTCTTGTTTAATTAATAATAATAATAATAAACATTTATTGAGCAAATTACACTACTTCCACACAGCATAAAAAACGAAACATAACAAAGTATCACTTATCCTAAAATACATCGAGAAATAAAGAAATAATAACTAAAAATACAACTACAACAGAACAAGTTTTGAGAGTAAAAATTAATAATTAAAATAATATTAAACAATAAATAGTGTGCAGCAGTGTAATTTAGCCAAAAGGAGATCCACTCAGTGAAAAATAGAAACATAATTGCTTCTACACTGATTTTCAGTGGTCTCCTAATGCTATTGCGGAACTGACACTGGTAACAATAATAGAGCGATATTAAATCGATGCAATAAATAATAAAAGGGGAAAAGAAATATAAAATTAACATAATAATAAAGACAGCATAAATTACTATATTGTGTGTCTGTACCATGTACGTATTATATACAAAAACCTTCCTCTCAAATCACTCTGCCTATGAAAAAAACGGCATCAAAATCCGTTGCGTAATTATAAAGATCTAAGCAAACATAGGGACAGACAGCGGTAAGCGAGTTTGTTTTATACTGTAATGATAATGACGAGTATCTGTCCGTGACTTCACTTCCCACATCTGTATCCTTGATAGTGTGCATGATTGTTTTAGTAGTTGATACAAGAAAACGTGATATAAAAAAAAACACTTTCGACTTTATTCCATTAGTCATATCAATCTGATTAAAAAAAAAATAAAGGTCCACAAAGTAAAATAGTAAAGTAACAGCCTGTACATTTCCCACTGCTGAGATAAGGCCTCCTCCTCCTCCTCCTCCTCCAATACACATGTGGCAGAATTTCGATGAAATTAGACACATGCAGGTTTCCTCACGATGTTTTCCTTCACCGCCGAGCACGAGATGAATTATAAACACAAATTAAGCACATATATATAGTGGTGCTTGCCTGGGTTTGAACTCGAAATCATCGGTTAAGATGCACGCGTTCTAACCATTGGGCCATCTCAGCTCATAAGGTCCACAATTCAGCTCAATTTTATTTGTACTGTAATTGTGAACGAATTATACTTTTTTATATTCAGTGAAGTCATTTTAATTGCTTCCCACGAGAGATGTCCCATTTCGAGTTAATGAAAAAATAAATAGTTGTTAAACATGAGTGACAATTAGGAAGTTAATCTTTTTTTCTCTAATCGGTGTATTGACCTCGCAGCCTACCTTAATGACCAAATGGACCATCTGATGGTAAGTGGTCAACACTTGGTGGTAAGGCTTTGTGCAAGCCCGTCCGGGTAGGTACCACCCACTCATCAGTTATTCTACCGCCAAATAACAGTACTCAGTATTATTGTGTTCCGGTTTGAAGGGTGCACTCACCCTTCAAGTAATGTAATTACACGCACAAGGGACATAACATCTTAGTTCCCAAGGTTGATGGCACATTGACGATGTAAGGAATAGTTAATATTTCTTACAGCGTCAATGTCTATGGGTTTTTTTATGGAATAGGTGGCAAACTAGCAGGAGGCTCACCTGATGGAAAGTGACTACCACCGCCCATGGACATCTGCAACACCAGGAGGCTTGCAGGTGCGTTGTCGGCCTTTAAGAAAGGAGTATGCTCTTTTCTTGAAGGTTCCCATGTCGTATCGGTTCGGAAAAACCGCCGGCGAAAGCTGGTTCCACAGAGTGGTTGTGCGAGGCAGAAAATGTCTAAGAAATCGCGCTGTTGTGGATTTTCGGACATCAAGATGGTGCGGATGAAACTTAGAATTTTGACGAGATGTGCGAAGGTGAAATTCAGCAGCCGGGATTACTCCGAACAATTCCTCGGAACATTCCCCGTGAAAAATTCGGTAGAAGATGCAGAGTGATCCGACATCTCTACGCAAAGCCAAAGGATCAAGGAGATCGGAAAGGGCTTGATCGTCGATAACTCGAGCCGCTCTACGTTGGATGCGGTCAAATGAAAGGAGCTGGTACCGGGGACCACCCGCCCAGAGGTGAGAGCAGTACTCCATGTGAGGCCGAATTTGCGCCTTGTAAAGTTTTAGACGATGGGCCGATGTGAAATATTGTCTCGCCTTGCTGAGCAGACCGAGCTTCTTTAAAGCCAATTTGGCTTTGCCTTCCAATTGACCGCGGAACTGAACGAGGCTCGAAATATCAACGCCAAGTATTCCGATACTACCTGTAGCGGCTATCGGAATGTTCTCAAATCGTGGAGATACGACAAATGGTGATTTTTTAGCGGTTAACGAGGGTCATTGTGACCACTTACCATCAGGTGGCCCATATGCTCGTCCGCCAACCTATACCATAAAAAAAACTGACCGTAGATATGGCAACTGTTATTAACATTAATCATGTTTTATATCAATGTGTTACACATTGATATAGCAAATTATGGAAATTCAGATGTTATCTAATTCCTGTAGTACACAAGCTCACTCACCTATCACTACCATCAAATACAAGAGCCTTATACCAAAGCATATAAAAATTATGTAATGGCATATTCATATATATGTATGTACTCTATATGCTAATTTTTAAATCTTCATAACATTATAAGGAAGAATAATTTGTTTCAAAATGTAATTTAAGGAATTAATGATTCAATAAAAAAAATCATAATAAAAAATCATATAATAGTTTTCTTCATCTGCACCTGTGCAAAACCGGAGTACGACTTTAGTTGCATATGATATGAATTGATGTACCCATTTCACAATATTGGGCATTCAAAAACAACAATTCTATAGCTTATTCCAATGGAAGTGGAAAAATAGATAAACAAATCATAAATTTGATCAATTAATCTTTATTAATTGCACTTAAATACCTATAGCCACTTATAAATTTCACTTCCAAAAATTCCAACAACAGTTTCGTTCAATACCGCATTTTTTCGCAAATCCTTATTGAATATTATAGATTAATCAAGGTCTCAACCAATGAAATCGCGTCAAATTGCTGTTAAATGTTGTTTATTCGGCATTTTTCCTGTTATGGTTGGAATAGATTATAGGTAAAAGTAAAGTAAAGTAAAGTAATAGCCTGTAAATTTCCCACTGCTGAGATAAGACCTCCTCTTCCATTAAGGAGAGGGTTTGGAACATATTCCACCACGCTGTTCCAATGCGGGTTGGTGGAATGAACATGTGGCAGAATTTCGATTAAATTAGACACATGCAGGTTTCCTCACGATGGTTTCCTTTACCGCCGAGCACGAGATGAATTATAAAGACAAATTAAGCACATATACATATATAGTGGTGTTAGCCTGGATTTGAACCCACAATCATCGGTTAAGATGCACGCGTTCTAACCACTGGCGCATCTCAACGCAACTCAACGCAACAACAGATTATAGGTACTTATAATAATAATAATAATAATAAAAGCCTTTATTCGCTGACCAAAATACTTACAAATAACTTACAACACTATTATAACTAATAACACTATAAATAATGGTTACAATAAATATGCTTAATTTAAGTGATATGTTCAATTCTACAGCAACCAGTTCGTTGGTCAGGTTGTCTTTCGACATAGGCCTCCCCTAGTTTTTTCCATTCGTGTCTGTCACGAGCAAGTCTTCTCCAACCTTTTGGTAGGTCATCCTCCCATCTTTTGGTTGGACGCCCCTTTTGTCGTTTCCCATTCCTAGGATACCATTCCATTACGTCTTTCGTCCATTTTTCTTTGTTTGTTCTCATAATGTGGCCAGTCCAGTTCCATTTCAGGGTTTTGATCTTTTGTAAGATATCGCTCACTTTCGTCTTTTTCCTTATTTTTGTGATCGACCATCTGTCATGTAGCCTTATTATTTTATTTATTATAGGTACTTACTTGTATAAATATATGTATTTTATAAAATTTACATGAATTATTAATTAGCATTGTATAACCTAAACGAAACCCAAGGAATTTATAATATTAAACAATTTAATTAAAAAAATCTTCATTCTAATCTTTAAAATTTACATTTCTTTTTTATTTTCCTTTTACGATTTCTACTAAGAAGTTTTATTATTTCGTGTAATACAAGTAATATAACAGCAGAATTAAAAGATAAAGTATTCCTTCGAGATATGATCCATTTCGTTCCAGATGAATGACCCGTCGTTATAACCCTTTACTTGAAAATCCTACGTCTCCTCTAATATAACGCTTGAACGGACATCGCCTCCCAAATTGTGGGCTTAAAATAAATCCTCCAAGATGAAACAGTTGCGAATGAAATGATTATATTTTAAACAAGATAACATAAAGATAAGCTTTCTTAAAATGGATTTTTTTTAAAGAAATTTCATACTTCGTGCTATTTTTATTTTTTAAAGTTTAATGTAAAATATAACAAGATTATAATCTACTAATGTGATTTGAAAGAATATATTATTACATTTAATATTTAAGAGCAGTGGCATGTAACGCGATTCAAACAACTCGTAGGAAATAGTTTTTTCCGATCGTAGAAGGAATAAAGAAAAACAAATTTCACATTTACCTATGCCCAGCGACATATTTATAGGTCAGTTATATTGTGAACTACTAACAAAACACTATACCACTAAACTTATAACCACTTTAGGTTGGTTTCCGTTCGAAGCGTATTTTTTCGCAAATCCATAACAAATACCATAACATTTTTAAGTTCTTGATCAATGGTTATTTGGTTGGAGTAAAAGAGATAGCTTCTTATGAGAAGGTAAACCACTTCGTTACGTAACGCGTTACGCCTTTTGTCTAGCTTCCCTTTCACTCACACATACTACAGCGTTAAGCAGGCTTATCCTTTCTCGCTCTAACTCACAGCGCTAGCGGTATCTTGGACAGTTTATCACATAATTATTCAGGTATTTATTTATATCTGTGTATTATTTAAACAAATGTCAAGATCGATATATATACTAATATTATAAATGTGAAAGTAACTCCTTCTATCTGTCGCTCTGTCACTGGCAAACCAATAAATCGAATTTGACGAAATTTGGAATAAAGCAAAGTTGAAATCCAAGCAAGGGCCATAGGGTACTTTTTGCTTAATAAATGACAACAAACCCCTAAAAGGCGAGCGAAGCCGCGGGCGACAGCTAGTATATTATAATTTAAAATATGTATGTTTAATGTGTATAGTATAATGTATTGTAAGGAGTGTCATCCCTACCACACCATCCTACCTGCTACAGGCTATATGAGGTGTGCGATTCCAAGACAGCATTCCAGAGGTAGCCACGCGCTCAACCTCAGGGCAGGGGACATTAGTTCTCGCCCGAAAGACCGGTGACGCTATAAAGGCCAGTAGGGTCAACAGCAATACTTCACACATATAAAAAAAAAGACTAGAGCCCACTTATTATCTCGCGCTCGACAGTCGTCACGCTGTGGGCACGTTAGATAATTAGTATTTCGCACATTGTTATTATTGTCAGTCATTTAGTGTAATAAAAGTTATTGTTAAATTCTTTATTTCGATAAAACATAAAATAAGCGTGTTTTGTCGGTAGATTGTTTTTTTTTAATAAATTACCACTACTGATTCTTATAGTATTATAAGATTAAGAGTTAATTATAATCAACGCATAATGCTTTGTATATAAAGTATAAATCGGTCTCGGTCTGTCTCATTTCACGTTTTTTTATTGTTATAGTAAAAAATATATGCAGATTTGAATCGAATAAAAACGTAATAAAATATTCATACTATGGATTGGATGAAACATTTTTGGAGTCAATTTCTTTAAATATTTTGTTTTCACAATATATGAGATACATATGATGAATATATAATAATTTTATGAATTTACATTATCCTAAGTATGTTTTTTTTTTGTTTAAATTTCAATGCATTTAAAAATCAAACTGCGTGATTCTATATTTAAAGTTCATATAATATTGTACAATATATTACAGTGATACCTCACTGTCATATATTGTATAAAATATAACCTACCAGAAATAGCGGCAAGCGTCACGTAACATATTCCTATTTCAAAACTATCTCTATGCCGTTTTCAATTAAAACACTTAGACGTTCAAATATGCAAAAAGAAAAGAATCTAAGACAAAAGCTCGCCTCATTGCCTCAGCTGGTGACAGGATGATTCATTTCGCAGAGATAATCGGAAGTGCGTTTCAGCAGGGATATTCTGCTGTCACGGTAGCATGCGTGAGCGATCCCGTGGCGTCTGACGAAAGACGGAGAGGGTACCGCTGGTTTTTTAGTGTGTAAACCCGATGTGCTGGGGCGCACTCGGCGTTCAGGGCTCCGGAGAGTCCTCACTTTCCATCACGTGGGGGAAGTGCGTAATGCGTTTTTCCAGCGTTAAAAAAAGGGATATTCTACTAACATTCTTCTCAGTGTAACTACAGGCAAAAGGAACATAACATCTTACTTCCCGAGGTTGGTGGCACATTGTCGATGGAAAGAATAGTTAATATTTCTTACAGCGTCATTGTCTATGGGTGATGGTGACCACTTACCATCAGGTGGCCCATATGCTCGTCCGCCAAACTATTAAAAAAAGATAAATGCTATGTGGATCAAAGGAATACATTAAGGGATGAAAACTAAATAACTGTCATTTTTAAATTATATATATTTATTCAGTTTTCGTTGGTCAGTAATAAATATTACTTAAAGGGGAATATTATGGCAAAGTACTAGCATAAGACCTCGTTATTGTTATTAATTAAAATCTTGAATCTTTATCGATAACGGATAATCTAATAAATTTCCAATTATTTCAAGCACTCTTTAATTTGTCAGTATTATAAATTTTCAATTATGTTAAGCACTCTTTAATTTGACAGTATTACCAAAAAAAAAAGCTGAAGATGGTGGAATGACGTCACGTTTCTTGACATTACATTTGAAATATATAAAAATTCACACGTAGAATCTGAATCTTGCATATTGAATCAACGTGGTACGATGAATCGATGATTGTGCCCGTAACTCCGTGCAAATCGAGATGGCTATACAAAAAATTATGTAGAATATTCAGCTTCCAAGGATTTTACTTATAATGGTATCTTTGGTTGTTATGTTATATTTAACCTTACTTTCTTGAGTTGACTAGACTTTTTTTTAAATATGTTTTAAGGAAGTTAGAGTCAAAAACTAATGTAATATTCATAATAGTTCATAAGCGTAATGTTAACTTAAAGTTACCACCGATTTCGAAAGTAGATTATACCGAGAAGAACCGACAAGAAACTTAACCAAAAAATCAAAGAAGCATAACAACTCTAATATATTGTCCGTGTCAAAGTCATACACTTTACAAGATTATACCGAGATTGCATTTCAGGAACTTTCTACTCATTATTATGTCAATAATGGACAACATCAAATACATTACTCATTACTCTAATCCCAATGCAAGTAGCTAAAGCACTTGTATTATGGAAAATCGATGTAACGACGGCACCAAAATACCCAGACCCAACACAACATAGAAAACTAATGAAGTTTGTCTACATCGACTCGGCAGGGAATCGAGCCCGGGACCTCGGAGTGGCGTATTCATGAAGACCGTCACTACTCAACCACGGAGGTCGTAAATTTTTTTTATTAATTTAACGCTTTATTCTTTTTTTTATTAATTTAAGGATCAAAGACATGTTATGTTTAAGTTCGCTTAAACTGGCAACATAAGCATCTTACACCGACAACACTAATTGGAAAATATGTAATTTCCACTAAAATTACAATTACGAACAGTAATATATTCCGCACTGTGTAATTTTGATACACGATAAGCTCGTTTGTATGATAATCTACGATTCGAGATTCTGATCAGAATATCTGATCTAATCTGTTCGGAGCTCCGTGTAACTAAGTAGAAACTTTCGGAGATTGATGGATAACTACATAAAATATTTATCTCGATTACGTTCGATCCTCGATTAGAGCCTTTGGCTGATTTAATTCGATTTTCGTCGAGCAAGATATACGTATAGTACGACACGAATAAAATGTAGCATCCGTATATTCAATAAAACCGATTACTGCCTATTTACACAACCGATAGAAATAGCTCTCTATCGCGCCATTCGACGCTATCCGTCGCTATAGATTCTTGTGTCAGTTCAACCCGAGAAAGCAAGTGCATGTAAATCGAAGTGTCAAATAGATAGATATTACAATTTATTACGTTTGTGTAAAGATCATTTTAACATGAGGAATAAAAGATTGATAGGTAGGGATAGCGTACTTAATTCGGATGTAATCAATTTTACGAATTTGGCCGATGCTACATCTAAGTTGTGTCGTACTATGCATAGTTATTGTATCAGGTAGTCTGACTACCTAATGATAAGTGGTCACCATAGCACATATGTGATCATAAGCTAAATAGAAATATTATCAATTTTAGAAATTAAGATATTATATAAATGTACCACCAACCTAGGGAACTAAGATGTTACGTCCCTTGTGCCTGTAGTTACACTGGCTCACTCACCCTTCAAACCGGAACACAACAATAGTGATTACTGTTATTTGGCGGTAGAATAACTGATGAGTGGGTGGTACCTACCCAGACGGGCTTGCACAAAGCCCTACCACTAAGTAACCAATTACTTTTTTGTTAAATTATAACAAATAGTATTGAGTAAAGGTTATTAGTGGGCTAGCACAAAGTAAATTACGCCATTTAGCATATAAGCATTGCAATAAATTATTGATCAATAAAAATGTTTTCCCTTAATTGTAACTATTACTTTTTATGCTCCTGGGACCGTTAAATTATTATTATTAATTGTTCATCGAGTATCATTCTAAACGTACATTGTTAGTTTATTTATAAAAGGGTATGCTCAATTGTATTACTGCTCATTATATTGTGAGCTATCGTTGTGGAAGGATCAATTGGAATACACGATAAGGCAAAAGCTATTTTATATTTATCCTGGACTTCAAAAGATAATGTTAGGGTAAAATATACATATATAAGTATTTGAATATGGAATGGCTGTTACGCACACAGATAAAGAAAATAAGGCTATAAAGACAATAGAGACTCAACCATGAATACATTTATTGAGGATTAGCTTATCGAAAAACAAATTTACATGTATCAGTTTTAATACACAGCGGGTAGCATTGATTTGTGAGGAATAAACTAGATTTTTGATCTGTTGTATTGCTGGGTAATCTATACTGGTATTCAAAATCAAAATAAACTTTATTCAAGTGGGCTTTTACAAGCACTTTTGAATCGTCAATTTACAATTAAGTGAAGCTACCACTGGTTCAGAAAGTATATTCTACCGAGAAGAACCGGCAAGAAACTCAGTAGTTACTCTTTTCAACATTTAAAAAATACAAAGTCATGTTAGTTAATACAATTTTTATTATAAATGTAAATGTGAACGTAATTCTATCTGTCTGTCTGTCTTTAACTGCCAAACAAATGAAACGAATTTGACGAAATTTGCTATGAAACAAACTTAAACTCCAAGTAAGAACATAGGCTACTTTTTTGCCAAACACATGCCAACTAACCCCGTAATGTGAGAGAAGCAGCGGGCACCTAGTTAGAAAAAACTGCAGTGTTTGTACAATTTTAATTTATAACTTGCAAGTCTGTTGAATAAAAAATGTTGATTACAGATCTTTTTACTAAAGGAATAGAGTGAGTTGAATAAATAATACTTCATTTGGAATCCTTCAGCTTTGAACTTAGCGAGTCTCAGTAAGTTTCTTATTCTATCCGTTTAATTCCTTAACTATACTACATTTATATTCAGTTTCTTGCCGATTCTTCTCAGAAGCAGCTTTACAACGTCGAATTAAAAATTTAGCAACAGTACTCAGTAATATTGTGATTCGGTTTGAAGGATGAGTGAGCCAATGGAACTACAGGCACAAGGGACATAACATCTTAGATGCCAAGGTAGGCGGCGCATTTAAAGGTATTTAATAAAATACAACTACATGACATATAGTACAATTAAATAGTATGTTATGCGCTACTAACATTTAGTACAGTTATTTACCATAAGCAGCAATGCGTGTATTTGTTAGATAACAGTAGGATACCCGGACTTTACCCAGAGCTCAATGGTATAATAAGACGGTATTATAGTGTAAAAATTAATATCTATATAATTTATTTATCACGATCAAAAGACATGATACAATCACTTTTATTGTACAGTAAAGAAAGTAAAGTTACAGCCTGTAAATTTCCCATGTAGGATAAGGCCTCCACTTCCGGATTAAGGAGAGGGTTTGGAACATATTCCAATGCGGGTTGGTGAAATGCACATGTGGCAGAATTTCGATTAGACGACGACGACGGTTAAAGAGTCGAGATGGCCCAGTGGTTAAAACGCCTGCATCTTAACCGATGATTGTGGGTTCAAACCCAGGCAAGCACCGCTGTTTCATGTGCTTAATTTGTCTTTATAATTCATCTCGTGCTCAGCGGTGAAGGAAATATATATATATATATATATATATATATATATATATATATATATATATATATATATATTGTGGTGCTTGCCTGGATTTGAACCCGCAATCATCGGTTAAGATGCACACTTTTTATCCACTGGGCCATCTCAGCTCTCGCTTATATTGTACAGTTATGAACACAATAAGTAGTGATTAAATTCAAATAAATAATGCAAAACTATATAAAGTGAGCTTACATAAGCTCACTAGCAGTTTATTTTAATATTAGTAATTATACAAGAATATTATTTACACTCTCTTACCTATTTACTCGTGAACAATTGAGATCTAATTTATTAGCATATATTTTGAGTCTATTATCTTCAATACATAATCACAATAATATAAAACATGCAAAAAGCGACGTAAAACGAGTTCAAAGAGAATACTTCATTCCATCGTTTAGAATAATTAAAACCTAAGCTGATGCACGGAAGAAAATTAAAAAAAAAATAATAATCAAAATGACACATTTGTTTCGTTAATAAAGAAAACAAAGAACGTTCCATTTTATCATGATTTTGTTTTCGATAAGACGAGTTCGTTTCGCACAATGAATGTCAACGGGGAAGCTTGGGGTGAAATAACAAGGGAAAAATATGCTCGCTGTTCAAACGACAAAGGCGACCTAACCTAAATTAATATTTCTATTTATTAAAACTTTTAATTGCGATTGTACTCGCATTTTTTGTCTTTATAGTTAGTCGCGGGACTTGTCGTTCCCATTCGGATTATAAGCTTTACGGTTAATTGGAGAAGAGTTAATTCTCCACAAATTGCCAATGGCACTTAAGACGTTTTCAAAAAATGCACGTGAACATATATTGTGTGTACAGTTATGATGACAATTTATAATTATTAAATTGTTAAAAAATGCTTGTGTTGAAGATAATATCGTATCAAATATTTACTATGTTATTGAATACTAAGTGAAACTTTTGTGTGTGCATGTGTGTGTATCAGAATAAGTTGAAGCTCTCATTGTATAACAAACAAACTGCTTACCTAAACCTTTCCAACAATACGAAAACTAAATTCCGGATAATTGCTATTATTATTTTACTAGCGAACTTCTCTGCTTCATACGGGTGCAACACTGATAATAAATATTCTTGTTTCTTTACTATATTGTACATGTATTATATACAAAAACCTTCCTCATGAATCACTCTATCTATTAAACAAAACCGCATCAAAATCCTTTGCGTAATTATAAAGATCTAGCTCACAAAGGGACAGACAGCGCTAAGCGACTTTTTTTATTCAATTTAATGATAATGAGGATGATGATGATACAATTTGTTAATAAATATAATACCCACTAAATGATTTCTCATGTTAATTTGCTTCCTGAATTACATACAGGTTTTAGTTTTACAAATTATGAATTAACGACACAAATAGTAATCACTGAAAAGAGCCAATGAAAATCTATTACAATTAAGTATATTTTAACAACAAGCTTTCGGGATTCGAAGCGATTTGCTTGTAACTGCTCTTGTTTATTATTGTTTGCTATCTGTTAGGCGCGGTTTCGGCCAAAAAAGGTTACAACTCTGCCCCGTGGGTTATCGTAAGGAGAGGTTGCAGGCATTAGAGCATTTGTGCCACGGTAGCATGCGTAAGCGATCCCGTGGCGCCCGCCGAGAGACGGTGAGGGTACCGCCGGTTTTTTAGTGGGTAAACATGGTGGACCTGGGCGCACTCGGCGTCCAGGAAACCGGGGAGTCCCACACACCCCCCACTTTCCATCACGTGGGGGAAGCGCGTAAAGCGTTTTTCCAGCGAAAAAAAAGGCATTAGAGCATCTCATATATTAAAAGCGTAAGCTGATTTGTCCCAGAGATTATGGGACGAAAGCAGCTCATAAGAAATTGGCTATGGTCTCATTTTCAAGAGCTCCAGCCTTAGATGTGCAGAAAATTAAAGAGGATTCTTTATGGTCGAAAATTAAAGAGGATTTAATGAAGAATTAATTTTAGAAAGCGGAATAAAAGTTACTGGCCGCATAGAGTACGGCGCTAACAATGGCTGTATATAAAAAAAAAAAACGTGCGAACAGACGTTGTCAGTTTACAATTAAATTAAATTAAAACAAAACCTAATATGTTTCGAAAGTTAGAAAAAAAACTTGTTTCTTGAAGTTTCGCGTGTTAGCCGCTAGTTAACATTGAATCATCAAACATTGCAGGTATTAACATTCATTCATTCCAACATTAATGTACAATATAGTCATATAGAAAAACGAAATACTGGGTGATGGAGCTTTGTTGAAACCAAGCACATAAGTACTAGTAACTTGTATTCGCTTTTATTGCATCACTTTAATGTCCCGCGAGCTCCATCTGACGTTTGTGTTAGAATTACGCTATTGAAATACGTGTTAAATATTGTTCTTTTTTAAATTTCAATTGGTAATTTATTTTATGAGTAAAATTTTGTATAAAATATGAAATATTTGAATGTAAAGTAATGGTCTTTTCGTAATGAAAAAAAAATATCTTAGGTTAGAAAATATATTTTTTTTTGTTAAATAAATGGTGTATAAATATAAAGCCCCATTGTAGAGGTCTCTTTCTTTTGGAGATCTTAAGGCGCGTGTCCCCGTAGCACTTAACGAAAAGGAGTTTTAACAACACGGCTTTATGAAAACGTTTTTTGTTAGATATTGTCGTAAGGTTACATAAATAAGTATTATATATATTTCCAATAGCTGTTTCACACCATCATCGTTGGGTATTTAATAAAAAAAAGTAGGAATCATCAACAGAATTCAAAGAAAATACAAAATATTCTTCCGCCAAATAGCATTTTATGTTCGTGTAAGTAATTAGTGATCGTATACTCGTAAGTGCCTATTAGTAATTTAGTGTAACTTATCGGTTGTAACTATGGATGGTGATCACTTACCAACCGACGGTCAATTCGCCAACGTTTTTGATGGTGGCAAACGAGCTGGTGGCTCACCTTACGGAATGTGATTACCACCGCGGATCGACATCTACAACACCGGGGCTCTTGAACATGCGTTCGCAAATCGTATCGTTTCGGGAAAACGGTCGGCGAAAGTTGGTTCAGAGTGATTGTGCAAGGCAGAAAATGGCCAAATTACATAATACAAAAATAGCCAACAACCTACAGATGATTTCGCCTGCAATGTGTACATTCTTATACCGAAACGTTGATTAATTTCACGTCATATATAATCAATACAAAGAACAAAAATTATTATATACATAATATACAATATAACCCTACTCTATCCAAAATGTCCGCTATTTAAATTGTTGTAATTAAATATTGTAATATAATTTTCACTAATTACAGAGTAAACAGAATTGTAAATATATTTTTGTCTGATGGAAATCAGTTGATTGGATTTAACCGTTGAATATTTAAAGGGGAAATGAAATTGGCCAATTTACGGAGATTTAAATTTTGTAATATATATTTAAATTTATCATATTTTCGTATAGAATATAGCGTCTAAGGTATACCGAGAACATTCCTTCATTGTAGAATTATATATTGTAATATTGAGTTACATTTATGTTTATTTTGAGCTAGCTAGGACATGATTTTAATGGTAAATCGCGAATTGAATCTGCAAAGGGTCTTTTAAATTTTTATATGTATAATTTGTTTTTATTTTTGATTGATTATTGATGTTAGCCCGTTTGGGTAGGTACCACACACTCTACATACTACCGCTAAGAAGCAGTACCCAGTATTGTTTAGTTTTTGTATAGCGATGTAACTATAAGCACAAGGGACATAACATCTTAGTTTCCTAGGTTAATACTTCATACAGCTCTATTGTCTATGGGTGGTAGCCAATTTTGTCGTCCGCTAACCTATAACTAACAAAAAAAAAAAACCGTGTTCGGCGGAAAACAAACACGTCTGGAAACCTACATGTGTCGGATTTAATTACGCATTTGAGTAACATAATGAAATAAACTCTTCAATGAACGGAAAAGAGTCTAAACAAAACACATATATACACATACACCCTTAAATATATATAGCTATAGTTTTAATATATGATCAGAAGACAGTTACATAACCTACATAAAAAACATATCAAACAAAAGAATACAAATGAGTGTAGTTGAATAGTTCAGTGCTTTAAAACGATGTTTACTAATAAAAAATTGTATTAAAAAAAAAAAATTGAATATTCAAGAAACATTAAGGATCAGAATCGAAACGAGAGTTTTATGTATAATGGGGCTCAAGAAAACGCTATTTCGATTCGTCTTGCGTAATTTCACTCGATTGTCTAAGTTTTCCTTTCGTAGAGCAAACTTCGTCATTTCTCACAATTTTCTGTCCGGGAAAATGGAGCGAGCAACCTCTTTCATTTTTATTGTTTATGCAAATTTCTATAAGAAAATTTATTAAGTATGCAATGAAAAGTTTATATTTCCCTGCGTGTGTTTCAGTCGAAGTGACTCGTTCGTCGTACTTCTCTTGTGTGATTAGATTGTAAGGTCTCCCAGTTCCTAGCTCAAGTTTGGCTAGAAAAGATTTGTTTTGTTAAATAAATAAAAATAGAGGTAATTGTACATAGATGGAAGAGTAGGTGGCTGGGGTACATATACACATTTGGGGATAGTAAGTAGTCATCACCACCCATAAACAATGGTGTGGTAAGAAATATTAACCATTCTTTACATCATGCGCCACCAATCTTGGTAACAAATATGTTACCAGCATGTTATGTGTTGTGTCCCTTGTGCCTGTTACACTGGCTCACTTAATCTTTAAACTCAGAATCATGCTTATAAGTTAACCAAAATTTATGAAGTAATTTAAACATAAATAAAACTCGTTGCCAATCTTCAATAAAGTACTATAGATTTTTTTATATATATATATATATATGTAACATTTAAGTCAAAAGTAATTCCTCTGAATTTGACACAGCGATAGTCAGTGAAACGTTACAGCTATGTTACTCTTGATTGATCTGTAGTACGCAGAATTTAATTTCACAAAAGCCAAAGATTAATCTTCTCGGAAAGGTATATTGACGTTGAAAGACCTTTTCTATTTTGAAGCAAAACGATCAATAACTCATTGCTTTTGTTAGTTTTGTTTATAGTTTATTTTAAAAGTACCTTTGTAATTCTAGATATTTGTAACTTCCATCTAAAAACAATCGCTCTTATCTTTCGTAGATAATTTATAAACAGACAAATAATCGGTATATGTGTCAATAAATAGCGATGAGTAGCAGTTATGATCTGTTTTTATAACATATTGAATTAATTAATAATAAAAGTATTTACATAATATAATATAAACGTAAAATAAAAACTTTCAGCTCCTGTATTACGCTGTTACAGCTAAGTCAGGCACTTTTTTATATTGGGGTTTAAGTACCCCCAATTGGGGAAATACTTGCTAGAATTGAAATATATAAACTAGGCTTAAAGAAACGATTAAAGGCGAAAACAAAAATGGCATAAAATTAATGGAGGTTCACTCAGATATAGGTAATGTTAAGGCTCATGACTATATTATTAAAGTTACATCTTTGTTATGTAACAATATACGCAAATTCATACATGAGGCAATGTTCATATTTATTTTGATGATAAAATATTTGCTTTCAACATTCCTTAATATTAAACGAAAGAACAAGAGATCTTTGATGGATTTTCAGACAGTTTAATAACAATACAATTCTTAGTTTAATGGCAGTTTAATAATAATCACGTCGTATAAACTTATTGACGAAGAAATAAATAAGGTAAATACGTTTCAAAGTTCTGTCAGTTTGACAGCTCTCTTTAAACGACTACAAGACAAAGCAACGATTCCTCTTATACAGCCAGACTGTCAAAAATAAATGTCAAAAATTTAGACACTAAGAAATAATAATATATAACAAAAATAATCTACACTTATAGGTTTTTAGCTTAGTAGACATTTTCCCGGTTGGTGTGAATAAGCCAAATTTTCATGGTGATCGGTTGTACGGTATATAAATTGGGTGCAGTTTCATGTAACGGAGGGTAACTGCCGAGTAAATATTATCAAAGATTTGAAAAATACATAATATATATTTGTGAACTTTCATGGTAATTGATCAAACAAGGCTGAAATCTATTAATATCGAATGATCTTTTCATCTCAAATACACAGATTGACACAAAAAGATTACTAAACTTTTTTTTTATTTTAAAATGTTACAACGATATTAAGCTATGAAAATAAACACGTATGTATATGTTTATTAAAACACATAAAAAGTGGGCGTAAAATATATAACAGATAATAAGCGTTCCAAAAAAATTATAGATGTAGGTTATAAGGCTATTTATATTTTAGAGAACCCATTCGGTTAAATAGCGCGATGAAATTCCACTTTAAAAACTTTTAACAAAAAAAAAAATACGGACGAATTGATAACCTCCTCCTTTTTGAAGTCGTTTGAAAAGAGTTGATACTGAAAAAGGTTTCATAAATATATATTAAGATCTGTGTGACGCGACTTTTACTGAACTGCTCGAGGAACTCTTTCATTTTGTGTTATTTAACCAGTTGTAATAAACACACAAACACACGCACACACAGAGCCATATAACTGAGTAATTATCTAAATTAAATGTGTTTCTTTGGATATTATTTCGAAGCGTTTCCAATTTCAAATTTTTTTTTTTATGAAATAGGTGGCAAACGAGCAGGAGGCTCACCTGATGGAAAGTGACTACCACCGCCCATGGACATCTGCAACACCAGCGGGCTTGCAGGTGCGTTGCCGGCCTTTGAGAAAGGAGTAGGCTCTTTTCTTGAAGGTTCCCATGTCGTATCGGTTCGGAAAAACCGCCGGCGAAAGCTGGTTCCACAGAGTGGTTGTGCGAGGCAGAAAATGTCTAAGAAATCGCGCTGTTGTGGATTTTTGGACATCAAGATGGAATTATTTAAATAAATTATTAAATAAATTTCAAAATTATCATATTGTTTTTTTTTTTTATTTCTTTTATAATTAGAACGCATTATATCAACCTCAGTAAGGTTAGTTTTTATCGTTATTCATAAACGTCTTGACTAAAGAAATGCTTCAGCCTACATAAGACCTTCTTTGCTCTTGTTCCCGGCTCTGACATATACGCGTCTTATGGCTTTCTGGAAATCAGATTCACATTTACGTATGTATATCAAGTATTTCCTCATTTTTGTCCCATGTATGTTGTAAGGGATCATCAAACTTTTCTTCAATTTCCATATGTTTCTTCAGTCTGGAAAATCATCTCTTCATTTACATTAATAAAGTTACATACAAATTATGCAGAAAGGTCGTTAATGACGTCAATACACCAAATGGATTATTCATTTTGAATACATTATCTACTATTTCATTTTCCAACGAAAGAAATACCTAATATTGCGTAGCTTTTAATGTAAGGGAATACGATTGAAATTTGCTTACCAATGTTGGCAGTGAAATCTCTCGTAGGCAGTTCTGTTATTCAAATAAGATTGAACGACAAAACGTTTTTGTATGCGCCGAAAATAGACTTTGATTAAAGTGTTTATTTAAGCTCAATTTAAGATGAAATTTTGACTTATATTTTACAGTTACATTTTGTTAACAGCCAATCTTAGAAATAAGTGGGCGTTTAAGATAGGGAAGCCTTAATAAAAAAATTAAGCAAACATTTTATAAGTCATTCAAGTAGGCTTTTACCATTTTACATAATTTCATTAAAAAAATAGTCTACAAAAAATCATACTTTAACATAAAATTGATTACTTTTTTTGTCTACATTAAAGCTATACCTAGTATATTAAAATAAACGATTTTACTAAATGCAAATGTATTACATGTATGTATACATGTTACGTATACAACTTTTTTTTTATAATATTTGTCAGTCTGCCTGTTCCAACTAATTTATGAAACGGCTGAACCGATTTTGATGGGACTCACTGGCAGAATAACACAAAATAACATTTTTTGTTAAATTCAATTACTCTAAAATAAAATGAACCAATTATTATTTGTTAGATTTTGTATAAAGTTACATTAACTAATGATATAATGTAGAATTATTTACAGGAAAATTTGCTAATTATTTACAAAAGGTTTCTAAATTTATTAATAAAAAAGTAACCTTAAATCTAAATATCTTTAAGTAGTTTATTAAAAATAATTGTATTATTATATTAAAAGATTATACTCTGTGCAAGACTGTACGTTGAATTTCTTTGCCTCATTATTCTTGCAATACATAGAGAAACAATGGCAGCCATTTCTCTTATATAACAAACGCCATTGTAAGTGGAGTCGGAAGTCTGAATGTATAAACCATAATGGAATATCGATGTTCTCTAACTATTACTGTTACAATTTCCTTAACGACCTCCAATGTTAATAATTGATCGCGTTTTAATGACGTCATGAAGTAAGTGATGACGCAAGGAAGAAATAACTGACTGTGAAACTGACTGAGAAATGGTGACTTAATGCCTGTTTCTTTTATATTATCAAAATAATACTAACATTCAAAAGTATACACACATGTGTAATAGATACACATACGTATAACAACAACAGCCTGTAAATTTCCACTGCTGGGCTAAAGGTCTCCTCTCCCTTTGAGGAGAAGGTTTGGAACATATTCCACCACGTTATTACAACGCAGGTTGGTGGAATACAAATGTGGCAGAATTTCTATGAAATTTGTCACTTGCAGGTTTCCACGATGTTTTCCTACTCCGCTGAGCACGAGATGAATTATAAAGACAAATTAAGCACATTTTTTGAACCCGCAATCATCGGTTAAGATGCACGCGTTCTAACCACTGGGCCATGGGACTCGTATACGTATAAAATGTTTTAAATAACAAGTACTGGATGGTATGATTGATAAAAATATATTTTTTTAAATTTGCATCAAACAAATACGGTTTGTGACCTACTTGATCATATTACAAAAACCATTTTAAAATTAATTTACAATATTTGATTCCACTAAAGAGGGCATGTAAATAAAGTACTGTAAGATTTGATAAAAATGTAACAGATGCTCTAAATCTATATTAATATTATAAATGAGAAACTAACTCTGCCTGTTTGTCGCTCTTTCACGACCAAGCCGCTGAACCAACTTTCATGAAATTTGGTATGAAGGAAACATGTTTAACACTGCCTTCTTTATTAAAGTGGTCTCCATCACACATAGACAATGACGCTGTAAGAAATATTAACTATTCCTTACATCGTCAATGCGCCACCAACCTTGGAAACTACCTAAGATGTCTCTTGTGCCTGTAGTTACACTGGCTCACTCACCCTTCAAACCGGAACACAACAATTCTGCGTACTGTTGTTTAGCCGTAGAATATGTGATGAGTGGATGGTATCTACCCGGGCGGGCTTGCGCAAAGCCCTACCACCAAGTAAACACGGCTACACATGTCAATCAACATCCTAAAACGCGAGCAAAGCCGTGGGCGTGGCTAGTTAAAAATAAAGAAGGATATAATCGTATTTAATTATCTGAATTAAACAACACATCGAATAGCAAGCAGTCTTGATTGAGACATGAACGGAACACTATAATTGTCTGCGATCGGAACTATTTTAAATCGACAATCGACTTCAATGATTCATTCATTCATTCGCTTCGGAATGATTATTTTAGCTTTGGACTGACCGGTAAATTTTATACCGTTTATAGACCGTATATTACCTAAGGGCCTTACCCTTGTCCATAAAGCTTAGAGTTTATTTTACCAAGCTAATGTAGGTAGGTATGATACCTATCTGAATGATTTTCTTTCGACACATGTGGGTTCCTCCGAAATGAGATTAATTATAATTATATAGAATTGTCTTAAATAGATTTGACTTCGATATCATTGTTTTAAATTGATCTATCACACTAATATGTTAAAACTAAATTAACGACCTCCGTGGGCGAGTAGCGTGTACACCAGTTTTCATACGTACGTCACTCGGAGGTCCTCGTTCGATTCCCCGTCGAGTCGATGAAAGAAAATGTCATCATTATGTTTCTACGTTGTCTTGGGTCTAGGTGTTTGTGGTACCGTCGTTACTTCTAATTATCCATAACGCAAGTGCTTTATCTACTTACACTGGGATCAGAGTAATGTTTGTGATGTTGTCCAATATTTATTTATCATTTATTTATTTAAATAAATTGAATTAAGTGTTCCGAACACGAAACAGCTTTTTGAATTACATGAACGCCCCGTGTTCTAATATTATAAAATTCATGACACGAATTTCGTAATGTTGTATATTTTAGCCGTTACCATTAACATCGCGTTTTCTCCATATTTACGTTGAAAATTGCGTATAACGCGTTATGGACCGTTTAAAGATGTTACAGCGAGCAGAGCTTTATTTTTCGATTAATATTTTTGTTAAGTTCAACTAAAAATAGAATTATATAACACTAGCGACTAGGCCTAACTTCGCAAGGGTATATGCTATGACACCACAGTAGAAACTTTAAAAATTATCTGTATTTATAAACAAAAATCTTCCTCAAAATCAATCTATCTACTAAAACAAACGCATCAAAATCCGTTGCGTAATTTTAAAGATCTAAGCATACATAGAGACGGACAGCGATAAGTGACTTTGTTTTGTACATGTAATGAAAATTATTAAAAAACTTTTCATAAAAGTAAGAGCTTTTATAAGAAACTAAAGGCGATATATTGGATGTTCCAATCACTTCCAGGAAATCTAAAATTTATATTCTGTAATTGAAATGGTGGAAAAGAATTACTGCGTTTCTTCTCGGTAATATCTTCTTTCCGAACCGGTGGCAGCAAATACAACGCCGTGAAATGACATGAAAAAGTGTTTTATTGAACACTTTTGAATAAAGAATTTGACTAGATTTATGACTAAAATATATTGGCCGTGTATCATAAAATATGTATACAGTAAAGCGGTACTTAGCATTATAGTATTAGTAGATACAGATCGCACAGCACCTTCAATATTATATTAAATGTAAAATACAAATATTAAATTTCATATATTATCACTTAAAATTAAATTTTAAAGTTATGGAACCATCCGCCACCCTCGGAAATAATGCCGAACTTTACAAACTCCGTACGTTAATGAAAGTCGGCGTAATGGCGCCATTTTAGCTCCCATTTTCATTGAAATAGGGCCGATTATTGCATCACCTTTAACACACGCGACTTTATGACGTTCTAAGGACCTAAACAGACTAACGTATCGATGTACATTATAACTTTTTTTTTTATAAATAATGCCGCAAAGATTTCGCTTTTAGCAGTTTTATTGATTAAAACAACAACTTGTTAATTTCCCACTGGTGGGCTAAAGCCTCCTTTCTCTTTGAGGAAAAGGTTTGGTGCATATTCCAACACGTTGCTTCAATGCGGGATGGCGAATACACATGTGGCAGAATTTCGTTGAAATTAGTCACATGCAGATTTTCTTATGTGGTTTTTTTTCACCGCCGAGATTTATTAAAATTATAATTATTCTGTGATCTAGTTCAGCTCTTGATCATCGATTAGGTCTAAAAATTCTAAATTAGCTACCCATCAGTACGCATGCCTGAAACAGTTCATATGATATTCATAAGCACCGGGCTAGTTGCTAACTCGTTAGAACTAATTCCCTAAATCGCCTGAACAATTATCAAAGATTATTTAACATACAAATTGTATAATGTTCCTCTAAATATACATATGTATACCTGACAAAAAAATGTTATAGATGTGAGAATTAACAAAAGAGTTTCTACTAAACATTTTAAAGCTTGGAGTTTGGAAGTTGGCAGTTCGATCTTCGATCGTGTTAAACATGATGAGTAAAAAAAAATTAGTGATTGAGTTAGAGCACACAGTTATGTAGCATCAACTGCACAATTGGCTAGTGTCCGTTGATAATGGACGTCGAAGCCAGAATCAGTTAGTAGCATATATATATATATATATATATATATATATATATATATATATATATATATATATATATATATATATATATATATATATATATATTATATGTATAGCAGTAGAAATTATAACCGATAGAGTAAATGTTCGGGAAGTGATGACCATATCTTTGAAAACATAAGAAAGAATGTAATCAGATGAGATGAAATATCGATGAAACAAATTGGCTGGTAACAGTTGGAAGAAGATTTTAATTGAGTTAAGTGGTACGATCCATAAGTAGTCTTTATCACGCTGCATTTTAAATCTTTAATATCTTCGAAAATATTTATTTAAATGACACGATGTAAAGAGCCATATTGATTTTTAATAAATGAACAATGTATTGAAGGTACCAAAAACCGCATCAGCATCCCTTGTGTAATTTTAAAGAGCTAAGCATATATAGGGACAGACATCGGTTAGTGACTTTGTTTTATACTATGTAATGATAATGGATATATAAAGGCTTATTAATGATTAGACAGTACGCTGTATATTTTTAAACGTATTTTGTGTAGCGTTTACAGTTAAAATGCATCATGGAAATATGCCAATACTCAACTTTTATTACTTTCATTCTCTGGTCGTAAAACTCGAAGATAGAAAATTTATTCTAAACGACAAACTTTTTCTATCACGATTGAACGTTGTTATATTGTTTGGGTTTGAAAATGTACTAAATATCACTTACATACATATGTATAAGTATAATATTTGCGTATTTAAATCAAATAATTTTAATTCTTAATTGTTTTCAAGTGGCGCGTGTGTTGGCACCCTTATCGATTTGGACCCAAGTCGCCCTCGGCCACAAAATTACACCATACATCACCGTAACGGCTTCATTCAAGAGCGCAATCCATATAAATTCTCGATAATCGACCGATAAGTAGCGCGAAGCAACACCGACGACTTATACTTTATAACTTGGTAACGATTTAATTTTTAATAAAGACGAAAATGTATATTAATTAATATTATAAATGTGAAACTAACTGTCTGTCTGTCCTTCGTGCATAACCAAACCGCTCATCTGAATTTGATGAAATTTGGTATGAAGCAAATCTGAACTCCAAAAAAGAACAAAGGCTACTTTTTTAAATAATACATGACAACCAACACCACTAAAATGAGGGAGAAGCCGCGTGCGACTACCAGTAATGAATAAATTATAAAAAAATACTTGTACTATGTTACATTATTCCTGTGTATTATAATTAATATATGATAAACAAAATCAAGACAAAGCAATGGGGACTCATACATCAATGGAAGCCCCTACACTGAGGGACCAGAGTTTCTGTTGCTTGTCGAATACAAATTATAGTTATGATACATTATACATATTTATAATTAGTTGAGTTGAAAATTGTAAGCTTAGTGTTTTAAACAATATACATTTTCATTACATGTATATTTAAATCAATACGTTGTAAACCCTACGTGGAGAATGCTGTGTCGCAATAAGCTTCTAATAATATTTCTGATCTGATTCAAAGCTGACCTTGAATTAAATCCTAGCGTTAACCTCTATAGTCTAGTCAGACTTTTTCAAGACTGGAGAATCTCTAGTAATAGTCTTACCAGTAAATGCTATGTAGCCTGAAATTTGAATTTACCAGTATCTATGCTTTAATGTCTCTGCCCTGCGCGTGTACTGTCCGGGCATCAAACTTGCGATCCCATTGGATTATAAGATCAGAAAAGTATAGAGCAGATGAATAGTATTTATGCCCACATTTGTTCACTATCACTACATAGTATAAAACAAAGTCGCTTTCCACTGTCGGTCCCTATGTATGATTAGGTTTTTAAAAGTATACAACGTATTTTGGCGTTTTTAAATTCAAAAGGAACGTTTGTGTGTTATACATGCATAATATCGTGGCGAAACACTGAAAATCAGAGGATTCTAGTGTGATGTCGTAAAGAAAACATTTTTGCGCTTAAATTACAAATTAATATGAAGCGATTTTAAACCATAATTACAAACAATCTTTATCCAAATATTTACCTTAAATATATTATTGCATTTAATAAAGGTTCAACGGAGAAATGCTGCTAGCTTTCTTGCCACCATTGTAATGGTCAAAATTTATACAGTGACTAGTTTTAGTTCATATTTGTATATATTTAAGCATTTAATGTTATGAGTATGTCATATATTATCTATTTTCAAATATATTAAATTTAATACAGATCAATCTGACCTTTTTTGTGCAGGAAGACAGTGGTTTGTTTATCTAATGACAAGAAAGTTACAAACGTTGTATATAATGAAATTCTGTAATATATTTAGTATCAGCATCCCGTACGACGTTAATGTTCCTAATGATCATAATAGTTTCTTGGTGGTATGGCTTTGTGCAAGCCCGCCTGGGTAGGTACCACCCACTCATCAGACATTCTACCGCTAAACAAAAGTACGCGGTATTGTTGTGTTCCAGTTTGAAGGGTGAGTGAGTCAGTAACTACAGGCACAAGGGACATAGCATCTTAGTTCCCAAGGTTGGTTGACGATGTAAGGAATAGTTAATATTTCTTACAGCGTCATTGTCTATGGGTGATGGTGAACACTTACCATCAGGTGGCCCATATGCTCGTCCGCCAATCTATTCCATAAAAAAGAAAAAACAAAAAAAAATATCTTTAGGTTAGTCCAATGATAATGGTGAAAGACATATTTTTGGGATAAAGGTTGAATTCAAGTAAATTTCTCGTAATTGCCGTTTTGCGGAAACACCCCCCCCCCCTCTAAGAAGGGAGAAGCGATATATCAATGTGTAAAACAGAGCCCGACAAGGACGGGCCGCATCTGTGACTCGGCGATTTCTAACATCATCCATTAAACATTTAGTTGCTCAATTGTTTGAAACATTTTTTATTCCACTGAATTGAGTATACATACAATGACTCTGATATATGTGTTTTCTAACAAAGCTATCTAAATTAAATGAAATGTATATATTCTATTGTACCTAAGAACAAAAATAAATATTGTAATAAAGATATTTAGTATAAGCAACCCACCTGTAAGAAGCCTAGCCGGGTCGCAAGATTATGATATTATAAGAATCAGAAGTAGTAATTTATTATAACAGAAAAAACAATCTACCGTCAAAACACTCTTATTTTATGTTTTATCGAAACAAAGAATTTAACAATAACTTTTATTGTACTAAATAGCTGACAATAATAACGATTAGCAAATAGTAATTATCTAACGTGCGTTATATAGCCTAGTAGGCTGGTGTGGGGTACGTATGACACTCCTTACAATATAGTATCTAAATGTATTGGTTATTTATATATGGTGAATTTAATTAACAATCATTTATATCTGGTGAATATATAAAGCGCGTAGTAGACTTGTCAATTATTTTATCACCAGGCATCAATTAGTGCATTGCAGTGTTTTCGTGATTAATTCAGTATATTTATATGAACAAAGGATATACACATTTTGGACGCCAAAATTGTAAGCGTATTGATGGGGTAATGGGTCGTATATATTTTCTTGCAGGGCTGATGTCTATGACTTCAAATGACCTTATGATGACTTGTTATATAAACCCGGTTAAATAAAATTAATTAAAAAAAATCATAATTTCTTAAGAATACTGTTAAGCATTTTTTACCTTCAGTTGAAAGAGACGTTAAATTGCAAGTCTTCGTAGTTCTTATCTTATATATCTTATAGTCTTCTTATCTTATCTATCTTACCTGTGGACAATAAAAGCACCAAATTAAATTAAATTTTGAAATAATTATTAATAATTATAAAATAAATAATTAAATTTTAAACAGTTAAGTAATTATCATCTACATTATATATAGTTAAATAAATAAGTTTGTAAATAATACATAAAGTGTGTGTTTGTGATTTGAGAAATATGTGACGGTAAAATTTTTTGTTTATTTTTTTTATTTTATATTTATTACATATGCTATCCTATATAAAATCCACAACAAAGAAATACGATAGAAACAAAATGGCGGAATGAAACTTAGCGATTATATTTTCAACAACAACAAGAGTTCTTATTCACATTGAAAAAGAAAAATTTGAATCAATATATTTAATTTTTTATCTTACGACATATTTGAGATTAGCTAAGTAAACTCCTTTCAAAATTTGAATAAAAAAAAAGTTCGTTAATATTTTATATCTGTGAGAAGTTGTTATCCAAGATAAGTATCTTATCATTCTTTAGCTCATAGTATACTTTTAACAGATAAAAAAGTTATTAAAACATAAAAAATAAATAGCAAATGTACAATTTTAATAATACTTTAAGCGTATCGCAGGCGTGTGCGGAATTGCGGCGAATTCCTGCAATCTCATTTTTATCTTTCAGACAGTTTCAGCTGTTCCCAGACCACGTACAAGCTTCAACTCGGAACAACTTTAGGGTAACCATATCTTATTAAACTTTTGGTACACGTTTTAAAAGATAGTTATAGAATAAGTAAGAAATGGCTAATATGTATAATTTCAACACTACACTACTACTTTACTAGTTTCGCCTGTTTCGTCCGCGTGGTAGGAAGGTGCTTGTAGGTTTTAGTTACAAAAGAAGCTGGCTTAAATCAAACTTGGTTCACATTGAATTTTATCAAATACTGTTCAGTGGTTAAGTCGTGTAAGTGTAACAGACGAACGAACATAGTTACTTTCGCATATATAATATGAGTATAGATTTTAGTGATAAATAAACTCTTATAAAACATTAAACGTTAAGTTTCATTACTTGAAGAAAAATAAACCCCGATGTTTCACTGCATACACAGAGGTTTGAGTACACACTTTTGAATTTTGTTTCTTCAGGTTTTCTCATTACTCTTATTTTATTTTACTAATCACGAAATCGACATATGAATACATTAACATCTAGAGTCATTGTAATGTTTTCAGTATTTATTAAAATGAAAAAATTATCAAATTTCACGCTTTCGATACTCGTTAATAAATATACATTTACATGACAAACTAAGCGAGAACTGCGCGGTTTTAAACTTTGCAATGTGAATTTCATGTAATCCACTGGAATATTTCATTTCGGTTATGTTGTCACATGAAATTTATAACCATAAGAGTTTACGAAAAATTCCACTCTATTTGATGGTTACCCTACTTTTAGTAATTGAGAAACAAACAGAAACAACGTCGAATTGGTGTAAAATTAATTTTAAAAATAACTGCTCTGTTATTACGAGCGAAATATTAATAAACAAACTCTATCATACTCGCTTGTTTGATTGAAATAAAATTTTAGTTATATTTGTATATCAATTAAAAAATAATAAATTTTAATAGCTGTTATAGTTTTGAGTACTGTTATTATTATTATATAAATAAATCTGTCACTGGGGTGTTAATTGATTTTATCGTATGAATTAAAAACAAAAATAAAATTCTATCTTATTTATTACAGTGAAACAAATTTACAAATGAAAGATAAACATTTTATTAGAAGTGTTTTCAATTAACAACAATGCAATCTTCAACAACAACAACCAATGCTAGGAAAACGCTTATTATTTATAAGAACTCTTACAGTTTTGAGGAATGCTATTTTTATTTCATAAATAAATCTGTCACTGTCATTGTCACACAGTTATTGCTTTTTTTCGTATAAATTAGATATTAAAAATGACATTGGCGAAATAATGTGTGCCCTCTTGGCACAAAAAAGCCACAAAATATATGTGTATATAACATATTAAAAAATAATATTCTATCATATTTATTACAGTGACAAATGAAAGTTAAATTATTTTTGCTTTTTGTTAACAACACATCAATCTTCAATAGCATCTTTTACAAAATCATGCACTATATTTCCACCATCGTTTATCGAATCCAAAGCCTAAACATCAGTTACAGTAACTACCATATCAATGTATAAAAAATATAACACAAACTACAATGGATACTGGGAATATTTTCGTCAAACGAAGTACGTTAAACGTCGAGGCAATAAAAAATTGACGCTAATGTGTGCATGTGCAACTTTGAGAACCTTCGATTGGCTGAAACGAAACAGTTCACTCAAACGCTTTGAAATTGCGCCAAGTCATATACTTTTTTTAAACATGGAACGTTTTGTGACTTTACAGTATGCCTGCAATTTGTGTTCGATTGGAAAAATACTACTTGGTAGTATGGCTTTGTGTAACTCTTGGTAGATTACCAATAACTCCATTCTTTATTCCACCACTAAGCAGCACTTATTGGTTTTTGTTATCCGATTTTAAGAGGGGGTGAGACAGTACTACAGGCTTAAGGGACATAATATCTTAGTTCTCAAGGAACAGAAATGGTTAGTAACTTTACGGTGCCAATGAGCAGCAGTGTCAGTCTTTCCACCATGTAGCTCACTGACGTATAACCCTACTTATGCTACCCAAAATTCGATGAGAGACAAAAAATCATGTGAGATAGAAAGTGAGGCAGTCTGCCTAACAAATACGATAAAAAATATAAAATACGTTTGTTAATTTTACATGATTTATTTCAGGTTTTTGTTAAAAAGTAATTGTAATATCAATTAGTGATGTATTAAAGAAGTTGGTTATATTCTACGAGCAAAAACTGCGGCTTAGCCCACGCGAAATTTATGCAATTTTTCCTATAGCACACAAACCGTCAACCCCCATTTTACTACTAACCCAACTAGTGAACTATCTCCATACCAAATTTAATTTAAATCAGTTTAGTAGAGAGAATATTCAAGATATTAAAGTATCTGTTTCTGTGGACGTAATTTTGTGCGTTGTATAAAATCCTATGAATTAGAATGAAATGTCTGAAAGTCAACACAAACCAGCCAAAGGTGAGCCTTGTGGTTACCATCACCTTTGTAAATACAAACTATTCATCAATACGTTATAGTTATACTAGTTGTAGACAGATAGGCAGAGTTACTTTCACATTTTTAATATTATTTGTATAGATACATAAGAGTAATTTATAAAATATAGAATTTAAATCATGACATAAACCTATATTTTTTTCAAAGTTTTGCTTCTTATGCCACAGTCATACTTTTATAAGCAGTGTTGACTTCGGTGGGCGGTGGTAATCACTTTTCAATTTCAAATCTGTATGTACTCAGTTATATATATATAATATAGTATATATATAAAAAGGACATAAGGCTTACTAAAACCTGCCAATCACACGCGGGCACCGAAAATTTCTATTTATAAATATATTCGCAGGGGATATTAAAAACGCGTCTCAAATGTCGCGAATAGCGGGTCGTTTATAATAAATTCCCATTATTTATAGCCTATTGTATTATAGCATCAATCATTTGAGGAAAATCGTAGTTGGAGGACAGTTACATTAAAACGAGACAATACAAATTTTATTACCTAAGGCTTATTAACTTTGACCGTTTTGATTAATATTTATAACTAAATATCTTACTGAGAATGTATAAAATAAAATAAATTCTTAATGATTTGGAGAAATATTTAAAAATTGTAAAAAGCTAAGACTAAACCATTCTTTAAAGTATGCAGTTTGCAAAAGTGTGACGTCATAACGGTAGGACATGCAGTTTACTTTCTTGGCTAACAGTAATAATGATAGAAAAAAGTTTCAGCATTAAAACAGTGATAAATTTACAAACGTTTTTACTATGCTTTTATTTATTTACTCTACGGTAAATTTCGCGCCTTTTTTGTATCGTGTCAATTATTCGCTCTACTCTGTGGACATTACGAAGGAGTTTTTTGGTCCGTTTATATTTATGTATTAAAAAGAACGCCGTACTATATTTCCATTAAATCGTGTGTCTTGTTTTAAATTCCGATAGCTTTAAGGTTTATTTAAAATACTAGCTGTACCCGCGACCTTGTATGCGTTTTAATTTAACAAAAAAAAATATAATTATATATGCCGTAGTTACTCCTTCTTATATAAGTTATCTGCCAGTGAAAGTCCCGTCAAAATCGGCCCAGCTGTTCCAGAGATTGACCGGAACAAACAGACACATAAATAAAAATTGTAAAAAACGTTTTATTTTGGTATATGTACCGTGTATACATACAAATGCATTGAGTAAAAACAGGCTATTTTAATATTACAGACAGACACTCCAATTTTTTTATATGTATAGATATTTTCACAATCAAAAACAGATAATGTAGAGAATATATAAATCAAGCTTAAATAATAGTAATCATTAATATGCAGCCGGCACTGGCAACATTATCAGTGTTAGCCCTTCGGTTATCGGCTTATACAAATATTGCGTTTCAATCAACATTTTCGTGATTGCATTGTTACTACAGTTTCACAATTTTCATTTGTATTTGAGATAATAATCATAGGAGAGGAATCTGACTAATGGAAAACATTTGCATTCAAATCTGGTCATGTTTCAGACAACACATTATATTAATCAATGATGTTCTAGTAAACAGATATGTCATTAACGCGCAAAAAGTGAAGACTAGAAAACGTCCTAATTGGGACGTTTACCTTTAGTCGTTTTCATCATAATTATGCCAGTAATACGTTATAATAAATCATAATTATGTAGTAATACGTTTTGCGTAATTAAAACATCTAGTTATCCCTTTTACTTATTGTTTTTATCAAGCTATCCTTTTTACTTGTAACGAAATGTAAAATATACGGTCCCCGGCGCGGCACACTTTTTTCTGTTGTTTAGTATGGGTATAACATATCTGTTTATTAGAATATCAATGATATTAATTATTTATATTCAATTCTTGTTGGTTTTGCGATCAAAATCAGATTATCTAATTCGATTAGTTCTTAATGCTGATTGGTCGATAGCGACAGATAACGGAATACGCGTCCAATCAGCGTTTACCATTTTGTCAGATAAGTGCACCTGTGTGTTGCCTATTGTTGGAAAACATTTGCATTCCAACCTGGTCAAGTTTCGAACAACACATTAAATTAATTATTTATATTCAATTCTTGTTAATTTTGGGATTATCCGTCAACTCTATAATTAATATCATGATGATTAACTATTAAACTCTGATCAAAATCATATTAACTAATTCGATTAGTTCTAAGTGCTGATTGGTCGATAGCGACAGATAACGAAATAGGCGTCCAATCAGCGTTTAGTATTTCGTCAGATTAGTGCACCTGTCTGATGCCGATTCCAACTATAGGAGGATTAAAGGCAATTAAGCAACTCTGACATTGAAATGACACGATATCATTCGTTGTTATCTGATTGGTGAGTGAAAAATTAACGTTTTGAATATCGGTGAAATTGTTATCGGAACTTTAGTATTATAATTCAACACACATAATTCGCCGAGATGGCCCAGTGGTTAGAATGCGTGTATCTTAACTGATGATTGCGGGTTCAAAACCAGGCAAGCACCAATTAATTTTCATGTGCTTAATTTGTGTTAATAGTTCATCTTATGCGCGGCGGTGAAAGAAAACATCGTGAGGAAACCTACATGTGACTAATTTCAACAAAATTCTGCTACATGTGTTCCAGTAACCGGTATTGGAGTGAGAAACAGACCATTAATGTAGACATAATTAGTTTTGTGTAATAGTGTTATATTTTAATTAAGGTTATATAATCAATTTAGTTTATAATACATAAAATGCTATTAATAAATCGCATGCAATAAAATCAATATATATATCTAATAAAATTGGAGTGCCTGTTTGTAATATTAAAATAGCCCTTTTTTACTCAATGTATGTAGACTTACACGGTACATATACCAAAATAACATTTTTCACAATTTTTCTCTGTCTATCCGTCTGTTAGTTCCGACTAATCTCTGGAACGGCTAGATCGATTTTGACGGGACTTTCACTGGCAGATAACTGATATAATAAGGAGTAACTACAATTTTTTTGTTAAATTCAAACGCGTACAAGGTCGCTGGCACAGCTAGTAATATTATAAATTCAAGTTTTGTTTATCTTTATTCCTACTTTGTTTGAAATGTATTATCTGTAGTGCGAAGACGGGTAGCAACACTAGTCTAAATATAAATAACTGCTCGGGTTTATGAAACACTCACGAAGTATTAAAATTACACTCATATATTGCTTTTTATAACTTTTCAAGGCTTTAACAGTAATAAAATATAAGAGATGCGCGTTGGTAACTTTTTATGGAGCTGAAAGACGATAAATTTTATATATAGTATGCCGGGGTAGCATCAGATAGGATACAGACCGCTTAGTCAAAAATTACTTCTAAACTTCATAAAAATCGAAATGTTCTTTATTCTAGGAGCCTCTTGATAGCAGTTTCGTAACGTTTTATGACACTAAATTAAAGTTACTACCGGTTCAGAGTATATATTATATCGAGAGTAACTGGTACTCAATACTCTTGTCTTTTCCGATTATACTATGTTAATAGTTAATAGAATCTCTGGGAGAAATCTAAAACGCTTTTTTGAGTAATAGTCTTCTTGAGTGTACCATGAGGCATACAATATTAAGCAACAACCAGTTATAGTACGACACAAATTAGATGTAGCATCGGAAAATGCAATGGAATGAAAATAAAACCGATTACTGCCGATTTACAAACCAATAGAAATAAAATAAAATAAATAGAAAAATCGAGAATGTTCAACTTACTCGTTGTCTATGACGTGTGGTGTAACGAGCTTTAAGCGTACGATAATTAATTTTATTGATAAGAGTTCTTTCCCAGTTTAGTAAGAAGAAAATACCAATCAATCAATTAAACTTATTTATTGGAAAATTCTCGACAACTTTTAACCCGTATTTTTATTTACTTCATTTATTTCAAATACGTCGGGAGGCTTGCAAGAGAGTCGTATTCTGTTTGGAAATAGTCACCACCTAAAGATATTTGTACTGTCAGAAATTCTAATCATCAATTAATTCCAAGGATTATCAGTATTTTTAAGTAAATACGTGTGCAAGAAACTTTGAATATCTTTTAAAACTTTTCTCTTTTCAATAGAATCTATAAACACGTGGTTCTTCACAAAATTTACTTGATCTGAATGTCCAATAAGATTTATTGAGTACAATATAGATATTTTGACTTAATTTGAATAGTTCCTTATGAAATTATTGGGGTAGTTGTAAAGAACTTCTTTGCATTCAGCTTTTTCTTTAAAGTTAGAATCAATATCAGTCTAGCGTACAAACGTTTCTTGTGTAATCTACACTATATACTATAAAATCCCCCAGCCGCGTCTGTATGTTTGTGTGTTCGCGAGAAAATCCAAAACTATTGAACGGATTTTCATGCGGTCACCAATAGACAGAAGGATCTATAAGGAAGGTTTAGGTATATAATTTGTTAAGGTTTTTGGGTGAGAAAGACAACTGTTAAAAATGCCGGAAAAAAAACAACAAAAATATATAAATAAAAGGTAAAAATATAAATATAAACTTATGGCCACTCGTGCGAAGCCGGCGCGGCCCCTAATAGTGTAAAAAAGGCCGCCTGGGTAGGTACCACCCACTCATTAAATATTCTACCGCTAAACAACAGTACGCAGTACTGTTGTGTTCCGGTTTGAATGAGCCAGTGTAACTACAGGCATAAGGGACATAGCGCCAAGGTTGGTGGCGAAATGACAATGTAATGAATAGTTAATATTTCTTACAGCGTCATTGTCTATGGGTGATGGTGACCACTTATCATGAGGTGGCCCTTATGATCGTCCGCCAACGTATTCCATAAAAAAGATACATTTAAAAAGAAATTGACCTTGTAATAGTCGTACCCTTGTCTTTGCTATTCTAAGTCTTCATATTAAAATATCTCATCCGTTGCGAATGGAATCCCTCATACTACGATGCTATTTCTCGCAACATCGCTCACGTGTCATCCTAAGGCTCCGTTCATATGATTCTATTTCAAATTTAATTTCATACATAACTTCAAGGTAATAAATACGCCAGTAGAATGTTTAGTTCCATTATTGCCCTGAAGTTAACAAATCGAATTTTATACAAAAAAAATTAAATGTCGTTCCATGCGCGACTCTCTCTTGTTTTTTTAAGAATCAATTTGCGCGGGAAATCATCATGTATTATTTTATACAGCCATACCAATGACGTTCTAAAATCGATTAAGTACACTTTTACGAAAACGGATACACTAAGAAAATATGAGTTTATTAAGAATATAATTATAATATACATGTATTAGCATAAATAAGTATTTCTAAAAAAGGCATTAAGTGAATTCTTGTCAACACTTATTTTTAATATGAGCCTGTAATTAATTTCAATGACAAGAGAACGATAATCAAACCTTGATCTACATAATCAATGCGATATATGAACAGTCAGTCACAGTGTCTTAATATGCACTACAGACTGTTTTTAATCTTTACTACTATTATAAATGTGAAAGTAATGCGAGCGAAGCCGCGAGCATAAACTAGTTATTAGTAAAGTTATATTTATTATTATATTTATTCACTTAGTACTTAGTTCACTGAATGAGTGTTGTATTATAAATACTTTCCTGTTGAAGGTTGCAGGTTCCATTTTTGAATTCGACCAATATTATCACGTCCATTATATTTCAAAGTCGTTTAGGTAGTTATTTTACTTCTCCATTCATTACTTTACTTCTCCTGCCATCGGAATCAACCACATCATTATTGGCTTGAAAGGCGCATTAAATGACCACAAAGTACTACACTAATATAATGTAAAATACATAATATACTAATTATTGTTATTGTGTCAACACCTGATGTTTACGTGACATGTCGAATAATTTTATACCTTTACCCACATTCGTATAAAATAGAGATTAAAAACGTTCCATATTTATATTTCGAACATTCAAAAAAAATATCGAAAAACTATTCACGTGTGCAACATTGACAGTAAATGATTATTTATTTGTGTATCGAAAAAGTATATTTGCGTTAATTGTTTCGAAACGAATTTTATTCAAAATGAAATATTAAAATTGTAATTAATACAATACTTCAACTGGAATGAATATTCATTTCAATAAAAATATTGTATTTTTTTTTAAATATATTTTGCATTGTGAACGTGAAAATAACAATAAATGTTTTACAAACAACGGAGCTGTAAAGAATAACATCTTTGCTTCTTTCGGAGTAAACAATTAAAAAACAACCTCTACTCCCGTGGTGCGATGCAAAAGAAACTTGATAAATATACCAACGGGAAAAGATAATACAAAGTATAATATTATATTCTTTCACTAGCTACGTTGCAGTTTTAAAATAATTTATAACATTTTCAGTAAAAAGAGATTTTTCATAGTAGATGTGGAATTTTATTATTATTAAAATTAATAAATTATTTATGTTCAATCATAAAGTATTTTATATCTATTTACGTTATAAATTCTTATATATTTTTTTATTTCATTTATATTCCTACTAATACGACAATAATATTTAAACAATTTAAAAAAAAAAAACTTGAGTTTATTAGTAAAATATCATTACATAGTATAAAACAAAGTCGCTGTCTGTCCATTTGTATGTGTAGATATTGAATTTCTCTTTGTATATAATGCATATACAATAACAAAGAGAGCGGGGCTAGTTTATGTATATAATCCTAGTTATAAATGAATACAAATGTTTAACATCTAACATCTTTGCATATGTAATTCATATGTACGTGTATATGTTACCGTACTCTGAGCTGAATCGATTTTGATTACATTTTTGTGCGTTTTTATGTTCCTAGATTAGGAAAGTTTAAATTGGACTTGGCAGGTAGGCTAAATTGTAATTTGACCCGTTCATGGTCTAGAATTTTCTTAGTTATATTTATTAAACAGTATTCGATATTTTAATTTCAAGAACGCGGGCGGGTATACCTATTTTCAAACAGAATTAGATTTTGAATAAAGTGAGTTTACATGTAATTCTAATCTCGCCTGTGGGTATGGACAATTCAATTTTTTTTTTCGTCAAAGATAAATATCTGCAATATTTTATAAAAGCCAATACTATCGAAACCCTTTGAACGTATAGTTGAGAAGAAAACTAATTAGATGAAACCATATGACAAAACCTCTCATATAATTGGAACAAAGGTTTCATTAGAGTAAGATCGATCTTAACGCATCTTGCGTTAGTAACAAATATGAACTTGGTAACAAATGTAAACTGCAAGAAATTTTCTTTAATGGTATAGGTTTGCGGACGAGCATATGGGCCACCTGATGGTAAGTGGTCACTATCACCCATAGACAATGACGCTGTAAGAAATATTAACTATTCCTTACATCGTAAATGTGCCACCAACCTTGGGAACTAAGATGTTATGTCCGTTGTGCCTGTAGTTACACTGGCTCACTCATCCTTTAAACCGGAACACAGCAATACTAAGTACTGTTATTTGGCGGTAGAATAACTGATGAGTGGGTGGTACCTACCCAGACGGGATTGCACAAAGCCTTACTACCAAGTAAATCCAAAATCGTGTATTCCTGTTAGGAGCTAGTAACACGTTTATCGTTTTTTATGAATGTGTGGAGAAAACGGTCAACAAACAGAATTGAATATTTTCCGAAAAAATACAAATATAAAAGAATTCAAATACCTAAGTGGAAACGCAACTTTATATTTTCATTCATGTCAAACGCCTCTATAAAGTTGTCATCTTTGCGATGATGTGTTACGTACTTTATTTTTATTAAATCTTCGTAATAGCGTTTCTTTTGTGTAAATTTTCTTATAAGTTTCTATTTATAAATTTTACATATAAATATAAGTTGTGTTTTATTGATTGATTATGTCAGATCAATTGTAATACTCGGTAGTAGAACTTTGTGCAAGACCGTCGGGGTAGGTAATATTCGCATATTCTACCGCACAACAGCAATACTTAGTACTATTGTATTCCGATTTGTAGGATGAGCCGGTAACTACAGGCACAAAGGACATAACACTTTAGTTTTCAAGGTTGGTGGCGCATTGTTGAGATTAATATGGATAAACTACTTATCATCAGGCAACACATTTGTCAGTCCACCTACATATTATACCACAACAACAGTCTGTAAATTCCCACTGCTGGGCTAAAGGCCTCCTCTCCCTTTGAGGAGAAGGTTTGGAACATGTTCCACCACGCTGTTCCAATGCGCGTTGGTGTAATACACATGTGGCAGAATTTCTATGAAATTTGTCACATGCAGGTTTCCTCACGATGTTTTCCTTCACCGCTGAGTACGAGATGAATTATAAACACAAATCAAGCACATGAATCAGCGGTGCTTGCCTGGGTTTGAACCCGCAATCATCGGTTAAGATGAACGCTTTCTAACCACTGGGCCATCTTGACTCTCACTTACATATTTGTCTTTAAAAAATCCAATTCTTGTATACGAATATACGTACTTAGTATATTTTTAAATATTAAAAAAAATACAAGCTATTACGTAAATTATTTGTTGTGTCGCATGATAATTAATGACGTAAATGTAAGATAAATCCGTCAACATTTTATTAAATTATCCGGTCGACTTTATAAATGGATCAAGGAGCAGTCACGTCGGGCTGTTACCGCTGGGGTCCGAAAAACGGCACCCCTTCCTTATTTACAATTATGAGTGATCGTTGTTATAATTAATAACAATTTATTATTAGGAATAACGTTTTTTTTTGTATGTGTTGAATTAAACAAACGTATACAAAAGGCTTACTGTGTTCATTATTAACTAATTTAGAAAAAAAAAGTTGCAGATATTGCTCTTTGACGAAATAAAAAATATTGAATTGTCCATACCCACAGGCGAGATTAATATTACATGTATCTCACTTTATACAAATTCTAATTTTATTTGAAAATAGATATACCCGCGTTTTTGAAATTAAAAAATCGAAAACCCGTTAAAAAGTCCTGCAAAGTCCAATCTGAACTTTCTTAATCTAGGAACCTAAACAACGCACACAAATGTAATCAAAATCGATTCAGCTCAGAGTACGGTAACATATCAAAAATCAAAATCAAAATAAACTTTATTGAAGTGGGTTTTTGCAAGCACTTTTTTAAATAATTGTAATGACTACTGGTTCTACGAAATTTATTTCTTAAGTTATGGTTTATTTTCCACCTATCGCTTTAAAAAGTCTGAGTTCAATACTGAGCCTTTGTCGTCTCAACTCCTAGCACAAACTTTATGCGTAATTAGGGATAAAATAATTCGAATTTCTACACGTGCAACCTGTGGGCCAAGTATTCGCAAAAGTCGTACAACGCTATTCGTGTTCAATATAATAATGCTTTCAGGGTGCTGATGGGGCTGCCCCGATTTTGTAGCGCATCAGGGATGTTCGCGGCGGCGCACGTGGACTGTTTCTATACCACCATGCGTAAAAGATGTGGAGCCCTGGTGCGCAGAGTGCGGGGCAGTACCAACAGCATCGTGAAACTAATCGCGAGCAGGCTGGACTGCACATATGTGGGTCACTGCTGCGCTATTTCTAATGGAATGACGCAGAGGTGACTCACATATCTTAGATTCATATTTTTTTTAGGTTAAGTACTAACATAGACATTTAAGTTTATTTTTGTATTACTAACAAAAATGAGTCAATGATACTCGAAATAAAATAAATATTATAATTATTATAATTATAATTAATAGGAATATTAGTAATTCATTAAAGTGGCATTTTATGTATTATATATAATAATAGTTAAAAGTTTCATTGAACATCAAAATACGTGTTCACTAAGTAAATTCTTGTTAAATTTAAGAAGGACAAAGAGATCACTTTCATGTACTAGCAGCTACAATTTAAATATACTTAATTCTTATGTACTTAATAATGATATAAAAAATAACCGGTAAGCAACTATGTAAACGTAGTTAGAAAATATTTCATTGCTCATTTTTTTTTCAATTGTCAGTGTGCGTCTACTTAAATTCTTATACTATTTCTAATTTCGAGAAAAATATATCGTTAAAAATAAAAATGTATAGGTAGTTCAATGTTTTTTTGCTACTTTTTATGGGTACCTACCAAATGTAATAGCAGATAACAAATTGATGAGAAAGAAATACATTACATATATAAATACTAAAAATAAGCCCTGTAAATTTGAATATAGCTCGGGTTTTTTCAAATCTTGAATTACGATCAACGTGGTTTTTTCATTGGACCTTCTTGGCTCGAATTAAATATAAAACAAATAAATTATCCGTCTTGAAAGCACAGAGAACAATAATAAGCGAGAGTTTTATGGAAAATTTTATTTTAAATTATGTTTCAAGATTGCGAGACATTTATTATACACTCGGGTGTAATATTTTTAATACAACTGCTGTAATGTTTTATTATAAGCTGAGATGAAACAGCATATGAATATAACGTCATCTGCATTTTTAATTTAAATATAAACTGCGGGACTATTCTTAAAATCGAATCTCACCGCAGAACACGAGTTTAAAATCAGAACATCAAATGTCATATTAACTATAACATTTTTAAGATGTATAGTACGACTCAACTTAGATGTCGCATCGGCAAAATTCGTAAAACCGGTCACATCCGAATTGAGTACTGAGCTATACCAAATTATCAATATTTATTTCTCATGCGTATATGATCTTTGCACAAACGTAATAACTTGTAATATCATATGACCTTCATATATTCGTCAATTTAACTCGAGGATTTACATGAACGCGTGAATCTATAGCGATAAATAGCGTCGAATGGCTCGATGGGGAGCTATTTCTATTGGTTGTGTAAATCGGCAGTAATCGGTTTTAATTTCATTTAATAATAATAATAAATAATAAATAAATATGAGACAACATCACATACATTACTTTGATCCCAATGTAAGTAGCTGAAGCACTTGTGTTATGGAAATCAGAAGTAACGACGGTACCACAAACACCCAGACCCAAGACAACATAGAAAACTAATGGTAATCTACATCGACTCGGCCAGGAATCGAACCCGGGACCTCAGAGTGGCGTACCCATGAAAACCGGTGTACATACCACTCGACCATGGAAGTCGTCGTTCATTCCATTGCATTTTCCGATGCAATGGAATGAAATTAAACTACATCTAATTTGTGTCCTACTATATGTATCAAAATGGCGTATCACTTTAAGTCATTTGTCAACATTTTACGAGTGAGATACGCAGTGTTTTTTTACAGAATCGCACTGCTGGTACCAAATTTGTTTTTTGTCTGTAGATTATAATCTATCAAAGGAAATTTGAGTTAATTTATAAAAACCTAACCTAAACCAACCGAAATATTATGATCGATTTGGATTATTTTTTATTGTAAATTTATTAGTTTATTGTAAGTATGGTCACATTCTTAATCTTTTGACAGTTTACAATTGCGCGAGATAGATTATTATCTAACAGTATTTACATTTTTACGGTGATATATACTCTACAAATTATTAAATTTTATTGAAAGTTTTTATCTGTTAGTATGTATGTCAAATCCTCTAACTTTACTCTTGGACGGTACCATCCAGTCTTTACGTATTCTTTCGCCAAACAGTGATACTAATCAGATACACCATTGGAATAAAACTTAGTTTCCAAGTTTAGTAGAAGAAGTGAATAAGTAAATTAATATTCGTATAATATTATCGTTAAGTTAACCAAAGCCGAGATGGCCCAGTGGTTAGAACGCGCGAATCTTAACCGATGATTTTTGGTTCAAACCTAGGCAAGCACCACTATATATATGTGCTTTATTTGCGTTTATAATTCATTTGGTGCTCGGCGGTGAAGGAAAACATCTCGAAGAAACCTGCATGTGTCTAATTTCATCGAAATTTTGCCACATGTGCATTCCACGAACCCGCATTCGATCAGCGTGGTGGTATATGTTCCAAACCCTCTCTTTAATGAGAGAGGAGGCCTTAGCCCAGTAGTGGTAAATTTACAGGCTGTTACTTTACTTTAATCAAAAAATCGTATTTTATTAACATTTCAGACGTTTAAAGTCAATAAAATTTATCTTAGTATCAAATTAAAGGGATCAATTATGAAACAATATTGGTCTTATGCGGTTAAATGTATGTATGACTTGCAAAGGCAAATTGCTTCGAAACTGAATTCATTAAGGTTCGGAAATCGACTACAGCGCAGCCATTAAGCGATTTCCTATACAATGCATCAGAAATGCAATACTGAATTTATAGTGGAAATTTAAATCTAAAGCAAATTACACTACACGTTCATTTCAATATTTGTACAATACATAACCTTATATGAAATCATTATTCAATTCTAATTTTATATGTAATTCCAACACATAAGGTATACAATTAAATTATCGAAATGTACTACATACTTTGCTTGTACAACGATTAAATAAAGACCAAAATGTGTTATTCTACGATTTTAATAATATGCTTTTTATGAAATTTTTATAGCGACATTTTTTTTTCGAAAAATTAGTCGGGGTCAAATTACTATCCGGGTTTTTTAAACTATATTAATTACGATTCAGATAATCACTGGGACATTTCAGTGGTATGACGTTTTAAGAACTTATTCTTTATTGACGACGACTGACTACCTCCATAGTCGAGTGATGTGTACACCGGTTTTCATGGGTACGCCACTCTGAGGTCCCGGGTTCGATTCCCGGCCGAGTCGATGTAGATTACCATTAGTTTTCTATGTTGTCTTGGGTCTGGGCGTTTGTAGTACCGTCGTTACTTCTGATTTCCATAACATAAGTGCTCCAGCTTACATTGGGATCAGAGTAATGTATGTTATGTTGTCTCATATTTATTATTTATTGAATCAATCATAACCTTTTTCTATTTGACTTTGAGTCGAAGATTCAAAATCTTTGGTATTCACATAAGACTATTTAAGACTGACTAGATATGTTATACATGAGTCGCGTGAGACCATTTTGTCTTCCGTACGCGGTTACATGTGCAGCGTCCGAATCAGGCGTGAAGTCGAGCATAGCTGATATTCAAGTAAGAAATATTTAATAAAAATATTTTCCGTATCACTCGTCTATAAATTTCATTGACTATTTCCTATATTGAAAACATATACATATACATATTTTTCAAACTAAAGCAATTTATATATACTATAGGTATACATACTATAAAAAGTACTGTATGTACATATATAATTTATTTGTCCCTCTATCAAGACCAAACCAAGTGTTTTGACACGATTGGGATTGATGAAAATTGGTATGACTAGCTTGAACTACTTCTAAGGCTAAACTTTTTATGCCCAAAAAACAAGCTACAACTGGCATTTTTATACATGGCTATATCTGGCATTATTATATAAAGAAAAAATGGTTCATTGATCGCCTGATTTCTATTAATAAAAAAATAAAAGAAAATATCAAATGAAAGTTGAGCAGTTATTACTTTAATTTGAATAATTCGAATTAATAAAGATGACGGAAAAGCTTGTGAAAATATGAGCTTGAATCGGAATAAAATCTGCCGAACATGCTCTAAAAAGCAAAAGATGCCAAATTAAAAAAATAAGTTAAAGAACGCTTATGTGCCAAATGTTATTATAAAATCAATAAATTGATGGTTGATAGCACATCTTAGGAATGGAGCGATCGCCTCCTCGCTATTTCTTTTGATATTAAATATTTGTAACTAATCATAAATTGTTAAGAAAAAGGACCCGATGAGGATCTTGCGTCCAATCTTTTCCAAGCTCGTGGTAATGCTTCTTTTTATGGTATGGGTTGATGGACGAGTAAATGGACCACCTGATGGTAAGTGGTCACCACCGCTCATGGACAATGGTGCTGTAAGAAATATTAACTATTCCTTGCATAAACAATTCACCACCAACTAGGGACTAAGATGTTATGTCTCTCTTATGTCTCTGTCTGTAGTTGCATTGGCTACCCTACAAACCGGAAACCAACAATACTGAATACTGTTGACAAGTGGGTAATACTTACCCACTATATTTAATAAAGGAATTTGATTTAGAGGCCTAGCAATGGATTTTTCAAATGACTTAAATCCAAAAAAATCCTGTATTCAAACAATTCCCAGTCGTGGTAAGAAAAGGTTCATCACCATAAGATCTACTTTTGTATGTTCGGTTTGAGCGATAATCTGCTTTACCGATCGAGAATCACATATTGCGTCGCAATGATTTGATGTTTAGATTCAAAAGGTACAAAGAGTTTTACACTTGATAAAGGAATGAATTTGAAAACTGGCGAAGGTTTTCCTACTCTGACTGTACAAATTAAACTTTTTATATAAATATGTATTTCATTTGAACGCGAAAAAGTATTTGTTTTATTAATAAAATAAAACAAGAGAACCACTGTATGGAATCACTCCGAAATACAAAGCGATATTTTCCCTTTGTTTGACAAAATCTTTGAGATTTTTCCAGTAGAAAAGAATCACTATGATAACAAAACGCAATAATTAAAAACGGTTACGCTGTAAACGCGGTCCTTTATTAATTAATTTACAGGTTTTACAACATTTACTGTCATGTAATTTTACTGTTACTGAACCAAAATGTCTCCCCGGTACGCTCAGAACATGGGATTGTGGATTCAAACATGTGTAAGCACTTACAGTTATTAAAAACGGGATATTTACCATATTTTTTATTTTTATATGATGGAACTCGATATTTTGACTTTATCTACGAATGTCTTGTTCACGAGTTCATATCGGGCTAATTCCTTTTCGTGCATTTGCTGCGTATACACTAGTCACCTCTACCATTGTCAATTTCATTCACCCCTACCATTGTCCTTTGTTACATTTGTTTTACGTGCACTCGAGTCTATAAAACACGGGGTCGAGTGTCGATGGTAATTTCAAATCTTATGTACACGTTTAAATGTTTACTACAGCACTTTTTTATTACTATAAACGTCACCGCGATCGTGGACACATGCAATGTATGGAGAGTTGCTGATGCGTCGCTTGAAAACATGCATATTATTGCACTCCTTTTTGTTTCACACAGCGGAAGCTTTTAGGACCGAGTATGTGGGATGTATGTAATTTGGGATTCTTATCCACTAAAACCATTGCGATGGCCGTCACGGTCCCGACATAGATTTGAGAGGCTGCGGGATTATGTCGATATAACACATCCACGCCCCTCCCGCGCCGTGCTTTCGTGACTCGGCGGAACTTTCCTCGAGGGATATTATAGCGCACTATTCCAAGACCAATTAGGCACACAAAAATACTTATAAGTATCGTATAGCATTTTATTATCCATTAATTATTTTAAAGAGACGGACAACAGTTAAGAGGGCTTTATCGTTGGCCAACCACAGAAATTGTCACTGCAAGAATTATTAAATTTATCACTTTCCGACCCGGTGGTAGCTTCACTTATTACAGTTTTTAAATAACGATTTAAAATTGCTTGTAAAAACCTACTTGAATAAAGTATGTTTTGAATTCGATTTATTGACTTTGATCAATCCAATAAGCTTAAGTTGCTATATAATATGTATACACGGACACATGGATAAAATGAAGGGTTTGTTATGGCAGAGTTTCGATCGATCGCTTGAAGTAATGAGCAATCCAGTCCAACTATCTGGAGCCGACCCGACGCGTTGCTACAATATGCTCTGACAATGGGACTCAATGTCGCCAATAGTGGCTCAATTCATGAGGTAATAGAGTATTATAATTAACTAGTTCAATTTTATATACAAGAACTTGCTATTTTATTCTTCGTCAGTAAATATACCTCGACGACCTCCGAGGTCGAGTAGTGTGTACATCAGTTTTCATGGGTACGCCACTCTGAGGTCCAGGGACGGCCGAATCGATGTAGAAAAAGTTCATTCGTATTCTACGTATAGGTCTGGGTGTTCGTTACTTCTGGTTTTCCATAACAGCTACTTACATTGGGATCAGATGGTATGTGATGTTTGTTCTCCATCATCTTTTATAGATGATAAAAAAGCGTGGAGCTAATACCTGTTGACTTCCAAGCAGGATATATTAATTTAAATAATTGTATTTAAGTAACATGACTTTGTATTTTTAAATGTTAAAAAACAGTAACTACTGACTTTCTTGCCGGTTCTTCTCGGTAGAATCTATTTTCCGAACCGGTGTTAGTTTCACTTAATTGTAAAATGACGATTTAAAAGTGCTTGTATAAGCCTAGTTGAATAAAGTTTATTTTGATTTGATTTGGATATAGAACAGTCTTTTTGGTTCTTTTGAATTCGTCATCTCGACAAATAATGAAAAGGTATATATGCAGTTGTGCTTGCGCACGCATAATATGTTGAGTGTTGTTAGTGTATAGTCTAGTCGCTAATGTGTCGTCGAGTCTATATCAGTTACCATGTCATAAATATTATAAATATTGAAAAAGTTTTTTTTTTTATAATTAAGTGAACTATGAAATTCTGCTACACGTGTATCCTGCAACCCACATGGCAGTTGCGCGGGGATTAAACTCCAAAACTTCTCACAAAAGGTAGAGGAGGCCTTAATCCAGCTCTGAAACCTTTAGTTAGGGCTTCCATTTTACTTTTGAACGTTTATGATTTTAAAAATTTTTTACTATATTTTTAAATGTATTAAGCAACAAATGCGATGCAATACTAACAAAAATGTTTTTTTTTTTTTAATTTAAAACACAAATTGTCATCATGTAATAAATAGTATATTTAAAGGAGGCAAGGCTTTAAAAATAAATGATATAAATCTGGGTAAATTTATTTCAGCGAAAAGGACCTTTTAATTTTAAAGCTAAAACGCTTACTCTTGTAACTAAAATCGTTTTCGAATCAAGCGTTAGTCTTATTGATTGAGTATAATAGGAGAATGTAGCATTATTACGTCTGTCCAAGTTGTTACGTAATTTGCGTGTACTGCACTTTATTTTGTTTACGACTCAAATTATTGGGCAAATTGATTATTGGAATTGAAATTGGTGCGGAAATTGTTTAAGTTAAATACAATTATTTATTTATTGGGTTTACTAACTATTACTTTGAAAAAAAAATCAAATTTATTGTATTTCGTAAATCTTGGTGGTAGGGCCTTGTGCTAGCCCGTCTGGGTAGGTACCACCCATTCACCAGTTATTCTACCGCTAAATAACAGTACTCAGTATTGTTGTGTTCCGGTTTGAAGGGTGAGTGAGCCAGTGTAACTACAGACACCAGGGACATAAGATCTTAGTTCCCATGGTTGGTGGCACATTAACGATGTAAGCCATACTTAATAATTCTTACAGCGTCATTGTCTATGGGTGATGGTGACCACTTACCATCAGGTGGCCCATATGCTCGTCCGCCAACCTATACCATAAATATATATATATATATCTAGAGTAAAATAGGATAGAAATGTTGCACTTAAATTGAACTGTTAAAGTTGGCTCTAATCGCGCCTAAAGAAGTTTCCCTACCTTCAACCTAATGTCCTCTTGAGAAGTAATGGAAGCGGAAAGTTTAATTGTTTCAGACTTAAAAGAAAAATGTTAAAAGTTTTGTCATACCGTTCGAAGACGTGCCACGGTCTAGCGCATAAATCACCGGTTCCCAGGTGTATCTTCAGCTTTACAATTGCCGTTTATTAATTGTTTTCGTTTCATGTTAAAATATACACACACATAAACATTTATTAGCTATTTTTAACAACAGATAAAATATCGTAGATAAAAGCAGTAAAAACTTTTTCAATCACAAGAGCTCTTTATAAAAATTTAATATTAGTTTCTTTACATATTTAACTTAAGAAACAGAAAAAAACAAAACTTATTCTCACTAGAAAAGGGAGTAATTCTTATAAAAAGAAAACCGTCTTTTTGCATCTGTCATGACCCACATACATGTTATTGAATAATAAACCTTATATATCAAGTTTTAAGAACTCGATTTGTTTATTTTGTCACCTTTCAGCGTTACTGCTTAACAGGACTGAATACAACTTGTATGATACAAAGGCAGCTGGCAGTGCATAAGACTGGCTGTAAGAATCCTGCTCTACTTTCAAAAGAACACAAGTAACTTCAAAGAAAAAGGAAACTTGTTTATAGCTGTAAGCGGATTTACAAGATGGCCACCGCTTTAATAAAGACGTAGAAAAATGTAAGGTGTAATTTTGCTTTTTATTAAAAGTCAGCCATCTTGAAATCATATTAATATTATGAATAGGTAACTTTGTATTTTTCTTTGTACTCAGGTAGTAAAAATCTGTTGATATTGAATTTCCATATTATTA